>NC_089503.1:318889536-319514536 GCF_036850995.1 Saccopteryx leptura
CTCTCTGACCATAAAAGAATCAAACTAGAAATCAATACAAAAAGTATATATATATATATATCTGAAGACATGGAAATTAAATAGCACACTTCTAAACTCTCTGTAGGTGAAAATTCAACTCTTAAAGGGAATTTATGAACTGTAGATATCTGTGTGAGACAAAACACAGCCTTTCAACCTTTGGGAGGGGTGCAGTTAAATCAGTGGTGAGGATGAAATTTATGACACTAAATGCTGACCTAAAGAAAAAACACAAGGTCTCGGTCAATCATCTGTTACCTCAAGGATCTAGAAAAAGAGCAAAATTAATGCAAAACAAGGTAAGAACAAGGTATTACAATACAGGTAAGAACAAATGCCAAAAAAGAAAGAAGAGAAAGAAAAAAAGAGGAGAGAGAGAGAAAGAGAAAGAAGGAAGGAAGGAAGGAAGGAAGGAAGGAAGGAAGGAAGGAAGGAAGGAAGGAAAGAAAGAAAGAAAGAAAGAAAGAAAGAAAGAAAGAAAGAAAGAAAGAAAGAAAGAAAGAAAGAGGCAAACAAGGAAGAAAATCAATTAAAATCTGGCTCTTTTAAAAAAAATAAATGTAATTGATAAATGTCTACTAAGACTAAAAACATAAAGTCTAAATCATCAATTTTACAAGGTCCATGCAGGACATCACTACAGACTCTGTAGCCTTTAAACACATGAGAGAGAAATGCTACAAACAACATTGCTCTCATGTAGTCTACAACATAGAAAACCAATTTTTTGAAAGGGCAAATCACCAAAACATAACCAAGATGAAATAGATAATCTAAATAGTCCTATAATCATTTAAAAATTGAATGTGAAAGCTCATAGAAAAAGAAATCTCTAAGCTCAGAGAGTTTCACTGGAGAATTTTGCCAAATACTTAAAGAAAAAAAAATGAGTGCCAATTTTACATAGTGTTTTCTATAAAATTCAGGAGGGGGGCAAGTCTCAAATATCCTACAAAGCCATTGTCTTCATATTGAGAGCAGTACAAAACATGAAAACCCCAGGCTAACATTTCTTACAAACTTAAATGAAAAAAATACTCAACAAAACATTAGCAAACTGGCCCTGGCCGGTTGGCTCAGAGGTAGAGCCTCGGCCTGATGTGCAGAAGTCCCGGGTTCGATTTCTGGCCAGGGCACACAGGAGAAGCGCCCATCTGCTTCTCCACCCCTCCCCCTCTCCTTCCTCTCTGTCTCTCTCTTCCCCTCCCACAGCCGAGGCTCCACTGGAGCAAAGATGGCCCGGGCGCTGGGGATGGCTCCTCAGCCTCTGCCCCAGGCACTAGAGTGGCTCTGGTCGCAACAGAGCGACGCCCCGGAGGGGCAGAGTATCGCCCCCTGGTGGGCGTGCCAGGTGGATCCCGGTCGGGCGCATGTGGGAGTTTGTCTGACTGTCTCTCCCCGTTTCCAGCTTCAGAAAAATACAAAAAAAAAAAAAAAACAAAAAAAAACATTAGCAAACTGAATTCAACAATGTGAAAAAATTTATACATCATGACTGAATGGAATTTATTACAGGTATGCAACATCTGAAAAGTCAATCAATGTAATTGACCTTATCAACAAGCTAGAGAAGAAAAATATTTTGCCGAAAAAACTTTTGACAAAATGCAATGAGAAAAACTCTCCACAAGTTAAGACAACAGAGGGATTACCTCTCAAAAAAGAGCATTCATTAAAAACCTACAGCTGATACTATATTTAAGCATCTGTATTCAACTGAATGTTGAATTTGCCCTTGAATTTGAGGGCAAGAGAAACATGTCCACAGATTACTTTCATTCAATGTACAATCAGTATTGAAAGATTCAGTCCCTGAAACAAGACAAGAAATGAAAAGGGGTTCACAGGTTGAAAAGGAAGACACAAACAGATCTCTGCCTGCAGAAGATGTGATTGTCTCTAAACAGAAAATCTCAAGAAATCTACAAAGAAATTCCCAGAACAGAGGAATTTGCAAAGAGTGTAGAGTGCAAGATTATTAATACACAAGGGTCACTCGTAAATTACATACTAAGAGATCATGAAGAAATTGAAATTAAAGCATGGTTACCACATGCAGTCATTCCAAAAGAAAAGGAAATACTTCATTCTAGCGGACACTGAGCAGACACAGAATCTGTATGCTGATAATTTCTAAAATGCTGATGAAAGTATTTCAAAGAAGACCTAAGTAAATGGAGAGATATACCATGTTCATGGAGTATGAGACCCAACAGAAAGAAAGATGTCAACTCCTCTCCTCCCTCAGCCAATCTTTAGATTCAATGCAATTCCTATCAAAATCCTCATGAGGTTGCTTGTACTCATCGACATAGTTCTTCTTAAATTTATATGGAAAGACACAGGTCTTAGAGTAGCTAAACTAATCTTGAGATAGCACACTAGAGTGGAAGAATAACTCTACCCAATATTATGTTTCAGTAGATTGCAACAGTTAACAAAGTAACCAGGTTTTAGCAGAGGGGTGGACCCACAGATTCACTGAACGGAATAGGAAGCCAAGGAATAGACTCACACACAAACGTGTCAGACTGATATTTGACAATGATACAATGTAATTCAGTGGAGGAAAGATAGCCTTTCCCACAGATGGTCTTGGAGCAAGTGGACATCCACAGGCAAAAAATAATAACCCTCCCTCTAAACATCAAACCTTGCAAAAAATGAACTCACTTGGGAGGGACATCTTTAACCTCTATGGCTAAGCAAATGTGTCTTAGACTTGACACCAAAAACGCTATCCAAGAAGGAAAAGCTAAACCTCATCAAAATTACTTTATTTTTTCCTCTCTGTGAAGAGGGTGAAAAAAAGAAAGCTACTGGGCAAAAATATGTGTGAACCACATGCCCGATAAAGTGCAAATATCTAGAACCCATAATGGATGCTCCAAGTTTAACACAAGAAAAAGAAAACCCACTCAGGTGACACATGCTGGACCTGAGCAAAACTTCCCCTGCGGAGCAAGTGCAGACCGCCAGCCAGCCGTGAAAAGATGCTTAGTATCTTCGACCACCAGGAAATGCTGATGGAAACCACAGTGAGACATCCCTGTACACCTATCGGAAAGGCTAAGAATATAAAGTGAGGATGCCACACGCTGATGTGGGGTGCAGATCAGTAAGATCTCTTGTGTCCGTCGCTGGCTTGGCAGTTTCTTCAACAAGTAAACATGCGATCACCAGACTAGCCAGCAATGATGCTCTTAAACATGAATCCCGCTGAAACAAAAACACGGCTCCCACAAAATGGACATGAACTCCCAGGGCAACTTTATTTGTAACAGCCCCAGACGTGAAAGCAACCTGGATGCCTGTCCTTCAATGGGCGAATGGTCAGACTAACTGTGGTCCATCTGCATCATGGAGAACCGCTGGACCACTTCCTAGACCAACCCTCCCAGGCTGAGATCGTTGGAAGCAGCTCCTCGGACATCGTGGGGGAACCAATGGCTTCATTCATGGAAGTCCACATATGACTGTGCTCTGTCTCCCTCCCAGCCCTGTAATGAGGGGCTGGACTAGTGCCTGAGGAAGGGAGGGGACCCAGGGGACAAGCCAGTGGTGTCCAGCACAGGAACTGTCTGCTTTTCCGTCCTTCTTTTGGCTCTTGCCTGAGACAGCCAAGCATCACCCCTTCTCCCCAGCTATTAGCTTTGTTGTCCTAAAGATGAAATAAATCCAGGGATAGAGCTGCCTGGTGGTCACCCTGTGCCCTTGGTTGTGTCCTGAGCCATCGGGACAAAGCCCAGGAGCTCAGGGCCAAGCAACTGCCTTCAGAGAGGGATGCACAGGTGTCTTTGTACTTTGGGCCTCTGGGCTTCACAGAACACCACACGTACTTGGGCTTGAAATATGTCCATCGGGAGGACTGCTGGGAATTCATGGGGTAGATAAACAAGCCCCCTTCTGTCCCTGAGCCGGGTGCCCAGCATCTGAGGGTGCACATGGTCACCTGGCACTGTGCTCCCTTTGCTGAGACTTTCACCACTAGCAGAGTTTTCTCTTTGGGGAAAAGTTTCTCTTTAACTAAAGTATGCATTGATGACTAATGAAAGGGTGTCCCTGGAGCTGTACCAAGTCTAACAGACACAGACAGACAACACTGAGGGCCCCCGCAGCCTGTCTCCAGGTCCCCACACATACCACAAGGGCATGAGTGCCAGGGTTGGGTCCCCATTGGCCCAGCAACAACGTCCTGCTCAGGGGATTGGGGACCCTTTGTGAATGAAGTCAGAGACCTGCCTAACCTCCCACTGCCCCAGCCACTGGGGCCAGCAGTCCGGCTAACACCCAGGTCTAGAGCAGCTCGTGCCTCCGGCACCCTAGTCTGGAGAGCCCAGTCACCCATCTGCCTGCCCTTCCCCCACCCCGCATGCCCACATGAGAGTGCTCCTTTTTACTCTGCAACTTTTAGAAGGTTTGTGCAAATGCAAATGCTCCACAGAGAAAATCATATCTCATTACAAACCAGCTGAACCATGGGCTTCCCCACACAAAAATGTAAATTAAAACTTGACAGCCAAATATTTCTTCTCTGAAGAAAAAAGTCATCACAGAAGCGTATCCAGGAGTGGCAGGAAGACTCCACGTTCGTACGTCTGCCACCCCCCCCCCCCACAGTACTGCCTCATCCAGATATGCTCAATGCAATGCCCAGAATGGAGTGGGAACTGTTGTCAGTTCCAGGCTTCCTGGAAGTGCTTCCTGTGTCCCAGGAAGGTGTTCTGATTTGTCGGGATGTGAGTTCTCAATAAGGATCAGGATTAGGGACTGGAGGTGGCTATGTTCCTCAGCTGACGCAGCCTCACAACCAACAGAACCTTCTCTGACACCACGGAGGAGAGAAGGCACTTGCACCAGGGAAGGCACAGGTGAACCCACAGTAGGAGAGGGAAAGAGGACAGAAGAGGGAAGGAAAGAGAGAGGTGAGAAAGGGGAGGACAGGTGAGGGAAGGGGAGGACAGGTGAGGAAAGGGGAGGACAGGTGAGGGATGGGAGGACAGGTGAGGGAAGGGGAGGACAGGTGAGAAATGGGGAGGATAGGTGAGGGAAGGGGAGGACAGGTGAGAAATGGGGAGGACAGGTGAGGGAAGAGGAGGACAGGTGAGGGAAAGGGAGGACAGGTGAGGGATGGGGAGGACAGGTGAGGGAAGGGGAGGACAGGTGAGGGAAGGGGAGGACAGGTGAGAAATGGGGAGGACAGGTGAGGGAAGAGGAGGACAGGTGAGGGAAAGGGAGGACAGGTGAGGGATGGGGAGGACAGGTGAGGGAAGGGGAGGACAAGTGAGGGAAGGGGAGGACAGGTGAGGGAAGAGGAGGACAGGTGAGGGAAAGGGAGGACAGGTGAGGGATGGGGAGGACAGGTGAGGGAAGGGGAGGACAGGTGAGGGAAAGGGAGGACAGGTGAGGGATGGGGAGGACAGGTGAGGGAAGGGGAGGACAGGTGAGGGAAGGGGAGGACAGGTGAAGGGAGGGGAGGACAAGTGAGGAAAGGGGAGGACAGGTGAGGGAAGGGGAGGACAGGTGAGGGATGGGAGGACAGGTGAGGAAGGGGAGGGCAGGTGAGGGAAGGAGAGGACAGGTGAGGGAAGGGGAGGACAAGTGAGGGAAGGGGAGGACAAGTGAGGGAAGGGGAGGACAGGTGAGGGAAGGGGAGGACAGGTGAGGGAAGTGGGGACAGGTGAGGGAAGTGGGGACAGGTGAGGGAAGGGGAGAATAGGTCAGGGAAAAGGAGGACAAGTGAGGAGTGGGAAGACATATAAGGGACCGGAGAACAGGTGAAATTTTCTCATAATCGATCATTTCATTCCTCTTTATTCACCTAGGAAGGGTGGTTAGAAACATGCTTCTTTTTGTAAGCTTTTCAGGAAACCTGGCACGGCCAGGGTCACACATACCAAGCAGGCCCCTCAGGGGTGTCCATGGGCTCCGGGAGGCCTGTTGTCAGTGTTGTTTCTTCCATCGATTGACCAGGTGCATTTTTTTGTTATGGGCCCACGGAGAATCAGATTAAGCTCACGGTGGTTACTTTTCCAAATGTCCACATCCCAATCCCAGTGCACGCAGTGATCAAGGCTGTTGATGGAGCTAAAGGGCTCCTCATAGACATTCAGATATGATCACAGTGCTACCTCATCCAGGTATGCCCAATGCAATGCCCAGGCCCCTGAAGGGGTAGCAGGGAATAGTGAGAAACACTAGAGGAGGGATGAGGGTTTTCCGCATGTGAGTGTGTTGGTATTGAAATTTCCCAACTGAGGTTAAGTGTGTTATCTGTGAAAAGGTGTGACAATCCCTCCCCACAGTGGTCTAAAGGAGGGAACTGGACCAACGACCATGCCCGCCCAGCACAGGCATGTGCATGGTTTTGATTTCTCTTGGGGACTCAGCCCACGGTCCCCTCCAGCATCTGGGACCTGGGTTAGAGCCTCGGGACTTAGTTCCCAGGGTTTGCAGCCACGGGTACTCCTCTGGGCCCAGCCTCACTCCTCCTTCGACTGCCCCCTCCCGTTTCTCCTTGAGGACCCACAGCTGACCTGGAGGGAGAGCTGCACCTTTTCTGCCCACCATGCATGCTGTGCATTGTCCCCCAGGGACCTCTGAGCTACCTGCAGCCTCCACCCCTACTCCCACTGTCACCGGGGTCATACTGTCCAAGTACAGTCCCCCCAGGAGCTCCTTCTCAGCTATGATCCACAGGTGTCAGAGTGAGCACCACATACACACTGGGACCCACACATAGGGGACGTGCCACACAGAGTCCGGCATGACCATGTACTCACAGGGTAGAGCCTAAGGCAGCCGTACCACCTGCGGTGACTGAAGCTGCCCAGCTCCCCCGCTGCTTTGCTGAGGAGACCCCTCCTCCCACCAGGAGGGCAGCCTGGGTTGTGGAAGCCATTGTGAAGGGCCCCTCAGGCAAGCACACTGAGAGCCAGCTGCATTCCGATCCCTAGACTAGCATGGCCTGTGGTTGGTGACACAGGCTCACAATGAGGAGTCGTGGTTCAGCCTTGGCATCACAGAAGTTTCTGAAAGCCTTCTGCCCCTCACCCTGGAATGCACTCCTTGGCACCCAACAACTTCATCCTGAAACTCGGTTCACCATCCTGTTCTGGGAAACTCATTCCTCTGGTCCACTCAGACCTTCTGTCTCCTCTTCTAATCTTATTTCAGACCCTTTCTTGAATGGATATCGAGGCCTTTGTGCATCTGTCCTCCAGCCAGGCTGGGAGCCTCAGCACACACCTCCCGACCCAGCCTTCCTCATTCATACACTCTCCGTACATCAGCAAGATGCTGTGCCTGAAGACGTGCTCAGACACCAGGAGCGGCCCAGAGTCTCCGGGACAGGTGCCCAGGTTGGTTCCTCTTGGGTGGCTCAGTAGTGTGAACTGACCTCTACTATCCCACAAGCAGAACCTCCATCCTGTCTTCACAGGGGATGATGTGTCCACAGGGTCATCACGCCTGTTACAGCTCAGCGCTCACACCAAGCCATGAAACATTTCTGAGAAAAAAGTGTAAAATTGCTCATTTTATTGAGCTGACTAATTAGAACAAGTCAGACTTTTTCATAAAGATGGAAAGCAGAGGGGTTTGGTCCAACCTCCTGCTCATCTCTCCCCCACCCTCAGCCCGCCAGGAGGCCACATTCTCAAAATTGGCAGGCTGTCAATGTTTGGGACGCATCTTCGGGAAATTTGGATTTTATTTTCCTCTGCAGGTCGATTTGCTGTGATTAGAAAAGAACAAAGACGATCACTCTAAGTACTTTCCCCATACTTCTGCAGGAATAGTAGAGGGGACATTTGTGCAAAGCATGTGGACTTTTTCTCTCCTTAAACGTAAAAAGGGAGGGGAATAAAAGGGAAGCTGGAAAATATGAAAAGGCCATGTTTGCTGCCATTTCAGCAAGAACTGCAGTTTTATTTCCGATCCTGCTGAGAATTAGAGCGCGAAGCTGCAGCTGGGAAAGCTCAGGGACCCCACGCACCTTGGTGCAGGGAGACCCGGCTCGCAGGGGGACTCCCCCGATGTTGGTCAAATGAATGAAGACTTTTTGTTATTAGCGAAATCATTAAGACAACTGGGGGAACAGCATACAAAGTGATGAGTTAGAAGCCAGCGTCTGTAGAAAGGCCGAGGGCCTGATGGGTGGACGCGGGGCTGAGACGCACATGTCAGGTAACCATGTTTCCTGGGGACGACCCCGGAGCAGAAGCTGCACGAGGCTGGGTGGTACCTGAGCTGATACCTGGAGCAACCTCCACGGGATGCAGTGGAGGCTCCACTACCAGGAGGGTGCACGGTAGGTCCCCACGGAGCCTGTCAAGCGGGTACAAGACAAGGTGATGCATGTTCATTGGGTTTCATCTCGTAAGTGCTTCCCCGCACGTGACTGCTCAGAAGAGACTCAGCCGCCTCAGAACAAACACAAGTCCATGTGTCCTCCTCGTCCGGTGGTGTCTCTTGGGCCCAGCAGCTACTTCATGTCTCTATCCATCCATAATCTGTCTCCCTATCGACCGCACTTTCTGCAGTTCTGCTGAGTGCCTGTTCATTATGCGTCTCTGTCGGAGAGGCTCTTGATTTCAAAGTCTTCAAATCATTCCCAAGTGCATCCTTGCTGGAGTCCTGGGGAGCCACAGGCAGATGCTCAGGGGAGAGGGAAGGATGGAGGTGGGCCCTGGCTGCTCCTGATGCCCACCACCCCACTCCAGTACCTCCCTTCATGTGCAGCGGCCAGTTCTTCAGGAGTTGGGGTGCCTCCCTGGGGACTGATGCCCAGATGGGTCAAGAGTGAAGGGAGAAGGGAGATGGCATCTCGGGGCCCCAGTAGTCTTGAGGGAATGATAAACAGTGGGAGGTGGTCTCTGTCCCCACGCACCATGGGGCACACCCAGGCACCCTATGGGGATGGGGGGTGATTTCAACTGACTGTGCTCTGTCCTGCTTAGGACTGGCCAAGCAGTGGCCTCGAGTGCCAGGCAGAAACGAACCCTTCCCAAATTTCCTCATCACCCATGGAGATAGCCACCCCAGCCCCGACCACGGGTGAAGGAGCCCCACACAGACCAGTGAGGCGAGTGGCAGCCGGTTATAAATATGCTGACGGTAATCAAGGCGGCTGCCGAATTGAAATGCGAGGCCTTCCTTCCAGCTCCCTGACAGCCAGTGGAGGGTAAAATCATGAGTCTTTCCAGGGAAGAGATTAGCATTAATAAGATAAAACCGTACCCGGAATAACTGACATGTTGATGGATGGGCGGGAGGATTGGAGGGGAGACATTTGATGGATAATATTTTGGGTTGCCTCAGGTTGCATTTAATTGTTCCTTTGCCGTTCTCGACTTTGGTTAAGTGAAAAGCAACCCTCGGCAGTGTTGGGATTTATCTTTCAGGAGGCAGATGCGTGGCTTAACGATCAGACCGGCCTGGAAGTGGGATGGGTCAGAGCCATGGTGTCTCTCAGCCCCTTTGGACACGCGTTCTGCGCTCTCAAGTATCCCTGTGGCATTCAGCAAGGCACTCTATAGAGGGGACACTGCGGGCTCACACTGAAGACCTACTAAACTAGAAATAGCAACTCTCTGCACATTAATACAAAGGTGATCCCAAATAGAACTTCTGTGTGCGTCTGTGTGCGTGTTGAATCCAGATAAAATGGTCATCACTCTGGGCAATAAAGTGCATGTGTGTGAGTCATCAAGAAAACTGTGAGAGACAGAATTGAGGGTGAGACCATAGAGCTGTTGTAACGAGGAGGTGTTGGGGGAGAGGATGGGACACTGTGAGGACAGCACAGAGGTCGGACAAGAGCCACAGGTGAGGACAGGGCAGCACCCACTCTGTGGAAGGATGCTTCCCAGTTGTGGAGACTCTCTTGCCCATCAGGGTGGGAGCTAAGAATTCGGCCTTTTCATTCATCTCATAGTCAGGAACAGATAGCAGATGCCTCTGATATTAAAATATTAAAAGGTAAAAATAATAATAACCTGACCTGAGGTGGCATAGTGGATAGAGTGTTGACCTGGAGTGCTGAGGTCGCGGGTTCGACACCCTGGGATTTCCTGGTCAAGGCGCATACGAGAAGCAACTACTACCAGTTGATGCTTCCCGTTCCTCTCCCACCTTTCTCTCTCAAAAAAAAAAGAAAATCAATAAATAAAACTTTAAAAAATAAAAATAAACAATCTTAGAAGAAAATGAATATACATATAACCTATGGTTTAGGCAAATGTTTTCAAAGAAATATTAGCAACTAAGAAGCTATTACAGAAAAAAATGATAAAGGAACAACGTGACCACGTTTCAACATGTGCAGAATATAAGAGACCATTACCCAAAATGATGATTGAGAAACATTTTCACTGCAGAGCACAGTTAGATGGTTAATAACTATAACATATGAACAGCTCTTTGAATTAACTTTTTAAAAGGTAAATAAACAAAAATTAGACAATGTGCATGGATAGGCACCTACTAGAAAATCTCCAAATGGCCAAAAATAGTACGACAAATACACACAATCACAAGTAGCCAGAAAACGCCAATTATTTTAACAAGGAGATACCAATTTTCACCTCTCAGGCGAAAAATCAAAAGGCAACATTTGAGTGGGGATCTGAAGGAAAGAGCGTGCATGCGTTTTCCGGGAGACGTGAATGGTAACTGCACTGTGAGAAGCCATCTGGAAATGTCTATTTAAATTAAAAACATACAGAACCTTCAACTGGGCTTCCCACCCCAAGTACTATATACATCCCTGAGAAGTCAGGTAGACTGTGAGCATGGCAGGAGCCACGTGCACGGTGGGCTGCGTGTAAGACAGGTGAGACCAGAAAAGTCCACGCACGGAGGACCCCAGGTGAGTCACACGATTACAAAATGACCCCAAATCATAGGCATATAATTATGACAAAAATATTGTGAAACTAAAAACCGTGTGGTCTGGGTTTGACTTGCTATCATACAGTGTGGGGTGTGTGTGTGTGTGTGTGTGTGTGTGTGTGTGTGTGTGTGTGAGAGAGAGAGAGAGAGAGAGAGAGAGAGAGAGAGAGAGAGAGAGAGAGAGAGAGATGAGATGTACCAGACATACTCCCCTGCTGCCCGGACGCGGTCCCCGGGTGCGTTTTTCCTGGGGACGTATGCTCTGCCCACACCCACCGCTGGGTGTCCCTAGGCTGAGCCCTCCCTGGGGGGAGCTCAAGGCTCCGTCTCCCTGGCCTCGCCCCCATCTGTAAGTCCACGGGGCACACGGCCCTCTGCCCTGGGACCCAGCTCACTTGGGAAGGCACATTGTATCTCAGACGTGCCCTGGAAGGAACCCCAGTCCAGGAGGGCTCAGGAGCAGGCGGTGGTTGGGGATGAGGGATCTGAGAACTGATGCTCTTGGTGTCCCCTCACACAGGGGATGGCAGTACCTGACCACAGCGGCAGGTCCCCTTCTCTTGAATGCATGGTGTGCAAAGGGTGGTAGGTCAGGTGGTTGCTGGTGACCATCAACTCCTCTTCTGCCTCTGCGCCACCCCCCTCATTTGCATCTGCTGGAACCTTCTACGTACTGCTTCACATCAGATTTGTAGGAGATAAATCTGAGGTTCTCAGAAGTCAGGACAAGCTCCTGGAGTGGGGGGCACTGACAGCGGGGCCCAAAGACCAGGTCACACTCTGAGGACATCTCCCTGCATTCCAGGCCTTGGGGGGCAGGTGATAGACAGCGGCCCAGTCAGGAGCCCAGACCTAGGCTGGAAAGGGAGACTCACTCTGAAGCAAGAGGATTTGGCAAATTTCCCTCCATCCACCGGCAAGTTCCCAAGGCATGATGAAGGCAGCACAGGAGTCTGGGCACAGCGGATGTCGGGCAGATGGGACACCTGGCCCGTCTGGGCTGTGGCTGATGCTGTGTTTGCTCCGGGTCAAATCCAACAATAGATGCTGAAGGGCTTTGTGAGCCTGCCTGTCCCTAACGACCCTGAGCCTGGGGCCCTGCTCCCCGACTGGGAACTCAGGTGGCACGAGGATGTGGGGCAGGGTAGAGGCCCGTGAGAAAATGCTGGCATGTCCCTGTTCTTTACCTTCAAGGCGCCACCTATCTTTCGCAGCTCTCTGTGCACTCTCTGTGAGTCACCCCCATTTTCCAGTGAGGAGCCGAGGCAGGTCCCATGGGGCGGGGGGAGACTGTGATGAGGCCCCTCTCTTCCCTTCTGTACAGCTGTCAGTGGTCTTCTCACAGCAGTCTCCAGGCTGAGCCCCTGCTCAGGCCCTGGGGCAGTGTTGCAGGCCCTGTGGAGGTTTGCAGGGCTAAGACTTGGGTTCTGGGGGGAGGAGGGGGATGATATGGCTGACTGGACATGGACATGGGCAGGGGCAGGGAGACAAGGCCACGGTGAAAATCCCTGAGCACTTGGCAGAAAGCATGGGTTGGCACCGACAGGACAGTGTCTGGAATGACCCAGAGCAAAATGTTACATGACTCAGATAATTTGTGAGTAACTCCTGGGTCAGAACTCAGCAAGGGTCCCTGCCCTGGCCCGAGGTTGGCTACATCTGTTCCACTGTCACCACAGCCTGGATCCAGCTCCCCTTGCAGGTGGCTTGGTGGACCCAACCATCTGAAACGTCCACCATAAAATGTGCCCCAGAGGCCTTGGGGCTCACAGGCATCGCCTGAGTCGAGGCAGGGAGAGGGTGGAGAGGCCATGCCAGTGTGCGTGCGGCATGTAGGGACGCCTGTGCTCTGTCCCAGGTCACCCACTCGGCTTCTGTTCTCCCTGTTCTTGGCCTGTTCTCACTGTGCAAACCCAGCCCCGCTCCTGCAGTGCCCTGACAGGAGGCACAGGGGTCAGGGGTTCGGGGCCAGATGAGGCTGGCTGAGACGTACAGCCTCTCTGAACTGCAAGGCTGTGTAATGACAAACACCACAGCTGACCTGATGCACCTGAGATGACCAGTCTGGATGCTGTCGAGTGAGAGCCATCCTGACATTAGTAGTTCCATCACTGCTACTGTTCTATGAGCAATTGTTAAGAAGGGAGCTATGACAGCTAGAGGACATGATGGATGTAAAGCACAGAACGACGTCTTAGGAAATGTTATTTTATCATCACCACTACCAATGTTCCCATTACTATCATCACCATCAACACCATCATCATCACCATCTTCACCACCATCACCACCATCACCACCATCACCACCATCATCATCATCATCACCATCACCATCACCATCATCACTGCCATTACCATCACCATCATCATCACCATCATCATCATCATCACCACCATCATCAACACCATCTTTACCATCACCATCACCACCGCCATCACCATCACCATCATCACCATCATCACCACCAGCATCACCACCATCACCATCATCACCATCATCACCATCATCATCATCATTATCACCATCATCATCACCATCATCACTATCATCGCCATCATCATTGTTACTATTATTTCCTGATGATGCCTTACATGTGATGTGCAAACCAAGGGTCTCACTGAGGGTTACCTACACAATCAGAACTGGATCACAAGTGTCTCCAGGGCTGGCTCACCTTCCATCCTGCTTTTCCTCCTCTAAAAATTTGCCTTCTGAGGGCTTTCGTGGCCCAGACTTATCAGAGACCCACTCCTGTACAGGAGGGTGACACGTGAGTGCTCCAATGACTCTAAACATGATAGCCTGTTGCTGGAAAGGGGCCTCTGACCTCCCAGTTCTGGTGCCTCTGTGAGGACACAGCAGTGCTCTGAATGAACGGACTCCAGTGGTTTTCTCTGAGCCCTTTGGTGCTGACCCTTCCCTGCAAACAAGTGTCGGAGAAAGATGTTAATAACTCACTCTGTACCTTAGAGGTGTTCGGAATCATACCATTAATCCCTATTTTTCATAGTTGGCAGAAAGCTCTAAGTACCTCTAATACTTTCTAGATCTGACAGTTTTCATTATGTCCCTCCACCGCTATTGATCAGGCACGTCAACCTGAGAGTCTAGAGGAAGGCCCTTGTCAATACCCACTGCCAATACCAGCACCAATCACTTGTTGGCCATGAGTGGGGTCTGGCTGTGAACAGGGGCAGGGCGAGATGCAGGGAGCCCCATCCTCTCAGAGCTGCTGTGTCCTCTCTGGAAGTGTCATCTGTGTGATTCTGCAGCAGGTCTTCCCAGGTGGTCCATGTTTTGCTGTGGACTTCCTTCTGAAGCCCAGGTAAGCAAAGGCCTGGGGTAAGGGGGTGGAGAGTAAAATGCCTCCACCCTTGCACAACCCCCTTCTCTGAAATAAACAGGTGTGTGTTTTTCCCTCCATGGGGAAAACATGGACACACTGGGTGGCAGAGCCCTTCTACTGGCATAAGAAGGGCATCATCGACCAGTTTTTATTTTGGTGCTGCTCACGTTTTTCACTTGAACGTTATTTTTTAAGACTGTTCCACCTGCACACAGACCTGCCCCTTACATGTACTGGCCACAGAACACTCCCCACCCCCAACCCCCAAAAGTGTAGATGCAATGTTTATCATTAACCCTCTCCCTGTGGATGGACCCTAAAGGAGCTGCCTCTCAGGGCTTTGCTGCTGAACCAGGCATTGTGGGGACATTTTGGTGGCATTTCTGCACAGAGGTGTCAGACTTTCCTGGAAGTGACACCTTGGGCAGAAAGAATGAAAATTTTAAATTAGGATATTTACGGATGAGTTGCCCTGCAGCCTTGCAGGAAGGCTCACCCTGTGAGCACTGTCACAGCAGCAGAGTGACCCCCAAGCTGTTCCTGCCACCGTGAGTCAGACACATGCTCCCTTCTCAATGTCCATTCCCAGCAGGGCAGGTTGCTCCTGGTCTCTGTGACTCTTGCCCGTGTCTTGACAATAGCCTTTTTTTTTTTGTATTTTTTTGAAGTGAGAAACAGGGAGGCAGACAGACAGACTCTCACATGCACCCGACCGGGATCCACCTGGCATGCCCATCAGGGGGCAATGATGTTGTGCCCATCTGGGGTGTTGCTCTGCTGCAACGGGAGCCTGAGGCAGAGGCCAAGGAGCCATCCTCAGCGCCCAGGCCAACTTTGCTCCAGTGGAGCATTGGCTGCTGGAGAGGAAGAGAGAGAGAGAGAGAGAAAGGAGGGGGTTAAGGGTGGAGAAGCACATGGGTACTTCTCCTGTGTGCCTTGGCCAGGAATCAAACCCGGGACTTCCACACGCCGGGCCGACACTCTACTGCTGAGTCAACCAGCCAAGGCCTTGACAGTAGCCTTTTAATTAATTCTTCTGTGTGACCTTAATCTGCTGTGAATATTAACCTTTGATTTTACACACACATAACAATTATTTGTCCTATTATTTCTATGGCTATGATGCCATTTCTATCAGATATTTTCATTTTCATGTTGGATGTTGGAAAGCCTGTCTTCTACCACCTCTGAGTTCTGCATGTTCCTGAGAAGTGAACTTTGTTGTTATTTACTGCTTGTGGTCATTTCTATCTTTATTTTCCCCTGACAGACCGTGATGGCCTTGAAACAATTCACTGATCCTGTGATTTCCGGGCCATTTGGCAGTGAAATCTTTATCCCATGCCAAACTCTTCCATGCGCTCTGATATTTCTCTGCATTTTATTATTCTTATTTCCCTGTTGATCTTTCTATTTTTACCTCTGTCAGTTGTATCCTTTATTACTTAGTTTTCCTTGATGACTATGATTGGCAGGCTGTCTGCAATGTCCTTTCCATTGTGTGCAGGGCCAGGCAGGAGGAGGCTGCCAGTCATGAGTTCATTCTTGTATTATTATTTATTAATTATGGCATCATTTGTTAGGATTACAGCTGTAAACCTACTTTTGCCCACCCCTGTCTGTTACATTTAAATTTCTCAAGATAGAAGACTGGGATTTTGACTGAAATTGCATTAAATTGAGAGAAGAAATCAATGGCTCAACTAGTTGAACAGTGAGTTGATACTTCTCTCTCCTTCTGTCTCTCTCCCCCTTCCTCTCTCAAGAAAGGAAAGAAGGAAAGATTAAAGGAAGGAAGAAAAGGAGGTAGGGAGGAAGGGATGGATGGAGGAAAAAAGAGAGGGAGGAATAGAGAAAGGAAAGAAGGAAGGAAGGAAGGAAGGAAGGAAGGAAGGAAGGAAGGAAGGAAGGAAGGAAGGAAGGAAGGAAGGAAGGAAGGAAGGAAGGAAGAAAATGCATTAAATTCACACACTAATTTGGAAAGACTGCATCCTTACATAATAAATCTCCCCCACTAATGCACGCTGTTTCCCCATTTTAGACAGGTTGTCTTTATGGCTAAGGTGGTTATAACTTTTGTAAATGTACACATGCATTTCATATTTTTCTCCAGCTAGTCTGAGTTTTCTGTCACTGATTACGGACGTGGTCGATGTCCGACCTTTGCACGTTGGTTATGGTAGGCACATCAGAGACTCTGTCAGTTGGGACTTGGTCTGTCAGCTACCTCTTATATCTAGACATAATTCTGATAGTTTCCAATCCATTCTCTTGGGTTTCCCAGGTCCTCTCACTCCATCTGTTATTGATGATATATGTTTTAAAAGCTTCTTTCTTTACCACACCTGCCACTCCCTCGTCTTACGTTACTGCGTCAGGGACTCTGGGTCCTTCCTTCCTTACATGTGATTGCCGGGGCCTGTGTCCTGTTCATTTGTCACACCATTTCTTAAGAGGCACCCGTCTTATGCCAGCCCATATCCTACCTCGGTCCTGGAGTGCTTCGAGTCTGGAGACAAAGACCGTGAGACGGACCACGGAGCACGTTGTGGAAATAAGTGATTTGAACCAACAGAGAGAAGCAGCAGGAGGGAACAGCAACAGGGCATCCTCTGTGCCCGAGCGTGGGAACGCTCCTCCTGTCTCAAACCAGCTCGGCGTCTGCACAGGGCTGGTGGCAGGTTCTTAGGGAAAAGGTTAACAAGGATGCTCTTCCTTACTAATCTGTTATCGCTTTCATAAATTAGGTGGATATCTAATCTACGGAATGCCATTGCTGTTTGCCAAGGTGCTAACAGCTTTTCCTTTTCTCTATAATCATTTCTTGTAAGTTTCCTCAAGTTGAGAAAATCCTTGTGTTTCTGACATAAAGCCTTGTGGGTTGTGATGTACTGATTTTTTGGTTTTTGTTATTGTTGTTGTTGTTTTAATATATTTTTTTAGTACCTTGTTGAAATAGCTTTGTGTCTCCTTTGAAAGTTCTAGCACTTTTGTCTATTAAGTGTGGGGTTCAGTGGAAGGTATCTAGCTCCTTCCACTGTGAGAGGCTGAGAGTGGATGGCCTTTCAATTTCTTTTTGGTAATTCCCCCCCACACCGTTACTTTTATTCTTTGCAGATAATTTTTCTCACTTATATCTTCCTAAGTTCATGCTTTTCTCATTCAATAAAAACTTATCATTACATATTTATATTATTTTCCTATAATAATTATTCTCTCTCGTTTAAATTTACCACATTTATTTT
Source organism: Saccopteryx leptura (assembly GCF_036850995.1). Classification (NCBI taxonomy): domain Eukaryota; kingdom Metazoa; phylum Chordata; class Mammalia; order Chiroptera; family Emballonuridae; genus Saccopteryx; species Saccopteryx leptura. Next base: position 318,907,045 of record NC_089503.1, read on the forward strand.
ATTAGCGTTTCAAAGAAGCTGTGTTGGTTTTATGGATCCAGCCTACCTGCTAATTTATTTTTATTTTCTCGGCTTTATTGACAAACAAATGGCATTAAATAACGAGCTGTATTTAAATTGCACAATTTGAGGAGTTTTGACAAATGCACCACCCATCCTGTGTCTGCCCTCTGGGGCTCCAAGGTCATTCTTTATTTTTTTGTCTTTTCATATTATCCCCCCCACGTCCCTGAGCTTTTCTTATATTTTTTTAATACTTGGATTTTTCTTTCTGTTGTTGTAAATCCTCTCCATTACTATGTATTTTCAAGCAAATTTCTCCGTCTCCTGTCACCTCGACTTTGGGGTGGAGTCCACACCGAGAATCCTTCACTCTGGTTACTGAAGATTTTAGCTCTAAAGCAGGGGTCCCCAAACTTTTTACATAGGGGGCCAGTTCTCTGTTCCTCAAACCGTTGGAGGGCCAGAGTATAAAAAAAACTATGAACAAATCCCTATGCACACTGCACATATCTTATTTTTAAGTAAAAAAAAAAACAAAACGGGAACAAATACAATATTTAAAATAAAGAACAAGTAAATTTAAATCAACAAACTGACCAGTATTTCAATGGGAACTATGCTCCTCTCACTGACCACCAATGAAACAGGTGCCCCTTCCAGAAGTGCGGTGGGGGCAGGATAAATGGCCTCAGGGGGCCGCATGTGGCCCGCGGGCCGTAGTTTGGGGACCCCTGCTCTAAAGTGTGAGTTGACCGCTCTTTACGGCCCCCTTTCTTGGCTGACACTCTGTTTCTATTTGTTTCAAGAGCGCTCCCCTTTACTGCACAGAGCGAGTTGATGTCCCTGTCTGATACTTTGTATGCTGAGTAAGGTTTGATTATATCCTAGACACTTTCAACATTATTCTGTGAGACTCTGGGCCAAGGGTCCCCAAACTCTTTACACAGGGGGCCATTTCACTATAAAAAAAACTATGAACAAATCCCTATGCACACTGCACATATCTTATTTTAAAGTAAAAAAACAAAACGGGAACAAATACAATATTTAAAATAAAGAACAAGTAAATTTAAATAAACAAACTGACCAGTATTTCGATGGGAACTATGGGCCTGCTTTTGGCTAATGAGATGGTCAATGTCCGGTTCCATATTTGTCACTGCTAGCTGTAACAAGTGATATGATGCGCTTTCGGAGCCATGATGCGTGCGTTCCGCGTCACTGGAAGTAGTACTGTACGTGAGTGATGCCGCGCTTTGTGGCACCACCACTTACAGTGCTCTCACTGACCACCAATGAAAGAGGTGCCCCTTCCAGAAGTGCGGTGGGAGCCAGATAAATGGCCTCAGGGGGCCACATGCAGCCCACAGGCCGTAGTTTGGGGACCCCTGCTCTGGGCCTTTTACAACCTCAGGTGCATGTTGATTTCTCTGGGATTTCTTTGAACAAGAAGTCCAGACTGCTTGGAGTCTCAGGACCCAACCTACCTCCTGTGCACCATGGTTCCGATTCCTGTCGGGTGCTATTCCGATCAGCCTCGCGTGTGCCCCATGCAGTGGCTGATCCGAGGCCCGGGTCGTGGCTGCATCGCAGTTCAGTTCTCAAAGTTCGTGGCATGTTTTAGGGTCAGGTATACATGTGCACGGCTCACAGGTGAGCCCCAGGTTTTATGCACAGTTTTTGGGACTCACCTTAAACTCCCTCGTTGCCTCCATCTCTGCAACATGTTCCAGTCCCCAGACTTCCCTTCCAGCCAGAAAGTCGAGGTGTGTTTGCCACCCTCACCCCCCATGCACATTGACTGCACATTCACCTGTGCCCAGGTGCCAGGAGGACAGAAAGGGACAGACTGTGGGGATTCACCACCCATTCTTGGGGTCTCAGCTCCTCTGTCCAAGTTTCAGGGGCCCAGGTGGCTGTCCTGCTGCTCCTGTGCTATCCATGGTCACTCCTGTGTGTTACCTCTGGCTGAGGCCTGTGACAAGGATAACGATAGGACTTTTCTCCAGCCATCCAATCCTCACAAGCCCCTTTCTCCCTCCTCAGACCAGTAAGCCGCCACTTCTCGGAGAGTTCTCTCTCTCTCTGTCCAGGCTGGGTGACAGTGTCTGGAGAGAATGGTAGAGTCGTAGGTGGTTTAGGAGAACTCTGGCTTTGGGCTTCCTCCCACACTGCCTGCCACTGTCTACTTCTGAGCTTCCTCAGGTGGCTGCCCCAGGTCCAGGTGACTTCAGTGTAAGAAACAGAGGCAGCACACCCCCTCCCTGTGCTGGGAGCCCAGTCTAGACAGGTGCGACTTTCATTTTCATTCCGTCCTCATGAGAATGATTGAACATTGTTCCCCATGATTAATGGCGATTTCCATTTATGTTGTGTTCACAGCTCTGGCTCATTATTCTAATTAGATTTTTTTTCATTATTTTTAAAAGCTGTCTCCATATTGAGGCTAATTACTCTCTCTCTCTCTCTCTCTGGGATGAGCCACACACACTTTCTCCATTTGCTATGCTTCACCTGACATTGCCCGTTGTAGCTCCGCCCTGTGTGGCATTTTACTCTTTGGGCAAAGACAAGGTCACCCACCCCATCATCACCAAACACATGTCTTCTAGCTCTTATTGGTCTGCTTTTCACATTTTTCAACCATTTGGAATTTATCCTCTAGTACAGTGTGAAAAATGGATCCATGTGGTCGCCCAGTTACTCAATACTACTCATTAAAGTCCATACGTTGTCCTTGGCCAGTGGCTCAGTGGATAGAGTGTAGGCCCAGCGTATGAACATCTTGGGTTCAATTCCCAGTCAGGGCACACAAGAGAAGCGCCCATCTGCTTCTCTCCGCCTTCTCTTCCTCTTCCCTTCCCATAGCCAGTGGCTCGATTGGTTTGAGCTTCAGCCCCAGGCACTGAGGATGGCTTGGCTGGTCCGAGCATAGCCTCAGGAGCTAAATATAGCTTGGTACTCAAGCATCGGCCTCAGATGGGTTTGCCAGGTGGATCCCGGTTGGTGTGCCCATGGGAGTCTGCCTCACTACCTCCCTCTCATCTAAATAAAAGAATAATACTAATAAATAAAAATTTAAAAATAAAAGTCCAAATGTCTTCTACTATTGAGGGTGCCTTCACTGCCTATGAAGTTTTCTTATGCTGTGGTGTCTGTTTCTGGGTTTTCTGTTCCATCATCAGCCTGGCGACGTGTGCCCTGACACCTTCCTCTTGTAGTCACGGGTGGGGTCATGCTGCATTCTGATACTCGACGTGTCAGGGTATTCTCGGCTAATTTTGCTCTTTTTTCCTGATAAACTTTGTAATCAACTTGTTTACCTCTAGAAACAAAAATGAAACCAGGTAAAATTGTATGGGAATTTTTAAAAACTGATATATATAAATAACAGATTTTTCTATCCTAAATATTTGAGCTCTCCTTTTTTTTTTTTTTTTTTTAGTTTACTTCTGTAAGGTTGTTTTATGTCTTCTGCCAAAGACACTGTATTAATTAATTGATCAAGGTGAGTTACCTAGCCTCTTTGGGCCTCGAGACCATCACTTAGAGCAGGGGTCCCCAAACTTTTTACACAGGGGTCCAGTTCACTGTCCCTCAGACCGTTGGAGGGCCAGACTATAAAAAAAACTATGAACAAATCCCTATGCACACTGCACATATCTTATTTTAAAGTAAAAAAACAAAATGAGAACAAATACAATATTTAAAATAAAGAACAAGTAAATTTAAATCAACAAATTGACCAGTATTTCAATGGGAACTATGCTCCTCTCACTGACCACCAATGAAAGAGGTGCCCCTTCCAGAAGTGCGGTGGGGGCCGGATAAATGGCGTCAGGGGACTGCATGCAGCCTGTAGGCCATAGTTTGGGGACCCCTGACTTAGAGGGTAGATGGGAGCAAGCTTCTTCATTCTGTTCTCAGCCTGTTTCTTTCTAGTTGAGCAATTAACAAGATCCAATTTGTTCTCCGGTACGTATCCTGGTCACGCCCCAGTCCTCAGCCTTGTAAAGACATGTGTTCACAGCAGATACTCTTAGGAAAATGTTGTCAAGAGTTTGGTACTCTTATCCTCCGCAGCATAAAATTTACTTCTGCCTCCACTTTGAAAGTCAAAAATAAATGGATGACATTTTCGGTTGGCAATTGATATTGTGAACCTTGTTTCTGAAGGAGAAAGAGAACGTGTATTTACATAATTGACTTCTTATCTGAGAAAACGGAACCTGTTTCAACTCTTGACGTCTGCCTGCCTTTTGCAAACCTTTCCTTTCCCGTTCTGTCAAGTAAAGGCCTCACCAGGACAGAGACCTCAATGCATTTATTTCCCTGTCATTTTTATGTTCTTCTCTTTGTTCCCAAGATGGTGTTCCCACATTCCTTTATGAAGGAATGAGAAGTCAAAACCAATTCCACGTTGTATTTAGAATACTATTAGAATGCTTCCATTAGCTGTAACTTCATGGAAAACTCTCTCATATTTTCATTCAACAAAAGTTCACTGTTCATGTCTCCTAGTGCATGCTGGGGGTGCGGCATGACCTAAGATCGTCAAACACACTCCCCGGCACCTGCCTGCCTGCCATCTTCAAGCAACCATTCCCTAGTCTCTTGTCATGTCAGATGCCATCTGCACAAGCTTTGTGCCTGTCTAGATTCAGGACCAGAAACGTGGGTAGGACAGTCACTTCTGCCTAACACTCATGGCAAACACGTAGGCAAGAAATGAGAATGTCCTGCTCAGGGTCAATAAGGCATAAAGGACAACAGTCCCCAGACAAAGTGACATGTGGGAAGTGGTGCCAGGTGGAGAACAGGGCACTGTCTGTCCCCACAAAGGCTATGACACACACAGGGCTGGAGACTGCTGTGCCCTATGAGGTAAAAAAAAAAAAAAACAACTTTCCTCCCACCTTCTAAGTCCTGCTGGCTAATAACCACATGGAGACATGGTTAATGTTAATCCAAATTCGGAGGGACCCGAAATATGGAAGACAGGAACAAGGTCCATCATTTACACATCAAAGCTTTATTGTCTAGCTTGGCCAAGCGGCGGGAACTCCGACAGAAATCTGACGGAGAGCGCGCCGGCCCTTTGTTCTACTTAGTTTTTATAGTTTTGTAAGTGGGAAGTACAGAAGCAAAAATTGCAATTAGGAGCCCCTTACCGCTATTGGTTATAGTCATATGTCCTTTAACATGATAGGACCATGTTCAATTTGCAAACCATACATCATTTTGGAGAAAACAAAATTTACAAGTCAACACAATAGTAGAAAGATGTCTCTTTACATATTAAAGGCTTTCCTATATTATCTAGTGTTTATCTGCTATCTCTCTGTCCAGAGTCACACGCATTTACAATACATAGGAGAGGTAGTTTCGGTGGGGACAAATGCCCGCAAATGGCTCATTGCTATAAGAAAAAGGCTTATTTTGGCTTTTCTCTTCCTGCACCTGGCTAGCCATTCACCCCTTTCCCCACAGGTGTGGTGGAATGTCTGGGAATCCATGTTTTTCTCCCCTTGCATTTACAATACAATGCCAAGGGCCATCCTGATTATGCCAATCACACAGTACAGAGACTATTCTCACAATTTCTCTGCACACCTTAACCCAAATAAATAAAATGTTCTCCAAGCCTCCTAAAATATTAATATTAATTCTGTAGCCTTTGGTACTTTACAACACCTGAGGGTGAAATGGCTCAGTGGCTCTTCAGTTAACAGGAGAAAACATCCAAATTTATTATTACAGATGTCCATGCCGGGGAGCCAAAGAATCTGAGGCTTGAAGAATGTTGGACAGTTGATAAGTACCGTTCTGGACAAAGGAGAGATAGGCAAGAGTGTGGGGCTTCGAATGAAAAGGCAGATGAGAAAGAACAAATATAGTAAACAAGTTCTTGCTGGCCCCCAGAAATGATGACAATAGGACACAGAGGGGAGTCTGTCCCTGTGGGCCACACTTAGAGATACTTTAAAGCCATAGTGGTTCTTTTGTCCTTTAGGCAGCTTTTTCCATCTGGATTCCTTCTGGCCAGCACGGGAAGGGTCAGAGTTTCTTTGTGAGTCTTTTGAAATCAATGTCCCAAAAGGCAGCACATATAAAGGCAGCAAAACTTTGGTCCCAGCCAGCTCCTTGACAGTGAGGGCGTGGGACCCGGGACCAAGCGAGTCTGGAGTGTGAGGGAGTCCATCGGAAGACAGCAAGCTGCATCATCAGACCTCCGTGAGGCTGCTCTGCTCTGTCCAGGGTGCTCCCCGCCTTCCTCTCACTTTAACTCACCACCCACAGACATTGCAGAGGTGACCACGTCCCGGGGCGCATGTCAAAAGGAGCACGGGCTTGACTGCTGAGAGACCAGGGCCACCCTGGCGGGCACCCAGACTGCAGGAGCACAGGGCAGGCAGGTGCTCAGACTAGCCAGGTGGGTCTCAGGGCAAGCGGGAGGGCATGGTCCCTAGACTTTCCTTCTGGCCTCACCATCTGGGGAGCTTTCGGCCAAGATAAGCTCCTGGCTCCTCTGCGTGGAAGAATTCTGTACTGTTGTGTAAACATTCATGCACACACAAAGACATGGGGATAGAACAATTGTCTTGCCTAGGGACACTTCATTCACATTCCACCAAAATATTTCAAACTATTGACAATGTAGTCCATGGGACTGGGGTAGGTCCTGGCTGCGCCCTTCCCTGGACATGACTCACTGTGAAAGTGGCCCAAGGAATGCACAGGGCCTGCCCACGGCAGGTCCTGAAGGATGGCAGTCCCATCTCTCTGTTCCAAGTTGTCAGATCAACCAGCACTGGGCCCTTTCCATACCAGCAGGGAAGCTGGAACCTGAGACTCAAGAAAGCTGTGAGGTGTGTGTTTGTGCTCATGTGTGCATATGTATCCTGTGTTCACATGTGTGTTGAGTGTGAACATATGTTCACGTGCACACACATATGCCCCCCACAGTGGCTTCCACAAATCGAACATATGTGCATGTGTTCATGTGTGTTTTTACATGTATGCACATGCATGTGTTTGTGTATGTGCACTTGTTTGTCATGCACTTGTGTTTGTGTGTGCATATGTTCACAGTGCATGTAGGTTTGTGTGTATGTGTGTTTGTATGCATGCATGTGTGTGTTTGTGTGTTAATCCATGTGCACATGTCTTTGTGCATGCCCATTCATGCATACACATGTTGGCATGGCAGTGTATGTCTGGATGGCAGGGAGAGCTTTTTCTCTGGTGTCCTTAAGTGGTGAGGCACGGGAATTTGAGATGCGGCCTCCCCTGCCCAGAGTATCACCATCAGGAACATGAGCACGTGTCCCTGCTCAGCCGCCAGTGCTCTGCTCAGGATCCCCACGGGTCTGCCACAGATCTGACATGGCCTTATCAGGTACTTTACCTGTTGGCAAAACTCAGAAATATCACTCCTCTTTGTTAGAAAATGGAAATCAGGTCAGAAGAAACTCTCTGGCCCGTGGAATCTCTAGGGGGATGAGCCTGCTGCATCCTTAAATGGACATAATGGAATCTGGAACTCGCTGGAAAAAATGGGAAGAAATAAGGGTCATTAGCAGAGTGCAGCTAAGTCTCCTAGCCCCTGGCCATCCCAGCAGCAGAAGATGACACAGCGGATCTGCTCCTAGAAACACAAGACCAAAGGGCACGGGTGTGGGAACAGAGCTGCACGGCTTCCCCCCACAGTGGCTTCCACAAATCGGACTGCTGTTTCCACCTGGGAAGCCACAAATACATGTATGTGTGTGTGTGTGTGTGTGTGTGTGTGTGTGTATGTGTGAGAGAGAGAGAGAGAGAGAGAGAGAGGCCTGCTGTGTTTTTCTTTTGTCTTAACAAGACTCAGATCCTGGCATGCACATTAGGTGCTGACTAACCCACAGGACTTGAAGTTGGTCCCATCAGGGACGAGCCCAGTTGTGCTGCCTGGGACAGGGACTGGTTTCATCCTGCGTTGAGTCCTGACGCAGATGTGCCCTGAGGATCCCTGTGCTTGCAGACCAGCTGGGTGGTGGGCAGAGGAGACAACAGTCTGCACTGGATGCCAGGCTCCCTGGAAAGGAAGGTGGTGGTGACTCTGGGTCACCACAGGTGACCCAGCAGAGTGCTGCTCCCAGACAGCTTTTTGGTCACAGTTCAGTCACTGGGTACACTAGAGAGGAACTGTATTCTGTAAATTGGTCATGCTTTGCCTTGTTCCTAGGACCCTCAACACCTCCATCTCGGGCTGAGGGACATGGTTCCCGGCTCCTCCTAGAGCAAGCTTTCCAGTGTCAGCCCCATGGTAGAAAAGCTGGTGGGCAAGTGGAGTTCTAAGAGCTCATGTGGCCTCTGGAGCCAAGGTCGAGGCAAGCACAGCTTGGGCCCTGGACAGTCCTTTCTTCGTCTACCTCCATGATGTGTAAAGTGGGGATAATGAGGGGTAGGTGACCCCCCTGCATACTAACTTCAGGGACACTGTGAGCATGGACAGAAATGTTCCCAAATCCTAGGGCCCTGTCAAGAGCAGACAGGATGGGATATCACACTTCTCCTCTAGGGGTCACCTGGCAAAGCCACTAAGGACTACAGTCAGCAGGTCCCTGTGGGTCCTGCCTCTTGGTGAGGAAGCCAGGAGGCCTGCTTGGGCTGGGCCTTAGGACAGAGTGTCCCCTCTGGTGCCCTTCGATGACCCAGGTGTCTGTGCTGGGTTCTGGATTATAGAGAGCTTCAACATTTCTCAAAGTCAGAAGTCAATAGGGAATGGGACAGGACCAGTTCGGTGGCTGTGTGTTAGTTAGATGCTCCTGCCATCTGGGAACTCCATGGAGGTTGTGATCCCTCCAGTAGGTTTACAGATAAAGGGGAGGGAGGCTGTGCCACTGGCAGCGAGGCGCTCCTTCTTTTAGCCTCTGCACAGGCCCTGGAACTTGAAGCAGAAGTGGGCTGGGAGGCCCGCCCCCAGAGGGCCTAGGCCCCGCCTCCACTGAGCACAGGCTCCACCTCCACAGAGGTACAGCCATGCCCCCACAGAGCCTAGGCCCCGCCCCCACAGGGAAGCCTGGCTCCAGAGGACACACTAGCAAGCTCCCATAGGATGTCAGGTTACATTCTTTACAGAAGTTTAGTGGGGCTTCTGTAACAAAGCACCACAGACAAACTAAAGTCTTAAAAGAACAGAAATTGGTTCTCCCACAGCCCTGTGGGCCAGCGTCCAAATCAAGGTATCGGCAAGGCCATATTCTCTCTGAAACCTGGAGGGGGAAGTCCTTCCTGACTTGTCTAGCTCCTGCTGGTGCCAGCGTTCCTCGTCGTCTGCTTCTGTTGTCACAGGGCTTTCCCCGTGCGTGTCTGTTCTCCTATGGACGTCTGTCTGTTACTGGGTTCAGGGATCACCCTACTCCAGGAAGGCCTCATGCTCAGACCCTTTCCTGGATTGCACCTGAAAAGATCCTTTTCTCAAGCAAGGCCACCTGCACAGTGTCCTGGTGACATGTCTCTTGGAGACCCCACTCACCCCCTGCACATGGGCTGTGCACCCTGGGAGCCAGCGCCATGCAGCTCTGTGCATCTGTCTCCTCCTCTGGAAATGGGCGGAAACCGTGCTCCAGGCTCCAGTAGGGGGACAGGGTGTAGCACCCTTGGTCAGAGCCCCCAGGAAGGTGGGTGAGTGTTTAACCCTGCAGCTTCTGTGCCTGGGATTCTCCTTGTTCTGGGCAAGATTCCAGGTTGTGCTCCTTGAGGGATGTGCCCTGGGTTTCCTCACTGTTATGCTCCCTTACACATGTGTGTTCACACACACACACGCACACACACACAGAGGGACAGACACCAGGAGGAGGAGATTCGAATATGCTGTGTGTCACTGTCCTCAGCATGCCCAAGCAGTCTTCTGGATTGCTCATGCTGAAAGGAACCCAGTTCCAGACACTCTGGGGAAAGCAGTCACCCTGGACTGTTCTCCCCTGAGGGTCAGATTAAAAAATAATAATAAAGAGATTAAATTCTGCCCTGAATGTCTAACATTAGCATCAGAGGCTTTGCATATCTTACAATCGGGTTTTCAAAAAATTATGTCCAGAGGCTGTGATTTACTGTCTGGGCCGTGCCGCCCAGCTCTGTCTGTGGGACAGTTTTATTGTTTCCTAAGCCCCCATCCTGGGATTCCACAATTGCATTATGCCCGGGCAGAGCCTGTGCTGCAATCTTATTTTTCTTTCCTGACCGGTGTGGTCTGGAGGTTTGGGAGCTGCCGTTCAGCCTGGGGGCAGGCACACAGCTAAGACAGCTAAGAGGGGAAGACAACAGGTATGTGTCCCTGGGGAGCAGCATGGGGCTTTAGGTTTAGGCAGCCCAGACCCTGAGCACAGAGACCCATGTCTCACAATGGCGTCAGCTCTTAGGCATGGCAGCACAGGTGGCTTAAGTCTCTTCTCACAGATGGGAGGCCACGCTGCGGGCAGCGGGGGTGTATCCTGGTGGGACTGGATCGAGGGCTGGGGGCTTGGGGCTGATTGGCACATTCAGGCCATGCCCTGGGATTGGGCAGCCTTTCCCAGACTCTGGAATGACCTGACTGGATGGAGGGCTGTGGTGAATGCCGGCTTGGTGGGGCTGCATCTGTGGTTGAGGTTGGAAATTATTAGCACACGCTTGATGCCAAAGCACCCCTTGGACTTCAGTGTGAATTGTAGGGTGACCTCTCTGATCAGACATAAGCCTGCCCAGGAGCCAGAGCCCTGAGTATACCCAGAGCTTCTGCCTACCGATGTCTGGGAGGGGCAGACAGGGCGTTCCCCAGACACACATGATAACTTCATAAAGTTGAATCCTATTAAAGAGCAGACAGCATTTAAAACCAATTTGAAGTCGACAAATGTTCACACACCCCGCACATTTTAATGGCCACAGCACTGTACCTTCCAGATCCATCTTACCCTGTCTGGAGTGGCCCCTCTCTGCCTCTCCCAGGCAGGTGGCTGAGGCACCATGTTTATTTTCCAGACCTGCTAGATGGTATAGAAACAGACAGCTGTCCTGCGCCAACGTGGCGTCTGTGGTTCAGGCAAGGATGGAGCATAAATATACTATTTTGAGCATGCCTGGCTGACTTTCCTCTTCTCTCCCCAAATCCCAAATGCCAGATCTCCCTGTGTGCAGTTCATTCTGTGGTTAGCAGCTGTTTATCCTATTGTGAGATTATTTAAAAACTATTTCTTTGGAATGAAAGATGCTTGAAAATGCTGCCTTCCCAGAGGATGGAAGGAGTGACCTGCCCTCACGTGCCTGACACCATGCTGGGTATTTTCCTGAGGGGGTGTCAGTTGGTGGGAGTTGGGACCCTATTACAAAGAGCTCTCATTTTGGGGTACCTGGAGCATGGTGTACTCACGGAGCCATCCAATGCTTGCAAGAATTTTGAAGAGTAACTTTTTAAATTAAACACGCAAAAGCTGAGCTTTCGGAGACGCTACGTCTGCGGCGTGGTACAGACAGCTGCTGGGCGGGGCATGAGCTTCACCTTCTCGCCCACCACTGGCTGCACTGCCTCCCGAACGGAAGCGGAAGCACTGGTCTTGGTCTGTATTGCGTGCTGGGTTTGGAAGTAAAGGTGGTGATAGATTGGTTCCCGTTGGGCTCGCTTGTGTGTGGTAGGATTGTGTCAGCCATCCCACGGGTGTCCTGCCTGTCACCCCTGTGCAAGGCCACGGAGCGGCTTGCAGGTGGGAGCAGACTGTGTGCTGGCTGTGGTCGCTGGCTTCGGGAGCAAGTGACACCACGGTTACAGAGAGGGAGGTGTATTTGAACATTGTCCCTAATGAGTTACTGCCTCCATTAGGGTCTGCAGACAAAGTCCTGCCCCTGCTTGTTACTGTAAATAAAATTTAATTGGAGGACAGTAATGCCCATGAGTTTAACTCTTGTCTATGGCTTCTCATGCATGCACAGCCCAGCGGAGGCAATGGGTGTGACAGGGACCCCGTGATCCAAAGAGCCTAAAATATTTATCTTCTGCCTCTATAAACATCTCTAGCCTTTAGAGAACTACCCATCACTACCCTTTGCCACCTGCCCTTTATGGAATAAGCACGCCAGCCCCTGGTCAGCACTGGGTACCTAGTACCTTATACAGAAAATTCCATGCAAGTCTGGCCAAGGCCCCAGATGTTCCTTGCAAATGGTTACTGATGAATGTTAAACTGAGCACATGAGTTCAAAAACTAAAAAGGGGAATGACTTCCCAGCTGGGAAAGGCTTGTTACTCCTGCATTCAAAGACAGAGCACACCGTCCAAGGGTTCTGCTAGGCCTCCGGATGCTCCTCACCTGGGCCGGCGGCAGGAGGTGCCCCCCTCAATCCGCGGGCCAGGTCTCCCACTTAGAGAGCCCAGCGCCTGGGCCTGCCAGGCAGGGCCCATCTCTCTTGCATATCCAGACTGTGCCCTGTCCTCCCCCACCCGGGACCCCTGTCACAGAGAGACACAAAGTCTGCCCAGGGTTGTGGGTAGGGAGGCTCCCTGAGCTGAGTGTCTTTGTAGGTTCCTAGGTGAGTGTCTGGGCAGGTGTCTGGGAAGGTGTGTGGGCAGGTAATGGATTGCTATCTGATAGATGAGCTTGTGGGTCCTGTCCTGCTAGTCAAGCTCAGGCTGAAAGCAGAAAATGACCATCACTCCCCGGAGACGTGTGTCATCGGACGTGCACCCAGCACTTCCGCAGGGACACTGCGCTTCCCCACCTTCCTCTGCGGCCGCCAGCAGGTTTCAAGCCTTGGCCTTGTTAACTGTAAACAAAGACGACCAGCCCTTTACTCATAAACCAGCCTGTGAATTGGGGTTTCACCAACGATCAGGACAGGACCGTAGACATTCTCGGGCTGCTGTTTAATTACTTGATTTTATTCACAGGAAATAATTAGCCTACTAAGCATCTAATTATTGTCAAGGCTCACGTTGTTGAGATCAGCCCAGAGAGGGAGACCGGCAAACATGGCCGCCTCTGGCAGGGTCCCCAGATGCAGCCGCATTTGAAATAAGTTTATTGTCTTTTAATAAGGTGGCTGGGATTTACGGGGTGTCCTCAGAGCCGGCCAGGCATGGTTCCTACCTTGACATAGTTTCGGGTGCTTGTTTCCTTTGAGAGAAACAATGTTTCCAATTGAAAGTCGACTCCAAAAACAATACCTCCCAGCTCCAAGGTCAAGGCTCTCCTCTAATCCGTGTAAACAGGGTGAATCTTTTATCTGGTGCCTCTTGGAGATTAGGGCGGCATCATCCCCTTCCATTTATTAATGTGTGGGATCTGCATGTCTGCAGCAGATACAGGTTGGTCTGGTCCAGGAGGCTAATTAGAGAGATGGGCAGATAGGACGGTGGTTTACAATGTATCTAATCATGGAGTCCACTTTGCCCCTGGGGCTTGCAGTGCACAGGAGCGAGTTCTAGCTGGAATGTGCGTGTTCTGACCATCCCGGAAAGAAAGCCACTGCAGGCTCGCCTTCCCGGCTGCCCTGCCGGCGGCTTCAGAAAGTTTCTGTCTGTGGCGGAGGACCTGACGTCTGCATCAGGCGACTTTGGTGAGGACCCATCCTGGTTCACCTGTGCCCTGGGCTGTGAGCTTGGGCCGATGTCCTGGCCTCTTGGAGCCTCATTTTAAAAACACGTTGTAGGGCCTGACCAGGCAGTGGCGCAGTGGATAAAGCATCAGACTGGGATGCCAAGGGCCCAGGTTTGAGACCCCAAGGTCGCCAGCTTGAGCGTGGGCTCATCTGGTTTGAGCAAGGCTCACCAGCTTAGACCCAAGGTCACTGGCTCCAGCAGGGGGTTACTCAGTCTGCTGAAGGCCCGCGGTCAAGGCACATATGAGAAAACAATCAATGAACAACTAAGGTATCGCAATGTGCAACGAAAAACTAATGACTGATGTTTCTCATCTCTCCATTCCTGTCTGTCTGTCCCTATCTATCCCTCTCTCTGACTCTCTATGTCTCTGTAAAAAAACAACAACAACAACAAAAAAACAACAAACCACAAAAAAAAACGTTGTAGGGATTTTGTGGGGAAATATACCTGAAATGTTTTGCATCCTGCCCGATATCCCAGCACCCAGGCTGTGCAGAGGGAGGGGGAATCCCCAGTGTCCCTGGAGCCACTCCGGACCCCTTGTCTTTTGTTGGAAGCATGTTCTGGGGTCCCGCCCAACCCCCAAGGAGCCGGTGTCACCCGAGGGCTGCAGTGCATTTGTTATCTAAAAGGTGAGGGCACCCCACTCCCACTCTCAGCCCCCCACGAGCACCAGGCTGGAGCCAGCCCCCCCAACTACTCTGGGAAGATAAGCAACAGCTTTGAGCACATGAACTTGGAGACTGGGTGTTTCCCTTGGTCCCTCAGGAGAAAATGCACACACCCCACTAGCACAGTGAGCCAGAGGTGTGTATTGGGTGGAGGCGCCTTTTCCCTCAAGAAGAAAATACTTTGAAAGACCTATTTTTATCACCTGTCAATTGTGTAAAACCCTTTTCAATTTGGGGGAAAAAAAGCCAGAGCTGCTGAGAAATCAATCAGGAGGTGAGGCCTCTTTGGAAAGAGGAATTATCACCAGTCCCCAGATGTCAGCCTTTAAAGTCACAGCCGCTTGTCCAGGCAGGGGTGGGAGCAGCAGAGTGGAAGAGGGACCCAAAGCACCCCCAGGCAGGCCTGGCCCAGTCTGCTGGTGGGAGGGATACACTGAGCGCGCACACATCCACGTCCATGTCCACAATCCCAGGCCTGTCCAAGGCCCAGAAGCAGCAGCCACTCTGACAGGGGCACAGAGTGTGTTTGGGATTTCGAGGGAAGGTGAGAGTGGACTGGTGCCCAGTGGGGAGTTTTGTTAGGATCTGAGAAAGGCCAGTGCCAAGACCATCTGGGGATGTCTGTGTTGGGCGTGTGAGCTAGCCACCCCCTGGTACAGACCGACTCCTTGCCCTCCTCAAGACCTGGGCATCCCCAGAAACACAAACAACAGAACTGGACTAATCCTTCCGGCTGTGGGGTTCAGCTTTCTGCTTTTGCTATATGTCCCTATTCTCCTCTAACAGGAATCGCTGGTTTTTCTGTGATTTTGTCTCCAGCTCAGAGATAACAGGTAGACCCCACAGATCCCATGTGTGGCTCTGGGAACCTTGACTGGGAACTGTCTTCTTCGCTTTGCTTGTTTCAATTGTAAACATTTATTTGCTCTCATCTCTGCCTAGGTCACCCCTGCCCTCTGCCCCTGTCCATCTGCCCAGTGCCTGTAAGAGAAAAGGTAAGCTGCTGGTACATGAGTCCTGAGAACAGCATGGAACAAGGGAACCGGCGTCAGAGATTAAAGGTGGGCCGTGCATGGGAGGGTCGCACAGGGTCACCTGAGCCCCACCTAGAAGGTCTCTCTTGCTGAGCTGCACCTCCCTCACACTCAGGGTGAGATGTACATCACAGACATGAAGAAACCCTCACGAGGAAAGTGTCAGCTGCCTGAAGTCAGGACACCACAGCGGCTGAAAACAGCTGTGGTCATAAGACACCTGGCTGGACCCTGGCTCCACCCCACACCGGCCTTCCTGTGCAGTCTCAGGTGAGCCGTGTCAGCAGGAAGATCGGGAAGGCGCAGGGGACTGCGCCTGGCGGGCACCATCCATCATGATCATGATCACCATCATCATTGTCCTCAAGTGAGCAAAAATGCAGCAGGTTCCCGAGGGGCTGAAGTACGACCTGAACACACAGAGAGGCTCCTCCATGGTGAGCTCAGAGTGACCCGTCTCGGCGTGGGGTCTGCAAAGTCACGGAGGCTGAACATGGTCTTTCCATCCTCTGTGTCAGGATCTCAGGGAGGGGCCGCTGATGCCCTGGGACGGGAAAGCATGGGGCAGAGGGGTAAGCATGAGCAGGGAGCTGCAGGACTTTGGTTCTGGGGCTGCATGGGACAGTCCTCCCTCCTCTTCATCCCCCAGGGTGACACCCATGGAACACAGAGACAGGAGCCACGTGAACAAAGGGAAGTGGAGACGGGATGGAGCTGGGAAGAAGGCTACAAAATCCCAGCACTAAAAGATGGCATACCAGGCGTTTTCAAAGCACCTAGAGCAGGGATCCCCAAACTTTTTACACTGGGGTCCAGTTCACTGTCCCTCAGACAGTTGGAGGGCCGGACTCTAAAAAAAATTATGAACAAATCCCTATGCACACTGCACATATCTTATTTTAAAGTAAAAAAACAAAACGGGAACAAATACAATATTTAAAATAAAGAACAAGTAAATTTAAATCAACAAACTGACCAGTATTTCAATGGGAACTATGCTCCTCTCACTGACCACCAATGAAAGAGGTGCCCCTTCCAGAAGTGCGGCGGGGGCCGGATAAATGGTCTCAGGGGGTCGCATGTGGCCCGCAGGCCGTAGTTTGGGGACCCCTGACCTAGAGAAAGGTCTGCAGGTGAGGACGCTGACACAGAGGAGCCTTCCTGAAACCCAGGATGGCGGGGCAGTGCCCACGAAGGTCAAGCCAGGAGTGCTCAGAGCAGGAGGGTGTTGCAGGTCCTCATGAAGAACAACCAGACCCCGTCCTCTCCACAGCACAGTGCTGGGCGGAGAGCGGCCCTCTCTGGCAAGGAGGATGCAAGGCCAGTATCCGCAGCCACCATCACAGCCGCCCGGCCCATGCAGGTTCGCATTGGATTCGGACAGTCGGTAAAGAAACAACAGAGCCAAAAACTGGTGGGTCATTATCTTTAATCCTAGCTTGCACCCAGTGGGCAAGTAAAAACACACACTGGGCTCCAAAACCCACTCATTCAGTGCTCACAAAGCTACTGACTTATCCAAGTTTCCTAGAATCAAAGGTTTCTAGCTCACCAGACTTATTCACTTCTGTTCCCCATCTCCTTCCTTCTCCCTGCACAAACTCTGCACAAACTGGCCTCTCACTCAACACTCCGCCATCTTGGCTGCTTCTCCTGGTCTCCTCCACGTGGCCTTTCTCTGCTCTCTCTTCTAATGCTAATCTCAAGAACTGAGAGAGAGCAAGCTCCCGGTCTGCCCCACTTTATAGTGTAGAAACCAAAACCTTTAATCCAATATACAAACAAGGAAGTCTCTGATACAAAGTCACTTATCTACAACATAATGGGATTCCTCATGAGAGTGCACCACCCTACAGCAAAAAGGGTGGGAAAGGCTTAGTCCTAAAACCAAGCCCCAGGATACAAGGATCCTGCCTGCCCACAGCCCGCCCCCAACACACATCAATACAATCACACCCATCCCAAGCAATCACCTGGGTGATGGGCTTCCACGTGGGCAGCACCATCCTTAACAAAGTGAGCATAATATATTTTATCTGCCCAACAGAGGACACAGACATCCTGGGAGACGGGACACCCTGGACCTGGGGCAGCTGTGAACAAGGAGACGAGTGAGAGAAGACAGGGAGCCGAGCCCCCCGGTCCCGGTTCTGACCTGGCTCCCTGAGCACAGGCCTCTGAATTCACACCCTCTCTGCTCTGTTCCTTCTCTGGAGAACCTGTTGGGCCCTGGAAAACCCCCAGAAAACATGGGCCTGAGCAAAGCGGCCAGCTGCACTCAGTCACACAAGGCACCCATGTCACACAGCCATTCAGACCAGTGCGCTGGGTGTTCACAAATCAGCCACCCTCGGGCAGTGGGTAAATCTCCCTCCTGAAGGACAACGGCCACATCAGTGAGGGGACAGGCAGAGGGACAATGGGGACAGCGTGGGAAAGAGCAAAATAAACAAATAAATGTCATCCCGAGAAGACACCCGACTCTACAGCGAGGAGATGCCGTCTCACCCACGAAATAAGAAGCCGTGAAAATGAAGGTGCTCAGAGAACAAGCAGCCACTCTGAAAGCAAAGGTGCCGCTGCAGAGACTGGAAGGATACAAAATGAAGGAGTCAGAGCTGAGGGCTCGCTTCACTCAGAACAGCAAACACAATATACCCAGAGGGAGAGGGGAGGGGGGATAGTGAGAAGGTCAGTCCAGGAGGTTCCACCACCTCAGACCCTGGGAACAGAAATGCCAGGAGGCAGATGTTATCAAAAAAAGCAACAAGAGCTCCCCTGGAATAACCAACCTGCCATGTTTAGATGCCAGGGTCACAGGTGAGCACTCAGACAAACAAATGGAAACAGACCAGCTCCAAAACCCAGCACTGCAAAATTTCAGAACCTCAGCAATGCAAAGAAACACTAAGAGTGGCCAGGAGATAAGCAGGAGAAGGCACACGTGCGTTCCATGTGAAGAGCCCAGAGTTAGGATGACCCCCGTGCTCGCAGCAGCAGCTCTGGGAGCTGGGAGCGCTCAGCATCCCCCGTGCTCTGAGGGGCGGTGACTCCCCTTGGGTTGCCGTACCTTGCTAAGCTATCCAGCAGGACTGAGGACAGACGTGCACGCTTTCATCTACTTCAGGTCCCGTCCCACCAGGAGAAGAGCATCACTGAACTTAGGGGCACAGCAAGGAAAGAAAAGCACAAATGCTGACCAGGGGGCGGTGACGGGGACGGGAAGGGGAGACCGAGGCCGGCTGTGCTCTGACACACTGGGCGAGGGCAGTGCATGTGGGCTCAGCCGTCACTGCGACAGCTTGCAGAAAGGTGGTCTGTTTCCCTGAGGAAACCGGTCCCATCCCATCCTCATGAACATCGATCATCTTACAAAAAAGAACCACCTCAAGAATTCCATAAACATTTTAAACACCATGCAGGACCTATTTTCTTTCCTGCCGCTCTGTCTCCTGGTCAGAGGTGACACAGCTCCAGCTACATGTGGGGCATCAGTGGACAACATGGCCAGAAGAACCCCTGCCCAGCGCCCACCTCAGTGTGTAATTGCCCGTCATCAGGGCAATGGACTCCAGACTCTGCTCCCCTGCAAGGCACAAAGAGAAGGAGCCGGCAGAGGCTGCAGCCTGGGGAGGGGGCTCCAAAGCAGCCATCTCCTGGCAATGGGGACCTGTGACTGCTCCTCCGCCCCCACCACCAGCCTCCCTCCCAAGGCCAAACGCTTCTCCAGAGAGGGCAGCAGGCCATGCCTGCATTCGCAGTGTTGGAGTTGGCAAGGGGAGAGGGACAACCTGCTTCCAGGGACAGGAGACCCCAGGCACAGACTCTACCCAGGGACACATAACCTGCCTGTTCCCCACGGTCAGTGCTCCTTAAGGTTCTGTCTGTCCATGCGGCAGTTGGGCCTGGGTGGGGCACACAGGGTGCTGCTGCTCTGTGCGGGGTACGGGGAGGCCCCATCCTCTCACTGATGGAGTCCCGCCTCTCCCGTGAGGAGGACGAGACGTCACACCTGCCTCAATTCAGGCTCAGTCAGCAGGTGATGCAGGTGGGACCATCACTCCCTCCTGCCTGGTGGCACAGATAACAGACACTCCCAGAGGCTCAGAGGCGCCCAGTGATGACCCAGCAATGACACAAAGATGACATATCGTTGACACAGAAGTAACACAGCAATAACCCAGGGAAGACACAACAATGGCACAAGGTGGCACAGAAGACATACTTGCCGCACATGGTCAGCTGTGGGGCTCTGCTGGACAGCCTTGCTGGTCACACCTGGGCTCCTTCACGTGTCTTGGGTGCTGGTCTCCTGGGGGACACTGGGGCCACCCACCAGCTCATGGCTGTCACCCTCCAAGAGGCCAGAGGCCCCAGGTGTAGCCAGGAGGCACCCCCTGGATGGGCTCCAGGAAGCAGGGGCAGGGTAGGAGGCTGTGTGTGTGTGTGTGTGTGTGTGTGTGTGTGTGTGTGAGTGAGAGAGAGAGAGAGAGAGAGAGAGAGAGAGAGAGATCAGGACCTGGCTTGTAACTGCAAGGGTGATGGGCAGGGAGTGGGGAGATTCACTGAAGCTGAGGCCGGACCTCACCTTCTTCTCTAGGACCCGCTCTGGGGGCCACGCACCCCAACGCAGTGAAGAGAGCCACCTGGGCGGGGCCACCTGGGGAGGAGAGAGCTGTCATGTGCCCGTCACTGAGCTGGCCTTGCAGTGTGCACCCTCCCTCTTCCTCTGTTCTAACAGCCCCCTGAATGCTGTTTTCACCATTATTTACATATTTTGTGAGGGATGGAGACTTGATTGATGTTGCAAAGTAAGAACAGCATTGCTCCAGCACAGAAGGAAGTCTTAAATAAAAATATACCATAAAGAAAACATAAGTTACTCCTCTAATGCATTTGAATGTCCTCTCCCGGTGAGTAAATCTATGTTGCTCATAATAATTTCCTTGCCTGTCTAGCATCAGTACATGTGTGGTATTGATTTTTTTCCTCCATGAGGATGAGAAATATACATTTTATTTACTCTTTAAGAAATCCCTAGCACCCATCGTCCTCTGGTTTACAGCTGCACAGGGCTGCATGTCAGAAAGCTCAGGCGCGCCAGGGGAAAACGAATTCTGTGGCTGTACTAATGGGGCTTCCTTGCAACCCTGCCAGGAGTCTATCTGGCCTCAGCTGCTGGACTCAGCTGTGATTTGAGACATTTGGGAGCAACCCACGAGGGTGTCAAGGGATGGACAAGGGCTGGTCTTCCCCATTAGGAATGCTTTGTCTGGGGAGCACTGTGGATACTCCATGGTCATCAGTAAGATTCTCAACACCCAGAAGCCTGGAGGTCGGCAGGCAGCAGCTCACAGGAACAGACCCTTCCTGGCGTTTGTCACACTGGCCTCTTTCAGGAGCGAGCCCGTGTGTCTAACATGGGGAGCCCTCTGTTGCTGCATCTCCAGGGCACATCCCTGTCTCCAGGGATTTACAGGAGACCTGGGCGGCCACAGATGGCCTGCCTCCACCCCTAAGGTGGGCTGGGCTTTGTGGGGTGCTGGCTGGAGCTCCAGTCGTGAGGATGAACCGCAACCCAGAAGCCAGTCCAGGGGTTCCCTGCCCAGCGGGAGGTTCTGAGCTTCTGGTCTGGGCCACGAAGCCCCTCTTGCCCCCTCAGGGCTCTCAAGCAAACCCCACATTTCACTGACTTGGCCTTTGAATGTCACTCAGCTCTCTCACAGATCGAAGCTCTCCATTTAAGAGCCACCAAACAACGGACACGACAACTAACGAAAGAAAACACACCAAACACAAAGCAAAACAGAAGGCAGTGCCTCCTGGCTCTGCAGGGCTCGGCTGCCATGCGGTCCACCTCCCTGCTGTGCGCACACTCCTCCCGCCCCCCCAGCCACGCCTTCCCGCTGAAGCTCTCGGGCCGACCTCTGTCCCCGCCAGCCAGGAGGATCTGTCTGCCGCGGCCATCGGAGACACCAGGAAACACGCGAGCTCTCCATGGCCTCTGATGGCTCTGCCCGTGGTGGGTGGGCTCATCGTCCTCCCCGAGCCCTCCACCCACCGTCACAGCCTGCCTGGCCCTGGGCACCCCTCTGCCCTCTCACAGCCTGTGCGTCTCCTCCGCAGCCCTCGCACCCCAAGCTGTCCACTTCTGGAAGAACAGCTGCCTCTCTCCTGCTCCCCCGCTCTCCATTCTCATTCCTGTCGTGGGCACAATTACGTAGTCACTTGGGCCCAGCAGCTCCTCTGACTTGCAAAACACCCCAGGATGAGGGCTGTCATGAAGCCAGTGTTTCAGATGAATGAAGACGAGGGACGGCGGTGACAGCAGCCATGTTTGCTGAGCACGAGGTGCGAGCCAGGCTCTGCTCCAGGGGTTCCTGTCCACCCCATTTAGGCCTCCTGGACACCCATGGGACCTGTGCTATCCGGTTCTGCAGGAGCAGAAGGGTGCTCTGATTTGCCGAGGTCTGGGCCCCATCCCCATTCCCATCTCCGGCAGGGCGTTGTGACACCCAGGACAGAAGCCAGCCCACCAAAGTGTCCCTGCCCCTTCTGTCATGGCTTCACAGGGGTGGAGGGAAGGACCATGAGGAAGGGACAGAGGCATCTGTGCTCTGGACCTGCCATTATGAACTGCTGAAACCGCTCCAGACACTATCGTCACCATATACCTCCTCACGCTGCCGGGAGGGGACCTCAGGGGTAGGGCTGAGGCCGCACTGGTGGGGACCCAACTTCCAGAGCAGTGGCTAGACCGGTCAGCGTGGGTGGCTCCCATGCTTTGTCTGTAGGATCTTTGGAATCCTCAGAGGAACGCATGGTGGTCAGAAGTTCTCATGTTCACTGTCACTGTCCCCAGCTCCGGGCTCTATTGCTCTCTGACATGCACAGAAGAAATAGGAGAAACAGCGAGAATCCCTGTGGGTCTGACTCCTCTTGCCTCCCCACCTCCCAGGGCACTGTGAGGCTGACCATGAGCAGTGGGAGTGCCCTCTACAACGCCACGCCCTGCATGTCCACAGCTAGAGCGGTCCCCACCCTGTCTGCTGGACAGAAGCAACGTCACACTCTCTCTCCTTCACAGACAGCAAAGGTCAGAGGCCTCGTGCTCTGGGACCAGGGACCTGAAATTGGAGCTGGCCGCCTGTCATCTCTGCCTCTGTGGGCTCAGAGCTGGAGTGTCCCAGCCTTTGTGGCCAGCTCAGCAGGGAGGCTGTGGGAGTCGCTCCTGAAAGGCAGTGCTGGAGTCTGTTTCTCTCCAGCACTGGTGGGAGCCATTCCCTTGGCATTCTCCCTTACTCGGTGGGTAAGGAAGGCCAGGCAGTGAATCCTAACTACACACTCAGCTTGCTGACAGAGACGCCACGGGTTGTAGGGACTCAGGTTGCCCTGCGCCATTTCCGCTCTGAACAACACGATATAAAGCTTGTCTGAGGAATCCCAATATGAGACATAAATAATATTTCAGGAACAACCCTCTCTCTACGTGGCAGGGGTTTTTCTCAACATGTTACCTGCACATGCGGCCACCCTCACTTTCACACACCTGGGAGAAACCTTCAGTGTCACCCAGAAAGCATAGAGGTGCTCACAGAGGCTGAGACGCCAGCGCAAACAGCTCACCTGAGGAGCCCTTGCTGTGGAAGCGAAGGCCCTGAAGTGGGAGCTCCCGCATCTCGGGGATATGTCTTTTCCATACGAGCAGATACAGCTCCAGATTGTTTCCCAAGACAGTGGCTGCAATTCTAATTTTCCCTGTCAGCATCGGGACTATCTGTCATCCTGCTTCCCCTCTGACGATTATCTTAAGTGCCGCCTGTCAAACAAGTTCAAGGCGGTGAGACAAACAGTAATATAATGATTAATACAGTAAAAAAGAGTTTGAGTGCCTATTAAATTCATCCTCTTTAAATTTGCAGCTTTTATGAATATGGTGTTGTGTCCATTCATGTGCAGGGAAGTCCTGGTTTGTTACAGATGTTAATTAATTCTTCAGAATTGTTACAAATAGACTTCCTGAACGGTTACTTCTCCTTTGGACTTGTTTCAAAGTTGTCTGGCGCCAAATGTATCCACATTCCAAAGTTGTAACCTATCTTGATGTTTTTGTTACAAAGAAAGTCCTTACGAGAAAGTTATACAAATGTCATTCTAAACGTTTGTTCCATTTTTTCCCACTGTTTTACTTTGAGGTGGCTAATCTTGTCCTGAACTTAAC
Organism: Saccopteryx leptura; assembly: GCF_036850995.1. Taxonomy (NCBI): domain Eukaryota; kingdom Metazoa; phylum Chordata; class Mammalia; order Chiroptera; family Emballonuridae; genus Saccopteryx; species Saccopteryx leptura. Next base: position 318,930,592 of record NC_089503.1, read on the forward strand.
TATTAATATAATTAGGTGTGAAGTGGATACGCTTTTCATTCCAAATGGACAGCCATCTGTCAGTCAATTTGCCAAGGTCCCATGACAGAGTAGACAGTCCCATCCGTGGACACTGCTATTCCCTTCCCCTCGTCAGTGCTGAGCCTGAGCCGGGACCATGGGGCAGGCTCCACCATGCTGTGCTGAACATCCACTGCCGCTAAGTGAGCACCCCTGTCTGTCTCTGAAGACCCTCAGAGGAAGCGTCTCCTTCTGTAGAAATGGACACAATCTATGCAGAGCCAGAAAAGAATGCCCTCTGGTTTAGCAAGAGGGCTGTTGTATGTAGGCGGGCCTCTTGCAGGCCCTGTGGTGCACCTCACTGTTTCTCTTCTCACAGGGCCGCAACTTCTTCGCCCAGTGACCAGGACCTGGGCAGCCCTCCGTCAGTGGGGATGACCACCCTTCTCCAGGTCTGGCTTCTCACGGCAGCTATAGGCAGTGCTATTGGTTGTAATAATTTGCTGGTTACTCACCACTCTGAAAAAAATCACATTTTGTTACAAGAATATGCTGATCCTGCCCAAGTCCTGGTGGGAAGCAGAGAGGAAAATTCAGAACCCAATGGAAAGAGGTGATGACGTGAGTGTGTGGCTGTGGTTCCACAGGTGAAGCTCTTTCCAGAGCCCCTGAAACGTGCCAGGTGAAAACCAGGCATGCAGTGCAAACATGTTTACATGTGTGTGTGTATGTGTGTGTGTGTGAAAGGCATGCACACACAGTCCTGAAATGTGCAAGGTGAAAATTAAGAAAGGCATGCAGTGCATACATGCATATGTGTGTGTGCCTGTGCGTGTGTATATGTGAAAGGCACACACACATACACATGAACACACCAATATAAACAGATGTCACCGGCAGTTACCGATTATCGAGGTCCGAACACCCCACATAGCACAAGCCCCCTAAGGGGAAGGTGAGTCGGCTGGCCAGGCTGACCTGGTTCTTGCTGCAGGAAGACTCTGGGATCGTGCTCAGAAACCTGAGTGAAACATCCATATGGACAAGGCATTCCTCCATCCGCGTAGGACACACACTGGCAGGATACAAAATAAATAGGAGGTGTGAGTGTATGGGCAATTAAAGAAGAGCAAACAGTGATAGATGCTCCATCTCATTTTTACTGTATTAAGAGTTCTACTCCTGATGGTCTCACCACCTTGCTCCTGTTTGACAGGCGGCACTTGAAATAATCATCAGGGAAGAAGCAGGGTGACAGGCAGTCCCAATGCTGACAGGGAAAATTAGAATCGCAGCCACTTTCTTGGGAAGCAATCTGGTGAAATATCTGCTAATATTTCTATGACACATCGCTGTGACACAGAAACCCAACAGACTGACGTGGGGGCCGAGTAGGGAGTCTGTCCACCACCGCCTGCCCAGCAGCTAGTCTCAAGTCTGAGACAGATCCCGCTCCAGCCTGGACGGCATGTTCACATTCAGTCCTCAGTAGCACTGGGACTTCTACGAGTCTTCTTTGTCCCTGAATTGTATCTGTTGAGAAACAAGGGTTATAACGTGACTATTTCAACATGCCTTTCCATTCCCCTGATGAGGCTATTAACTCTCTCTGCCTGTCTCCCCCAGAATAAAGGTCATGAAGTGCAGGGTGCCGCCTTCTCACAGACAAGCAGCTCAGGACCAAGGGATACTCCACAAAGAGGGAGACCAGCCTCTTGGTCTGGGTCCTGCCCCTTGTCAGCTGTGTGACCTGCCCTGAGCTGTCCCCTCGTCTATGAATGTGGGTCTAATGCTTCTTGCCTTCCCGTCCCCCAGGATGCAGGCCTTGATCAATGGGAGTGCCCTCCCCAAGGCTGCACCCCATGTGTCCACAGCTGGAAGGGCCCCCACCCTGCCTGCTGGACAGAAGCAACTCCACACTCCCGGGGGCCCCGGGCCAATCCTGAGCCCAAGTGTGAGCATGTGACCCTTGCTCTTGGGACCTGAGTGCTTATCCCTCCTGCCGCCGCTCTGTGAGGTCAGAGGCTGAAACTGAGCTGGGTTGTGGGCACCATGTGGAGGACAATGGAATGACCATTGAGGTGCAAGTTTGGGCTTAAATCCAAGGATATCTACTGTGCAAGTCCCTAAACCTCCTCCATGTTTGGGGGTGGGGCTCATGAGCCCGATGCCCACAGGCCCGCATCAGAGCAGCCTTACAGACTTCTGGAACTTTCTCCATTTCTCATACACAAGCCTGCATCGTCTTGGATGCAGAATCCATCCCCAGGAAGCTCAAGTCTGCTTCTCTCTGTCTGGGAATGGGAGCCCTGTCTTGTCCTTAAGTTCAATGTTATATTTAAACTTGACATCAAAATTCACATAAAATATTCAGATGGGAGCTCTCGGGTGGCCCCTCTGCCCGTCAGCATAGTTTCAGCATTGGCACATGTCCCACCAGTAGGCACGTGTGGGCACAGTTTGCAGGGGGTAAAGGGGCGGCACCAAGGCCAGGTGCCCCCAGTGGCACTCCACACAGTGTCCTGTGGTCCATGCTCCCTCTTCACCAACTGTCCCCTCTGCCAGAAAGCTAGGGGAATGTCTCAAATGGTCAGAGTGGGCGGAATACACGGATCTCCTCATAACTGCTCGCGCTGTGATCACTGCAGGTGACCTCGCGCAGTGTCTGAAATTATGAATCACGGTTCATGTCAGCTCACTGAGGAGAAGGTGTTGACCAAGGGCCCTGGGGGGAGGGTAGACCCCCTGAATGACAGCATCCTTTCTGACAATCCCACTGACCCCCTCTGAGCTCCTCTGGACAACCTCGGTCACACCTGCCTTTGCTCTCTGCCCATCTTCTGTGTCTGAGTCACACCAGGCTTGCTTAGCCACCTCGTCCTGGAAGCCTGCCGGGATGTCAAAGCACCAAAGTAGACTTTGAGTGGAAAGGGGCGGCACTTTGTAAACACAGGCTGTGCAATATGTGTATTGTTAATCATCTTATCCCCATATCACAGATGAGGAAACAAGGCTGTGGCATTATGTGACTGCATGATGTCAGCTGGGATGGCAGTGGGGTTGTTGTCACACTCAGTTGTGTCTGGCTCACGGCCTGCACAGTGGCCCTGCTGCAGCAGATCAGCTGAGCAGAGGTTCTGGGGCAGGAGGGACACTGGCGTGTACCTGTTGCTCTACTCACTGTGCTGAGCTCAGGATGGGGACAGAACCCTCTGCAGCATCCCATTTCCTGTCTGACTTTTCCAAAAGTCCAGAGTGAGGCCCGGTCTCCCATCACCAGGGAAGCAGTGGGGACTTGTGTCCTTTGCTCTCCTGACAAGCAAAGAATTGTTTGGATTATGAATATCAGCACGGGGGTGACAAGTGACAGACATCTCAGTATTGACCTTGCTCAGAAAGGTACCAAAATAGAAAGTTCAATACTTCTCTATTTTAACTGACAGTTAAAAATTCAATAAATCTTCGTCTTGCTGGACACCTGTATGTAATCAAGCTGTATAAAGCCTCGGGTTTCCTGCCGATGGGCGGGCTGTTGTGGGCAAGGCCGTCGTCGGCCGGGAGGGCCCCGTGTGCCAGACTCCAGAGAACGGCCCTTGCGGAAAGGAAACAACAGCTCTTCTATCCCAGGCTGTTTTGACAAAATTGAGAAGTGAGGCAGAGTTGGGAAATAAAGGTGTGCTTTGCCTCCACCCTTGTCCCCAAGACAGAGGCCACAAGACAGTTCTTAGGGACGTTGGCTGTGAGAAACAGGTACACTGAGGTGTTGGTGGTCAGTAAGGTCACAGAAATGACCAGATACAATGTAAATAGCATAAAAGAAGATTCATATAGAACAGAAAAAGGATACGTAGTATTAAAGAAAAGAAACAAGACATCAGCAAGCAAACATTTGAGTCATCATGAAGGCGGTGTATAATTGCTTATCTCATGAGAAATACAAACCTGACATTAAAATCAAGACTAACATGTGACCAGATACAGCATGAAATGAGGGACGGGCCAAGTGTTGCTCGAGTGAGCCACCGCGAAGGACACGCCCCAAATATAAAAAGATAAATCAAGTAGATAAGAAATAACGCCAAGGAAAACGGACAGAGATGCCAACAACTCTCTTAGAGGCAACCAGCAAAACCCATGGAGGGTGACAGGCTCACCGGGCATCAGAGGTGCTGTGGTCAGAGGGGTGGCAGCATGGGCCACCTGTTTCCCCATGACCATGCCCTCAGTGAGAATGGGGTCACCCGCAGCACAGGGGAGAGGGAGTTTACAGGTGTCCGGGGGAAGGGGACAGGTCTAAGCAGGAGCCAACACCAAGGTCTCCTTAGTGGTTTGTCCCCATGATGAAATAACCTAGCCATTTATGAGGAAGGAGCGAGACCTCCACACATCAGTTACAATGACTCTTGGAGACGGCCATAGAAAACGGGGGAGGGGGACAGAGATCTTAAAGGGACACACGGTGTATTCTCAATATGAAGTTTTAAAACACAGAGTAAAGTGTATAAGGTCCACAGGAATACATATTTGTGGAGAAATGTTAGAAATGCCCAGGGAGCCACACACCGATGTGGGATGTCAGAGGCCTCCCTGCGGGCAGGAAGGGCGGGGTCAGAGGGGTCCTGCAGCCCAGTGGCTTCTCAAAGGACCCTTCCCATGTGACACTCACCCCACAGAAGGGCACTTTGAGGAGAACTCAACCCATCTGTTCCCTCTGGAAGCTTCTCTCTGATGTCCAGAGGTACCTGCTACAGCCCAGAGAGGACAGGCCATGTGACCGCCCTGCTAGGGGACATGCAGGGCCCCTCTGAGCTTGGCACCTCTGTCCTTTATTTTGCCTGTTTGTTTGGAGTGGAATTGGGAAGAGCGTGAGGATTCACACCTCTGCTGTTGCGTCACGTGAGGACACTCGGAGGGAGGTACCCAAGCTTGCCCAAGTTGCCCCTCACCTCAGTGGATTCAAACCCCAGCGGGTGACTTTGGAGGCCTTCCTGGAGTCCCCTGTCACTGGCCACTCAAAGGTGGCTGCAGCCCAGCTGGATGTCCTCAATCCCTGCAGAACCAGGGACCCGGGTGACCAGGATTGTGAGGTTGGAGTTGAAACCTATCCAGGAGCTGAAAAGAAACCCCTAATTTCACATTAACCTGACAATGGCACTTGGTTTGAGTGTTTTTGGTAATTGTTTTTGAAATTATTTTTAGATTTAAGGGGACAGAGAGTACCTGGGAGCAAAATGCGTTTGACAGCAAGTGCTTATTATGTGATTATGATGCTTTAATATGCAGATTTTCCCTGCTGGTTGGTAGCAGCTAAATACATAATTAGTGAATTTTTGAGATGATATTATCTACAGAGCCTCTGGCTTCAGGAAAGAAGGGAAGTCTTTCAGGGAAGCAGGTTCAATTTCCTTTCAGGACAAAGGGAGGTGCAGGAGATGTGAGCAGCCTGCTGATGGAGGTGGGGGGCGTGAGGACCTGGGTGGCCATGCTAATGGCCCTCCCCCCCCCCCATGAGAACCTGTGGTGGGAGCAGGTGCTCTGCCTAACTGAGGTAGGCATCGTGATCCAAGCATCCTGCCAGCACCTGTGCATCACCTGGGGCAGGTGCCGGGACAAGGACAGCAGGACCTTTACAATAATGGTGACTCAAAGCCCATCGCACACCTCCCAGGCCACCCTAGATCCCAGGGTTCGCCCTGCCCTCTGTGTGCGCAGGGGGTGGCCAGGTACTGAGTGAGTGAGCAGATATTTCAGTGTGTGTTGAATCAGTGAACGAATGAACAGCAAACAGGGAGGAGTGACTGGACTTCTAGTTCTCCACTGCCCCTGCCCGTCTGGCACCATCCTGGTCAGCCTCTCCTCGGGGCTATCTGTGGCCGGAGGGAAGGGACAGAAGCTCTTCCTTGCGGCCCATCCCACTGAGCACTCACAGATGCTGTCTCGTCTTCCTTTTGACGTGTCTGGAAGCGGGAGTTAGCCACGCACAGTGGATATCAAGGTCAGTATTTTTAGATGCGATTCTTTAATTTTTGAAAACCCTCCAAAGAGATTTTTGAGACGAGTACATATTTGATAAATATAAATAAATTCAAGAGCCATGAAAAAATAAACTTCCTTAAAAACCCTGCATTCTATTTCTCATGTCCCAGAGGGCTGCATGTTCTGGGGTCAGAATGAGGATCCCTGACACTTGTAAGCAGGACACTGACCATGGCCAGTGGCCCCCTTCAGCCACCAGGGTAACCCCGGCACCAAGGCTGTGAAGCTGGGGGAGAAGGTTGTGTTGGGACCAACAAGAGTCGATATAGGACATGGTCACACCTTTCCTAAACCCCACACCTGCACCACGTCTTCTGATCAGAGCCACAAGTTCTGTCGTGCCTGGACAGTGGTATTTGACCAGCTGAGAGACACAGAGCCACTGAGGTAAGGCAGAGCAGGCACAACAAGCCTGTGGCCCGTTGGTGCAGGCGCAGGCCTGCTATACAACCACAGGATGGACAGTGGATGGTGCCTGGGAGGTCCTGCCTTCGGGGAGCACAAGCTAGTGTGATGGACACCTGGATAGATGCACTGCAGGATGATGAGTACCCAGAGGGATTTGCATGGCATTAATCAGGAGCCCCCATCAGAAGAGCAGATGCCTGAGTAGGTATCTGGGGACTGGGAATGGGGAGCAGGCCTGACTGAGAAAACATAGCACGTGCCAATGTCCTGAGGCAGACGTGTTGTGGTAAGGTACCGAAGAATTGCAAAAATTAATATTAATATTTTAGAAGAAAGAGTCAGGTTTCTTTCCCCTCCTTTCTGTGGAGAATGGAGGGAGAAGAATGTGGGAGCTTCCTGGCTTACAAGGATGTACTATGTACTGAGAGAAAAAACTCCTTTTTACTAAGAGGCTTAAAAGACAATTTATGATTTAGGCCAAGCATTCAGAGAGATTTAATAAATATAATTTTTATACTTGTGTGTGATTTACACCAGCTCAAGATGGCCGATCACATTCATGCTTAGGAAGGGCTATTATATTGTAAATAGAAATGTTTTTGTACTAGGTTTTGAATGGAAGGAGGAAGGAGACTCAGACCTCCTCTCTTCCCCACACCTGTGAGGAAGAAGGTAAACAGCCAGCCAGGAATGCGGGAGGGGGAAGAAAGATTTAAGTAGCCCTTTCCTCTCCTCTTTCTTTCTCCTTAAGGCTTATCCTCTGACATTATGTAAGCCCCCTCCCATCCTGCAATCGTGTGATTGATGTATGTACCTCTAGACAAGAATCACAAGACCACTCCCCCTCCTTTCCCCCCAACCTGTATGTGATCAAGTGTATATAGCTAGCCTCAGAGCTATATTTGAGGCTACATGATTTGGGTTAGCTATACACCGTGTAAGTCATATGCAGCCGGCTTATTAATAAATCTCCTCTTAAAAATCCTTCTGTATCCTGTCTTGGTGTCTCTACATAACCCGTGGAATTAAAGTACGCTACTTTACAACAGGGTGTGCCCCATTTGAGAGCAGGATATGTGTGGTTGAGAATGGCTGGACCATCTTATGTAGGTGGGGATAGAAGGAAGATGGCACAGGAGTGCAGGGCCAGGGCAGGAGTTCCAGAGGCCATGGGAAGCCACTGAAGTGTTTAAAGGGACCTGTATCCTACCCCCTAATGGGATTGTCAGAAATAAGCTCCTCCCCTCTGTCTTATGTCCTCATCTCCCTCAATGCACCCATACCCGCCCAGTGGTCAGGCAGAACCCCGCCAGACACCGTCCTCCAGGAGTCCTCCACGGGCAAAGCTTGGCTAACCGCATGCCCAGTGACCCTGCTGCCCCTGTCCTTTCTGCCCTGACTCAGGTTCACACATGCCTTCCTTTCGCCAAAGCTGCCTCCTCCTCCCCCACTGTCAAGATGAGATGCCAGCTCCCACTCCAACCAAGGCCCACTCTCCCGACCTCCCCTCTGCCTGGACCCTGCTTCTCTTCTCCCATCTCTGTGCCCCTCAGTATCCTCCTCCAGGGAGCCCTCTCAGATACCTTCAACCAAAACCAGACTCTCCCTCTACACATCTCAGTCCTCTCTGGGCCCTCCCTGCACGGCTGCCACACCAGCCTGTGACAACTAGCTGTTCTTGACACAAAAGATGGGTTCTCAGAGATTGGCAGAGAGAGTGGCTGCGTGAATAAATGCACGTGCTGTGTTATCACCATGGAAGCAGGGGTGTGATCACCCCACCCCTCAGCCCAGCTCTGAGTTCCTGCTGGATGGGGCTTTGCTCTGCTCTGGCAGTTACTAGGGAATCCTGCAGACCAGGCAGCTTATACACCATAGGCATTTGTGTCTCACAGTTTTGGAGATTGGATGTCTAAGGTCAGGGAGCCAGCAGACCTCGTGTCTGGTGAGGACCTCCTTCCTAGTTCACAGATGGCCACCTTCTCACTGTCCTTGCTGGGCAGAAGCTCAGGAGCCACCTGGTGTCTGGCACAAGAGTGCTCATCCTCTCACCGGGGCTCCACCCTCATGACCTCATCACCTTCCACAAGCCCCACCTCCTCATATCACTGGGGGTTTGGCTTCAATATATGAATGTGGGGCAGGAACACCACAGCCAGTCCAGGAACAAACAGTACATACACTTACAACTAAAAAGAAGTAAACTCCAGACTTGTGTATCCTGGGCATCGTGCATCCATTCAGCAAATGAAACCCTGAACTAACCTGAGGCAAGAAGTTCTGAGGGCACAGTGCCCATTTTGCAGGGACCACCTCTGCCCAGGAGGGGGGCATCCTCATGTGACAGCGGGTCGGTAGGCCTGTGGAGCCCACCTCTGGAAGCAGACCCACTCCCCTGCCCACCCCGACGATTGGTGTAACGGTGTCAAAGCCTGTTTTGCGTAGCGGGTCTGAGCCAGCCCGAGGAGTTCACAGGGGAACCTGACTCTGTGGGAACAAGTAGCTCGTCCCACAGTCTTCGCCCCGAGCTGCGGTCTCTGTGGTTGAGGACACCTCCCTGAGAAACCGCATAACTGTGCTAATGTTGCCTCCTCAGCTTTTGAATAGTCGTGTCCACCATGCAGGCTCTGGAGAAGTCACGGGAACCCCTCCCTCCCCGCTCTCTGCCTTGGGAGGCCCGAGGTCCTTGCCCCTCGTGAATGGATGACTGGCCTGGCTCAGGGAGAGGGGGCAGTGCGTGGGCTCCCTTGTTCTTTGTTCCTTTTCTCCGTGGCCCCGTTTGCTGTTGCATTTGAAACTGTTTCTGCCTCAGCGACCCCCTGTGCTGGGAGGAAGGGGTCTGTGAAAACGGTTGGTTCTCCGGAGCCCTGTGTCCGTTCCAGTGTCTCTGGTCCTCGATATCCGCCCAATGTCAACACTGCTGCTTTCCATCACTGTCCCTGCCACCTGCCTGGTCACTGCATCTCCAATGCCCGTTGTCCCTCCTGCCGGCTCCTGTTGGCCCAGCAGGTCTCACTGAATATTTCATCGTGGACGCCAACGCAGCCCCAATTAATCGCGCGTTCAGGCCTGATCCAGCCTAAGGTTCTAGAGTTTTAAATGTCACTGGTTTACTTGGGGGCCCCGAGACATCGCACAGCGGGGAGGTTTGCTGTGTTCCCACACGCCATCTCCTGTTCTCGCAGACATCCTGATCACACTGCCTCCTCCTCAAGGCAAATACTGTGCTCTGGTCTGCGCCGCCCTGTTTGGAGTAGACTGGCAGGCACACCCGTGCGCTCCCCTACACCGGTCCAGGAAGGTACGAGGCACTTCAGCGGCCAAGAGAGGTGTCACAGAACCACACTTGGTTCCTGGCCTTTGCACCTGGGCCTTGTCCCTCACAAGCAGCTCAGAGCCCAGTGCCACCTGAGTCCACACACTGAGGACACACTTGGTGGTTGGCAGCTCAGTGCCAAGCAGACTGTGTGACAGTGAGAAATTCTCCTGGAAATTCTGGCCACAAGACAGAGATTCGAAATCTGGCCACAAAGACCTGACCACACTTGTGTATGTAGCAAGCACATATATGCATATTCATACACGCATGTCACTGAGACCCACTGAGGATCATGCACTGTGTGGGCAGTGAACACCTGCAGGTGCCTTGAGGGAAAAGCAACCAGGTGAGGGGACGAGCACAGATGCTCACAGGTGGCCAGAGAAGGCGACACACCTGAGCACCCGACGGGCCACATGAGGAGGTGAGGACACAAGTCACGAGCAGCGTGCACGGCCCCTGTTGAGCAACAGTAGGCAGCCCTTTAATGCAATAACAGAGGACCAGGATGTCTTTATTTAATATATCAACAGTCACTCATTTGACATTTAAAAAAAAATGAAATAGTTCAAACCTAGAGAAAAGTCAATAATATACCGAATGATCATGTTCTACCAGGCAGAGTTAGTCGTTCTTGAAATGTTTGCTTTAAATATTTCCCTAAGAAGTAAGGACTTACAGTACAGCCAAACCCTTGCCCAATACCCCTGATGGCCCCTGTGACCCCTGCCAATTCAGGGAGAGCCCCCAGGACAAGATTCTCACAAGTAAACGGATGGCCTCACCTCCTCATTATCCGTTTTCAACCTTTAGTTCACACGTGCGTGCTCCTGAACCAGGTGCGGCGTGTTTAACAGGACAGGTATATGGTTGTGTGTTATGCATTTCATGGTACACTTGGCTTTTTAAAAATTCAACCTGCATCGGAGATTTATCAACACCGTGGCACAGGCATGCAGTTTATTCAATTTAAGGTCCACACAATTTCCCATCTGGGAAGTGACCACATTCAGACTGCCCTCTGTTTCCTACATGACCACTAGTGCTGCAGGACCATCCGCAGGCACGTGAGTGAGACACCATCCACGTCTCTTCCCATCAATGTCACACACGCACAGCCACATTGCCAGGAGGGCAAACCCTGTCCTCGGCTCTGCCAGGCTGGGCTCCGGGAGGCTGTGCCCGCTGATCCTGGGAGACGCGGCCAGTCTTTATGGGTTCATCTCGGGGAGGCCGAGCATCTTCCCAGGTCAGAACATTACGTTTCTTCTTCGTGGCAGGTGTCTTGACCCTAATCCTGACCCTGAGCTGAGGCCTCTGTTGAGATGCCTGGTTTGGCTTTAACAATTTCTAAGAATCTTTTGCATGACTTGTATACAATGTACTGTCTATTAAATGTGCTAAAAATGTCACTCTGTCTGTGGCTGGCATCTTCACTCTCCCGAGGATGTGATGTGCCGTGCAGGAGTTTTATCCATTTGAAACTTCAAGTTGTATGTAAGACACTGTCTATGTTCCTAAGTCACACAGACGGTCTCTAGACTCTCCCCCACATTTCTAAGGTCTTGTTCCCCCGGGTCAGTGCATGTGGCCCGTTCGCTGCCGGCCAGCCCCGCGAGCCTGCTCACCCCTGCTCCCGAACCTCCCACGGAGGAGTCCTCTTGCCCCATACTTTTTCAAATTAAACTGAGTATCTGTTATTCAAGATTCATGGAAAACCCTAATAGGGTTTACTAACAGATTAATTTTGGGAAGAAATGCAATGTTTTTGTATTGATTCTTCCACTTTATGAGCCATTGGTTTAGGCTGTATTTTCTCATAGGTTATTTTTTTTTTTGTTTTGGTGTATTTTTTGCATTGTACTGTGTTTCTTTGTTGGGTAGACCAAAGGCAATGTAGAGACTCTCCTCCAATGGTAAATGATATATTTTTGTTGTATTTTTATACATATTTTTAGCTTATTTATAGGGACATCGTTGATTTTGTTTATTAATCTATATCCTGCCCTGTTGAGAATTTGCTCATTACTCATTCAACAGGTGTTCACGGAGTCCCTTCCGTGAGTCAGACATTGTCAGAGGCGCGAAAGGAATGTTTGTGAACAACAGAGGGCAACTCGCGGTGTTCACATCCCAGCGGAGGGACCCAGGAGAGGGTGGACTGACTCACAGAGACTGAACGTGCCACCTTGGCCTTGGTCTTCTCTCATAGCTGCTCCAGGACCCCTCATACAGGTCACTGCGATGCCTCTAGCGATGTGCTCACCTTTTACATTTCCTTTATTACTCGTCTTAGCATACAGGCTGGAACTTGAGTATAATTTTAATTAAAAAATATGCTTTTTGTTGAGGTCCTTTGTTTGTTCTCCATTAAAATATATTTGCAGTACTTCCCATGAAACTGAGTGTTTCCCTCCATAAAGTAAGGGAAGCCCTTGCTACACCCGGTCAACCAAGTGTTTTTGTTTCTTTTCTGTTATCTTGACAGGAGGCCAAATGGCCTCCATCCAACCCGTTCCTGCATAGGCAGAGGGTCCTGGGCCTCACTCACCCATCTCTTCAAACACGCAGTGGCTCGGCCAGGCCACCACGCAGGGTTGCATTGCAGCGGCATGAGGTGGATGGGCTAGAGGCAGGAATGGGCACGGGAGCTGAAGTCAGCCCCCACCCCGAGGGGCAGCACGAGTCCTGCTGGCTTCTGAGGACGACGGTGACATCGCAGCCACTCCAGGACAACACGGTTTGTATTTTAGATGGTGTCCCCCCGACTTGGTTTCTTCCTCTGGTGGGAAGTGGCAGGTCCTGCTCTCTCCTCTGCCTCCTCCTCACCCTTCTGGCCCTGAGCGTCCACTTCTCCCTGCGCCCGGCACACTGCACTAAGACCTGCTGCGCCCCGGTCACCTTCCCTCCTGCCTGGCTTGTCTTCACGTGTGTGACTCAGGCCATAGTTTTGCAACTATTCACATGTGTAGGATCCTGGGTGTTCTTCCTTCAAAGGCTGATTAAGTCCTGAACAGTCCCCTAGAGCAGCAGTCCCCAACCTTTTTTGGGCCACGGACTGGTTTAATGTCAGAAAATATTTTCACGGACTGGCCTTTAGGGTGGGACGGATAAATGTATCACGTGACTGAGACAAGCGTCAAGAGTGAGTCTTAGACGATGTAACAACAGAGGGAATCTGGTCATTTTTTAAAAATAAAACATCGTTCAGACTTAAATATAAATAAAATGGAAATAATGTAAGTTATTTATTCTTTCTCTGCAGGCCAGTACCAAATGGCCCATGGACCGGTACTGGCCCATGGCCCTGGGTTTGGGGACCACTGCCCTAGAGCATTCCATTCTTATTGGCTCCATCGGAAACCCATCTTGATACTAACAGCTTGTGCTCCCTCACAGGGTCTGACAGGCTTGTGGGCTCAGACCGTGAGGGTGTCCGCAGCTGACTTAACCCTGTCACTGTTGCTAGGGAGTTGGCTGTGTTCTAATTTTCCATTGAGGAAATACACTTGTAAACACATCGTCTTATACATACCTGATCACTTCCTTAGGATAAATTCCTGGATCAGGGTGCGGCGACTCTGAAGCCCTCCGTCTGCATCACCAAGCACCCTGGGTCCCTGCCCCATCAGGAGCAAGCAAAGCGATTCCTGCACCCGATGGGCCAAGTCAGTCATCGTCTCCACCATGCACAGGGGACCAGTGCCCTCACGGATGTGGCTGTGACCCACGAACGTACTTCCCGTGCCAGTTTCTCCTTTGTGACTGGCTGGCCCTTTTACGTAAGGTATATTCACAGTGGCTCTTCTGCAGACGATGGCAGTTCGTCCTGACCACGTCTGCTTGCAGGACAGTGGTGGGCACCGTGCACCCCAGCGTTTGCCCAATCCATCCACCCGCACACGTGAGAGTTCTGTTTCCAAGTTTAGTTTTTCTCTCTGATGCTAACTGTGTGGTTTAGTATTGATTTCTATTAATTAGGCCATTAATTTTTCGAACCTGAGGGACATTGGACAGGTCTCCGTCCTAGAGGAGATGACAGAATTGACCTTCAGTCACAGCGATGGTGGACAGGGGTGCGGTGACCTTCCCCCTTTGCTAGCACTGCTCAGGGCAGAATCTGGCTCAATAACCATTAGGAGGTAACGATTGTGAACTCAATGATTTGAATGGTTTGGATTCAATTACTCAGAGTAAAGGTAATTGTCAGTGCATTTTATTTTGGAAGGTTTCTTTTAACCCCGTGAAATAATTCATTGAAGACATTCGAATACAGCAAAATAAAAAGAAAGGAAGAACTTGATCTACCTTACTTAAAGTAAAGTCACAATAACACGGGAGCCTATGACTTTATACACACTTTCCATGCATTAATAACAAGCTGAGCTAAAACTATGAAAGCCTTTGTGTTTTTATCATCAGCTCCTTTAAATTTATCAACAGAGCATCCTCGACCCCCAACCCTCCACGCCTATACTGAACCAGGGCAGAGACAGGGCAGGTGACGCCAGGAAGACGCAGGGACTCTCTGCACTGTCCGTCCTCAGCGACCATCCCAGAAGCATGACAGGTCATCATGGCCATAGGAAGAAATGCAGCCGTGGACAAATTCGCCCCCTTCAACCCGTGGCCGGCGGACCTTCTCAGATGGCGTTTGCGTGACCCTTCCTCCTACAGAGTCTATTCTTCCCCTGAAAGGAAATAGACGGTTTTCTAGTTTGAAAAGAAACACATTCATTTCAGGAAATCTTTAAAATGCAGAATGAGACACAAAAATGAACATAAATCAATCGTAATTGATGTTAACATCTTCGGGTTTCTTTCTGTGACAATATGCCACTTCCCCCCTAACACTGGGATTGAGTGCTGTATAACACTGACGACCAGATTTCATGGACTTTTACTGCTTAGAAAGTATGTGAGTTGCGGTTCTCCGGAGAAATGGAATCAATATAAAGTGTGTGTGTGTGTGTGTATGTGTGTGTGTGTGTGTGTGTGTGTGCCTGCACATGTGTGCGTGTGCATGTGTGTGTGTGTATGTGTGTGTGTGTATGTGACATGAGGTTTATTATAAGGAATTGGCTCATGTGACTCGTGTGACTGGTTCAGACCCAGGAGAGCTGATGCTTGGGTCCCAGCTCCATCGAAGGCAGGAGAAAACCAGTGTCTGAGCCCACAGATCACCAGGCAGAGGGTGACCTTTCTCCCTCAGGCTTTCTTCCAGCCAGGTCTTGAAAGGACTGGGTGAGGTTTCCACACCGGGAGGGCGTCTGCTTTACTCAGACTTCTGTACTGGTTTAGATGCTTGTATCACTGAGAAACCTCACCGTCACACCCACGATAACTACACACCAGTTAGCAAGCTCTGCAGCCGACGGTGGGGATCTGAGCAGGGGATGCAAGAGCCCCACCCCTTCCCCAGCTACCCTCTGTCCCCTGTCATTCAGCCGTGTGGATGGCCTCAGTGCTCTGCGCAGTGTGAGACACCTAGGCAAGAAAGGACACCTAGACAGCATCCCTCAAGGGTGGGGAGGCCAGGTGCTCACTTTGCCTTCACTTTCCCCTGTGGGACAACTCACAGAACACCTCAGAAGAAGGGGGTGTCTTTTTACCCTCACCAATGCATCTGGTGCTTAATTTTTGTGTTGCTCTTACTGGGGTGTTGGAGTCGCTCAGTGGCATTCCCAGTTTCCCGTAATAATATTCTCCTTCGCAGGTAGTTGTTAAAATCGCCATTTCCATGGCAGTTTGACGGTGGGACCTCCTCTTCCTCTATCTTGCCAATGTCACCCTGAAGCCTGAGATATTTTCTATCTGGTACTTAGCAGAAAATGTTTGCGGAGACCTGCACAGTTGCTCCTACCTTGTGACTGTGATGAAGAGTGTGTGGAGGGTCCTGCAGGTGTCTCCAGGCCCACGTTTGAGAGTCTCCTTTGGATAAATTTCTAGAAATGCCATTACGAGTCATGGGGTTATGAGATGTTCAAAGTTGTGAGACGACACCTAAGAGGTTTTCCAGTGCTCGCTCGGTCTCAGTTTGTTTCTATTAGGAAAGTCAGAGACCCCAGGGGTTCAGGTCTTCTCCAATTGTTATTGCTAGTCATTTTATCTCATTACTAAGTGAATAGGTGTAAACATGTTTTATTCAGGAGCCATGGTGGGCATTTCAGCAGGGAGCCAATGTATCCTGGAAGTGCCATCTTCCCGAGAATCTGGGTCAGAGTCCTGTCAGCTCCCGCTTTATTGTTGCTGTGACCCCAGAGTTGGAGTTTAATGGGGACACCAGGGAGACTTGGTGAGTGCACAGGGAGGTTTATTACAGTGAAGCTGGACATAGTAACCCCATGCTGGTGTTGGGAGCATTCCCGAGACTTGCAGGAATATCAATTCAGCCTCCGGTGCCCTGGAGAGCTCCTGGGAGTGGCCCTGGAGTTTGGGAAGGTTAGTGTTTGTATGTGAGTGCATATCCCTATGTATAAAGAAGAGCATTGAGACCTCAGACTTCTGAAAGTTGAGTCTCCTGGAGTCTGTAGGAACCCTATGCCACCGTCCAGGCATAATTTGGGGAGTTAAGGGTCTGTTGCTTCCAGTCCTGGGAAGGCTCAGGGCAGGCTGACCTCCAACTCCACAACATCCCCCATTCAGTGGTGCCATCACAACAGTGACCTGGCGTGGATGGGACTACCACAGTTGAATCAAAGAGGACACACACGCTCAGTCCTGTCCTGGTCTGGCCAAACCTGCAGTGTGGCCTCCCTTCTCGCTCCCCAGTGTTGAATGAATAAGGGAGGGAATGAGTGAGAAGTGAAGCTAGCTCTGAGGAGCCAGCCAACATGGTGGAAGGACCAGGACATGCAGCAGGTGGATCATTGCAGAGGTTGGGGTATTATTTGCAGGAGAGTCTCAGAAGAGAGAGCAACATGCTGTGAACATTGAGAAGAGCTACTGAGCTCCATTTGCTCTCCAAGTAGGAGAAATATGGCCAGCTGGAGCACGCTACAGGCGATACATTCAGTGTGGTGTAAGGACTTGCTATAGTATGAGCTGTCCATGGCGGTCACAGGCTGGCTTAGTGTTATTCTACTGTCCTGCAACTGCTATCATCATCATCATTGTCACTGTCACCATCACCACTACCATCATCTTGTTGTCATGACCATCATCATCACCATCATTGTCGTCATTATCACCATCATCATTATCACCACCATTACCTTTATCACCACCATCACCATCATCATCATCATCACCATCATCATCACCATCATAACATTCACCATCATCATCACCATCATCACATTCACCATCATCATCATCATCACCATCATTGTCATCATCATAATCATCACCATCATCATCACCACCATCACCATCATCACCACCACCATCACCATCATCACCACCACCATCACCATCAACACCACCATTACCATCATCATCACCACCATTACCATCACCACCATCACCATTCTTTCAAAAAAAGAATCATAATGATTAATTTTATGTGTCAACTTGACTGGACCAAAGAGTATTGAGATATTTGCTTTAACATCATTTCTGGAAGTGTTTGTGAGGGTGTTTCTGGATGAAATTAGCATCTAAACTGGTGAACTGGGTAGAGCAGATGGACACCCCAATGTTGATGGTCTCCATTCAGTTTCCTGGGGGCCTGAACAGAGAGCTTCTGTGGCGGACTGGAGAACTCACTCTTTCTTCCTGACAGTCTTCTTCTGCCTTCAAATGGGGACCTACACTATGGGCTTCCCTGGGTCTCCAGGTTGAAGACGGCAAATTGAGGGACTTGTCAGCCTCCATAATCACGTGAGCCAATTCCTCAAAGAAAATCTTTTTGCAGACCTCTCTATGTATCTATCTAGCCTATCTAGCATCTGTCTATCTATCTATCTATCTATCTATCTATCTATCTATCTATCTATCTATTATCCACCCATCTATTCATCTACCTATATATCTACCTTTCATTCTTTCTTTTTTATTTGTTTATTTCTTCCTATCTTTCACCTAATTAGTTCTGTTTTCTGGAGGTCACTGGCTAATAGTGACTGAGACCAACTTTGGATAAAACACCTGAGCAGGAGAGGGATCATGGGAAGGGGAATTGGTTCGGTCACTGGTCCCAGCTTTTAGCGCAGTCCTGCCAAGGACCAGTGTGTGTGTTGCGGGGGGTGGGGTGGGGGGGGGGTTGTCAGGAGCTGAGAATCACCCTGGTTTCTCCGTACAGCCCCCAATTTCATTTCCAGTATGAAGCCAGAGTCCAAGAGCTCGGGTCATCCTAGCATGCTGTTTACATAGGTAGGCTTCCCCGTGAGCCCTGGCCTCTTGCAGGCTCAGGAGTTCTCCTGAGTAAAGTTGTCAGAATGAGACAGCAAACTTCTGATCACTCCTCAGCAATCCTGAACTCCCCGTGACCCCCAATCAGAGAGATTTATCGAGCAAACAATAGTGGAGGATTAATAAAAGGCCTAAAGGAAGAGCCCTGTCCCAAGGTTAATTGCATCCCACCTTCAGAAGAGACTCTGACACCTCCCCCCTTGCATCCCTGAGACGTCTCCATTTTCCCTTTGAGGTTGGCAGGGCATCTTTTAGCGTGAAAAGCCTTGCTCAGTGATGGTAAAAATCTGTGTGTGTGTGGGGGGGGGGGGGGTGCGTACATGTGTGTGAGGTGCATGGAGAGTGAATTATGACTTTTTACTTTTTTCATTCCTAACCCTTCACATGCCAAAGATTATTCAGAAGGGGCCAGAGGCAGCAGAAGCCGTGTTGAGGGTGACCATGAGGCCTTGCAGGAAGCAGCCCAGCATCATGTCCCAGCTGTGGCTGGCACAGCATCCTGCAGGAGCCTCTGTCCACATCAGGACTGAAGGTGGTCCCTGAGGACGGCTGCGACGGCCCCTTTTCCTCACAGTGTTCTCTGCACCATGAGCCACACCTGACTGCTTTGTGTCTTCATCTCTCCGTGTACTTTTTAATTCATGAAAGACCACGCTGGACCCAACCCAGTCTGTGACAGGAGGTGTGCAGGGAGGCCAGGAGACAGGAGAATGAAAATGCCAGGGGCAGCCAGAAATGCAGGGCTAGGCTCTGACTCAGGGTGATGTAGGGAGATGGAGAAAGACCCTCCCAGGACGTTCATCCTGCTAACTTATCTCTGCTGTTGATCTGACATTCTAGACCTGAAATAAAAAACCTTAATTACTGCACCATTAATGAGCAGAATGGTGCACTGGGGCATGTGGGGGCTGTAGACAGTAAGACTTCAGTTTGCAGAAGCTTCCTCAACGGGCAGGAAGCGGTCACTTCCAGGGGGGCTCTTTTCCTGTGGTTCCCGTCACTAAGGGTCACACCATGTACATCTGACCACCTGTGAAAGAGTTGGGTGCTGCTGCCTGAGTCCTCGTCTTGTGTCCACCCCCACCCACCGATGACCCGAGGGCTGGTATTGCAAGGTTTCCTTCCCCAAACCTGGCAACAGCTGCCTGTTGATGGAGAAGACACCACAGAAATTAATTAGGTCTCTCTCTTCCAGATGCTTCCAGAGGGGGCTCAGCCACCTGTGCCCACGCGCCCCGCGTGTCTGCAGAGAGGCAGCTGCAGTGGGAGGCGTGCCACCGCCACTCTCTGAAGATGCAGTTAGATGGAGAATGTGTTTACTGCTTCAGTGGGCAGCGGGGGTGACCGTTTAATTTTTTACTGGAATATGCATTTGTTCCCACACTGTGTATTTTTCTGTTGCATCAGATCATCAGTCTGAGCAGAAAGCCAATTTTAACTCAATAAACACTTTTCTGGAGAAGGTTCCACAGATGAACAGCTCCCTCCCCCAGCTGGCTAAGGCTAGGAGAGGGGTGGCCTGAGTAAAGTGGTCAGAATGAGACAGAAAACTTCTGATTACTCCAGGGTTCTGCGTGGAGAGTCGGGGCATGGTGTCCAGGCTGACCGCAGCTTCTCTGAGACGAGAGGAGGCTCCCAGAGTAGAGGCCGGGCCTGTGGCCAGGGGTGGGGGGGAGGGGCTGCCTGTGTGAGCCCCTCTCCCTCTTGCACCCTCTTGGTCACCAGGGAAAGGCTGGTCAACAGTGACATGGCTGACCAGGAGGGAACTTGGAAGATCATCCCATGTCTTTCTGGTCACTCATTTGTTCTAGTGTCGACCGTAGAAGATGCCATGAAAGGGAGTCTACTGAAATTTGTGAAAATGAAGCATGTTTGGGATTACTGAAAAGCCACCCAATGTTGCCACGTGTGGGTTCTGGTAAAGCCCCGCAGGACATCGAAGGTGCAGGTGTTCCTGGGGTGCGGTGAGGGGACGGCAGCTTCTTAGGGCACAAAGAGGTGATGGCAGGGACAGAGGGTTTTGTGAGATTTGTCCTTCCCCGGGGACCTGCTCCATCCATCTTCAGGATGACGTCTGGGCCCTGGCCCCCTGACAGGCCCAGGGCCACAGGGCATGGCCACAGCAAGTTGAGGCAGCACCAGCATTGCACTGGGTCTTTCTGGCGCCATACGATGGCTCTTTGTGGCAGGGTCTAGAACAGCATCTTCCCACAGGAGGTATCCTGGCATGATCATCACCATGGCCACTGTGACCACCAGGGGACTATGCCTCCCACAGCCTCACAGCTGCTGCTCTTGTCTGTGGTGCATGTGTCCTCAGAGCGGGTTGGTGTCTGCACGTGTACCCGGAACAGCAGGGATCACCGATCCTGTGTCCGGGGACGGAAGTGCTTATCCCTGAGTCGGGCTGTGTCAGTGAGGAGCAGGGGTGGACAGACCCAGGACTGACGAGCCATCCCCAAAGTGTGGGAGTAAGAAAAGCCTCCAGAGAGGTGAAGGGACAGAGCTCTCAGGGCTGCAGAGTAAGTCTGGGAACAGACACAGCCCAGTCTTTTATTAATCAGTTTCCCATGACTACTGCTTTGACCTTGGGGCCTCACTGGCCAGGGTGCTGACCAGGGAGGGGTCATCCCTCTCAGGTTAGTCTATTCCTAAGGATTGAGGCCCCTTATCCTAGGAACACTCCAGAAAGAGTCCTTGTTGGCACAAGGTGACTTTGGGGATGATGTGTGGCCCACAGTGAGCCTGGGTGTAGCATGGCCTCCAAGTGAAGGCAGGGTCATTGCAGGCCACAGTGAAGGCCAGGCCACCAGCTCTGGTTCATGATTGGGGGGGGGAGGGTCAGTTCAGCATTGGTCCAGACAGGCTGCAGAAGGAAGCCTGGCTCTGCAGTCATCCTAGATTTTGATTGACATCGCCAGATGAGCAGACAGATGGATTCATTTCCCTTCATGCTTCAGGGCTTCCGCCACCAGATCCTCGCCTCTGCTGAGCAACCCAGTCACCTGAGCCCGGCTTCTGGGGGGCTGCTCTGGCTCTGAGGCCCGTGAGCCTGAGCTGCGGCTAGTGGGGGAAGGGAGGAGGCCAGGGACCTCGGTGCATGCAGGGCAGAAGTCATGGCCAGTCTGAAGGACAGGGACACATGTCAGGAGGTCATGCTCCAGGCCGCCCCAATGCAAAGGGCCTTGGGACTGGTCACCAGGTCCTCACACTTTGGTTTTCTCATCGAGTAAAGGGTCCCGGGCACAGAGTCACCATAGGACCTGTCTGGGCATCTCCCTGTCCACGCCATCACCCCATTCATGCATCATGACCTCTGAGCAGCAGCTCAGGGCCAGCTGGGAAAGACAGGACCAGCCAAGTCCCTGTATCTCCCACACTCAGGTGAGACACTGATGAGGCCCTTGCAGATTATGAGGCCTTGCTGTGCACCAGCCCTGCCTTGTCCCCAAGGTGGCCCTGCCTTGTTCCCTTGTGGTCCCTCCAATCTTAGCTCCAGGCCCTGCAGACAGGACACATGTGCTGTAAGCCCTAGAGTCTGGGTTAGAAACTGGGTGAGGGTCCCGCCCACACTTTCAGGGCAGGACAGTCTCCCAGTTGCCTGAGCCTGTGCTGGCCTGAGAGATGGGAGTTACCATTCCCCTCTGTCTTTTTTCACAAACACCCTGAGCATAGGGAGCCGAGGACCCGCAAGGACCCAGATGCAGGAGCAGGACCGCCATCTTGGCTGCACACAGGAATCCGCCACCGAGCCTGGCCAGGGCCCTCCCTCTCCCACACCACAGCACTCCCTCCTCCAGCAGGGAATCTGGCCCGAGCTCAAGGTCAGCCCCATGAACTACCTGGCCCCAGGCCCCAGGCCCCAGGCCCCAGGCCCCAGGCATCATCAACAGCTCTCATTCCCGAGCACGGGGCAGGGCGATGCCTCCCAGAGGCTCACCAGTGTTTCCCCAAGAGGAGGACCCTGGAGCTGAAACTGAATGTCCTTCAGGAGACACATTTGTGCGCACTGGCGCTGAGGGCCCTGGATGACGTTAGAATTGTGTCTGGATGTCGAACATAGTCAGTGGGGAGAAATTCCCAAGTGGGGAAATGGCAGTAAAACAACGAAGCAGAACAGAGTGAATAGCAACAGGGAGGGTGGATGTGCCACCTGGGGTGGGGGGTCTACGCAGCCTTATGGGCGTGAACTCTGGGAGCCTGCGATGGAGGGTCCTTGGCACAGGAGACACCAGTCGACCCTCGCTGCCCAGCTCTGTGTCAGGCACGGTTCTGGCTCGGGGTCTCTCTGACCTGAGGGTGTGTGAGGCCATGCAGTGGAAGAACCCTCGCGATGGCTGTGTCCCCCACACCCCAACACAGAAAACAGGGCTGTGACTGGTGGAGAGATGACTGCTCGGTGTACGCTCTGGGCTGAGAAGCTGCAGATGCAGTCCTGCCTCCTGCTGGTGATGCCACGTCACAACATGAGGGAGCAGGCTCCCATCACAGGCCAGGAAGCCCCGCCCATCCTGAGCTGGCACAGGTGGGCATCTCGGTGCCAGGGCGACCAGGTGAGGGGCAGCTCTGCTGTAGAAAGCACCAACACGGAGCCCCCCACCATGACCCTCTATTACTTTGATTCAATCCAAGTTGTTTGAGAATAAAAGTTTTCTAAGCAGCCATCTCCTCATCCACAGAGGAAAGACACCTGCGGCCATTAGGAGGCAAAGCCAAGCTACACCCACCTGAGACATGCGAGGACAGGAGCAGAAGTGGGTGATAATGGAAGGTAATGAGAAGAGGTCACTTTGTAACCAAGAAGCAGGCTAGGTTTTCTAAATCAGAACATTAAGCCATAAAGAAAATATGGCTATGTAAAAAAGTCTCCACAACGTTATAACAAAAGCCACCATAAATTAGGGTGAGAGACAGTTCCACACAGTAGGAAATATTGCCACATGGCAAACAGAAACCAGATTAACACTCAGAATAAATAAAGACCCACTATAAATCAGGATAGAAAAGATGAAAAGGCAGAGTTTATGGGTGATATACAGATGAAGAAATGTGTACACACGGCCCCAAGCACAGGCAAGTACACATCCCAGGACCGGGGCAGGTAAAACAAAATGGGGTGTCGCTTGCCGTCTCTTTAACTATGAAGCATTACATTTGTGGGAGTATTCTGGAAACATTTGGTGAAAGTAGAGATTGGAAAAATCATTATGGAAGCCATTTTATTGACACTCCCAGGGAATAAGCTGCCCCTTTCATGAGGAGTAGCAGATCTGAAAAGGAGTAGCTCCTCTTAGAAGGAGTAGCATGCCTAAGAAGGATTAGCTCAGGGGTCGGGAATCTTTTTGGCTGAGAGAACCATGAATGCCACATATTTTAAAATGTAATTCCGTGAGAGCCATACAACGACCCGTGTATGTTACACATTATCTAATAAAAATTTGGTGTCGTCCCGGAGGACAGCTGTGATTGGCTCCAGCCACCCGCAACCATGAATATGAGCGGTAGGAAATGAATGGATTGTAATATATGAGAATGTTTTATATTTTTAACGTTATTATTTTTTTATTAAAGATTTGTCTGCGAGCCAGATGTAGCCATCATGAGCCATAGGTTCCCAACCCTAGATTAGCTCCTCTCAGAAAGAGTAGTATATCTGAGAAGGAATAGCACTTCTCAGAAGGAGCAGCTCTTCTCAGGAGAAGTAGCAGGTCTGAGAAGGAGTAGCTCCTCTCAGAAGGAGCAGCACCTCTCATGTTCTCAGGTAACTGAGGGAAACCTCAGGAATTATTCAGACAGGTTGAGTCTCTGTCTGAAAGCCACCCTCTCATGAGACTTTCTGTCAATTTTAAGTGGCTCCTGCCTTGTGTTCCCTTTCCTGGCCCCTACCTGGCCCTTTTCCCCATCCCCTGGTCACCCAATAATTCAGACCTTTCCAAATCTCTGTGGCCAAATGAGTGGTCAGAAGCACAATGGCTGACGTTCTCTGGGAGGTCCCTTGGGTGAATGTTCCTGAGAAAGGACGCATCTGTCAAACAAGCAGGAACAGATGTGCGGTTCACTGGGCAGGAGTCCCAGAATAAAGGGGGTAGTCCAGGGTGAAGGAGAGTCCCAGGTGGCCAGTGTCCCAGGGACAAGCAGCATCCACTGGCTGAGAGAGACTGGGAAGCCCTAAGGGTGTGCTAAGACCAAAGGGTGCGAGAAACAGAGAGGCAGGCCAAGGAGCCCAGAAACAGCATGGCAGTCATTGCCTCTCACTTGGCTCTGGGTCTGAAAATCTGCATATTTATTAGTGAAATCTGCATATCCATAAGTGGTGCTGGCAAGGGCCTTAGCTTCCACTTTCAGAACCAGCTGAAAATGTAATAATACAGAACAGGATGCAACCCTACCACCTGGGCCACGCCAACCAGGAGCTGGGGAGGGGGAGGGACGGGCATGAGGGAGGACCATGGAGCTGACTGCAGCCTGGCAGGGCAGTCAGAGAACCCCCGGGGCTGATGGGACAGGAAATGAGGTGTAGAACTGCCATGGATGCGGGCACAGGCCGTAGGATGGCAGCCCCGCAGCAGAGAGGGCAACATGAGAGGGCAGAGTAGGCAGAACGGCAGTGCAAGCTCGCGGGCCGTGCATGAAAACCCAGTAGTGAGCCTTCTGCTTCAATGGACAGCAGTGACCATGAGGGGAGCTCAGGGTTCAGGACGAGACAGGGGTTCAAGCTGAGGAGCTGGGCTGAGGGGGAAGGGCCCATCTGAAATTCTGAAATAATTACATACCTTCTTTGGACACAACAAGATCTGTGACAAAGAAAAATAAATGCAGTGCTCTAAAAGGTCATGTCTCCCTACCGCAAGGGGCAAGGAGCATGGTCGTAGAGCCAGCCTCATGGGCATACTTGGCCCTAGGGTTGTAGGGACGCTGGGTCCTGCACCCTCTCCTCATCCCCAAAAAGGGTCCTTGCTCCTTAGATCCCCTCCAGGAGCCTGCCACTGTCCACCGCCCAATGTCTACCTACCACGGTCTACCTCCCTATCAAGAATAGCCATGGCCTCCTGACGAGGCTGCACTGAAATCTGTCCCCAGAAGGACACGCAGGTATGCATGCAGCCTAGAGGAAATCTGAGATCAAGGGTGGGGGTCCCACAGGCTGGGACCCCACTTTGAACTTGAATTATTTTGGTCGCTTCACCTTCTACAATTGGGAGGCACCCTCCTCCCCAGCTCTAGCCTCTTCTAGGACCTAGACTTGAATGGCCACTGGCTAGCAGACAGCTTTCTGTCACCTCTCTGACAAGTCACCTGTCCAGTAGGTTGCTCCATCTTTTCCTCCAGGTGGGTCTCCAGAAAGGCGAGAGGCAACTCCTCTACCTCCTATGTCCTTCCACACACCTATGTCCTTCCACTCACCTATGTCCTTCCACTCACCTTGCCCAGCTACCCCCTTGAGTCCCCAGTACCGCCCAACAGGCCCCTCCCGCCTCTCGCTGCCTCCCCATCCACCCTCCCTGCTATATCAGTCCTCAAGCAGTGACCTGCCTGAAGGTCAGGTCAGACCTCAGGCCAGTGTCATCACCCCTACTTGGAAGGCACCCTGCTGGTTCTCCCTCATGCCCTGAGGTCTTGTCCCCAGGCCTGTCCGTGGCTGTCCCTGGTGCCCCTGTGGTGCTACGTGATACTGTGTCCTCAGCTCCTCACAAGAGCAAGAACTTTCCTGACTCCCTGTGAGAAAGCACCCCCAGGCTTCCCTCGTTGAACTTAGGGACCAGCAGGGAGTCCTGATGGTACAGGCTCAGCTCTCCATCTGACTCAGCAGCTTTCATGCCCTGTCCCAGTCCCCTGTCCTTCTGCTTTATTTGTTGGCACCTCTGAGCAAACAGGGGGCATGATACTGGGCTGTGAACCCCGGGGGACAGTCCCCTTCCCTTGTCCTCTGCCCCACCCCAGGCTGAGCACATGCCAGTCTGACATGCTTGTGGGGCTGGCCCAGAAAGTGAGTCACCAGTGAGTGCCCATGCCCAGCCACAGTCAATCACCATTGCTGTGTCTCCTCGCCATCACCTGGTGACATTTCAGAGGCTGTGTGTTAGCAGGACCTCCCTCTCTGCCTTCTCCAAGGGCCACGGGTTTGCATTAGCACAGCCTGGCCGCTCAGGGAAGGATGCTCATTGCTCCCATCCTCTCCTGACTGTCCTTCCCTCCTGGGGACACTGTCCCCTGTACACACAGCCCTCCCTGGTGTGCACCCTCCAGGAAGACCATCAAATGGAGCCAGGAACCTGCGCACAGGCGTTTCTGCGAGAATTCCAGAGCCGGTCTCCCGTCGTGTAGTTCCTCCTTGGCCTGGGGTCCCTGGGCCAGGTCCAGTCTCCGCTCCTCTTCTGTGAGCAGACTGCTCAGTTCCCCTTGTCCCACTGCCTGGTCCCTGGTGTGGCACTCGGGGTCACAGCAGTCACCGGCGTGCGCCAGTCAGCCTTTCTCCATGAGCCGCATGTGCTGGGGAGTGTCTATGCTGAGCAGTCTCTGTTCTCCTGTGGATGGATCAGTTCTTTCCTGATAGATCGTCAGAACAGAACACTCGGGTTCCCTCTCTGCCCCTCCCTTGACTCCTCTGCAGAGAATAAACAAATTTTAAATAAACATTTGCATGCGCAGGGCACCTGTCATTTGAAGGAAACCCGTGTGCGTCTGCCTGCAAATACAGATTTTACTCACTTCTCTGTGAGATGAGTAATGTCCCCTAACTGTATCTGCTTTGTAAATTCTGGTTTTCATGCGTCATGTTCTCCCTGAGCGTGGCTCAAAGATAAGTAGATGTCCCCATTCCTCTCTGAAGATAACATCCTAGGAAGGGATCCATCTTTTGAAGAAGTAGAGGCTTTGTAACAACTCAGGCCAGGACTTTTCCTGTCCTGTCCTGATAGGACAGAGAGGAGGACCTGGAGCAAAGACATTACTGAGAACTCGGAGTGCCTCCCTGGGACCCAAGCTCAAGACAAGCTCTGGGGGCTTCATTGTTAAATCTCTCTCATTCATGACCCGTGACCCGTGACACATCCTCCATGCTGCTATGGGTCCCACCAAACAGATATCCCAAGACCTTAGACCTCTTGTTTCATTAAATTAATACAGGCCCTCACGTGCCCCGATACTCCTGGTTCCCCCACCAGCCAGAGCCAGAGCCGGGGCCTGCTCGGGTGGCAAACAGGAGGGTGAGCATTCTGTTCGAGCTCCAACCTCGAAACCCTGAGGTTCCTGTCGCTACAAACTTGAAGCACAGAGAACTGGCCCTCGGCAGCAGTCAGACTGGCAGGGAAAGTGGAACACAACTTCCATGCTGAAAGATTTTCTGAAAGACAAGGTTCTGTGGAGCACGTATGCGATAGCCAATGAGGATCAGGCCCTGGGCGTGAAGTCTGCCTGGCGGCCGTGCGCTGAGTGAAACAGATACCACGTCCTCCTTCCTGGAGTTGATGGGCGATTTTACAGTTTCAAGGATGGTAATATAAGTTGTTTTGAAAGACATCCCACAGGCTCCAGAGAAGAGGACAGGAAGAGGTGAAGGGGCAGTTCTAGGAGAGGGACCCAATCTGTAAGGGAGAAATATTTGCTGCTTTGACTGCAAGGAACAGCCCAGAAGGTTCACCCCTGAGTGGGATGTGGCATGTCGGGTGGTCGCTACGGGAGCTGCCCCGGAGCTGCCACAGTGAGGACAAGAGCAGCCCTGCGTGCTGGTCACGGCTTTGTCTCTTTCTTGCACTTCCCCTCGTCTGCTATGGTTTGCTTTAGGACATCTCAGAACTTTCCCTCATCAGACGTCAGCACCTCACCCTGAAAGGCAGTCAGGGTGACTTTCCCAAAGCTGGAGGGGGAGGCTGAGCAATACGGATGGCCAGTGTCACCACTCAGAGGTGGGCTGACGTCTGTGGTCTGACCCTGGGATGCTGGTGTGGGAGAGAGTTCCTTCCTCATGACAGATGAGACCCTTGGAAAGAGAGCCGTGCGTCCCCCACCCCCACCCCTCCGCCAGCCGCCTGGTAATTAACAGCCAGCTGAACGGCTGGATTGCTGCTGCCAGGTCAGAAAATGGATAAACAGCATCATTGCCAGAGAGGCCTGAGCGTATCTGTCACCGTCACAGAGACGGGCCCTGCCGTGCTTCTCAATCAGCAGGGCCCGCGCGGGGCCTCGCCTGCTGGTCCCCGAGAATGGACGGCCGTCACCAGCTCACGGGCTGCAGTCCAAGCATGATGGATGGCAGCTGCTCAGGCTCCAATCTGGACAGGATTGTTGGGGGCGAGGATGGCTGCCCACAGGCGCCATCCCCCATGCAAATCATGTAGATGTGCACAGGGGTTGGAGACAGAGGGTGCCGAGGGGGCAGGTGGGCAGTGAATCGGGCCCTCGCTCACGTGTCCTGTTGTGGACGGCTGGGGTGGGCATGTGCAGAGGGTGCAACGTTCTGGAGTCTTCCTGCACAGTGTCCAGGGTACACTGACCAGTGCCCGGGCCCCAGCCTGGCCCCAGAGGGGTGGAGGTGCTCAGGATAGGGCAGTGCTGTTCGGGGGCTGACCCCATTACCCCATACCACCTGTTAATCCCACATGACAGTGTCCCTGTCCTCTCCTGCTGGGCATGCTCTCAGCACAGGGGTAACGCCAATGCCTCCCTTACCCTCTACGGGGATGTCTGTCTGCCGTGGCTGGAGGAACTCGGAACACAGAACTGTGCCTCTTCTCTAACCTGCTGTGAGAGCACAGGAAGCCCACATTCTCTGAACCTCCGTGTCCTCACTTGAAGACTCGGGGTGGGAATAACCCCCCAGGGTGGACGTGCCCCTCACCTGGGAGATGCTGACCACAGAGAGATGGCTCTGAAGTCCCAACTACGCCCTCAGAGAAACCCCATGCGTGGGGTATGAGCTGCAGCCTCCATGACAGCCAGGTGAGTCCTGCCGGACCCCGGGCGGGAAGGCTCACGGAAGACAGACTGAAGGGGGGCGAAGGGCACAGGCGAGTCTGGGGGTGGGACTGTGCCCAGAAAGATCCCGCATCTGACACCCAGCTAGCCCTGGGTGGGACGTGGCCCTGCGGTGCTTTGGGAGGACAGGCAGCATCCTTAGTGTCATCCTGGACATGTGAGTGACCCTGCAGTTGGCCTCACTTGGGCTCTTCCTGCCCAGACGTGGTGGCCAAGGCCCTCGGGCCCTGAGGGGTTGGCCTGAAGCCCCGACAGGCGGTGGCTATGAGTTCTTTCCGCATTTGGTATGAATCCGAGTCTCAGGCCTGATTGATGTTAATTAAATATTTCGATATTTGTATCAGGAAAGCAGATTGGAGAACAGCTCAGTCATTTCTGATTAAATCACCCCAGAAGGGCTGCTTGGCGACTCCGAGAAATGAATACATTTTCAACTTTTTTTTTTCATGTTGAAGGTAATTTTCATGGCTGGTTTAACTTGTAAGGATGATAGAAAATATTAATAAAACATTTGATGTCTAAGTTTGGGTAGAAGTTTCATAAATTTAGACAGGCACCATTCACTTTTGCTCACATGACATAATTGTTTTAAGAGGAATTAAATGTCAATGCTGGTGACGTTGAGAGTCATTAAATGTCAAGGGAAGGGGAAGCTGTCCACCCCCCTCACTGGGGTCGCTGGGTCAGGGAGGGGACAAAGGGCGGCCTCAGAGTCACCTTCACGGAGACAGGATAGAGTGGCCGGTGGCCACAGGAGAGGGAGACTATGGAGGGCTGAACAGTAGGCAGCACTGAACGTGGGCAGAAGGGGGGATGAGACTTAGAGTTGGCTAATGGCCTCGTAAAGGGGACGTCTCCACTCCTGGGACAGCAAAGACTCCACCTCTGCTGCCCCCTCACTGTGAAATTCTGAGTGTGCAGGTGACATTCATCGAGGAAAGACCCATAGGGAGTACAGAAAAGAGGAATATTTATAAAAATATGTCTCCCCACGAGGAACTGACTTTCATGGAAAACGGAGGCCCTGTGGAGAATGTGTTCAAGGGATTAGGAGCTATTTGGCCAAAGAGATGTGATAACATGTCCGTGAGTCAGCGGGGGCTGGGCAGCCAGGGAGCAGGCCCTGTGCCCCCTGAAAGCTGAGTCTTCGACCCGGGACAAGACAGAGCATAAGACGCGGACCAGGCCTCAGGGCCAGCCCCCTGGGCAGCTGGCAGTCATTAGTGTGGGCCATGGGCGTACAGGGTTGTCCAGCCCTGGGTCCATGCACCTCACACCTGCCCAAGCCAGCCTGTCAGGGGTCAGGCATCCACAGAAATGCAAACCTAGGAACTGGTCTGGAAACAGGACTCAGCAGGTACCCATTTCCTGTCCAGGTGAGAGCAGGGCTGGAAGGAACCAGGAAGCAGCCTGGAGTCTCTGCTCCTGGGGAAGCAAGGACATGTCTAGGGGAGAAGAGGTGACCAGACGGGACCTGGTGGGGCCAAAGGGGTGACAGCCGGAAGGGAACACTCACCATGAAGTGACCTCAGAGTGGGGACGGTGTGGCTCCTCCAACATACACACATGCACTCAGCACAAACGCACAAGCATATAAGAGTGCACACACGTGTGCACTGTCACAAGTAAGAATGTGTGTGAACTCTTGAGATGACAGACCCCAGCCTGGCCAGGGCCCCAAGCTCAGAAGGGCCCCACCCTGGATGAATGACCTGCTGGAGCTGCCCAGACAGCGATGCTCAGCAGTTTTTAAACAAGGGACTTTCATCTTCTGTTTGCAGGGGATCCCCGGGCAATCAGACAGTCACTGCTGTGAGGATAGAAAAGCAGGAAACTCCCTTTCCCTTCTCCCCGCAGACTGGAGCTCTGGGTCCTCAGGCCTTCTATAGTCACCCTGTTACCTGCCCCGGAAGGGACCATCCCACTTCCTGGAGGCACACTGACCTTGTGGGAGACGTCCGGTGAGGAGCATTGGGACTGTTCCTCCCCATCTGCGCTGCCACACATTGAGGGGGTTGTCCCAGCCACCAGCGCGCGGCGTGGAGCTCTGACCTAACGGATGGGCTTTGTAGAACGTTTCCATCCATTTGAAAAATGTCTAGCCATCTATCGAAAATGAATCACAGTACAATTAGCCTCAATATTTAAATACTCAGCCTCCCCAGTGCAGTATCGGGATGTCACAATTTACAAAGCACTTTTAATTATTTGAAAAGATTACAGGCCGGTTAGTACGTCATTGCAATTCAAAACAATACCCGCATGTCATTTAGCCATGATGAGGAAGTGGAAACTTAACCACGGGTCTGCACTTTCTGCCTCCATATTCAGAGGGAATGGCGCCACCTCTGGACACAAAATGGGGCAGCAAGGTGGCCATGGGACGCTCCCTCCTGATTGTGTCCTCTACCCGCTGCTGGTGCCGTTTGCCTTCTAACACTTGTGGGTGGAGGGCTAATTCTTTCTTCCCCAGTAGGGCATGGCCTGCTGTCCATTGGGGAAAAGTCTCCCCCAAGTTGTTCAGTCTGAAGGCCCCAGCGGACTTGCCCCAAGAGGGAGGCCAGACCCCGGGGTCAAGCATGAGTTTTGCACCCAGAACCGAGCTCAGGGGGCGTGACTGGGCTCTGCAGTGACGGACTCCACAGGGCATCGTTCCTGGTCCTGGAACTCACATCACAACAGAGGAAGTGTGGCAACAGGCCCATGCTCATGGAACCCATGGGAGCCACCGTGTCCCCACTGTCCTGAAGCCAGTGATTTGGTGAAACGGTGGAATGGACTCTGGGGAACATCCCTTTGCAAGAGGCCAGAAGGTCCTGAATCAGCCCCTGCGACACCATCTTCCTGGGCCAGCATCAGCCGGCTGGGATCCACGGCTGGGGATGGCGTGGACCACACCGCCTACCCCTGTGACCTGCTAGCAAATGTCTGCTTCCCCTCCTGAGACTTTATACCCTTCATCCCACCAGGAGATGCCCTACAAGTCCACGGAACTGGAACTTAAGACACGCCGGCCATTTGGGACTCCACATGTCCCTGAATCAGCAGGCACAGAGGCCGTCCCTGTGCTGCTGGGCGACTGGTCCCGACCACCACAGGGACACCAGACCTCTCCAGACCGCTGTGGGGGTGTAAGGAAGTGTCTGAAATACAGGAGGTCACTTAGGCATAACTAGGGTCAAGGTCAATGGGAAACTACAACAACCCAGCCTAGGCAGGACCACAGAGGGCCCCTCCCTGCAGACGTGAAGGTTGGGTCACCCCACCAGGTGAAGTCCCATGGCCGGCAGAGGCACCTGCTGAGGGCAAAGGGACTGTGAAGAGTGCAATGGAAGACCGCCATTCCAGACGCCAGCCATGTCCACGTGAACGGAAATGAGGACTGTCACAAGTATTTCCTCAAAAGGGAGCAGGAGCCTAAGGTCTCAGAATATTTCTGGTTTACGACATCCTCCACCCTCAGGAAGGTCCCGCTGACTGAGCGCTCCTCGCACCTGTGCTGTGGTCACATGGGGAGCAGTGGCGCCCTTTACCGGCCAAAGCCCTACACCTGGCAGGAGGAGGCGAGAGGCCAGATTTCAGTCAGCCCCTCCGCCCATAATTTAACTGAGGGAACGATAATAGATTTAGTTAAGAGGAGAAAAAAAAGGAAAATTGAATTAGAATGCATATTTGAGGCAAAATTAGGGTTTAATATAATTACACTTAGAGATGAGACTGAGTACAATCACCATGTTTCAGAGGTGGAGCTTCTAATTGGATTATTTAAATTCAAGTCTTGGTCTTTGCTTTGTACCAGGTCAGGGGACCGACCGATCTGCACACAGGGAGGGCAGATTCGGTCCTGCTTGCCACCCTCACTGGTCAAGAAGGCAGCACCTCTGCCCCGCCCTTCATGAGATGGGGGGCTCTCTCCCCAGTCCACTACCCCACAGAGGGGACAGATGGGCCCTTGTGTTACTCAGCCCATGGGGATGCCACTGCCCAGCAGGCGGGCAGAGTGGCAGCTGACCAACACTCTCACCAGATTAGATTATCCTCGGGGCTGATCCAATCACCTGGGCAGAAATGAACCATTACAGCAGCCAAAGCCTCAATTCCACCCAAATCAGGTTTCCCAGATGGTGCACTCGCTCCTTGGTCCTGACCGCTCACCTTCACAAGATGTGGCCACGTCGGCCTCAACAGAGTGTGGAGGCATCTGCAGGTGTCTGTGACCTGGGTGGCACACCCCCATGCCCACGACTGTGCTTCACCTGCATGTCTGAGCCACCGGGGGACCTGGCACACCCAGGTACTTCGAGGACTCGGGCCAGTCCTGGTGCATCTTTTCTGTGGACCACAGACACCCCAGCCCAGGAGCTCCATGTCTCTGAAGGGGACAGTTTATGGAAACAGGGCTCCCCATTGTCTCAGGATGTTGGTACTTTCTCTTCTGTGTGAACTGCTGACATGTTTCTTCTTTCTAACCAGGAAAGATAAAAAGGAAATTCTGAAAGAAAACGTGAAGCCACCTGTCTGGTCTCCCCCCTGAGGCCGGGAGCCGGCACATCCCCAGCAAGCTCACAGGGACCCTCCCCCCATCCTGCCTGCAGCCTGGCTCTCTGAGGTGACCACTCAGATCCCTCCTATGATGGCCTTCCTCCACCCAGGGCCCCATGACCTGTGCCCCACAGGCCACCAGCTGGTCTCCTGGGGTCTGTCAGTTGAAATTCCCCTCGTCCTTCTCTCACTGGGGTCCTGGCAGGGTGGTCTAAGCAGCCTCCCCCTAATATCCCCACCAAGACCTATGATCCAGTTTTAAGGTGGCCCACTGCTCTGACCCAATAGGCAGGTTCCATGCTGAACAGGGGACACGGGGGGCATTAAGATGCCAGTGGGCTCGCCCTCTGTGCTGAGGTTTTGTGCGGTCTGGAGTATGTTTCAGACAGAAGTGAATTTTCCAAGGGCATGAAGACACCTTGCACAGCACAGTGTCTGTCTCTTTCTCAGCCCCTACCCACTTCCCCCCGCTGGGCCCCAGTGCATGTGAATACATAAGGTTTTGCTCACCTCACCCACATATTTGCTCCAGGCCTGGGCCTCCTCGGCTAACGAACACAGGCTTCCCAAGCTCAGAGCCGATGTCCCCATCTCCTGAGAACACCAAGAGGCTTCAGGTCCCTGTGTCAGGGAGCCATAAATCTGCAGGGAAATGTTCAAATGAAATTTTCTGCCTATGATTTAATTCCCAAGACTTGCTCAGCTTGTTCATCAGCTGGCTTAAAAGGAATCACCATAGATAGTGACAGAGTCATAATGTCAGAGCAGACCTTCCCAGCCCCAGAGAGAAGACAGACCCCACAGCCCAACATGGAGATGAAGAGAGAGAGAAAGGGATCCTTGCACAGCGGACACTGGGCAGAAACAGCTCTAGGTCCCACTGACACAGGGGGGCAGGGAGGGGTAGTGAGAAGCACCCCGCTCTCCCGGGGCGTTGGAAGGAACAGGATGCCACAGACAGAATATTCCGTGGGAGCAGCATAGCATGCACTTGTTCAAAAGTGCAAACTCAACCTCTCCTGAGCTTCCTCCACACACTGCTCAGGGGTTTGGGCAAACCACCAGGGGACCCACTGTGCTCCACTGCCACCCCATCTGGCAGCCTCTCCTCCTCCACAACTGTGACCCACACAGACCAGCCACCTTCCCTGCTGGGTGGGACTTGGGGGGTTCTGAGTTTGGAGGCTGGCAGACAGAGGTAGGAGTCAATAGCCCGGAGGGTTATGGTTTAAATGATGAAACAGCCTGGAGACACAGAAAGAGAGCATCATTGGCTTGAATCAAGATGAAGCCAACATGAGCAGTTGCCATTGTTGCTCCAGGCCTCCCCTCTCAAAGAGAGAAAACATTACAGACAGAGCCCAAGTATCATTGCTGGCCCTAGTCCACTTTCCGGCATGGGTTGTTTTTAGGTACTGAATCTTTTGGGGGGGCCTAGTCAGAGCTGGGTGGTGAGTTCCCTCTGTCTCACCTGCTTTAAAAATGGTTATATCCAGGCCCTGGCCGGTTAACTCAGTGATAGAGTGTCAACCTGGCATGTGGATGTCCTGGGTTCAATTCCTAGTCACAGCACACAGGAGAAGCAATCTGCTTCTCCTCCCCTCCCTGTGTCGCTTCTCTCACTTCCCTTTGCCTCCTGCAGCCATGGCTCAATAGGAACGAGTTGGGTCCAGATACTGAGGATGGATCCATAGCCTTTTTCTCGGGTGCTAAGAAGAGCTCGGTTGCTGAGCAATGGATCAAGGGCCCCAGTTGGGCAGAGTATTTCCCCTTAGTGGTCTTTCCAGGTGGATCCTGGTTGGGCTGGGTGCACGTGGGAGTCTGTCTCTCTGCCTCACCCCCTCTCACTGAATTAAAAAATATATATATCCACCTTTGCACTTTGTTTTCATCATGGAGACTTTGGAATGTGATTGTCACTTTTCACAAAAAAAATGTTGTAATTATGTTTCCATGTTAGAGCTTCAAAAGAAGAGGTTTCTCCTTGGAGATGCTGCTTCTCTCCCCCATGTCTTCGCGTCTCGGTTCATATCTGTTTTAATTTCTGTTGCGCTTTCCACAGAGGTCAGGTTCACTTTCATGAAGTGCACTCCTGAGCCCAGGCCATTTACTGAGATTGTTGTTACTAAGAGTAATATCAAGACTGTAAACCAAACAAGAGAGTCAAAGGGGCAGCATTCTGTACTAACTCTTCACAGGCTTGTGTTTCGAAACACCGTGCTCCTCAGGTTTTATTTTGTTGTAAAGACTTAGCCTGGAGGTATCTCTCTATTTAGAAGTGGGTCAAGTGCGATCTAACCATGTGACCCTAAAAAGGTTGGAAAATGGCAAAGAAAGTTGCTCAGAAACAAAGAGGTACCTTCCAAACAAAGAATCCCCACCACGCCTCCTCATCCAACACCTCCCACCACCTGCAGTTCTTACTTTGGTGGAAATATGTAAACATGTAAAGTTTGTCACAGCCTCTAATGTGTGCAACAGAAGAACTGTTTTTATTTCGTGCCCTGATTTTGTACCCAGCAACTTTTCTTGAGGTTCAATTCCCAGTTCTAATAATTGTTATAGATTACCTAGGATTTTCTACTTAATTCATTATCTGAACACGGGGCTAATTTGATGCTTTCTTCTCGGGTTTTATGACTTCTATATTTATTTTTCTTGTCTTATTTCTTTACTAGGACCTACCCCCCCCCACCACCACCCTGCACATTCTCCTCCAGGGCAATGTCAAGTTCAAGGAGCCACAGCAAACAATCTTGTGTTTTTCTCAACATTGATGTGCTTCCAAGGTCTCACCTTTAAATATGACATTTATAACATGTTTTTGGTAGCTGCCATGTTTACTAGGAGTTACCATATATGAGCGCTGAATTTTGTACTGTGATTTACCTGCAGATATTGAGAGCAGATGATAATGTTCATTCTGTCCTGATGTTAATTGATTTTCTGAAATGGAGCCAAACATGCTTCTTATTGCTCTAAAGTCATTCTTTTTGAGTTCCAAAGATCTCTACTATTTTAAAGTCATGTTCACTTTTTCTTATTCACGTAAATTTTTTTTCTATCAGTCATATGAACAAGTGGGGTGTTCTTTTTTTCTTCTTAAATTAAAAGAATTGCATTTGTTAAACAGTATCATTTTTCTCTGCAGGGTACTGTATTGATTCATGCTCTTGATTTTTTCATATGTCTTTCTACTTTCTCTAGATACCTTTTTGTTTTATGATATCCTACAGTTGAACATTTATTGATTTTCATTAATAAATCCAAATAAGGCTGTCACCTCCCCTAAAAGTACTGGGTTAGCTGAATGCCGTGAGTTTTGACAGGTAACCTCTCGCCACATCTCGGTTCCAGCGACACTGCATTCTCGTGGCTGGTTCGCATCCTTTAGAAGCACACGTTTAAATTTCCAAACTTACATTTTCCTGTGGTTCCATATTTGCTAAATAGTCATCAGAGGAAAAAAATGTCAGTTAAAATGTTAAGCTTTCACGTGTGCTTATTCTACTGTTAATTTTGCAAATGGCCCATACATACTTAAAAGAGGATATTACATAAATATATATATATACAACATGTACAGAAACCTGTCTTTTGGGATGTGGGCCTTCTATATATCTATTTTATCAAGTGTGCTAATATTGCTACCCAGATCTTC
This sequence comes from Saccopteryx leptura, assembly GCF_036850995.1. Classification (NCBI taxonomy): domain Eukaryota; kingdom Metazoa; phylum Chordata; class Mammalia; order Chiroptera; family Emballonuridae; genus Saccopteryx; species Saccopteryx leptura. The sequence continues at coordinate 318,967,884 of NC_089503.1, forward strand.
AGAGGCACAGTTATCTTATGCTCCTTTAACCTAAAAGTAATTAACATATGTGAAACTAACCTTTTATGAGAGTGGGTACATTCATCTCTTCATTGAATTCCTTTAGGTGTTGTACAGTGTCTGAAGAGTCTTAAAGTAAAGATGAGTGTATAATACTTTTATCTTCTTGTATTTTACACCACTTCTCATTACTATATATTTTAAATTTGGATTTTTCTAATATTAATATTGCGGCCTGACCTGTGGTGGCACAGTGAATAAAGCATTGACCTGGAATGCTGAGGTCGCTGGTTCAAAACCCTGGGCTTGCCTAGTCAAGGTACAATACATATGGGAGTTGATACTTCCTGCTCATCCCCCCCTTCTCTCTTTTTCTCTTTCTCTCTCTCCTAAAATGAATAAAGTCTTAAAATAAATATATAAATAAGTAATATTAATATTGCTACTTTAATATTTTACAAGTCAAACATTTCTGTCTCTTTATTTTTAAATGTTTTATAATTTTGTTTGGCTCATGCCTCCTATAAAATTTTCAATCCTTCAGTCACATAATGTGTATCTCTTCCCAGTTGGATTTAATCTAGTTATATTCATCGTGAACACTGATAACATACATGCTTGTTTTTAGCATCTTATTTTGTATTTTCTGATCACTAGCCTTTGCCTTTATAGTTCCTTGATATTTGTTTATTCTACCCTATTTTCCTTCACCACACTCACTTCTGTTCATACTAAATATTCTTTTTGACAGTGCTTTCAATGGAGTTATTAACAATTTATTTTCTTTTTTTGTGTGTGTGACAGAGAGAGAGAGAGAGAGAGGGACAGATAGGGACAGACAGACAGGAAGGGAGAGAGATGAGAAGCATCAATTCTTTGTTGAGGTTCCTTAGTTGTTCATTGATTGCTTTCTCATATGTGCCTTGATGGGGGGGGGAGGGGTTACAGCAGACCAAGTGACCCCTTGCTCAGGCTGGTGAGTTTTGCTCAAACCAGATTAGCCCGTGCTCAAACTGGCTACCTCAGGGTTTTGAAACTGGATCCTCAACATCCCAATCTGACACTCTATCCACTGCGCCACCACCTAGTCAGGCAACAATTTACTTTTTTTAAAGGTGGTAGACAGTGAATGCTTTAGTTCTGAATGACAAAAACTGACCTTACTTTGCCCATACAAAAATGATGACTCATGCTGGGGTCGCTTTAGGATGACCATCATCTGTCCCCTATATTGACAAGTAGCCCCCACTGCACTCTGTGCCCCAGGGCAGTACGGAGACTGTCTCCAGCACCCTTCCCCCCATGCCTTTTTCCTCTGTTCTGCAGGCTTCCCTATCCAGGTGTGTGTAGGATGGGTTTGTTTCTGTTTGTTCTCCAACCATCTACTGTGGGCCCATCACTCGGAGGGTTTGGTCTGTCTCTAGGGTTGGGAAGCTCTCAGCACTCACTCTGCCAATAAGGCTGCGTGGTCTGGCCATGACTTTGCCCTGAGCACGCCCACAGGGACTGCTGTGCTCCACAAACCGGGAACCTGTGCATCGAACCGTTCTCTCCACCGTTCAGACTCGTCCCCTCACACACCGCCTGTGGCACCGGCTCTACTGTCCACTCTGGAGGCACAGCTGGTCTGCAGGCCATCCCACCTCTGATTTCCACACCTATGTCTATATTCTTTCTATTTAAAAAAAAAATTAAATTATTGATTGATTTTAGAAAGAGAGAAAGGGAAATAGACAGAGAGAAGCATCAATTTGTTGTTCCTCTTACTCATGCATTCAGTAGTTGATTCCTGTATGTGCCCCGACCGGGGATTAAACCCACAACCGTGGCATATCAGGATGATGCTCTAACCAACTGAGCTACCCAGCCAGGGTTTATATAGTCCTCTTCTAATCCTTCCCACTTTTAATTTTTCTAATATTTCTGATTGCAACTTCTTGATAAACTACTACCTTCTTAGTTTTCATGTATTTTTTAAAAAGTGATGCATTTATTTACTTTATTAAACATCCTCAATATTATTTACTTATAATATTTGACACATAGTTTTGGAAACTAATTTCAGCTAATGTCTTTCAAAGTTTCGACCATTGCTTTCCTAAGTACTCTCTTTCTTCATATTGGTTTCCTTGTGTATGCTGGAATTTTAGGGTGAAACTCCATTTTGAGTGAAAGGGCTATTTGGTTTTATTTCTCTCCTCATCCTTTTCTGTTTATATTACTTCTCCTCCTCCCCCCGAAACCCCTGAACCAGACCCAGGTCTCATGTGGAAGAGCAGAGCCCCTGCCCCTGGGAGACAGGGATGAGGCAAAGCAAACGCAGAGAAAGTGGGAGGCCGGCTCCACACTGACCAGGTAGCATCTGACAGCAGGCGTGAGCTTCCCATGGGCGGGAGGAAGGCCAGTCCCCAGCAGTCCCATGGAGCATGCCCTTGTTCAAATCTCATCTATCCTAGGAAACCCCATTCCCAGAGGGCTGATGGAGCTGATGATCTGATGCAGGGTCAATAAGCTTTTCTATAAAGGGCCAGAGAGTAAATATTTTCTGCTCTGTGGTCCATGAGGGTCCCTGATGCAACCACTCAGCTCTGACATGCGGGCTCCGAGCAGCCTGAGCCGACTTGTTATCAACGTGCGAGGCTGCACTTCATGAAACCTCAGCCACAAAGTAGGCAGGGGCTGAATCTAGCCTGAGAGCCAACACCATCGCTTGCCAACACCCGTTCTAATGCCTGTGAAAATGAACTTGCTTGAACTTGAGCAGAGATTTGTGGATGGGTTTTGCATGTGGCATATGCACAGATGAGGAAAGAGTTAGCATTTACTGGCAACATCTGGAATATCTCAAAAACAAGGGCATCTGTTTGGTTAGTTTTGTAGAGTCCAGCCACAATAAGAGAGTGAAACCCCAAAATGCAAATCACTCTATTTACGGTGTAATAATATATATCTATATATATATTACATTTCTTTTTCATTTTAATGAGACCACCGAAGTTACTTTTGGAAGGATTTTGAGGGACGTTTGTAATGTGATGGGTTTATCAGGACCCCATTTAGGGTTATGGGAATTGATGGTTTTTAATTAAATTTTTGTATTGAGATCATTGTGGATGGACATACCACAGAGAGATGCCCTGTAAGTGTAACTACTACCCAGTTTCCCACAATGGCAACATTCTGAAAAACTGCAACATGGTATTAGAGCCCGAACAAGATACTGATGTAAAAGTCCAAACAAATATAGTATCACAGCCAGGACAGGACACTGACACAATTTTTCCTCCTTACTCAGAATTCCTCACACCTATTTTTATGTTTACTTAGTTCTGTGTCCTATACTTTGTTTTTAAACTGGAGATATGTTGTAATGATGTCCAGTGACCCCAGAAGAACGAGGCTCAGAAGAAAGTCTGTTTGTAACAGAAGGTGGCCAGCCAACAATCGTATGGCTTTTATCTCTAGTACACAATTATAATAAGAAAAAAAAAAACAAAAACAAACTCACTTAACCTGGGCTAATGACAGCAGGCAAATTGCCCCGATTCCGTATTAATGGAAGTCAAATGCTGGTGCGCTAACTCGATGGTAATTATGCTGAGGTTAAAAGCTTTCCGAGCGAGACTTTCAATAACTGACTCTCTCAAAGACCTCGGGGACCCAAACAAACTCGCAATGTTTATTCAGGCTGAAACCCGGACTCTCACTCAGACTGCCAAATTAATGTGCAGGGAGACCTCTCCCCCTCCCCTGCCCGCCTGCCTTTCATCTACCCCGCGGAGATGTGCTAACATTCCGGAGCGTCACCTGTTACGTGGGAATATTAATTCTTCGGTTACTCAGTTGAGAAATCTGATGAGTTGATAGGGCGAGTTGTAGGAAATGTGCGAGACCCCGGTGGAAAATTAGCAGGCTGCTTTGGAAATAAAATTCAGAGAACGCCGATTAACAATTCTTTATAAGCACATCAAACACGGTCAAGTTCAGAGTCCTAGCTCAGCTCCCTCATGGGGCAGGGGTTCTGCTGGCAGAACCCCTCCCACACAGAGCCACCATCCTCGATTCACTAATAAGGGTGTCGAGGAGGGGGTCCTGGGTGGGGCTGTGGGGGAGAGGGAAGGGGGAGGGTGGGGACAGCCATGGTCAGCTTTGCTGACTATAAGAGGCCAGGTGCCAGAGACCCAGGGCCCTGCAGGGCCCCTCCCCTTGCAGCTGGGAATGGACAAGCCTGGACAAGGAGAAATGGAAGGGTTGCCATGTGCCCCACGTGCAAAGAATGCAAGTGGACACTTGACATCCAAATACCCACCCAGATACCTCCCCAGGAACCTAAACTGGGTGTCTGTCTCCCTAGTTTAGAGGAAGCTCCTCGCAAATGAATATTAACACTAACAATGGCAAGCTGGCTGGTGACAGATCGGGGCCACCTCATGGTGGGAAGCATCTTTGTCATCATTTTAACCCCATGATTAGTTGGGCGACTGCAGATAGACAGTTAATGCCTGTGAGATCGCACCGAACAACCTCTGTCGTGTTTATACACCTCCACGGGAGCTCCCTGGCCTTCCACACACATACGGCGGCATGATGAGCAGTGTGGGGGGACCTTCAGTCCTCCTGGGCCTGTGGGGGGCCCTCCTCCTCCCAGCACCCTCCTTCCTGACTTCTAGTGAGGAGCAGCCCCTGCTGAATGGCCTGAGTGCCAGGCAGGGGCCTGGGGAGGGCCGAGCGCCCAAGCAGTCGTCAAGCTTTCTGGACCCTGACCCTGCGTCTGGAGCACTCCCTGCCGCTGTAGCCGAGAAGTAGCCCTCGGATGCTCATTGGCTCTGCCACAGCCCGGGCAGCCCTGTCATTCCAGCATCTCCCCAGGGCGGGATTCACAGGGATGTTGGGAGGAAGCCCACATTCTCTGCTCTGTGTTCCAGACATCAAGGACATCAAGGGCCTGAGAACCGGACTCGGTAAGTAAGCCACAGCGCCTTAGCACCTGAGCATTCCTTCTGTCACTTCCTTTCCCTCGTGCATGGCCACAGGCCCACTGCCCACCGGAGCTGGGGGCGGGCTCTCCTCTCCCACTGTTTTCACAGTGCCAGCTGGATGTCAGTGTTCAGCTCCCCTCTGATGCTGTCAACCCAGACACAGTCGCAGGCCCTTCTGACCAAGGGCGCAATCCTGCTTCCTTATTTATGCATCTGGTATCTATTTTCTGAGATGAACGCTGATGGCAGACAGCTCTTCCTGGTTCCTGTCTCGGGGGGGGAAGACTTTTTTCTCTGCCTTTCATGACGATGTGGTCTCTTCCCCAAAGAGGAGAGGGTCCTACTCTCCCTCAGAACTCACTAAAAGCTTTTATCAGGTTGGATGTGGTATTTTATCAAATGCATTTTCTACATCATGATATACTCATGTGTTTCTTTCCCCCCTTTCTTTAGTCTGGCAAGGTGGGTTGCATTGATTGGGTTTTTTTTTAAATACTGAACCAGCCTTGCATGCCTGGAATAGATGGTGTTTGATCACAGTGCACAATTCTTAACAACGTGGGATTCCACTCGCCCAGTGTTTTGTTGGAGTTCCTGGGAGACACGGACTGCAGCTTTTGTCTTCTTTCTTTCCTGAGCTGTCTTTGTCTGGTTTGGCATTGGACAACACTGACTGACTCATTTTTTAAATTTGAAAACCTAGGTGAGTGTCAAGGCCATAAGCTAGTATATGGGAATTCCATCAAGAGAAGCCAGGGTGGCCCTAATAACATCTTAACAGGCTCGAGGTGACGGACCCATGAACACATCTTCCAGCTGGTAAATCCAGGACGGTAGAAAGGATGTCATCATCATCCTTGCCATCATCACTGTCTTCCTCCTCACTGCCAGTGTCACCAGCGGCACCCACAGTCATCCTAATGCCTCCCCGTGGAGCCCATCCTATGCAGGGTGGGAACCAAAGAGACATAACGTGTCTTTGGTCTCTAAGGGCATTAAATCGTTGCTGCCCCCGGGGCTGGTGAAGCTTGATGTCACATGGATTATAAACTACTGTCCTTTGCTGTGAGTCTGCAGGGTAAGGGTGAGACGCTCATCGCCCTGCAGGCCTCAGGGAAGCCTGAGAAACGCCATTCTGCAGGACAGACAGACGTTCCACTGCCACCAGACAGCTCTGCTGTAATTTCCCCTAGTGCGAGTCAATGCAGCACCATCATTTCCAACTCATAAACTCCTTGGAAGGGCCGGGCGGAGCTCTGTTAATATGCCAGGCTTGACCGGGGAGGGAGCGTTCCCCATCGACTGGAGTCCTCAGGAGAGAGGGAGCCAGCCACTCGGAGCCAGAGCGCTTCATTAGTGGCAGAATTGTTCTTACACAACTGCACCCAGAGCAGCAAGTGCGGCTTCTCTCTGCTGGAAAAGGTGCTTTCCCTCCAATGATATCCCGTTTGAGGGAAACAGCCACTAATTTTCTGGAAGGAGACCCGAAGGCTCATTATGTGGCCAGTTTGTCTCCTGGTGCCATGTGCCCCAGACTGACCGAGGACAGCGGGCAAGGCAGGTGTGGTTGGAGACCTAAGACCATGACCTGACTCTTCGAGGAGAGTGAGCATCGCTTTTATTTATTTATGTTTCATGGGATCGACTCCAGGTGGTGCCGCAAACGCACCGTGGACGAGGGAGGTTTCTGATTCACCCTTGCACAGCCCGCGGGGCCAGCAAGGGAGCAGAGTGGCTGTGCCGAACCTCGTTTGCAAAAGCAACGTCTCCAGGGAGACGAGGCTGAGAGGCCCAAGTCCAGCTCCTCCTGGCCTTGTGTTTATCCAGAAAATGAGAGGATTGAGGAAATCTGCTCCCCCGAGCAGCTCTGCCCACAGCTTAGTCACCAGCCTCCTCTCCGCTGCCCGCTGCCGAGGGACCACTGCTGGCTAACATGTTTTATTTACCATAGCCTTAAATGGACTCACTCTTTAGTTACACACATCATAAGTGACTATAACTCTGACATCGTGTTTGGTATCCTACTTAGATTTGTGTAATGCACATTGAAATTATGTGAACGTTGACATTTAAAAACGAACTTCTGTCATTGTAAAGGATTATGTCCGTGTCAGCTGCACCCACCTGTGCACCACATGACTGTGACCAGTCATGGCCGTTACACACCGGGTTGTTTCTCCTCCTCACAACCACAGACAAGCCTTTTATGTCCACTCTACTGACCAGATGACTGAGAGGACCCCCAGTGTCCGGGGGTTTTGCAGGGAGTGCCGGGCACAGAGCCCACAGGGGACAGTGGGGAGTCAGGCGGCCGTGCACCCTTAGGGGGCTCATCCACCCTGCACACCGGTACTGGTCTCCCAGGACCCTCTGCATGCAGGGCTGTGAGGACAGAGAGTATGACGATGATGATGGTGAGGATGCCAAGTCCCAGAATCCTTTATCCGCACTAGGCCCACTGGGACCCTCCACATCTGGGACTCCATACATCTGTGCTGAGGGCAGGAGTCTAGATGCCAGTCTGTGGGGCTCTGGTCAGAGGCCCTGCAGCAGCCCCATGCCAGGGTAAGGCCTGAGCAGCAGCCTGCTCGATTCCCAGACACCCTCAGAAGAAGGACCATCTCTTCTATTATCTTAAAAGTCTATGAGGGCCCTGGCTGGTAGCTCAGTGGATAGAGCGTTGGCCCAGCGTGTGAACGTCCTGGGTTTAATTCCTGATCAGGGCATACAGGAGAAGCAACCATCTGCTTCTCCACTTTTCCCCTTCTTCCTCTTCTCACTCTCATCCCCTCTTATGGCCAGTGGCTCAATTGGTTCAAGCATTGACCCTAGGTGCTGAGGATAGCTCAGCTGGTCCAAGGGTATTGGTCTCAGGTGCTAAAAATAGCTCGGTACACAAGCATCATCCCCAGACGGCATTGCCGAGTGGATCCTGGTCAGGCTCATGCAGAGTCTGTCTATCTCTCTTCCTCTCACCTAAAAAAAAAAAAAAAAAAAATTATGTGAAATTTATTCTCTGCTCCCAAACACAAGATTTTAGTAAAATGACACTTCGCCTGTTTACCTGCAGATTGGACTCTGGCTCCAGATTCATGTGAGTCCTGCACGGGCCCCTCTACCCACAGCCATTCTGCTGGGAGCTCACCATTGCCCCAGAGCTTCTAGATGTCCCCCTGAACATTATCAGAGTCACCTCTGGGGTTGCCTGATCCCAGAGCCCACCCCAGGCCCAGGGAACTGGAGTCTGTTGTCTGGGGAGTTGAAGTCCTGGACTCCTTCACTTACCTCACTGCCATCCCGTGAGCAATGCCCAGTGTGCCCACCCCTTTTAGCCAGCATCCACTAGGGACGTGCCGCCCATTGGAAGAGAACAGTGAGGAGACCCACAGGATAATGACTCCCAATGGCAGAAACACACCTGGTGGTAAGGCCCTGCAATTATAACACGTCCTCACGGGCACTTTGATCCCCCCAATCAGTTCTTCTGAGCATCCCAGACGTCTCTCTTTCTCTGCTTTTCATAAAACAATTTAATTTCTGTGTACACGTCTTCCTGAAGGGTGCCCATGCGTTCTCACTTTCCGCCCCAGTAATTCAGTTTTAAACCAGGCATAAAAACTCAATAAACAGCAAAGAGCCAGCTGCATATGCCGGGCCCGTGACCTTTCGCTGTTATTTTTGAATAAATAAGAAAGCGGGTAAGAATCACATATGAAATCGACTGAAGATTTTCCATTGTCTGTGAGAAAATCAGCAGGAATTGACAATAATTTGATAGTTCATGCTTGAGAGAGCTCCCAGTTGGGGATGGGAGGCCCGGAGATCGTCTCCTGGACGATCCCTGGGGCACGGGATGGGGTGGGGGGTGAGGTGCAGGCTCTCCTGATCTGAAACCTCCCCCCCTCAGCCAAGACTCCAAAGCAAATGCAGACTGTGTCAGCATCTCCCCCTCGAATAGGCAAAGAAAGAATTGAGGATTCACAGATGGACCTCCAAGCGTGTTTTTCAGCTGGCTTCTGGAAAGCCGCTAGGCAGAGGGAGCCTCAGGCTGGGAGTCTGTGCAAGCTCAGCTCAGAGCACAAGGCACCCCCCCCCCCCGCCCCGAACAAAGGACCATTACGGGAGGGATTTGAGCAAAACCCACTGCTGCCATGTCCTTGCTAGAAGATTTCTGGTGGGTGATTTGAGCTGAAACCTTCTTAATCCCCCAAACACAGAAGCAGGCCCTTCACTTTGGATCAGACTCAGAAATTCGCCCCAACCCCACCCAGCACCCAGCTTGAGCCGTTAGCCGGGGTTTGGACACGTCCAGTGGTGGGATGCTCACTCCTCTGCTGCAGACAATTAGAAAGTGTTTCTTATATCAAGCAAAGGAACACCCCTGTAATTTCCATGGGCTCCCAGGATGCAGGACACACCTGTGCTCACCAGTTCCATCTTCCGTAATTTAGGCTTTGGAAGTTTCCTTAACTCTTGTCATTCTGCCTTCAGTGGGCGGTGAGCCGAGCGCCGTGGGTGTTTAGGGATCCCTTGGGCTAACCCCCGTTCTTCCCATCTGTCTCTCCCCTTCCTCAGAGCGCAGGCAGCGTGTCCAGTGGGTCTCAGAGCTCTGTGTTCATCCACCCCCATTACCAAGGTGTCCCCTGCTTCATACCTGTAGGGACACCAGGCATCCTCAGTCCTACACCAACCAGCAGGGCAGGGCTGGGTGGCGGCGACAGAGATGTGAGTCCACCCGGGATCCCATCTGCCCACGCTGCCCATGCTCAAGTACCTCAGGGTCCCTTCTAGTCCCCATCTGGTAGGACTGGTTCCCCTGTGAGGAGGGATCAGCCCCGTGGAAGCTCTGGGTCTCACTCATCTCCACAGCCTTGGCAACAGTGCTTGTCCATGCACTAAGGATTAAACATCTGGGATGTCCATAATGAGTCAAGATGGACAAGCTGTCCACTTGTTGCATGTAAACAAGGAGACGTGTGATGTGATGCACGCTCCAGCTGTCCCCTCATTGTCAACACTTCCGACACCAAGTCTGTGCAGGTGTGTTTCCCACGCCAGGGTGTCCAACAATTCAATTTAATGCTGGCACTGCTACCCAGAGAAAGGCTTTCTTCCTTTCTGTCTCCCTGTCCCTGTCCCTCTCTCTCTCTCTCTCTCTCTCTCTCTCTCTCTAGCTTAAAAAAAAAAGTCAGTTTTTTTCTGAGTGTAGCTTACTCTGATCTGCCTGATCTTTCTGAGACTGACGACCGGCCAAGACAATGACAATATTTCCCTCAATTCTGATGGGTGCTGAGGGAGGCCCCGAGAAAACACATCGATCCATTTACAAGGAACACCAGGCCATGGACTATATGCTGTGCAGCCACTAATCACATGGTTATAGACCTGAATTCCAACTGGGGAATGTGTGAGACGTTTTATGCATTTCCAAAGTTCTTCGGGAGTGGGGGGGTTAAGAACAAAATATCTAAAGACCAGCAACCTGGGAACGCCCTTACCAGGGAATTATTGCAGAAGTCACGGTGATCAGAACAACCGGAAAAAACAGAAGGCTGCCTGCTGGCCCGTGAGGAGGGCACATACTTGTTCAAGCACAGGATGAGGTCAACCACATCGTCTTGAGTAAACGGGAAAGTCCCAACGAGGCTATATGTTATTCTAAAACGCAGAGCACTAAAATATAAGACGAATGGCTTAGCGACAAGTAGTTCAGTGTACAATATGGAGTGGGACTTTTCAGTAGCCATTCGCTCCAACCAGTGTCCTCAGGGAGGTCCCCTTGGTTCTCTGCTGTGCGCTCGAAATGCATCCTAATTCCTCCCCACACCCCGACTGATGCCGCAAACGGCACCAGGAATTCAATCACAACGTCCAGAGGTTTATATTCTTTATATTCTTGTTTTCTCTGGTCTTTTTCCCTTTTATGAGGTCAGGCCAAGTATCAGGGCCGTCATTTTTTTTCTCATCTATTTTGAAATTGCTTTTCTCAAAGTGCTGAATCCTGACGCTGAGTGAATATCAGGAAGCAGTGACGCATGCAGCTGATGGGCACACAGCGAGGCGGATGGGCTACCCCGCGCAGGGACGTCCTCGGGGGCTCATTGAATAATACTCATGGACGCCCACTCCGGGTCAGGCCCAGGCTTGGCCAGGGACACGGACCCCAGAGCCCCTCCCAGTCTCTCCCTGCAGGAGTTCTCAGCCAGGGTGGGCCTCCCCCACCAGCCCACCCTCTCTACCTGGCTCTTCATGACGCCTCCAACAGTCTTTCTCCCAGTGGCCACAGCGCAAAGCCCAGGGAAGCCATGGGAATCTGAGCTGCCCACTCCATCCGTAACACACAACGCACGTGTGCACATGTACACCTGAGAACACGTGCACGCACATGCATGCACACGGTTACACGTGCTTGTGAACAGGCACGCACATACACGTGCATGGTGTTAGAGAAGCACAAATAAAACCAGAAGCAGAACCACCCCTCAACCCAGAAGACTCTGGACAGGGAGCAGAGAGAGGAAACAGACTTATTATTGAACAAGCATTTGTTATTGAATCTGCAGAGAAATTGCAGGGACAGAAAAGAGTCTCAGCTGTACACAGCTGCGCAGACGCAGCCTACTCCATCCACGTCCACAAGGCAAACCTCTTGGGTCCACGAGCGTGGGACCTGCTCTTACCTTTGTAACTGAGTCAGACCCAACTTGACCGTGGCATCAGGGGACCACCAGGTTGGCCTCTCACATCGTTAGGACAGGAGGTAGTTGTGTAAACGTGCCCACTGCAGTCAGGCACCCCCTCACACACAGGAACAAGGGGGTTGCACCATTTTTCTGAAAATTTGCATTTTGAAAAGATGGTTCCTGGGCCCTCGGGTAAACCTTCCTGGGTCATGAGGTGGAGAGAGGTTTATTCAGCCATTGCAAGAACTTCAGGTGAAGCCACTTGTGTTTACTGTGTATTTATACTCACCACACATGGGCAGGTACGAGCCTGTGTGCATATATACACACACACCCCTGGCTTTTCAACGCCTTATTATGACCTGCCCACACCCTGTTCTGTGGCCCCTGCATCCACCATGTCTCCCTAACCAGGATGTGTGCTGCCTATGAGAAATGGTGACAGGAAGCGGCCAGCTGTTGAGGACAAACAGGCCACCATGTGTCTGTGCCCTGGCCCTCCACCCTCTGTCCAGGTGGCCTGGGTGGCCGGGGGCTTCCTTGACCTCTGCCTTATAATGAGGTATCACAGGCAAACCCAATCAGTCCTCAACCTTCCTGTCCCAGGCATCCCGCAGGCTTGTCCTCCAGCCACCAGGCCTGGCTCAGTGCCCTCGGACATCCCCTCTCGTGTCGCATACAGCCTGCCAGCGCATTGCAGATTCATGGCCACACAATCCTGGCAAAATCCTCAGAGCAGCCTCCTCGCAGAGCCGTCCTCGCACCACACGCCCAGCACAGGGCGAGCCTGGAAAGCGTATCTGGGGAGATCCAGGCCGGCCGCCTCTTCCTGGCCACAAAGCCCAGCATTCCGACTCTCACGTGATGGAGTGGCTAGCACACTGGGTCCACACCATGTGCTGGGTCCGGGCATGGCCCTCTATGTGCAGTGGTTTGCAATTCATCCCTGTCCACTGCTTTCAGGAAAATGGTCAGACTAGGACCAATTGATGACGGGCTAGCAGAGGCAATGGCAGAGATCCGGACTGCCCCCAAGAGCCAGGCTGAAATTCTCCGGGTCTGAATGCGCTCTGCATCGCAAACAAACCTTCGCTATGCAAGCATCAGGGAATGTCCAGCGTGTGTCCTGCAGACTCCCCTATGCCTCTGTAACCCGCCCCTCACTTTCCCAACGCTGTCCTGTCCACTGCCAGGCAGGATCGCAGGTTTTACTGCCACGAAAAACGCCAGGCCCTTGTCTCCCATTTCTGCTTTGCGAGTCTTGTGTAAACACCTCCGTCCCTACACCAGGGGGCAAAATATGCCTTCCTGCCCTGACTTACACCATTGTTAGGCTACATTTCACATTTGGGTCTTTAATCCAAACAGAATTAATTTAGTGCATGGTATGAATTGGGAATAACTTTCTTTCTTTCTTTCTTTCTTTCTTTCTTTCTTTCTTTCTTTCTTTCTTTCTTTTTCTTTCTTTCTTTCTTTCTTTCTCTTTTCTTCTTTTCTTTTCTTCCTTCTTTCCTTCCTTCTTTCCTTCCTTCCTTCCTTCCTTCCTTCCTTCCTTCCTTCCTTCCTTCCTTCCTTCCTTCCTTCCTTCCTTCCTTCGTTTTTTTACTGTGAGAATTGCCAGCTCTATTTATTGAAACGTGTGACTGACACTTCCATTTCCCCCTCTTATTAGCGGCTGTAACACACACCCTGCTTCCTTCTGGTTCCTCGATTCCATTTCATCTGAAAAGCCATTGGTCAGGACGCTTCTCTTCAGGAAAGGAAAAAAATCTTAGGGTCATAATTAGAGTGGAATTGATTTTATATTTCTGAGGGAAATCAATACATGTATAATAGCATCTCACTGTCGATGCTTATGGGGACATCTCTTCACATTGTTTAGCTCTTAGTAATTTTTTCAGAGACTTTTGTCATTTTCTTCCAAAAAAGTCTTATGTGTAGTTTGTTGTTTTTTTCAATTTGTTGCCGGTACTCTCCATCCTTTGATAGTATTATAAATATTTTTTTATTATTATTATTATTCAAGTGCTTCCTTTCATCACATGATTTAGCCAAATTGGTGGAGAAGGCATACATTTTGCTCCTTTCTGTTATTAATATGGAAAGTGCAGAATCTTGTCGTCTCACTTTTCTCTTCCTGGAATCACCTGGTCCCGCAATGACACTTTCCTTCTCTGCACGCTGCCGCGTTCTCTCTGCCGTCACGAAAGCTCCCTGCCCCTGTATGTATGGAGGAGCCTGTCCTGCCCTTATGCTTCTCTCGGTGGCACTGCCTCAGTCGAGACACGTGTGTTCCTACCATCAGGGTTATATTCGTCGCTTATAATAATGTAGGGGGCGCCCAGGGCATGTGGGGAGGAGGCTGTGCTCTGTTTTATGAATGTCTGGTGGGATTTGCCTTTTGCAGAGCTGATGTCTCGCTTGCTTCGTGGGGAGAGGTTTTCCCTCCGATTCAGACTCACCGACAGTGGCCTGAGCGTCTCCTCTCCTCTGCTTCAATCAGATCTGTGGCCTTTCTTGTCCTTGGTCTGTTTTAACCTAATTTTGGCGTGTTCTTGGTGTTAAACTATTTATACTGTTATCTTTTAAAGCTCGGCTGCTTCTGAAGTAATGATTTTTTTTACCCCTAAAAGTGGAGCCCCTAATTCTCCACCGCTCATGAGCTTTGTAGAGATCTGCCTGTGACTGGTGGGTCTCCACTGCCGAGTTTATTCGTTTCTGTGTCTGACTCCCACCTCCCTACCCCTTTATATTTATTCCGTCCTATCTTTAATATCTTGCTCTAGGCATGACTTTTTGGTTTATCGACACGTTACTTGAATTACTAACTGACGGAGATGGTGATAGTCACTTGTTTTGTGAAAGCACGTGATCTGTCCTCTAATTGGCACAGACTAACTCTCTTAAGTCTGAGGAGCTATCACTTTATTAATTTATTTGCAAATTGCATATAGCAAAATGGACATTTTAAAAAAATAACGTGTATCCAGGTATGAGTTTGCACACCTGCTTCAACGCATGGGCCCACAGGACAACCGGAGCAGAGGGCAATCCTACCCCAGCGCGTGTCCCCCTTTGTGGTCATGTCCCTCTGTCCCCGCCGATCGGTCCTGCGCCTCTGAGTTGTCCTTCGCGAGCGGCACACAGAGAGCGAGAATTAGAGGCCAGGGAGCCTTGGAGACTTGTTTCATTCCCTCCACACGGTTCCCTTGGATCCTGGCGCGGGCCGGCGCTCTGCCTGCACAGCGGGGTGGCACCCACCGTGCAAACTCAGGGTGGGGCTCACCACGTTCCACAGTGTCATCCCGTCTGCTCGTCACCTGTTGGGGACATTCAGGTTGCTTCTCATGGTGGCACCCGTGGACACTCTTATCTGGACAGGAGTTTCACTCTGCTGGGGAAGTACCTATCAGCAACATTAACGGGCAAGTGTCTCTCTCACTAGGTAAGAAAATGCCAACTGTTCCAGCAGCAGCTACACCAGTTGCAGCCCCCCCAGCAGTGGGTGACAACCCCCGTCCTCCCGTCCCGGAGCATTTGGTGAAGTCGGCTCTGCTATTGTAGGCACTTGCGCAGGTAGGGCTGGGGACCTGAGCGTGGCTTCCAGGGACACGTCCCCAGTGGCTAACACTGAGAGTATCTGTCAGCTATGGGGTGTGCAGGCATTCTGTCCTATCCCATAACCAGTGTTCTCATTCCCCTAATGGGCTCTCGAAGAGAGCAGCAGGTATTCATTCTGGTAACTTCCAACGTTTCATTTCTTCCTCTTAAGGATGCCGCTCCTGGCGCCATGTCTAAGAACTCCATCTGACCTGGACTGCGGGATCTTCTCCAGTGTTTCTTTCCAACAATTTCACGGGTTTCACGTCACACTTCCATGTGAGGCTCATTTGAGTTAACTTTTGCATAAAGGGTTGAGATTTGAGCTGAGGTTTACCTTTTTTGTAAGTGGACATCCAAGTTCTCCCACACGTGCTATAGAAAGACCGTTCTTTTACTCGGACTTGTCGCTGGGCAGGACCGGCTGCTCCGTGCAGGGCCACGTCTGGGTTCCCCGCTGCTCCGCTGATCCCTGTGGCCATCTCCTCACAAATGGGACAAAAGCGTCCTTGCTGAGGCTGCGGGCAGGGCTCACAGTAATGTTACACAGTTCTTCCAGGCTCACTGCTTTGTTCTTCAAAATTGTTTCATCTCCTCTAGAGTCTTTGTCTTATTTCTATCTAAATATTAGAATCAGCTTATCTATGTCCATAGAAAGTTGGGCTGCAATTTTAACTGGCCTTCATTTAAATCGGTAAATAAATCCTTCTTATGCTGAACCTTCCACTACATTAACATGGCATGTCTCTTGATTTATTCGACCTTCTTTGATTACTTTCGTCTGCATTTTGCAATTTTTATCAATCTTAGATTTCAATTGTCTGTTGTCAGTGTTGAGAAAAATGACTCATTTTTATCTCTATCACCCACTTTGTTTATTTACTTCTGATGCCTTTGTCCAATTTTTTTTTCTAATTTCTTAAAGTAGAAACTTAGAGAAGTTCGACCCTCTTTATTCTTAATACAAGGGGATTAGTTTCATAAATTTCCTCCTCAGACCCCCTCTGGCTGCAGTTGACAATGTTAACACGACACGTTTACATCTTCGTCTGGTTCAAAATATTTTCTAATTTCCATTCCAACCATCTTGTGGCCCATGAATTATTTACAGGCGGGTTATTTAATTTCCAGGCTTAGACATGTTCCTGTTATTTTTCTGTTATTGGACATTTTAATTCCATTATGGTCAAAGAATATTCTTTGTATCATTTCAGTTTTTTTAAATCGTGCTGCAGTTTGTTTTATAAACCAGGATACAGCCTTATCCTGGTGAACGTTCCACACAGTGGTGGGATTCAAATAATTTAAAAATCGGTTTCTCTGCCCTAATGACCGTTGTAAGAATAAAAAATATTTACGGAAAGGTAGTTTATTATTTCATGCATTGAATACTTAAATAAGAACAATAAAAGAGGCACACAAAACTAGATTATATTATAAGAAAGTTTAAAAATATTAAGGAAAAAATATTAAATAATACCTGACAAAAGACAATACAACTGTTTTTTAAAGGTATTTCCATATTGTTTCTTGATTGGTGTCCTCACCTGCAGTTCTTTTCACCTGTGGACGGAATGAACATTATGGGTGCTTAGAACACAGTGTTGCGCAGATGAACATTAAAAAAGTAAGGAATGTAAATTTGTGATTTCCACATTGGGTGGCTGCCCAGGCGCCCACCTGAGAGAGAACCCAGATGAGAAGTGCCATTTTAACAACCAGTTTGCCAAACTCAACAAAAAATTAGGTATTGGTTGTGCCGAACTGGTGTGAACCAACTGAATCCCACCACTGATCCCACGGGCACTGAAGGGACATCTATCTGCCCTGAGATGTTGCTGAGGAGCTTTGTCCATGTCGGTGAGGTCCAGTTGTTGGACGGTGATCTCGACCTTCTCTGGTCTTTCTGATGTCCTGACTGTGAGGTCTGCGCTGAGAGGGGTGTTGATGTTCATAATTGTGAGTGTGTCCATTTCTCCCCTTAGTTCTATTTGTTTTGAAGCTACTTTTAGATGCAAAGACACTTGGCACTCTTGGCACTGTGCGCCCTCCTGGTGACAGACATCTTCCTGCCACCGCCTCTGCTTGCTCTGCGGGCTGCCTTATCTGGGTGACGTAGCTGCTGCATCTGGCCTCCTTGCCGTTTGTGTCTTTGTGGTCGTCACTCACAACCCTCCCACTTTTCAACTGGTTGTATAATACATCTAGTGCGTTCCTTGTGGTGTCCACCCAGCAGCGTTTGGTCTGGAGCATCTGAAGTCAGGTGGGACGTCCACTGTCCCTCAGTGTCATGGGTGCCCGTGGGACACCCCATCACCTGTGCCAGGCCTGTGATTGCTGTTGGCCCCACTTTCTTGACACTGTCTGGTCAGGAGCTTGGGATAACAGCAGGGAGACAAAGAACCCCACACACGCTTCTGAGTGCCAGGGGATCCATTCTTGGTACTTGAAGCAGGTCTAGAGGCTTCTCTTAGAGTACCTTGTCACCACTGTCCTAGATCTGTGTCTGAAGCTGTGCTGGGGTCCAACCAGGGCATACTGACCGCATGGAGGGGGTGGAGCTCACCATTTCTGTATTTTTTTGATGCCTAGGTTTCTTCTCCAATCTGCTTGCTACAAGGTAGGTCAGAGCCTCCTAATGACTGTTTCCGTAGTAAGTAATAGACAGCATCAGCATGCTTACACCATCTGACCAGGGACCAGAAGCCCCAAATCTCCCTTTTCTGTCATTCACCAAAAATTTAAGCTTTATAGGTGCGGTCCCTATGACATCCTTTCCCAACAGGTCCTTAAGACGTCTTTCATTTCCATGACAATTTTGAATCACACAAGCTCTCTTTATCTACATATAAATGTGTGTGATCTCTTCACACCGTGTTCACCACGATTCCCATCGATATTTTCTATGTTCTTGGTTTTCTGGATCAGCAAAATATTTTTTTGTTAAAAGTTCTCCTTGTCCTGGCTGGTTGGCCCAGTGGTAGAATGTCAGCCCAGCGTATGGAAGTCCCAGGTTCGATTCCCGGTCAGGACACACAGAAGAAGTGCCTATCTGCTTCTCCAGCCTTCTCCCTCTCCTTCCTCTCTGTCTCTCTTTTCCCCTCCCACAGCCAAGGATCCATTGGAGCAAAGTTGGCCCGGGCACTGAGGATGGCTCCCTGGCCTCTGCCTTAGGTGCTAGAATGGCTCTAGCCACAGTGAAGCAACGCCCGAGATGTGCAGAACATCGCCCCCTGGTGGGCATGCTGGGTGGATCTGGTCAGGTGCATGCAGGAGTCTGTCTGACTGCCTCCCTGCTTCTAACTTCGAAAAAAATACAAAAAAAAAAGTTTTTTCCTGTTGCTTATCCTCACTTTTTAAAATAGACTTCCTTGATATACTACTCACTAAAACTTCAGCATCCTCTTATGCGGGGTGACGAACAGGGCTAATAAAGCGACAGCTGATTCTTACAGAAGCTATTTTTAACGTTTTCCTGATGAAATCATATTTGCCCTCGCCTTTAGTAAATAGTCTGTTTTAATTGCATGACAGAGGTGTCTCTGTGTTCCTATACTGCGTGTCATTTATTGGGCTGCTTGCAGATTTAATAAAATGTCTTTTTCAAGATCGGTTGCTATATTACTTTACTTGTCATTTTATTTATCTTTGGGGTGCATGAGGTTGGTGAAGGTTCAGATATTAAATTTTGTTTTCCTGGAATAAGTTCCATGTGGTGACACAGTTCTGAGCTTTGGACGCAGCTCCATATTCTCCCTGCTCACCCGTCGCCAAGGGTTTCAACACTGGTGTCATAGCGGGTGCACAGTTGTCTAAGGTGCCACGGGTGGGCTTGTTTCGGGTTACAGCAGGCATTTGTTATGTTTTCCTAGGGCACGGCTGCTTAGGAACACTGTGATTACCTGGTCATCTGGTCGTTTCACCTGCAAAAGCATTTCATCTTGGTGCTTTATTGAAAGTGATCTATTTAGAGCCACTTTCTCAGCTCCCTGTTGCTTCTGGGCCCCAGTTGGTCGGTGACTGACACCTGGCCAAGCAGGTGTCTCCTTTGTAGTTCAGATGTTATTTTTATAAACATGCTCCTCTTATCCCTGGGCCTGTCCCTTTCTCTGGGTGGCTCTGGCCGAGTGGGGGCCCCACTGTCACGTGGTCAGGGGTCTAAGGTCAAGCTATACCTCATCTAGGGCCTGTGACACGTCCTTACTCCTAGCCTGCCCCACAAGTGTCCTTCAGCAAATGTCCCACACACGTAAGGGTCCACAGAGGTCTTGGGCTGTGACAGGGGTCTGTAGGCAGCCATCAGAAGGTAGTAGAGACCTGGCCATCAGCACCTGAAGTGTTCAGGCCAGACCCTGGAGCAGGCAAAGCAGCCGAGGAAAAGAGGCACCCGACTGCCCCCACCATGCACTGAGCACAGGGTGTTGGGGGCTCTGAGTCTGAGCCACCTGAGCAGCTCTCAAGTGTCCAAAAGGTGTCTCTGCTCACTTATCAACTATCCTCCATTTCCCCAAAAAAACATCTATTATATCATCTAACTGGTGGGTCTCTCTATGTCTATTCTGAGTCTGACCTTTTACTAGAGATCTATGTCTCCTTTTATATTTTCAGCTTTTTGCCATTTTTTTCATGTTACCTTCTAGGATGTTACCTTCCATCACCCACCCTGAGTCTCAGGGTGACTGAGGTCTCCATCTGATGGACTTTTGGTTAGAAAACCTGATTTTATACTTCCAGGAAGCGTCTCTTCCACAGCCATCTGTCTTCTCAGCTCCTCCCTCCCATCAGGGTTTTCCATGGCTCTGTCTGCTATGGGGGATACCGAGTCACAGCCTAAGGTGGACTCCCCAGGGATACACACACTCTTACGTGGCAGGGAGGACATGGCCAGGCCCGGAAGACAGAGGGGCAGGCTAGACCACCATCACATACCCCCACTCCCCAATGGGAAGTTACTTCTTCCCCCTTCCCCGGGGCACAGACTGGGTAGGCATCCCCACAGGGATGGGTCTCAGCGAGAAAATCACCCCTGCTCAACAGCAGAGCCAGGACTGGGCCTCCTGGTCCCTTCCTCATTTTCAAGGTGACTGACATGACCTTTGGGCTTCACTGTGGACTCCACATGGTGGGACTAAGGGTTGTGCTTCTGGGCCAACACATCCCCAATGGTCATGACGAGAAGCAGGGAGGGCTCATGGAGCTGAGAGCACATCACCCAGGTGCATCGGTGACAGGAGCATGGGACACGCCCCTTGAGTCACCCCATGGGTTTCCTGACACATTTCTCATCATCCAAACAATGACAGTGGCCCAGGCCTCACTACTGGGACAAGGACTGGACACAGAGGCTACAGAGAAGAACCGTATCTGTACAGACTAGTGATTCAATACATATTTTTTTCTTCAATTTGCCCAATTTGGTCCATAAAAAAAAGAAAAGAACTACTATTCCACACTTGGAGTCCCGGGTGAGTTTGTGCTTGGGATCCAGCCTGGAAGAAAAAATAGACTTCGCTTCTCTGTCTCTGCGGACGGCACTGAGCCGAGATGATATAATTAACTTCCCTGGCCTCTGAGGTGGTTTTGATTCGAGTCCAATTTTATTGTGTTTCAGAATTCCCTCACAAGTTTTTCTTTAATTCCTAAGCTCTGTTCAAAAACAGTGTGCGGAGACTTGGGCCCTGACGGAAGAAGACGTGTCATTTACATCTCTGTTTTCGCCTTCATTTGCACGGACACGCTTTCCTGGAGCAGGCTCAGCCCCACGGGGTGTCACAAGCGAAAGCGGAGGCTGACACAGTCGCTTCCGAGTGTGTCCCATCGGAACCATGTCTCCTGAGAGAAGCCGCCGCCGGAGCGCCTCCAGTGCCGGGTGGTGCTGCTGCCTGTGGAAAGCAGTATCTGTGGGAACACCCGTGGGCAGGTCTCTGACCATCGCCGACAGTGCCGGGCGATGCTGCTGCCTGTGGAAAGCAGTGTCTGTGGGAACACCCGCGGGCAGGTCTCTGACCATCGCCGACAGCGCCGAGCCTCTCCCGCTGCTGGAGAGCTGTGCTGGCGCCCGGCGGCACCTCCTCAGCAAATACACCAACAGCAGATACAGGAGAGGGACCCACGCGTCCGCAGCACCTGCCGTTCGGCTCTGACTCGAGAACATGTCGAGTGTGAGCAGGTGTCCTGTCAGCTCACTGCCCATCCAAGCCCTTGGTGGCCAAGCAGGTCTGGCGGGCTGGGGACAGGGATCCTCCCAGCCAATCTTGGCAAAGCTCAAGCATTCGTCCGAGTTCCTAGGACATCACCACACTTTCCCACATTACACTTATATCGTGTTTTTGTTTTCCTCCAGAAAAGATGAGCAGGGAATCGCGGAAATAATAAGCAAGAATAGGGTCTGAATGCACTACCATGTAAACTCCATCTGTGCATGAAAAGCTGAGAGTAGGCTAAAGGTGACACCACGGAGAGCAAGTCAAATGTCGATGATCACTCGCAGTCGCCAAACACATGCACACAATGAGTGAGCGTCCTCAGGGAACAAATGCACCGCGGGAACTTACACACAGCACATTTACACAGTGGAACACTGCACAGCCGTGACAAAGAAGGGAATCTTACCCTTTGCAACTGCACAAATGGACCTGGAGGGCATTATGCTGAGTGAAATGAGCCAAGCAGAAAAAGACAAGGACCATACAATTTCACTCACATGTGGAATCTAATGAACAAAATGAATCAACAAGTAAAATAGACACAGGCTCATAGACAGAGAGCAGGCTGACAGCTGTCAAAGGGGTTGAACTAGGTGAAGGTCTGAAGAGATTGAGCAAAAAAGAGGGGAAGAAAAAAAAGACTCATGGACGTGGACAACAGTGTGTCAATTGCCAAGGGGAGGCAGAGTAGGGGAAGGTGGAGGACGACATGGGGGGACAAATGGTGAAGGACGGAGACTTGCCATGGAGTGGTGAACACGATGATGCGTTATAGAATTGTGCACCTGGAACCTGTGTAGTATTTTTTTTTATTAAGCGAGAGTCAGGGAGGCAGAGACAGACTCCCGCATGTACCCCAACTGGGATCCACCTGGCAAGCCCACTAGGGGGCAATGCTCTGCCCATCTCAGGCATTGCTCCATTGCTTAGCAGCAGAGCTCTTAGTGCCTGAGGCGGAGACCATGGAGCCATCTTCAGTGCCCAGGGCCAACTCGCTCCAATCGAGCCATGGCTACAGGAGAGGAAGAGAGAGAGAGAGAGAGAGAGAGAGAGAGAAGCAAGAGAGGGAATGGTGGAGAAGTGGAGAAGCAGATGGGAGCTTCTCCTGTGTGTCCTGACCAGGAATCAAGCCCGGGACTTTTACACACTGAGCCAGTGCTCTACAACTGAGCCAACCAGCTAGGGCTGAACCTATATAATATTGTTCACCAGTGTCATCCCAATAAATGCAATTTTAAAAACTAAATAAAGTAAGTAATGAATAAAAAGAAACTGTCACTTTGACCAGGATAAAGGACAACTGAGCAAAGAGGGGTGTGTGTGTGTATGTGTGTTGCCTGCTACACAGGAAAGCGTTTTTGCCAAGATACACTTAATTCCAGGAAGACTGTAGTCAGGTGAGCCATTTATATCCTGTTCGCTGGAGGGTATGAGGGTGAACTCCTAGAACCTCTGTGCATTTTGCAGCAGTAATTTCTTTCTGTTCTACAGTAAAATTCTCTTCTAAGAAAAAATACCCAGGTTATTATTCCAAGTCAAGCCAAGCCTTTATTCAAAGCTCTATTTAAAATACAATAATCTTAATGTTCACCCATATCACAGAAAGGCGGTATAATTAACCCCTCGATTATTTATTTCTCAGCCACAAGAAATTCCCCCTTTTGTTTCTCTTGACTCCCAGTATCTGCACATAGCCCTTCCTCCCTGTAGGTCTTGGTGGGAATCAAAGGCCACCCCAGCCGTATAGGGTGCCAGCGGGCCTCCCAGCAGGGGGAACAGAGCTGGGGTCCTGGGCACAGGTGGCCAGATGCCCCCTGCCGGGCTGGGCCACAAGAGGGTGTGCTGTGGGAGTCTACAAGCCTAAATATCAAAGGGGATATGAAAAGGATAATATACCTTTCTCCAAATTACATTTATTCCAGGAACAAAAGCTTGGCCAAATATTCTTTTTTAATCCACCAAGATGATTCCCTACCAAACAGAATGACAAAGAAAACCAATGAGTAACCAATGTTTTATCAATATTATTCAATAAAATTCAAAGTCTACATATGACAAAAACTCACAGTACATTAGAAATGAAAAGAACTTTCTTAACAACACAAAGGGCAGGTACAGAAAAAGCTAGAACAGAGACAATATCCCCCAAAGCCCACTCTCTGCCCTGATGCCTGGATGCTGTCATGCCGGCCCTCAACAGAGCAGCGTGCAGGGAAGGGCCTCCCACAGGTGGTGAGGGGAGGTGCTGAGCGTATCTGATGAGGGGGCCATACTCAGAAACATGAGGAACTCCCACACACCAGTGAGCAGAAGAACCCTTAGTTCTTGCCGTTAACCAGGCTTTGCTCTTAGCAACTCAAGACCCCTTGGGTCCCAGCCCTGAGCTTCTCTGCCTCTGGAGGCGGCCCCAGCACGGCTACTGGCTTCCTGCAGACACTGACTCCTCACCTTCTTTTAATGGGCTCACCTGATTAAGCCAGGCCCACCCCTGTCGTTTCCCATGGAATTAACTCAAAGCTACTTGGATAGTAGTCACTGGAGTGATAACCCATCATATCCAATTCATCCCCCTCCCCCTCCCCACACACACAGTCACAGGAGAGGATTACTCAGGGCATGTACATGAGGGAACACAGGAATTTCAGAAGTCATCCTAGAATTCTGCCTGTCATGGACCCCATGTTAGAGATATCCTAATTTCTACATGTGTGTTTATGGGGAGTAAGAGCTTCTGCAAACCACCTGCAGCCAGAATTGTGGCTCCCAGAGCGGTTCCCTGCCAGTCCCCCACTGCCTTTCTTTCTTCCCTGAGCAGAGCAGGGTACTCGGGGGCTCTAACCTGTCTGCAGGGGTGACTGTCCCCAGCTCAGGGTCCAGGCGTGGGGTCTCCCAGAACGGGGCTGTGCATGAGCTGGCTTGTTCACAGAGGTGCACGCACTGCACCCAGAGGGGTGTGTCCACGCTGGACGTGGGAGGGAAGCTGCCCCTCGTTTGAGCAGGCAGTGGTTGCGCCCTTTGTCCTTATGGGTGTGCAGAGGAAGAACAACCTGACGGGGTCTCTGCTCCCAGCTGCTTGGTGGAGAGCCTGTGAGGGACAAGGGTGGCCCAGGGGACCCTCAGGTGGCAACATGTGTGGTTTGGGGAGAGTCTGGGCAAGTTCTGAAAGCCAGATGACATTCTGGGCAGGGAGAGCAGTGGGGAAGCCAGCCTTCTGTGTGGAGATCAGTGGACCCAGTGCTGGGGAAGGGGTGTGGTGCTTCAGGCCTGGACCCAGGGTGGGGCAGTGGAGGCTGGGCCAGCATTCCAGACCCCGCCTCTCCCTTCCTGGCAGCTGAGTTCCAGGGACAAGAAGGTACCAGAGGGCATGAGGTTGGCTGGGCTGCCGGCTGGGTCACCCATCCTCACGGTGCACAGATGTCCACTGTCCCAGCTGACTCCATGGACAGGAGCCCATGGTGAAATGGGGACTTGACGGAGAAGCTGAAAGCCCGTCTTGTAGCAGGAGAAAATGACCAGCGCCTGCTACCATAGCAACAGAGATGGCTGGCAGGACTCAAGGCAGAGCTCTCTGCTGTCTCGTCGTCTGAGGCTGAGCTGTTTCCTGTAGCCGCCTCTCCCCAAAGTCCTGAGTGGCTGGGGAATGACAGGCTCAGAGTCACACTGGGGACCCGGGCGGGAAGGTTTCATGACGGGGTGGGAAAGGTGATACAGAGTCGGCCACGGATGGCGTCCTGACATGCAGGCACACTTGCCACCCAAAGGGGACCACGGCCGATGGCAGAACTGGCCAGAGCTAGAACCACAGAGACATGGCCTCACAATGCCAGTCACAAGGCTGCAGTGTGCCCAGCGGGGAGGCAGAGCCCCTGCGTGGGGAGCGCGGTAAGCGTCGGGCGTCCAGAGCTCTGCTCTGCTGAACGGTGCGTGAACTGGGCCAGCACTTGGGATAATTCTCAGTGTCATTGGCTCTCTTTACACACACAGACACAGACCTTAAAGCCCAGACTCCAGTTTGAGGCGAGAACCTGAAGAGACATTCATCCGGAGGTGGTAAGACAACAGCCTGTCCATGGTCAAAATCTGATCCACCTCATGTGTATGTTCAAACCACAGAGGCATTTATTTAAAAAGAAGAAAAAGTAAGTCAGAGTGTTGCTGATGGGCATCACCCACCCATCCTCTCAGCCCGGGATTCCCAGGGCCCAGTGAGAGACAGGTCCCCCAGGAGCTTACAGTTCAAGACAGAGCCATCCCAGGCTCAGTGCCAAGGCCAAACCCGACTGCTGGGAGCCAGCTCAACATCTCACCTCCCGGGCAGTGCAGGGTGGACCTCTTGTTTGGAACCCCGAGGATCAGCCAGCAGGGATTGCTCCTCGCCCCCGTGCCAATGAGCTCATGGAGCTGCCAGACGGCTCAACGTCATGTCCTGCGTGCCTAGGCCAGGTGAGAGTCCCAGCAAAGTGTCCGAGTGCAGGGACCAAAAAACTGCCCAGGCTGGCGTGGGGTGCGACTGCCATGGGAAAAGATCCTTCCTGGGGCCTCTGCTCCACCCCAGGGACAGGGGCAGAGAAAGGTCACGTACTCCACATCCAAGTATAGAGGCCAGGTGAACCCAGAGAGAGTTTTCCCCTGAGTCCCCTGCCCTGAGTCCCCTGAGATTGTTCCAGGGGGACACGTGGGGCTGGACCCTGGGGCAATGGCCCCTTTGCTGGAAACCCAAAACCCCAGGTCCCCATGGAAGTTTCAAAACCAAACCCTGCAGGGTTCCCCGAAGGGCAGCATTTCTTGGAGAAAGCCACCGTTCTGCACAGTGACCTTCTTGCCTGAGGGCTGTCCTCGGCTCAGCCGGGTTCTCATGTGCTCGACCTTTTGTTTTGAAAAAAGAAGAGAGATTCCCAGCGGATCTCGCAGTGGTGCCCTGTGGCAGCACGCGCTGGCCAGGCCTGTCCTCGCCCAGTCGGCTCTCCCGGGGCGGGGCTCCGGAGCACGTGACTAGGATGCGAACAACGAACGGCGAATGGAGATGTCACGCCGCACGCTGCTAATTACAGGCAACGTGCAGGTGCAAATTGAGAAATGATGGATTTCATAAATTCCCACATTTTTTGTTTATACCAACAGCGATCTGGGTGCGGGAGGGGGACGTGCTTGGCATGTGAAGCCACACCTGCTGCCTGCTGCCCATCCACCGCCATGGCTTTGGGGGCTGGGCACTCAGAAAAGCAATAAAGGGCTGTGTTTCTCTTCTGCGCATGGCCGGGGGGACCGTTCTTAAGCAGGAGGCCAGAACAGATCCTGTTTAACCTCAGAGAGCCATGTGGCACTCAGGAAGGTCACCAGGAACAGTAATCACAGCCCGTCCCAGCCTCGCAGTTGGTCCCCAGGAACCGCAGAAGCTCTGTGGGCTCAGCTCTGCCCAGGTCTGGACAGCGGTTGGGGGGACCCTGGTCCGTGCCGGTGCCATGAGGGCTGGCAAGTAGGACTGGGTGGGCCGGGAAGACGCCGCTCCTGCTCATCACCGTTGAGCTCCTGTCCTGGTCCTGCCCCAGAGCCTGGGGAGACTTTGCAAAGGCTCAGGTCAAAGGTGGGCTGAAAACCACAGACATCTTTGAAGAAACAAGGGTCATTCCTGCTGTCTCCGGCCAGTAACTGCCTGGCCAGTAACTGCCTGGATGCACCCTTTGCAAGTGTTTACCAAGCAGCCTGGCAGGTGGAACTGCAGAGCAGAATCAGAGGCAGATCTGAGCAGGCGGTGGGGTCTGTGTAGGATGAACGTTTGCTCTCTGGGCCTCCCTCTCTCATCCCGTCACCCCTCCACCCCCGGTGCCTGGACTCCAGCCTGCCCCCTGGTGACCCAGGACAGTGCCCTCCCTGAGAAGGGCACACAGGGACATGCTCCCACCACAGGGTCATCTTCAGATGCTGCCAAAGTGACCAAGGATCACAGCTTCACCTCCCCGAGATTTAACCACACTCAGGCCAATGCCATCGGTGTGGGGACGCCAGCGGGACGGTGGTTAGCATTCCAGGCGTCCAGCCCGCCGCTGACATGTAGCCATGGCAGGATTTACAGCTTTATTTCCTGCTGCAAACTTGAGCTCAGAGATGATAAATTGGGATAGCAGAGCCCAAGCTAGCGGTATCGCCTTGCGGGAGGACGGAGTGCCCTGAGCCCTGCGATCTCCCACTCACACAGCAGCCCTGGGCACGTCAGACTGGCTTCCCATCCCCAGTCCCAGCCAGCACCCTGGCTCCCTCACATGCTGGGGGCCCAGCTTAGCACTAAGGGACGTTCTAGAGCAGTGGTAGTCAACCTGGTCCCTTCCGCCCACTAGTGGGCATTCCAGCTTTCATCGTGGGCGGTAGCGAAGCAACCAAAGTATAAATAAAAAGATAGATTTAACTATAGTGAGTTGTTTTATAAAGATTTATTCTGCCAAACTTAGCGAAAATCCGACATAAAGTACTTGGTAAGTAATGATTATTATATGCTTTAACTTGCTATAACTCTGCTTTATAAATTTTATAAAGTAAAGTTACTTCCCTACTTTATAAATCACCATTACTGTGGAACCGGGGGGCGGTTAGAAAATTTTACTACTAACAGAGATACAAAAGTGGGCGGTAGGTATAAAAAGGTTGACTACCCCTGTTTTAGAACAACTACGACCCCTGTGGTACCCCTCCCTGCATCCCAGCGGCCACCCAGTCCAAACACTGTCCTATGCGGCCCTGGGAGGGAGGGACTCTGGCTGCCCCACTGGAGTAGGGGAGGACAAAACTTAGGGACAGGGAGATATCCTGAGGTCACAAGCTGGCCAGTGAGGCCTCAGCAGAAATGTAACAATGGTGACAGCCTGTCCCTTATCTTTTTCAGCCAGACTAGCGCCGGCACACAGTAGGTCTTCAGAAACAGCTTCTAGTCATAGTCAAGGAGTGTTCCTGGTGATGGTAGAGTCACACATTAACAAATACACACTTTTAATCCCGAGATGTGAGGTCTCCCCATCTCCGTGTCCACTCCCTTCGTAGTCCTGTGCTGGCTGTGTGTTCCCGGGAGCCGCTGGGCAGGACCAGGTGTGCACACAGCGCTGAGCGGGGCTGGAGGAGAAGGATCAGGCCCCGCAGTGTCTGCTCTTGTGTGTGGGGCCCAGAGCTACACTCTATGTCTGCAAGGTCAGGCTGGACACGCTGGGGGTTTGAGGAGGCTTAGGAAAAAGACCCGAAGAGTGTGCTCAAAGAAGAGGCTCTGGTGTGGAGCTTCACCCACTTGTGTGAGGATACGAGAGGAGACCAGAGGGAGGAGCCAGCTGTGAGGGAGAACCCCAAGGGGGTCCGTCAGGGAGGGCAATAGGAGAACTCAGAGAAGAAAGACCACTTGGAGCCACCTGGAAGGTAAGACAAGGGCCTAGACAGCACACTGCCCACCTAAGGATTAGCGTCCTGACAACCAAGGCCTGCGCGCTGGGCCCAGCATGGAGTCCTGCACAGCTGTGGGGGTCGTCTGTCCAGTGTCCGGCAGAGCAGGGGCTAGGTGGGGTGGAGACAGATGTATAAGGTAATCAGTGGCTGTAGGGGTTCCTGCCCCCCCCATGCTCTCTACTTCCACCTGACAGGGTGGTTGTGGGGCAGGAACCAGGTAGACCCTGACCTCCATCCCTGTCTACACCCTGGCCTTCCCTGATGTTCAGATCCAACTCCTGACCTTGGGAGACAATGCGCCAACTGCAGGAAACAAGGACTACCCGTCCCCAAGCTGGGACACTCACCTTCTCCAGATTATGTTCCGGGTCAGCTGCCCAGGTCCCCCTCTTGCCCTTCCCAGGCAGGGTCAAGGTCGTGATGGGGATGGTGGTGTACCAGGACCCTCAGGACTGGGCAGCTGAGGGGACCTCATGACTCCAGGGATTTCGGGAAGCTGAGTCACAAGACCATGAGGTCAGCCCCAGGCTGCCCATCGGCCATGGCTTTCTCTCAGCTCCCCGGGGCCGACCCCCCCTCCACCCACCCGTGCCATCTGTGCAGAATCGGGCCATCCATCTGAGTTTTAATTTAGGAATTAGACAGTGTTCACATTCCATTATGTGGCAGAATTAGTTGCTAAAGCCAGGGGAGCGGCGGGCATGCAGAGTGAGCTATGGCCTCATCCGTCTGGGAGACAGTGGGTGTGAGCGGGAGTGGGGGGGCGATCACTGGGGCAGACAGCCGGCCGGCAGTCTTGGGCTGGGCACCACTTGGGCTGCGGGCTCGGCCCCCAGAGTCTGAGGTCTGACTATGGGGACACTGCCCACAAGCTGGACTCTCCTGGGGGCCCTTATTCCAGGATCTCCCATGAAGGGAGGTGGACTGTTTGGGGGAGGTATGGAAGGGTCCTCACGGAAGGCAGACACTTCCTAGAGCCTGCATGTGTTGGGTCTCGGGCTCACTCAGACACCCCCAGCCCTGCCGGCTCTGAGGATGGAGGGACTGAGCGCTGAGCTGGGCTGGCATTGGGATGGAAGAGGGAGAAGATGCAGGCCCAGAGGAGGCCATGTGGACATGGAGGCAGAGGCTGGAGCAACGCGGCCACAAGCCAAGGGACGCCAGGTGCCACCAGGAGCTGGAAGGGGCAGACAGATCCTGGAGCCCACAGCCGCGTTCTGGGCTTCCGGCTCCAGAACTTTGGGAGAATAAACGTCTGTTATTTTGGCCCCTGTGGGCAGTACTTTGGGATGGTGGCCTGGGAAGCTCCCACAAACACACAGTGACTGTTGACGTTCTGCAGAAAGCGTTCCACATGTAGGAGCCGAGTCTCAGCAGCACTCCGGGCTCGCTGGCCTCCCAGCAGCCACCCCAAATGCACAGGACAGCTCTCCTCCTCTCAATCCAGGTCCTGCAGGGAGGCTGTGGGCTGTGGGCTGGTCCAGGCGGATGGTTACGAGGCTGGCGGTCAGGCAGGGTAAACCCAGCAGAGGAGCCCTCCCCCAAAGCCAGGGCCCCATCCTCTCCAGCTGCCTGGTCAGTACCTGGTCAGCTGCCTCGTCCTCTAAAGTACTTTGTGAGGAAGAAACTCCAGGGACAGGCTTTAAAGTTCGGAGAAGCCCCAGAGATGAGGGCTGCCATGGCATTCCTTCCCTGGCCTGAGGCAGGGGGTGGCCCTGAGGGAGGGGCAGGCAGACCTGTCATAGGCATCTGCTCCTGGGCCCTTTTTGATCTGCGTGCTCATCTCTCCCGAGGGGACCACACGGGGAGCAGGTGCCTGTGCAGAGGGTGGAGGGACCCTTCTCAGGGGAAGGCAGGACCCCAGACCCAAACACAGGGGAGCAGCAGCAAGTTCTCCCTCCCCACCTGGCTCTCCCCTCCCTTTTCTCTCTTCCTTGGCACACCAGGTGTGTCCATGGGACCCAGAGGGGCCCCAGGGTGGTCTCGCTGTGAGCAGGATGGGCACACAGGAGGGGCTCAGGCTTCAGACACACCCTTTGCTCATCTGAGAGCCAAGCTGAGGGCCCACAGCGGCAGAGGCGGGTGGGCACTTGGCCTTCAAGGGAGGAGTCCTGAGCACTGACAGGTGAGTTGCAGGGCAGGGCACCCCATTTCTCAGAGGCACCAGCCA
This sequence comes from Saccopteryx leptura, assembly GCF_036850995.1. Taxonomy (NCBI): domain Eukaryota; kingdom Metazoa; phylum Chordata; class Mammalia; order Chiroptera; family Emballonuridae; genus Saccopteryx; species Saccopteryx leptura. Next base: position 318,998,944 of record NC_089503.1, read on the forward strand.
GAGCCCAACCCCACCCCCTACCCCCGGGCTCAGGAGCCTCACAGACAATGTAGAATACATCATGTCCAATTATTTTGTGGGCGGGGGGGGGGGGGGGAGCCAGAGGTTTCTCACCGTTCAACACCCCATTAGCTGATAATTCAGCACAGATTCTCATCTAATATGACTATATTTTATACAAATTATTTCAGACAAGAATTCAGTCCCTAATAACATTGATCTTCATAAAATTGTCACAGAGAATCTTGTCTCGGGGCCCCTGCACTGCGGCTCGAGGCTGCAAATCAAAGCAAAAGACGGGCTGCCTGTGACCTTGTGGTCTGATGCCTTCGGCAGCAGTGCTGGGGTTAAAGTTCCGGGGACACCATCTGGGAGAGCTCTCACAATCCACACCACAGGACACCCTGTGTTGCCCTGTCATCCTCAGGAGGATGGGTGGGGGCCCTCAGGTTGGCTCAGCTATCTGGCCCTCGCTGCACAGTTCAGGGACCATCTGGTTCCCAGGACACTTAGGAAACAGGCAGACAGCATTCCCCAGAGGCCAGTGGGCCTATGGATGGGCACCCGCAGGCATGTGACAGAACATCTATCGTGTGACTCATTGACTCGGCACAGCCATTGCCCTAATATGTTATCAGGCTTGTTGAAATATCAATTTTGCACATGGCTTCACACGGCTGCCGTGGCCCTGCTTGGGGTTATTACTTAATTCTTCCATCATTAAGAAATCCAATCGCTGTTTCCAGTGGCCCTGGAGGGGTGAGAAGGGGGGAGCACCAGCTGACAGACTTCGAACCCTCTGCTAATTGTGGCTCCTCAAACCTGGGGTGATGATGAAGGGAATGGCAAGGTGGCGGACGGTGAGCGGAGTGGAGCAGAGCCCGCTCACTGTAGGAAGTTGGTGGTCAGTTTCCTCTGGTCCTGACTCCCTCCCTGTCCAAGCCCTGGTGTGAGAGGTGGCATCGCCTGCACCACATCCGCAGCCCCTCCAACCCTGGTGGCTTCCAAGCCAACCTTCATGGCCCCCGTGCCCTGCAGGGGGTCACCAGGGACCTGCTGTCCTCTCTGGGTCTGCACTCAGCAGCCTCAGTTCTGTGGGCAGGGTCACTCCAGGGTCCCTTCCCATGTATGTCCCCAGTCCCTTCGCCCCTTTTCTATGCACAAGCTGCCTTTGCAGTGATGGGTCATTCTGTAACGTTCCCGTCCTCATCCTCCCCCAGGGGCAGGTCTGTTGACCACAGCTTCTTCCATCACAAGCCCCTACATAATTGAGGACATTAATTTATTTCTCCAGACTATTCGCTCTGTGCTAAACAAGCCCCTGTCCTCCTGCCGCGAGGGTGGTGTTTGCAGACCATTAATCACTGTCTCCTCCCCTTAGGCCTCTCCCACCAACAGCCGTGTTTGGTGCAGCCACAGGGAACTAGCTGTCCACCATCGTGCCGCATCCATTCACAGCCATAAGCAAGGGCAGGGAGCTCTTTAAAGAATAGTTTCCAAGCTAAACAACCGTAAACAACTCATTTCTGTGTGATGCAGCACCAGCTCCCAATTTAGATGGCCCCAGCCCTTCACACCAGTCCTTGTTTCCAGCTGCTCAGCAGCAGCCTGGCTAGCGTCCAAGCCCGCATACCTGCTCTGGCTCAGACTCAGGTTCTCACTGGTGTTGCTGGCGATTTGCAAGTAAACGGCCTCAGACAATGAGGAGCAGCCTGGCTGGAAGGCTGTCCCTCCTTGGAGCCTAACCCCCACCATCTGGGTCTCAGTAAAGCCCAGGGAGTTAGAGGCATTACCACCTCCACTCTATACCCAGGGCCCAGACAAGCTGCTGCTTCTCAGCAAGACATGTGTCTGAGTCTTCAGCATCACCCAGATGTACCAGGAACATGACCCTGACCCGTGAGCTTCTTCTAGCCACAGGGACAGTGAGGAGCACTGAGATCCCGGCCCTCTGGCCCCAGGGAATGAAGGACCCAGTGCACAACATCCCCAGGCAGCTGCCTACTTGCAGAATCAAGAGGTCCAAGAAAACCAGAGAAGATGCTATTTATTGAGAGATAAATTTTGTCAATTTATCTTTGAAACATCAGGAGAATGGGGGTGAGTGATTTGAAAGAATTCAATGTTAGTTATGGGAAAATATAACAGGATATGAAAAGTTAGTGTAGGAAAGGGGTGCTGAATGAGGGTCTGCAGCCACTTCTCCACCTTTAGTTTATCTGTTCATCTATCAGTGTGCATCCGTCCATCCATCCATCCATCCACCATCCATCCATTCACCACCCATCCACCATCCATCCATCATCCATCCATTCACCTATCCACCATCCCTTTCTTTCCTCCTTCCTTCCTCTCAGAGTGAGGCTTCTGCTGGGGACTGGGAACAGCCACTCAAGGGTCACGTGGTTGATTGTGCTGTAGGTCTCCCTGGCTGTCTCTGGACCTCACAGTTTTAGTGGCTCTCGTCTTTGGGTTTGGGGACCAAGAAATGCCACTTCGCTGCCTTCTTCTGTGCACCCCTCACCTGCCTGCTCCATGGAGCTCTCCAGGTTGCTGGAGAGAATTTACGGAGACCATTTAGGAGCCACTGCTGGAGTCCAAGGGAGAGGAGACGGTGGGTTGGGCCCAGGTGATGAGTGCACAGAGCTTTTGTAGGCGGCAGCATCAGTCAGAACCAGGACGCAGCGGACGCAGAAGCTGCAGAGAGAGGGAGCAGGTTCTGCTCGGTGCCAGCTTGGAAGAATGGTGAGCACGCTGCCTTTGGCTGACATGCGAAACAGAAGATTGATTGACTGCATCTGGAAGGAGACTGAGAGATCACGGGGTCGGGGACACGTTGGCTGGGTTTCGGTACCTCGTGATGCTGGCGCAGGCGGCTGGAGATGAGAAGCTGCATGTCTGCACTGCCCTGTCCGGTCACTGTGTCAAATAAGCAACATGGTCACCTGATGAGAGCTCACCATCTGCACAGACAAAGGACGTGGGGTCACAGAGGTTGGGTGGCCTCACCGGACTATCCATAGCTAGGACTGTCCAACCATGGAGCCTAAACAGGTCTCAAGAAGGTTAAGGTTGTCCTGGGTGTCTCAGGCTTCCATGATGTCCCAAGAAAGTGAGTGCCCCAGAAGGACTGAGGGGAGGGACTCCTAACTGCTGTGACATCCAGCTATCTTCATCTGCCCCAGGTGCTGCAGTGGGCAGACCCTCAGGTGTGAGAACAACCTTTTCTCCCAAATCTGAAACCCTCCCAGTGTGACACACACACACACACACACACACACACACACACACACACAAAACCACTGGCTCCGGTTGGTGGGAAGATGCAGATATTGGGCTTTGATAGAATTTCAAATGTGACCTGAAGCAGGTGGTTCTGGGGTCTCAGGGTCGTGGGGACAAGTCCAAGGTTAGAGGCACTCGGCTGCGTTTTCCCAGAAAACCAAAGGGCTCCTGAATAATAGAAAGCAGCCTCATAGTCTGTGTTTAATTTCTCAGTGACTTGGGGGAAAAGGCTCGAGCGGCGGTGCCCAGGCCAGACCCACCCGGCACATGCAGGTCTCTCTCGCCAGAACCGTGCACTGAAGAACTTCTCTGTTCATGCTGATCGTGGCCTCGGTTAGTCAGCTTGCTTCATGTGTGTTCTCTGACCTTTTATTTTTAAAAAGCAGCTCTGTTTCTTTCCCGACTGGTTTTATTTTAACTGACATGTGACGTCCCTGCCTCCTTCCAGGCAGTGAGATTGCTGTTTGCTAGGGCTGCTCAGAGCTGCCCAGGTGCTGGGGGCCAAGTGTGCGGCTCCAGAGCCCAGCCCTCCTGCCTGTGCCCTCTCCCCGGAGCCACAGAGTAATGGAGGGCTGTGCCCGGGTGCTCTGCCCTTGCAGCCGGGGAAGCCCAGGGTTTCAGGTGGAGATAGGGGCTCCGCCAAGCCTGGCCCAGGCCAAGTCCACACACTGGGCAGCTCCTGGACAGTGATGTCGGCTGCTTCACCCAGAAACATTCCCTGCTTGGCCAGCCTGCCTACGGTTCCCATTTCCTGAGACCCTGCTCCTACCTGCCTGGGAGCCAAGGTCATGAGAAGGACCCTGTCACTTCCCCTGCAGTCCCCAGCATGGAGATGCGGGGTCATTCGCAGAGCATGCAGCATCGCTCCCATCATCCCCAAAACAAAATCCCGACAGCCCCCCAAGTTGCCAAAACCCCAAGTGGCCCCTCTCATGTCAGCCCAGCAGGTGCCCCTGCTGCCCGCCTCCCCTCCACCTCCCAAGCTTCCTTGCCCATGGTGGGGTGGTCCTCGTTTCCTCCACCTGGCACGTGGGCAGCTGCTTCTGGCTCAATCACCTCCCTGCATGGATGTCCCCTCACAGAGGGGTCTCTCTACTGCTGTCCCCCAGTCCCTCACCATCTTAAAGGCTTCATATGTGGGAGTGTTTTGTGGCAGGTGGTTCACTGTGCACCTCTCGTCACTGGGCCCCTGTGACAGCTCCTCCATCTGTCCCACGGCCTGGAAGGTCACTGGGCTTATACTCCAGCTGTGAGATCCCAGCACATCTGTAATAAGGGATGACAGTCCTTGGTTCTCAGAGTCAGAAATAAAGCTGGACACTTGAAACACATCTTCTTACCTTGCCTTGCATTCCAGAAGAATGAGAAAACAGGGGACGTCCACACAAGTCCCTGCTGTGGGTGACCTGCCCTCACGGAGGGAAGCGTACTCTACTCTTTAAGAGTGGGGTCAACACAGTGACCTTCTCCAGGGAGGATAGGATGGGAAAGGAAACAGAGGAATGTCACCGAGGAGACAGCTGACAGACACACCTTAGCCAGGTAGATGACCTAGGCCAACACCTGCAGTGATCCATCAAGGTCAGAGTGTGTCCCTGATATGATGTCATGACAAGGGTCTGTGTGGTCTGCCTCCCAACACCCTACAAACGCAGTTTGATTGTGAGGAAAACATCAGACCAGGTTCAACAGTGGGACACCTTCAGAGCTCCTGCCCAGCCCCATGGACACTGTCAAGGTCACTAAAGTCCAGGATAGTCTGAGAAATGGTCAGAGCCCAGAGGAGCCCAAGAAGACATGCCAACTCAGTGTAACCTGTGGTCCTTGGACTGGAAAGGGGTGTTAGGAAGTCCCCAAGGAGTTCTAAATAACAACACGCTGGTGGACCTAGCAACCGTGCAGCATGGTGTTCACCGGTGACAACAGATGCACCCTATAATGCAAGATGTCAGTCATGGGGCACCTGGGCGGGGTGAACGGGCCCTCACAGTTGTTTTTCTGTAATTCAAAACCCAGTTTATAATAAAACATCACTTTGAAAATGTTTTGCACAGATATGTTTGCTAACCTGTCACTTATGAGAGGGGATGGCTTGATCAAGCAAGAGACAGTCACATGATGACATGCTATGCAACTGCAGGAAAAGGCTGAGTGGGGCTTAATCACATCCCCCAACTGCTCCAATTCTAGCTGGAAAGTGGAATTTAAAAATCCATAGGAGATCATCACCACCCTGCACAAGTGCTGCATCCAGAAAAAGGGGGGTAAAGAGGTGTCCCCTGTATGCCCCATGCTCCTTCCTGGCGGTGGACACCCCCATGCCCTTTGGGGACCATCAGAGGTCTGCTGAAAAACGATGGCTAAGGTGAGAAGGTGGAGACCTGGCAGGTGGGCTGCACAGGTGCTCCGGTTTCCCTAACAGTGGCAGGTTATCTCAGGAGCACGAGGCGGACATGGTTCAGCGTCCCCGCCCGGCCCCAGGCAGGAGGCTCAGGTTTGCCTCTGCTCCAGATGCCGCCGCTCCTTGTCGCTGTGCCCGGAGGGAGCAGGACCACTGTGGCCAACGACAGATGATCACGTGCCCGGCTCATTAGGAGATGTCTGCGTTCTCTGTTCTGAGGATTGAAAATTTCGAGAGTAAATCCAGGTCTTGTCTGATGTGACATTTTGGAGGCAAAGGCTCAGAAACTTCTGTGTTCCATGGTAATAAGATAACATGCTACAATAGCTGCAGTAACTGTCCCACTCTGCCCCTACCCCAGCTGCACACTGCTACCTCGCCGGCAACAGACACATGACCCCCGTGCCACCACCTCCTCAGAACAGAAATGGCCTCACAGGAGTAAGCACTGGGGGTGGGGACGCTGCCTGTCATTCCTCCTCCTGAACTCCCGTCATGCCCCCAGCCAGGGGAGGATGGCGAGTGGGCACCTGGGAGAGAGGACTGTCACTCACTCGCCATGTGGCTGTGGGCGAGGGGCTGGCTCCCCATCGGGAGCCGTTGACAGCTGGTGCTTTGTCCTCAGAGTTGCCGTACCAGGTGCAGCGTTGGAAGGACCACGGTTTGCTCTCCTGCTGTGATGGTCAAAGGCCTCTTAGAAAGCTGCCTGTTGTCCATGGCCAGCAACACACAAGGTGGACTTGGACTAGGATATTGCATGAGGGTCTGAGTCCTGGCTCTCCAGGCACCCATGAGGACAGCCCTGCAGGTGTCAGTGTTGTGACAAGCCCCAGGCCCGGGCCGCTCTCCTCGGGGCCACAACGCCACTTCTATAGTAAACAAGGACCCGACACTCTAGGGTCCCTCTTACTTTAGCTTGATGGGCAGAGTGACCAGGTAGAGAGCCCTTGACAAGTGTTCAGGGCTCCCCCCACGGGCATAGCAGATGGGCAGAGGACTAACCTGAAGCTTGGAAGTTTCCAGAAGGGAGAGGTGAGTGAAGGTGACATCTCTGGCTAGAGTGGAGGGAAAGACGGTGACCCCCGGCATGGCTCTGGGGCCAGCAGGAGCCACGGGAAAAGACATTCAAGCTGAGGACCCCAGCTCTGCCTCGATATCATCACATCCTGCTGACTCCTACTGTCAACAACCATGACATCCCGTTTGTCTGCTCAGTCCACGGCCCAGAGCAAGTTCAAGGCAGAGACAGACTCCCTCTGCCCATCTGGGGCCATTGCTCCATTACTCAGCAACAAAGTATTTTAGTGCCTGAGGTAAGGCTATGGAGCCATCCTTAGTGCCCAGGGCCAACTCACTCCAACTGAGCCATGACTACAGGAGGAAGAGAGAGAGAGAGAGAGAGAGAAGCGAGAAGGGGAGGAGTGGAGAAGCAGATGGGCACTTCTCTTATGTGTGCTGACCGGGACTTGAACCTGGGACAACCACATGCTGGGAAGATATTCTACTGTTGAGCCAACCAGCCAGGGCCAAAAAAATTTTTTTAATTGCCTTTAGCAAGAAGGAAGGAAGAGAGAGAGAGGAAAAGACAGAAACATCAATCCGTTCCTGTATGCGCCCTGACTGGGACCAAACCAGCAACCTCCGCACTTCAGGAGGAAACTCTAACCAACTGAGCTATCCAGCCAGGACCTTCCTTTTTACTTAAAGCTGAAATCCACCATAAACTGACATATGTTCTAGTGTAGTGCAAGCATCGAGGTTGGCTTTTTCCCACGAGGACACTCAAGTCCCTGAGTACCCTTTATGGAGGCCTCGTGTCCCACAGCAACCGAGTTTCTGTGGTCATAAGTGAGATGGCCACTTGCCCATGGGTCTGCATTGGGAGTCCATGTCCCACTGGTCAATGGGTGCATGTCTGTGCTGAGATGATGACAGGTGCAGGGTGGCCATGACGCAGGTGCGTGGTCTTCCTACCCACCGAGTCCGTCCTCAGCGGTGCTTTCCTTCAGGACTGTGACATTTCCTGTCCTCTCCATCATCACATGGAATGCAGAACCCACCCTTCAATGTCCGGGGGGGTGGGGGGAGCTACCAGGTGAGAAGTGACATCACACATGAAGCTCTGTTTCTTGGAGGGACAGCTGGCACCCGTGAAGCCTGGTGTGACTAGGCCTCCTGCTGGCCGTCCCCAGAGTCCCTCAGCAGTGGCTCCTATTGCTCAGTCTGGACGTCCTCAGAGTCCCTCAGCAGTGGCTCCTATTGCTCGGTCTGGATGTCCTGTGAGTCCCTCAGCAGTGGCTCCTATTGCTCGGTCTAGACGTCCTGTGAGTCCCTCAGCAGTGGCTCCTATTGCTCGGTCACTAGACCTCCTGCTGGACGTCCTGTGAGTCCCTCAGCAGTGGCTCCTATTGCTCGGTCACTAGGCTTCCTGCTGGCCGTCCTCAGAGTCCCTCAGCAGTGGCTCCTATTGCTCGGTCTGGACGTCCTCAGAGTCCCTCAGCAGTGGCTCCTGTTGCTCGGTCTGGACGTCCTCAGAGTCCCTCAGCAGTGGCTCCTATTGCTCGGTCTGGACGTCCTGGGAGAAGGTTTACTCCTGGAGATGGAGGTCTGGGGGCTGTCACCAGTGGTGTTTTCATTTTTCCCTGTTTGCTGCTTTTTAAAATTTTTTTTATTTACTAATTTTAGTGAGTGAGAGAGGAACATCGAGCTGCTCCTGTATGTGCCCCGACTGGGGATCAAACCGGCAACCTCTGTGCTTCAGGACTATTTGCCCACTTTTTAACCGTGCATTTCATTTTCTTCTAGGCCCCCAGCTGCCAAGCGGCAATGTGACCACCTGGGCTCTGTGACCTCACCAGCTGGTATCCTCCAAGCTCACTGCCCAGAACCCAACATGACCTGGGCACTGCTGGTCCCCGATGTCAGTGGGCAGCCACCCACCTCGCCCTCCCCTGACAAAGGAAGCACGAGGCTGCCCCTCCCAATGAATTACAGCTGCTGCCTAGACTGGGTCTGGGCAGTGTTGGGGGTGGGGGGGGCACCAGCCCCGGGTTCATGAGGACGTGAGCCCCGAAGGTGTGCACCGCAGAGCGCACCCCCCTCCACTGCAGGAGTCCGGCCTCTCCGCATCATAAAAAAGACATGTCTATTCTTCAGCTGTTTGTTAAATTATTAAAAAATCAGCCTTCCATCTCAAAAGTGATATCAAATGATAAGCTCAGTGGGGAGAATGCTGCCAAATGGTTTCTTATTAAAAACCATGATGTTAAAAAAAAAGAAAGAATGCCGTAATATCCTCACAGAGAGCCAGCCCTCTGGAGTCGTCTTCATAAAAGCTTTTCCATAATTTTAGAGTTTTATTTGCTATTTGTTTCAGTCACTTTGGAAGCTCGGCGTGGTTCTTGGTTTGGGGATTTTACGAGTTTGGTTAATGCCCATCGTCTAAGTGTTTCGATCCATTAACTCGGCCACGTCTAGAGACCGCCGCGGCCTCATAACTCCCCTCCTCTCTCTGCAGCCCCATCACACTCTGCAGCAAGGCCTCGCTCACTGGAACTGCACGGCTTGCAGAGGGGTCCCGCCTGACTTCGCTTCCAGTGAGCATCCCCCAGTCTCTGGGCTGTCTCTCCACCCATTGGTCAGGTTACCACTCTTCCTGGGCTCTTGAAGACAGTAGGCCCGTGGATGCAGAGACGGACCACAGACATGCAGCTGCCCCCAGGGAGCGTGGAGGGAGTGTGCAGAGCTACCCATGGGTCTAGGCGATGGAGACAGAGACATGGGCCTCTTCTGTTCAAGAAGGGTGACTCAAACCAAGCCGTCAGCTGGAAGTGCAGACCTCGTCCACTGCACCAGTCCCCCCAGATCCAACCTGCTGACACCTGATACCAGAGGCGGCCACTTCATAGTGGGCACATACAGGAAGATGGAGAGAGGAGAGACTGTATCCCAGTTCAGCGGCCTATGTTTGGTCCACACGTCGCGTCCCCAAGCGCTTGCTTGCTAATCAGACAAAATTATAAGTGGCAGCATCAGCTCGTTAGCCAGAGGTCGGGGTGTCCTGCAGCTGTGACACAAAGAGGCGAGGTGGTGGAGTCCAGCAGAGAGGCCATCTGGCTTGTCACAGGGCCTGCGCCACCTCTGCCCGTGGCCTCCCTGCCCGGCCCTCTGGGAACCAGGCAGCTGTGGCCACTTTGCCTCGTTAACACGTCTGTCCCCGGGAATCCCTCAGCCCAGGCCAGAGGGGCCCCACGGACAGCCAGGGCCTTGCGCTCATGGGTCCTGTCTGAGCTGCAGCGCTCCCCTCCCGACAAGCTTTGTTCCGCATTCTCCTGTGGGACGTTGGACAGGCTTTCTGCAAACTCACATTTCTTCTCTCGTACTGACGCCATCTGCTCTCACCAAAGTCACTCACCTGGGGCGAAAAGGGGCCCAACACATAAATGGCACAGCTTTCCTAGGATTGTAGAGGCTCCAGCCATGAAATTTCTCCCCGTGCCCAGGCCCTGGCTGTTCCCCTGTTGCAGGGGTGAGGGTGTCCCACACAAGCCGCCCCTGCTCAGCCCTGACGTCCTAAGGCTGCGAGCTCAGGCTCCGCAGGCTTGGACACAAGCACTGCACCAGGTCCTGCTGGGCTGCAGCCCCGCACAGAGTGGCATGGGTGGGCCATGGCTTCAGCTTCCCCATCAGGGCTGGGTTTTAGTCAATATTGTGACATGGCGGGGCATCACTGGGCTGACCTGGGGCCTAGGCAGAGGACAATGTACATATTCATCCACCCATGCAATAGCAGATGAAGCTGGAAACATCATCAAGGGTTACAGGCTTTCTCATCTTAAAGACCAGAAGAAGGAAGGTTTGCAAGAGCAAGGAGGTTGCCTCCGGCATGGACTTCCTGGGTGCAGGCAAGGCGGGGCTGCTGCAGACAACTGTGCCCCCATCCTCACCTTCTGGTGTCATTCACGCCCTCACATTGGCTTGTGTATCCAGGGTATCTCATTGCTGTGAGATCTGCCACCCTCTGTCCCATGTGACACCAGGTCCATCCATGAACGCATGTCTCTCTGAACATCTGTCTCTTGCACCAACCACAGAGGGTTCCGTCACTCAGTCTCATTGACAAATAGCTCTAGGACTGCCCGCGTGTCTTGACTTCCATTGCAGTCATCGTAACCAAATGCCAACGTTTTTTACTACAATTCCATTTACATTTGCTTCTCCAGGTGTTTTTTTATTTTTCTGCAGTTGTTCTGCAGGTTTTGACATTTTATGGTGTGATGTGCAAATGTAGTCTGCTTTTCCAAAACACAGATTCTGTCTCCTCTCAGTGTGAAGGGAGCACTATTTTCCTCTGTGATGCTTTGTTAGAATCTTCTTTGTCCTGCAGTAGCTGGACCACAAAATCAATCACAAACCACCTTCAAACTATGACCAGCACACACTGCATGCCATCCATACATGCTGTGCACCTAGCTGGCCCCCGAGGTCACTGCTGCATCTCAGTTCATGGTGTGGGTAAGCCCCACAGTACACACATGTCCTGAGCCCATGGGTCACTGCTACAGCCGTGTGGCCCTGGATCTGTGTGTGCCACATGTGTGCTCCCCATCCCTACGTGAAACCTGAACCCTGAGGCAATGGTACCAGGAAAGGTTCTTATGAATGGAACCCCACAGAGCTCTCCAGCTCTCTTTGCGGTCATGTGAGGGCACAATGGGCCATCCACAACCCTGAAGAGGGTCCACACCAGAACCTGACCTTGCTGGCACCCTGCCCCGGGGCCCGTAGCCTGCAGACTGTGAGAAATGGGTGGCTGGGGGGGAATGCAAACTGATGCAGCCACTGAGGAAAAGAGTATGGAGTTTCCTCTAAAAAAAATAAAAATAGAACTGCTTTATGACCCAGTGATTCCACTTCTGGAAATTTATCCAAAGAAACCCAAAACACTAGTTGAAAAGAATATATGCACCCCTATGTTCACTGCAGCATTATGTACAATAGCCAAGATCAGGAAGCAACCCTCAGTGCCCATCAGTAGATGAGTGGATAAAAAACTGTGGTACATATACACAATGGAATACTACTTAGCCATGAAAAGGAGGAAATCTTACTTTTTGCGGTGGCATGGATAGACCTGGAGATTATTGTGCTAAGTGAAATAAGCAGTCAGAGAAAGACAATTGCCATCTGATCTCAATTGTAGAATCTACTGAACACAATAAACACACAAAACAGAAACTGACTCAGACACAGAGAACAGACTGACAGCTGTCAGAGGGTAGGGGTTGAGGGGCTGGGTAGTAAAGACGAAGGGATGAAGCAAAAAAGATCTAACAGGCCCTGGCCGGTTGGCTCAGTGGTAGAGCGTTGGCCTGGCGTGCAGGAGTCCCGGGTTCGATTCCCGGCCAGGGCACACAGGAGAAGCACCCATCTGCTTCTCCACCCCTCCCCCTCTCCTTCCTCTCTGTCTCTCTCTTCCCCTCCCTCAGTGAGGCTCCACTGGAGCAAAGATGGCCCGGGCGCTGGAGATGGCTCCTCGGCCTCTGCCCCAGGCGCTAGAGTGGCTCAGGTCGCAACAGAGCGATGCCCCGAAGGGGCAGAGCATCGCCCCCTGGTGGGCAGAGCGTCGCCCCCTGGTGGGCGTGCCGGGTGGAACCCGGTCGGGTGCATGTGGGAGTCTGTCTGACTGTCTCTCCCCGTTTCCCGCTTCAGAAAAATACAGAAAAAAAAAAAAAAAAGATCTAACAAAGAACATCTATACATATGCTGATTATTAAGAGAGAGAGAGAAACCAGCACCTGTTGTTCAAGCCCCGGCCTGCGGTCTGTGGAGCCTGCCCAGTGGCCTGTGCGAGCGTGGTGTTTGTGGGGAAGATGCAGGTCAGAATGTGGGTCCTACAAGCCCCTGGATGTAACCAGCTCGGGATTCCCGCTCTTCCATCCCCAAAGGCGCATGTGGCGTGTTCACATGCAAAGGGACAAGCCTGCCTGAAGCTACCACCTAAACCATGAAGGACAGGGAAACAGCACCACAGCGCCCACCCCCACTCACCCTAATGAAACAGGACAGTGGGCTTCCAAGGGCCGGCACCTGAGAGGCGACACATTGCCACAGAGCAACATGGAGGGGGGCGGGGGACTGTCTCAGAGACTCACTGGCCTCCGTCTCAGATGGAAAAACAGATCAACAGAAGTGGGAGATTGGTCTGCTCAGCCTGGTGCCTGAAGACCCCTCACCTCTCTGCACACACCTGCCCTTGCTACCTGCCTGGTTTTGTCTTTGCTTTTCCCTATTCGTCTGTGTTACAGTCTCCATTATAAATAACCGAAGGGTGTTTATAAAAAGCAAACCTGCCCTACCCCTGAAAGGTCTGGCCTAACCACTGGGGGTGAATGTGTCAGCCATGTGTGTAGCCCCAGTTGATGGCACAGAGCAGACATACCTGGGCTGAGCTTCCTCCCCAAGCACCTACCTGCAGGCTCCAGGTGGGCCCTAGGGCTGCCTGTCCTGCGGAAGGCCTGTCCTTGCTGGAACCCAATGCATGCCCCTGCAGGGAGGAGGCTGGAGGACCTCTCCACGAGTCTCCACGCAATGGGCCTTCTCTCTGTGCAAGGGAAGGAAGGGTGGCTTTAATCTAAGACCATAAATCCCTTTGTGCTGCAGTTTTCACAGGCCTCTGCTGGTTGTCATCGTGATGAAATGTGATCACACAGTGTCTTCCAGTGGGACAGGGACTGGCAGCTCAAGGGGTGACACAGACGATGCCATGCACACTCAATGCCTGAGCTGCCGCTAGGTATAAACTGCAGGGGCTTGGAGATTGGTCCTGGGCGGTGGGGAAGCCCTCCTCCACCCCTCCCCAGCCATTTCCCACAGCCTGTATTCTCCCAATCGCTTTGACTCACAAGAGCAGAACCTGGATCATTGTCAGCGCCCGACAGCTGCTTTGGCCTCTGCTGTTTTCCCGGACTAAAGCCACACTGTCCAATCTAACCTACTCCCTGCAAAGAGAAAACACAGGTGATTAAGCTCCGGAGGCCTCGTTTATTCGGGGTGAAATGCAAGCCCCTGTATTGCATCCCATCTCAGACACACCCAGCCCTGCTCAAAGCCTGGAGGCTCAGAAAACCAGTGTGGATGAAGCTGAACTCTGTACAGTACCAACGGGACCCCAGAGGCGTGTGGGCCCGAGGCTGACGCAGGGATAAGCCCAGTGTGTTTGCAAATAGGAAAAACAGCCACTTGCTGTGTGCAATATGTGAGCAGCTCAGCCCGGGGTCCTCACGCCCCTCGCCTTGCAGCAGGGACCCCTCGGGTTGAAGCTGTCTGGGCTGAGAGTCTGTAGGCAGCTGCAGCGATATGCGTCCTGAAGCAGTCTCCCAACAGGAATGTGCAACAGCAGGCCTCACAGACTCCCCGGCAGGAGGGAGCAGCTGTGCCTCCAGCCGGCCAGGCTCCTGGATGACCTTGGCCCAGCCACTGCCTCGGTAGGGACTCAATTTCCACAGCAGCTCAATGAAGGGACTGGACTGGCGACCTTGGGGGCTCCTGCTGGGTGCTCACATGTTATTATCTTAATTGTGTGCTATTGACTGTTGGTGAGGCCGGTCACTCCGGTGCAGGTGTGAGCACCTTTGGGCATTGATCTCGGCATTGCTTTAGTGGCTATCAGAGCAAACTTGCCAAAGTGATTTTCATTTGACAGGGAGAAAGCCACACAGTGCCATCTGAAATTATTTTAGCTTTGCCTTTAAAACAATGTGGTTACATTACAGGAGACTTGAAGGGTTGTGGGGCATGAGGGGCCACCCAAAAGCCCCCTCCCAGTGTCACAGCACTGTCTTTTCCCTTTTTCCTCCCTTATCCCTGTCTTCACACTGCCTGAAAGTCAAGGTTACCTGGAGGGGGTGGACACATACGACGTCCTGACGTCGCCACATAACGGACCCAGGCACTTTCTTGAGTCTTTTTCTCAGACATAGTCATGAACAAGAACCTCCTAAAGGTGTCATCCCCAAATACAGTGACACCAAGGGCAGCAGGGCCCCAACCCACGAACTTGGGGACACAAGTCTGCCCACACACAGAGCAGCAAGGGAGCAGGGTGGAGGTCTAGGGTTCCCCATGCTGGTCAAGGACACAGGTCGGAAGGACGGGGCTGAAGATCTAGAAGTAGCCCCATTTCTGCATTGAAGTCCTATGTCCTCGTCCTTGGAGTCGGGGGCTGAGACAGAGTAGATGTGAGGTCATCGGACAAGAGAGTGAGGTGTCGGGGCACTAAGCCACCAGAGTAAGACAGCTCACCCAAGCAGCTGCTGGAGTTACACCCGGAATGACAGACAGGGAACAGGGGGGCTGTGGCCCCATGGACATGGCTGAGTTGTGTCCCCCAAGTCCATGTGTCACCGTCCTCACCCCCAGTTTCTCAGATGTGACTGTCTTTGAAGATGCATCTCTAAAGAAGCAATTAAAGTTAAATGACATCATACATGTGGCCCAAGGTGACTGGTGTTCACATTAGAAGAAGAGCTCAGGACATGAACACACAGAGGGACGACCGTGAGAGGACACAGTGAGGACACAGTGGGGACACAGCGTCTGCACGCCAAGAAAAGAGGCCTGGGGAGGACCCAGCCCTGAGGGCACCTGGACCTCGGAGTCCAGGCCTCCAGGACGCCAGACAGTGAAGGTCCGAGATGCTTTGTTGGGGCTGCCTCAGTGGAAACAACCGGGGAAGACCAGGTTCTGTCCAACATGATGCTCACTCCTAGTGTTATGAGCTCGTCCCATTATTCCCCCTGTGGCATCGGGTGTCCCTCTTTTGTCGCAAAGAAGTCTCTAAAACTTCAACAGGGGCTTCTCATCCCCTGGAGATGTGAGGAGACATGCCCTCAGTGCGCACTGCCAGGGCTCTGCTGCCCTACGGTCAGCACTGGGACCACAACCCCCTGCAGCCCTCCCCCATGTTAACCTGGGCCACCTGCCCCTGTTCATTTGTCTCTGTGGAAGCAAGTTAGTCCAGCTGCCCCCAGACCAACAGTTCCAAGCGTCCGGCAGGTGGGGAGGTGCCTCTCTGCTCCCCTCAAGTGTCTGCTGTCCACGTAACCACATCAGGCCCTGTAGACCCTGCGCTCAAGGACCAGGGAAGAGGGGAGGCCATGCAGCAAAGTGGGCTGGCCCGGGGTGACAGGCTGCGCTGACCGTGCCATCTACAATGGCACTCCTCTGCTCCCAGGGGAGCTGTGGCTCAGACAATTCAACCTCATTCTGAGACACAAGAGGCCAAACTCCCATGGAAGGGCTGTTCGTGTAGCCGCTGGGGGGCAAGGGACTGCTTGTCCCCTCAAGCCGAGGCCACGTGCTGGTGCCACTGCCGTGAGGAGAATTAGCTGCCACGAGAGGGTTTGGTGGCTGCCTCTTCCTTCCCAGGAAGCAAGAGAAGAGAAGGGATGGGAAGAAGCTCAACTGACAGCGGCCCCTTACAAAGCAAAGCCACAGTCAGAGGACACACGAGTGGGTGCTCTGATGTCCCGGCGCCCCCGAGGGTCCGACCTCCAGGCAGCCCCGAGGGTCTCCATCCCCCACCTTCCCTGAGCTCCTTCCCCCTTGAGTGTGTGTCCCTTAAGTGGGTCTTCCTTAATTCAAGGCCTTCAAATTCTTTGAAAATCAGCTCTCTGGGGTTTGATCAGCGTAATGTGATGTGGGAAGCTGCATCGTTATCTGATAAATTTATTGTGTGTGGCATCGTACTTGGTGGTTATGAAAAAATCAGCAGTTGCCTGGTTACCAGAATTGTCTGTCAGCTCCCAAACCGCCAGGCTGTGGTGTCGACCCGCTGGTCTCTTAGGGTTGCAGCCAGGGTTCCCGATGATGCTGAGCGAATCTGGAAGGCCAGGGGTTCAAGGGTCAGGGGTGCACCCAGGCCCTGTCAGCCGTCCCACTTAGAAAACGCATCGAGCAAACAGGCCCAGCTGTGGTTTGCGGCCACACTCAGCTTCAGGAGAGAAGAGACAAGGAAGCGGTTTCAAGCTCATTATTGAGTGAGCAACCGCTCTGGGGACAGACAGACGCATCTGGATGACAGCCAGTGATAGGGTTCTGGGAGAGTCCTGTGTCCAGTCCTGCCGCCCGAACCCTTGCTTTCCCCACAGTAACCGAGTTGTGCCCTGGGCTCTGCAGCAGGTCTAGATTCTGAAAGCCAATGATCTTGAAACTGAACTCTCTGCCCTCCATGCTCATGCACGTGCCTGCTTCCCAATGTCCTGTCACTTCTGTGGGGACCACCATCATGGCCTGTGTCATTGGCCCATCCCAATCCTGAAATTGTGGTGGAGGGGAGGAGCGCAGACCCTGACCCTGCATGTGCCCAGGTCCCTGTAACTAGTAAGTTCTGTCCACTCACCCCTCCTCCTATCTGCCCATCTCAGTCTACCTATCTGGAAGTCCCCCTCATGTCCTTTTTCCCATCCTGTATCCAGATAACAGAGTCAGCTAGCTGAGGAGTCCAGCAGGGGGCTCCCCAGGGGGTGTCCCTTGGAGTCTTGTAGTTACATCAGTCAGATCCAAGACAGGGAGAAGCTGTAGATGCATATTTCCTTCAACATTCCCAAAGGCATGACCAAAAACAACACGCATGAACCAAACTTCTGTCTATACATGTTTGCCACTTGTGTTCTCCTCAGCTGTAGAGAATGACTTGTGGGGAAGAGACGTATAAAGTTGTGTCCCTAAAATAATGTGCATGATTATGTGTTGATGGAGAAATGTTGCTGGCCTCTCAAGGTTGTTGTAAGAACTGAGTAAATGAATGGTCGTGGGGGAGATTTTTTGTGAAAAGGACACAAATGTCAGCTGTTGTGGCTGTTCTTTCACACAGTCAACCAGTGGGCCACCAGAGGTGCCCCACCTACTCGGGATTGGGAACTGTCCCAGGTGCTGAAGGCTCAGTGGAGCACAGCAGGGGTGCACAGAACCCCAGACAGAGCCCATGGTACCAATGCTTGGGCAGGGACTTCCTCACCACCTGTCTGGTAGGCATTCATTGACTCATTTTTATTTTTTCATCCATTCATCCATCCATCCATCCACCATCTGTCCATCCATCATCCATCCATCCTTCCATCCTCTCAGGTGTCTCTGCCTGGACCATCAATGCCATTCTCTCCATCCTTCCAAGCTTTGTTGTTAACTCCCTTCCCCAGGCTTTCAAGGGACCAGCACCCCTGCCCCTGCTCTGAGTCCCCACATGGCAACATCAGGAGCTGTCCCCACATCTTGTCTCCCTCCCTGAAGCTTTTTTGTGAACACAGAGTGAACTCTGCAGCCTGTTGTTTGGGTCCTAGTCTAGGCAACTCCCAGCAGTAAAACACTGGGGCAGTTACAAGGACATGGATGCCCGTGACTCAGTCTCCTCTTCAGTGGCGCGGCATGCTCTCATAAAATGGCTGTGTTAAATAAATGAATAACACAGACCAATGGGAAGCTGTGTTTGCCTCCTGCTAAGCATGATGTGCACTTATTTGCCCTGATTCTTCTCACATCCCTGAGGCAAGGGAGGCCCCCCAAGCTCACTTCCCGCTCCATCCCCCACCTTCCCCAGTGTTGTACAAGCCGCACTTCCTCTCTCAGCCACGGTGCTCAGCTCCAATCATGATTCTAAGAGAATTTATTTACTCCTCACCAAAACATAGATCCCACCAGGCCCAGGACCTTGGCTGTTTCACATGGGGTCCCACCCCCCAGAACTATGGGTGCTCGATGCGCAGCTGGGACATGACTCAAGGACTTTGCCCAATGGGCACAGCCCCCTCACTTCTGCACAGATGCCCCCAGGCCCCAGGCGGAGACCTTTGTGGAGGAACAAGCTCTCACTCCACCCTTCTTCCATGATAGTTTTATTTCCAGACAATTCACTTATTTGGGGAGGCAGGCATGCCTCTTCCCAGGAATAATTTCCTCTCCTGTTTTTATTTTAAGCTTATAAACTTTGAAAGGAAAAAAAGCCTCTACGCCTGTGAAAAAGATACACCCTGAAAGAAATGGTGCCAACACCTGCTATGTGATATCATTAATAAATTACAAGAATACTGCAGCACCTTAAACACTCGTCTGTTTTGAGCCATTTGAAAAGAGTTGAACTTTTCTGGGCCGGGTGCCAGTGACCGTCTGGTGGCCTCCAGAGCTTGCATGGGGGTAGGGCAGCTGGAGAGCTGCAGGCGGGGGTCCTGGCTTCCTCGTAGGGAAACTAATACAGTGTCTTCTGCTCAATTACTCTCGTCCCAAATCTGAGGCATTTCCCACTCACATTTTCCTAGAGTGAACAGAGGTAGGAACCTCTAGGACATATTCCTAGAAGACACATCTTGACACATCTATGCAATATAATTTTTTTTAATGTGATGGGATAGTGCCTACATTTCCTTAACACTCAGACACGCCGTGGTCTCCGAGAAGACGCACAGGGGCACCCAGGCCAGGAACCTCGCTGGTGCTGTTTCCGACCCTGAGCCATCACCAGTGTGGGCTGTTCCCGCATCTTCAGGGGTCAGAGCCCTCAGAGGGGAGGGGGATCTGACCTCAGCCCCTGCCCAGCACCTGACACTTGATGGGTACATTCAGTGAGCAGATTTAATATAGGATATTTGTCATGGCCCATAGTTGATGTCAGGGAATGTCCACGTTTATAGCTCAACATGGATGTTGGAGGAAGTCCAATGGTGGGATTCAGCCAGTTCGCAAAGGTTCAGCAGAACTGATACCTATTTTTTGGATGAGTTTGGCAAACCAGTTGTTAAAATGGCACTTGTCATCAGGGTTCTCTCTAAGGTGGGCGCCTGGGCAGCCGCCCAGTGCGGAAATCACAAATTTACATTCCTTACTCTTTTTTTAATGTTCATCTGTGCCACAGCACATTCTAAGTGCCTGTGGTAATGTTCATTCTGTCCATAGGTGAAAAAAACTGCAAGTGAGGACACCAATCAAGAAGCAATATGGAGATATCTTAAATAACAGTTTATTGTTTTTTTGTCAGGTATTTTTTAGTATTTTTTATTAACATTTTAAAACTCTTTCTTGTAACAATCTAGTTTTGTGTACCTCTTTTATTGTTCTTATTTAAGTATTCAATGCATGAAATTATAAACTACCTTTTGGTATATTGTTTTTTTTGTACTTAAAACAGTCATTAGAACAGAGAACCAGTTGTTAAATTATTTGAATCCCACAACTGAGGAAGTCACAGTATATCTCAACAGATGGATGGAAAGAATATTTTCTGTCCCTTATAACTTTCAAGTGACATGGAATAAGAGTGGACCCTGTGCCTCTCACACATGCTGTCAGCAAGCTCCGTGTAAACATGGCAACTGTCTACATGCAGACCCACGCGGCCATGCCATGTCTGCACCATATGTATCTCCACACGCCTTAACTCATCAGTTCTCACAACACCCCTAGGAAGCATGTGTGATCGGCCCCCAGCAGAAGTCAAAGAAGCTAAGGAACTTTCCCAAGATCCAGAGCTATAGCAGGCAGCAAAGGCTGGTGCTCAAACCTTGATGGTCAGACTTGGGGTCATGCCCTAAGGCCATTTGCATCCAGGCTCAGGACCTGCTCAAAGAGCCCGATGTCAGCAACAAACAGGTAGAGGGCAGTCCAAGGCCTGGCACCTCCAGCTACCACTGGTCGGACACAGGCAGTCACAGCTTTACCACTGGACCCTGAAAGCTGGGTAGCTGACCGTGAGGAGGGAGGGGCTGAGCTGGGTAGCCTCACTGGGTGTCCTGTCAGTGATTTCTGGGTGCTATCTACAGGCAGAGTCATTAGAAACAATAATAGGTTTGGATCCTGAGGGTGTGTGCGTTATCAGTAGAAACCACATTAAATATTACTCTCAAAGGAGAAGTGTGCCTGTCAGATAGACAAACAGAAATCACGGATGAGAAAAGCATGGGGGGGGGGGGGTGCTCCATCTGATCACCGTGAATGGTGGTGACAGAGAAGTGCTTTGGGCATGGGCAGAAGGTTGGATGGTGAGAAGCCAGCTGGGGTCGTCTCACCCTTTGTACTCAGAAAGCTGACTGGAAATGGCCAAGGTCACCTCATCACCAGGCCTTCTGTTCCTGTTTGTAGTCGTCTCACGATAAGCCTCGCTGACCCTAGAGAGCATCACTCCTTCTCATTTCTCCCTGAGCCCCAGTGTACCCCACAATTAGCTGCCCTGTCACCCATACACCGGTGCACGTGATATCCTAGCTTCCATCCACAAGGAAGCCCCCTCCTGGCTCACGGGGTTCAGCTGCAGTGGAAAGTGACCTCTTCTACTCTAGTGAATGAAGATGTTGTTCTAGGATTTCTTGACACAAATCCAGGCTCCACAACTCGTTAGCTGTGTGAATATGGGCAAGTTGCTGGACCTCGCTATACCTATAAAAGGTGATGCTACTACTCACCTCATAGGACACGTGTGAGGATTGAATGCGATCCCCCGTTACAAACTCTGAAAACAGCTCCTGGCTCATGTCCATGCCCTGCAGCCATCTCACAGATGGGGATGGGCACAGGGGTTCCTGCAGCATCACTCTCCTGGTCCTGGGACAGTTTCAGCAGGTCCCAGTCATCCCCTAAGGTGGTCTTACAGCTCCTTAGACCTAATTCTCAGGTATAAAGTGTCCTGTGGTTTCTCTAAGTCACAAAGCACAGCTGTAGGTCAGTAATTAAAACAACCAACCCCCTGTTTGCTCCCCAGTTCTGGACTCTAATTAGTACTTGAGACTTTTCTGTCCCACGGTTCAGGTCTGGGGTCGGGAAGGGAGATGCACCCAGGGACAGGGAAGTGTTTTCCTCTTTTCTCTTTCTAAGCTCAGTGCTGAGTCCTTCGTGGGGCTGATCACCTCTCAGAAACCCCCAATGGCCAGAGAAGGGAGAGGAGGGGAAGAGGGCGTGAGGAGTACCCTGCTTAATAAAAATGTTCCAAAAAATAAGAAACTAAACCCAAATCAAGTGGAAAGAAAAACAACAATAAATATAAGAATGGAGAACTAATGAAAGAGGATAGAAAACAAGAGAAAAATCTACAAAAGTTTGTCCTTTGGGAAGATCAACAAAATTAACAAACTTTTAGCTATTACTGGTCAAGAAAAAAATACTAGAGAAGACTGACTGCAAAAATCAGGGATGAAAGAAGGAATGCCGTTACTGATCTTTAGGAAAGCAGTAGAATTTTTAAGGCACAACACGAATAACTATGTAAAAGATGAAGATAACAGGCAGAGGGGACGCCAGTCCTGAAAAGACATAAACGAATAAAACTTATTCAAGAAGTATAAATCCCAAATAGGCTAAAAAAGAGAGAGAGAGAGAGATTGAATTAATAATAATAATAATAATAAAATACCACTCAAAGCAAGCTACAGATTTATTGCAATCTTTATCAAAATCCCAACGGTGTTTTTGAAGAAATTGAAAAATCGGTTCTAAAATTCATATGATATCTTCAGGGATCCCCCCAAATAACCAAAACAATCTCATAAATAAGACTAAGACTGGAGGACACACACACTTCCTGATTTCAAGACTCACTACAAAGCTACAATAATGAAAACTGGCGTGATGTGTGAGGCTGGTTGACAGACAGACCCATCAACCAAAGGGCTAGAAGGGTGAGCCCAGACGAGCCCTCTCCCATGCAGGAAGTGACATCTGACAAGGGTGCCAAGATGACTCATGGGGAGTAACCGTCTTTTCAACAAACACTGTTGAGAAAACTAAACATCTACATTAAAAGAGGGAAGCTGGACCCTCCCCTTATGCCACATACAAAAATTAACTCAAAAGGAGCAAAGACCTCAACGTTAGACCTAACACTTTAAAACTTTTGGAGGAACACGATCATGGGAAATCTTTGTGACATTGGACTGGGCAATGATTTCTTCCTTATGGCACCAAAAGAGCCAGCAACAACAACACTAAACATAGATAAATGTCATTAAATGACATTAAAATGTAAAACATCCATGTGCCAACAGAAAGAAAAGGCAATCTATGGAATGAGAGGGGAGAAATTGCAAATGATACATATCTGAGAAGGGGTTAATATCCAGAACATATTTAAAAAAAAAAAAGTCTACAACTCAACCACAGGAAACCAAACAACTCAATTAAAAAAAAATGGACAACGGACTTGAATAGACATCTGCCCAAGGAAGATATGCAAATACCCACAAGCACATCAAAGATGCTCACCATCGCTAATCGCTCGGGAAATGCAAATAAAAACCACAATGAAATGCCCCCTTCCAGTGAGTAGGAAGGAAGCCTTCTGAGAGAGAGAGAGAGAGAGAGAGAGAGAGAGAGAGAGAGAGAACAGGTATTGGCCAGGACATGGAGAAGTTGAAACCCTTGTGCCCTTGTGGTGGGGACGCAAACACTATAGAAAACAAGAACAGTATGGCAGTTTCTCAGAAATAAAAATAAAACAGAGTTACCATACGTGCCAGCAATCCCACTTCTGAATACATACCCAAGAGAACTGAAAGCACTTCAAGATACTACGTGCCCACCCATGTTCGCAGTGATGTTATTCACAGTTCCCAAGAGAAATGCAGACCCACACACTAGCGCAGCAGCGTCATAGCAGCCCCAGAGAGGAGCTCTGTCCATCAACGGATGAATGGATGGATGAGTAATGTGTGGTACCTCCATACAGTGGACATGGCCATAAATAGAAATGACATTCTCACATTGGACTGTCCAGACTAAACAGTGGGTGGATTAGTGGTCTGGGATTCGAGGTGACTGCCAAGGGGCATGAGGCTTCTTTGTGGGGTGATTGCAGTAATGGACACATACCTATAGGTGGCCCATGAGAGAGGAACAGGAGCAGAGGAGCGATGTCCCCACCTCTGGAAGCCCAGGCAGGACGGAGGGGAGAGGCAAAGCAACCCCAGAACTCCAGCCCCTGTGAGGCAGACAGCTCCTGGGCACCAGGGAGAAGACGGCAGGGTCTGCAGCACCTGCGGGAAGGCCCTCAGCAGGTGGGGGCTAAGTCTTGGCCCCACCGTCTTCTAAAAAAACAAAAAACTACAATAGCCACCAGCCACAGGTTAACTCATTCTCTGTGACACCCCACCGTCCATGCCGAAAAGAAGGAATAAGCAGCAGTAAAGTCAGCTCATCCTGCATGTGTTTCCCCAGCCAGGAGCCATCAATTACCTGCAAGGTGTTGTGCTTGTGGCTTTGACAAACGGTGGCCAGCTCCACAAGGGGCAATGGGCGGAGCATCACTTTTATACTTCTATTCATGGGCTCAAATCTGAGAAAGAGCTTATTAGCATTTTAATGATCAGAAAGCAGTTGCCACCCTCACTTTCATGAATGACATAAGATTTAAGCACGTGCGATTATGTTTTATAAATAAAAGGCAGTGGGCATGGCCGTTCTCCTGCAGAGACACATTAATTCTGTCTCCCCCCACCCGCTTCTCCACACCATGTCCTGGGCTTGCTCCCCGTATGTCCTGTCATCTCCCTCCCCCCAGTGCTGTTAGCATTCAGCCAAAAGCTGGACAGTCACCCCACCCAGCCTCCTCCTCAAGGACTGTGGGACACCATAGTTTGGGGGTCACTGATAGATATATGAAATTCCAACTGCCCTTTTGTTGTTCCACCTGGCTGCCTGACCTCAACCTTACTTACTGGACAATCGCCCCTGAGGCAGAAGAATTCCAGAAAGCTGAAATCATAAAACTATAAAAGGGAACATACCAGAACTTCTGACTCAGTACCCCCTCAGGCTCTCCCAAACCCTATAAAATTCGCCCCTAGTCTGTAACTGGTGCCCTTCTCCCCAGAGAAGTGCCTGGCAGGGTTTCTTTCTTCCTTTCAATAAAGCCTGTTACTCTGGTCTTTTCGGACTCCCATGGATTCCAACAGTCACCAGGAGCAAAGCCATGTAGGAGCTGAAGTCCATCCCTCACCCTCTGGATGACATGCCCAGTGCAGGACAGGACTCCTGGTGGGAAGGGGACCCCCTGAGCCCCAAGGGCTCTCCTCTGTCTGTGGTGCTCCCCACAAAGAGGGGTTCTGTCTCCTGCTGAACATCTCTCATCAGGATGGGGAAGGGCATGGACACGTCGTCCACTGTCTTCACCCCTGGAGCCCAGGCTGCAGGAGCCCTGTGTAGGTCCCTGCATGGGCTCCTTGATTTATGTCCAAATTTTAAATGAGCAAAACTGATCTATGAGTTATCATTTTATCTGTGAAGAACCCAGACAGGATGAGCTTTGTGTTCACCCAAACTCATCATCATTGTGGCTACGACCCACCTTGCAAACCCTCCATCAAAGCATGAGGTCTCGGCTGAGCACCAAGGGCAGTTTCTCTGGGGGAGGGTTGGAGGAAGGGCTGGAGCTGGCCCAGCTTGAGGTCCAGTGGGGACAAGGAGGGGCTCCCAGTCAGCAGGTGGGGTTGCCTCCATCTGGTGAGGACAAGGTCACCATCTGAACAGTGTACTGCGGCGGACAGATGGCCCACTGGCCCCAGGCTTAGTTTGGTGGATGCTCCAGGGGGCCTGGGAAGTCATGGTAAACCCTTGCCCTCTGACTGCCAGCCCCTCCCAGTCTTAACGTCCACTCGTCTATGACTGTGCATGGAGCAGTGGTGGGCAGGGCAGGTCTGGCCTCTGGGAACTGGCATTCTTGGCTCCTCCCCTCAGGGCCACACTCTCTACGGGCGGGGCTTGGGACAGAGCCACACAGTAGAATGAGCCCCGTCTGTGGTTTTTCTACTTGGAAAACTCAACACTGATTTGTTTCTCCCTTATAATAAGCCTTTTCAAAGCCACAGTTAAGGGTACTGAGCCACGCCCTAATTCCCAGCGGGTGTCCCAGACTGTGAACACAGAACCTGCCTCATTCTTCCTCCTTGCCACTGACCAGTGGCCCAGGAAGGGAACCCTGCCCCCAACGGCCCAGAAATGCTGGCTGTGAGCCCAAGATTCGGCTCAGATAGGAAAAACAGAGGCATCTAACACCTTCTCATTTTGGCCAGTCTGCTAATGTAAGCGAAAGTA
The DNA here is from genome assembly GCF_036850995.1 of Saccopteryx leptura. Taxonomy (NCBI): domain Eukaryota; kingdom Metazoa; phylum Chordata; class Mammalia; order Chiroptera; family Emballonuridae; genus Saccopteryx; species Saccopteryx leptura. The sequence continues at coordinate 319,024,697 of NC_089503.1, forward strand.
ATTTCTTCAAAATCACATTGAATAAAAGGTGAAACAATGTTAGAGTCAGAAAGTAGCTGAATATCTCTTTGTAACAAGCAGCTGACCTCCAGGGCCTGGGTGCTCAGGAACTCATCCCCAGGGGCCACGTGTAGCCCCAGGCGAAGGTGCGGGGAGGTGGTCCCAGCCACCAGCCCTCTCAGGGAGGCTGCTCCCTCCTCTCTGGGTAGGGCCGCTGTGATTTCTGGTTTCAGAGGGGCTGTGTTTCGGGCACAGTCTGGGCAGGGACGGAGAGACTGGACAGCCTCCCTCTCCAGTAGGATGGGGACACAGGGGTCATCCCCACCTCTGCACAGTAAACCACCAGAAACTGGGCAGTGGAAACAGCTGTCTGTTAACTCACAGCCTGAGGGTCGGGAGTCCAGGTAGGAGAGACGGGGTTACCACTCAGTGTCACCAAGTCGAGACCCAGATGTCACAGGGCTGAGTCTTTGTCTGCAGACTGGAGGGAAATTGCCGCCACACTCACTCAGGTGGTTGGCAGAACCCAGGACCTGCGGCCGCAGGTCTGAGGAGCTCTCACCGTCAGGATGCCTCTCCACTCCTGGGGGCACCTTGTCCCCTCATCCTCTGAATCTCTCTTACTTCACCTTCTTCCATCCATGGGAGGACACGCTCTGCCCCAGAAGGCGGTGCTCAGCCAGGAGCACCCAGAACAACACAGACAGACAGACAGACAGACGACACCACCCCTGTCACCTCTCCTGCGTGGCTTCTGAGCCTCACTGGCTTTTGTGTTCAGCTCTAGAAAGACTGGGCAGATAAGATTCATGATCTGCTTCTCGGAGTCAAATTTCATTAAGTGTCTATGTTTCTTACCTATTACTCAATTTTGTAAAATGTTCTTCCCAACTTATATCCTTCCGTGTTTGATGAATTCAGAATTATTATGGTTTTACCTCAGACAAAGAAATGTTCTCTGATCCAGGAGAAATCTCAGCAAAAATTATAGTAAAAAGCCAGGTAACTGTACACTTGTAGCCAAAAGCAAATATGAATATATCTGCAGGCGTTTGTCTGTGTGTGTGGATTTTGGTTAAAAGTACTGAAGAAATGTGCTTTGATTGCATGGGAACTCTCTGCTGCGTAATGGTCGCAACTTTTCAGCCCAGTCTGGGGACGGTCATGGGAACTTGGCAGGACTTATCTTCGCTCAGCGACAGGACGGTCGAGTCCCTTCCCGGTGCCCATGGGTTCCCAAGCACCAGAGGACCATCTGTCCAGCCACGTGCCAGAGGTGGAGAGGATAAAAATAGGACAGCCTCATCTGCACAGGCGTGGACAGCCGTCTTCATGTCCAGATTGGAATGGCTGTGGACGCCATCCCCAAATTAGCCCATTTTTTACCGAGACAATAATGGGCTCAGAGGTCTACTCCCTGCGAAATGGAGTCCTCCGTCGCACCCTAGGTCTGCGCTGGTCCCGAAATAGCTGCGTGCCAGCAGGCACGTCTGCATTAGCGTGTTCGTCGGATTCAATTACACGGCTGCGCACCACCCGGCCGCTGGTTTATCATGTGTCGATGTAATTTAAAAGTGATCTGCACCTCATGTTCCATAGTGAAGGAAAAAATTAAGTAAGAAGTGTAATGAATGGTGCCCACCTCTTCACCACCACACGGAGCTCTCTCGGCCCTTTAAATTCTTTATGAAAGACAAAGGAGATAAGGGCCCCCAGTAGAAGAGGCCACGGGCACCACCATTAGCAGTTCCCTGCTCAAATTATTCATCCCAACCCACCATGAAGAGCCACATGCAGCTTGTTGAACGCAGCTGAGGTTCAAGCATGCCCTCCTCTGCAATAACGCATCGATATTTTAAATGCGTTTTCAATTTGAGATGGGATCTGAAAGCCGGGCTCACAATTTGCAACAACTGTAAACCCAAGAGTTACATTAATCACAGGATGAATATGGCTGGGCCTTTTTTTCTTTTTCTTTATGTGGCACAGTGGAGTTGATTTTCCTCTCTTTTCATGCAGTTAGTGGACCCCACTCTTTCGGAATGAATAAAAGCTCAGTGTTGACAACGCGATGCCTCCAAATTAGAACCAGACGGCCTGTCCACTTGCAACTCACGTCCAAGGCGTTGTCCCACCAGCAGAGAAGAAATAAACATGGAGAGGCACCTGTTCACGTGTCTGCTCAGGCTTAGGTCCCAGCAGTTGTCGAGGATAAGGATGCAGCCCAGGAGGACACTGCTGCTCAGAGGAAGGTCCTCAATGGGTGAAAACCCCAGGGCCCTGTGCCTGGGAGAGGGCAGCCACCTGGGGTGTGAGGGGTACCTGGGAAAAGAGCGGTGACCCCACGGCGGCCTCCAGGCGGCCTGGCAAGCAGCAGTGTGGACCCTGGACAAGGGGTTGGATTGGATGGCCCTGGGGTGTCTTGATTTTATAGACAAGAGGCTTTCAGTGAACCTGGGGGAGGGGACATGCCCAACACGGGCTTCCCTACAAAGAGCTCACTCTAGCCCTGACTCACAGCTTCTAGAGGAGAGGAAAGAAGAATCACTTTAAGTGGAAAAATACAGATTCTAGTAAAAACAGTCACAGATGTTGTATTTCCCGCTGTGAAGAGGCACATTCTCAGCAAATGTCTCCTTCCCTTAACCCTGGTGACGTCTTCCCCGCTCCCCAGCTGCTGTGGGAAGCTGGCTGTTTGCTATGATCCCATCATGGAAGTTGCTGCCTGGACCGCCCTGGGGCCTGCGCAGGAAAAGCAGCTGCGGGGGGCGGGGGTGGGGTGGGGGGCGGAGTACAGGCACAGTGAGACAGCCCCTCCCCGCCCCTGTCGCCTTCTCCAGTGCTTGGACTGGGGCTGGGGTCCTGCCCTCCCCTCCATGCCTGTGGTCCTGAGGGTCCTGGTGGCACCCAGGACAACACCCAGCACCCGCGGGCAGGTCCTTTCTCTGCTCTGGGCCTGGGCTCACTTTTCTATAGATCAAGGGTGCTGACAGCCTTGAACTCCAGCCTGCACGGGTTAGTCAGGGGGCATGGGCTCTTCCAACTGAGGCAGGGTGGGGCTCTTCCTGCCCCCACTGTTCCTGCCACCCAGGCTCAGGCAGCCCCCACAGCCCCCAGAGTGCCCATGGACATTAGGTACAGACCACCTCAGAGAGGGTGGGCACCGTGCCCCAGGGAGGCCCACAGAGGCCTGTGCAGGGTGTACCTGGCACAGTGTGGTTCCATGACAGCATTTCAGGGGACACATCATGATGCCGTCCTCCTGCCGTCCTAAGATGATGGCCCGGGTTGCACTGACCACCAGGATTCCCAGCACCGAGGACCACAGCGGGGTCTTTGAGATGCCAGGGAAGAACCTCAGCCCATCTTCCCATGGCTGTGGCCAATCAAGACAGGCGAGGGCTGCAGCAGAGGGCAGGCTGCTCAGGGACACAGCCTCACTCCTCCTCTCTCTGCAGGCTCCTTGCCACCCTGCGGGCTGGGCCGGTCCTCCAAGCCCAGGTCTGGTCTCACCCTTCTAATCTGTGCCTGGAGCTGAGGCAGCTGGTTTTTTCTTGCTGGCTGTCCATGGCCCTCTCCTTGGCACACCCACAGAGAAGGAGAACTCTGCAGAGTCCCTTCTTACAGGACACTAATCCCAATGGGCTAGCGCCCCACCCTCATGGCCTCACTAAGCCTTAATCACTTCCTCACAGGCCCCCTCTCCCATCACAGTCACTCTGGGGAGTTAGGGCCTCAGCCCATGAATTTGGGAGGACACTGATATTCACTTCGTAACACTCATCAACAAGTATCCAACATCCTGAAGCTTTCTGATAAAGGCCCACCGAGTGCAAAGGCAGGAAGACACCATAAAACTTCAGACAGAAGGAGGATGGTGGTTGGATGGTGGTCAGTGAGGGCTCCACGAACAGGGGCCTGAGAGGAACGTTCAAGGCAGCACTGAGCAGTCGAACCAGCCTGAGCCGAGACACCAAAAGGCAGCACCGAGCAGTCGAGCCAGCCTGAGCCGAGACACCAAAAGGCAGCACCGAGCAGTCGAGCCAGCCTGAGCCGAGACACCAAAAGGCAGCACCGAGCAGTCGAGCCAGCCTGAGCCGAGACACCAAGCGGCGGAGCATCTGGTGAAGCGACACTGTGTGTGAGCACAGAGGGCCCAGCTGGCCCTGTCTCAAGTCCTCTCATCACCAGGCCAACTCACGAGCTGCAGGGTCGCCACTGTGGAGGTTGGAGGGGCCACACCGGCCACACCCACGGCAAGCTCTCCTTTGGACTGGCTTTCCTCTGGTGTCGGCAAGTGCCAGGGCACCAAGCTCACCCCAACCCCCTGCAACATTGGCAGTTGAGTCCCATCCCGGGATGATGTGACAAAGTCTCTCTCCTGACACTTGGGAGAAGTCACTAATGCTTGGGGTTTGTGATAATTTTATGGCCAATAGATCACATCACACATGAGAAGAATCCGTAATACGGAGATGAAGAAAAACAATTTATTAATGTTAATAAATCCTCCAATAAAACTTCCAGGAGGGCCCGATAGTGATAAATTGAATAATTATGAGTATAATTATGACTAACTAGAAGTATAATTTCATGCTAATGCAATAATAATGACACAAAAGTGTTAGATCATGAATTTTAACTGCTTAGTTATTTCACAGTTCCACCAGTATGGACCCAAAAAAAAAAGAAAAAAAAAATCCTCTGAAATCTGATCAAATGATGGTCGACCAAGAATAGAGAAAAGTGTTCTTGGTTTTAAACAGACATCGTTTTGATGATCTTTTCTGGGCTGTAAAAAAAAAGACATATGCTAATTAGGAACTGGAGAATACTGAAGTCAGAAAGTGGGTACACAGAGCAACACTTTTCTGAGTCAAAAAATATCTGGTTAATGGAACGCCGTGGTGGGGGGGGGGGGGGGGGGCGGGAGGATGGTGGAGAATGTGCGTTTACATCTGCATTTTATGATGATAAACGTTTCAGGAAGAAGGAGGCTCCCACAGGCAGATGTGCGTGGCTCAACTCGATAAAGCATTGTAGGGGGTGGAGGGGTTAGAGAGGCTTGTCCAAGCAGACCATGCTCCGAGGACATGCAGAAAATGGAACTCATAGGAGGTGGCTCTCCGTCTGGACTCAGGACCCACCTGGGCCACAGAGCTTAAAGGTTTTCCTAGAGCTTTTCACTCATATGATTGGTGGAGACATGAAGAATTGTCCCTGAGTCGTGACAGCATCCAGCAGATGGGCACTATGGCCAGGGCCTGGGTGATATCATTCAATCACGGTCACTCAGGACAAGGTGGAGCCCTTGAGCTGACCAAATGGCCCTGAGGCCAGGTTGGAAGACAGCTCTTTTTGTCATATTTGCAAATATCTTCTCACGGATGCCCAAGAATGGAGTTGTACTTTGTTTACCAGTCTTTGCCCCTCATGGAGACCCAAGGGGAGAGACTTCCTCCCTAAATGACAGAAATGGACATTTTGGGATGAAATACCCCATTAATCTATTGTAAGACATGGCCGGTTTTCCAAAGGGATTCCGTTCCCACCAGGAGTGTGTGAGCGTTCCAGCTTCCCCACCTTCTCCCCTGGGCAAGACCCACCTTCAGGTCCAGCCGTTCTGGTGGACACACTGTGCTCCCCTCGTGACGCATTCTCTCACTCACTTCTTCACTGTCCCTGTATCTCCTGTAGTAAACGTTTTGTTTGAATATTTTGTTGCTGTTCTCATAAAACTTTGAGAATTCTTTATACATTCTGGGCCCAAGTTCTTTACTAAACATACGCTTGATAAATATCTCCCCCAGTTTGTGGGTCAACCATTTGGTCTATTTATAGCTTTTTGAAGACCAGAAGGTTTGTTGTTGTTGTTGTTGTTGTTATTTTATTTTTAATGAAGTCTAACTTATCAAATTTCTGTATCAAGGACTGGGCTTTTGGTAGCATGTCTGTGATCTACCTGCCTAAACCAAGGTCACAAAGATTTTTTTTTTTCCCCTCTGTAAACTACCAGAAGCTTTCGAGTTTAGGTTTCTTATTTAGGGCTATGATTCATTTCAAATTAATTTTTGCAGATGGTGAGAGATAAGGTTAGTTTTTCTCCGCCTGTGTATGTCTCAGAGTTCCAACGCCATATGGTAAAAGACCATCCTTTATTTACTGAAGAGCTTTGCAACGTTGATGTCAAAATCAGCTGTTTGTGCAAGAGAGTTTGGTCTATTTCTGGACCTTCTCTGTTCCATTCATCCATTTATCTATTTCGAAACCAATTCATTCTCTCAATAGTGAAGCTCAGTCAGTCCTAAAATTGGGGAGCTTTGCACTTCTGTTCAAAGATGTCTGGGTCTTTCTAGGCTATTGGCATTTTTGGGTGGATTTCAGAACCCGTTTGTTTATTTCCGCAAAAGATGCCGGATGAGGTTTTGATTGGGTTGTGTGTTGAAGCTATGGACCAATTTAGGGAGAACTGGTATCATAACCATACCGAGTCCTCTGGGCCATGATCTCTCTACTCCAATTCTCCTGAAATTTCACTAAGCACTGTCTTGTGTCTCTGTTGTCAAAGCTCTTCATTAGAATCTCATACTTCACAACTGTGGTAAAGAGTACTGTCGTACTCTTTTCTGACCATTTGTTACAATGTCATATTTGTTACAATGTCATATTTGTAACAAATGACTCTTGTATATTAATCTTGTATCCTGCAATAAAGCTATAAGCTCACTTATTATTTCTAGCAGCTTTTAACACAGATTCCACTGGGTCTTTGGGCGTACTATCTCGCCATCTCTGGATGAAGACAGTTTTACTTCTTTTCTTTGAAATCTAGACACTATGTGTTATGTGGGGTGCATTCTGCCCTGTTGTGCTGGTTAGAGCCCCCAGCATGGTGTCGCCAGGAACATGAGAATGGAGGAGACCACACAGCCCTACAGAGCACTTGAGAATTTTTTATCATGGAGCCATATTGGGCTTTATCGAAGTTTTGGGGTTTTCTTTTTTTCTTTTTCTTTTTTTTTTTTTTTTGCATCTATTGAGATGAGTTTTGCATTGCTAATATGGTCAATCACAATTAGTTTTCGGGTGTTGGAGGAAACTTGTGTTCCTGAGATAAATCCTATTGGTAATGATTTTTTTTTTTTTGGCTTTGTTGAATTCTATTTGCTAATATTTTGTTTGGAAAGTCTGCATTTATATTCATAAGACATATTAGTCTGCAGTTTTCCTTTCTGTGATGTCTCTGTGTGTATTTGGTGTTTCTGTATCCCAGTAACGCTGACAGAAACCCAGCATCAGCTGCCTCATAAAATAGACGAGCCCTTGGCCCTAGCCGGTTGGCTCAGTGGTAGAGTGTCGGCCTGGCGTGCAGAAGTCCTGGGTTCGATTCCCGGACAGGGCACACAGGAGAAGCGCCCATCTGCTTCTCCACCCCTCCCCCTCTCCTTCCTCTCTGTCTCTCTCTTCCCCTCCCGCAGCGAGGCTCCATTGGAGCAAAGATGGCCCGGGCACTGGGGATGGCTCCTTGGCCTCTGCCCCAGGCACTAGAGTGCCTCTGGTGGCGACAGAGTGACGCCCCGGAGGGGCGAAGTGTCGCCCCCTGGTGGGCGTGCCGGGTGGATCCCGGTCAGGCGCATGCGGGAGTCTGTCTGACTGTCTCTCCCCGTTTCCAGCTTCGGAAAAATATAAAATAGACGAGCCCCTTAATTCGGCAGTGACGTGTCTGAGCATGGGGTTCTCTGGTTTGGAGTTTTGTAGGTGGGTGGGATTTTAAAAATCCTTCCCCCAAAAAGTAGATTTTGGTTTGGTTGTTGTTCTCTGTTTTTTGTCTGTTTTCATCTTGCACTGGTTTCTGCTCATAGGTGATGACTTTCTTTCTTCCACCAAAGTCAGGTTTAATTTAATCTCCTCGTTTCCCAGGTCGTGGATTGCAAGCTGCCCTCTTTCTCTAACCCAGATGTTCACAGCTATCAGTCTCCCCCCATTCCCTGTCCCCAAGAACAACAGACACCACACAAATTTTCATCCACTGTGCTTTAATTTTCCTTTAGTCCAAAAATGCTTTCCAAATTTTCCTTTTGATGTTTCTCTTTGACCCATGGGTCAGGTAGAAATGTATTATTTATTTTCCAAATACCAGGGTTTGTTTTTCCCAAAGACCTTCCTCCTATTGACTTCTAATTTAATTCCTCTGTATTTGGAAACAGCCCTTCATGTGATTTCAATCCTTTAAATATATTATAACTCTTTTTATGCTCTAAAATGCACTTAGCTCTAATATGTACTTGACCTGATATTAATACAGTTATTACTATGTCAGTGGTCGGTAGTATGGGACACACTGGGTTACTGTTTCCCCTTGAACTTGTGTGTTTACTGTGAGTTTCTGGTAGCTCACATACACCTGAGTGTTGTTTTAGTAGCTACCCTGACTCTCTCTGTATTTAATTTGGGCGTAGAAACCACTTGTATTCAATGCGAATATCACTATTGTTCCTAGCTGTGGCCTTGCACATTGTAGTCTATTTGTCCTGTGTGGTTTTGGTTTCTTTTTTTACTCCTTTTCTGACAGATTAATTGATTGTTTCATTGATGCCACATCATCCCCTTTGTTGCTGTATTACAAGCCTTTGTTTTGGCTTCTTTGCGTGGTTGCATCGAGGTTCAGTCTCAGCCTCTCCATGTCCTGCAGCAGCCATCAGCGACACCCCACCCTCCACGTATAGAGAGAAGACTTACAGCCTGCCTCCACTGACCCTGTGTACTGTGCTAGGACAATTTACCTTCCCATGTGTCACCAACAAACACAGTGTAATGTGACCAATACCTGTATGCCAACAATTTAAGTCACAACTTCATTGAAATGAATGGTTTGGAAAATCCAACTCACAAAAATCAACTTGCAAGGAGACAGTACGTGTCCCTAGCTGGTGGGCTCAGTGGTAGAGTGTCAGCAGGGCGTGTGGACATCCCAGGTTCAATTACTGGTCGGGGCACACAGGAAAAGCACTCATCTGCTTCTCCATCCCTCCTTTCTCCCTTCTCTCTCTCTCTCTCTCTCTCTCTCTCTCTCTCTCTCTTCCTTCCCCTCCTGCAGCCATGGCTTGATTGGAGCGAGTTAGCCCCAGATACTAAAGAAGGTTCCATGGCCTCAGCCTCAGGTGCTAAGAAGAGCTCGGTCTCTGAGCAAGAGAGAAATGCCCCAAATGGGTGGAAAATCACCCTTTAATGGGCTTGTCAGGTGGGGGTCGGGGCGCATGTGGGAGTCTGTCTTTCTGCCTCCCCTCCTCTTACTGAAAAAAAAAAAAAGGAGACAGAATGTGTGAAGAACTCTGTAGCCGCTGAACTTGTGTCGTCCATCTGGACCGTGTTCCGTGGCACCTGTCAGGGAGCCTGATGCGTGTCCCCTGTGGAAGCAGGGGTGCGGGCTGCCTGGGTCAGTCCCTCCCTGCATCTGTCAGGGCAGGACTGTAGACGTGGCTCCTCTAAACCAGCTGTGGACCTGCTGGGGGGAGGGCAGCTGGGGTTGACGTTGAGAAGCCCTGGAAAGAGCCGCTCTGCTCTGGGGCCATGGCTTTGCAGGGGACACTCTCGGCGTGGGGACACAGAACTTCCAGGAGAGACAGACAAGACACACAGATGTTCAGGGACCGTGAAGCCACTTCCCCACATTCCAGACACATGAGGTCCCCTCCCTACCCCAGCCCCACAGCTCCAGCCCCTCTGTCAGAAATGGGCTGTAAAACTGACCACGTGAGCTCGAGGGGAGCACATGGGCAGAGTCACAATGTGCCCTTCGTATCCTCCTCTCCTGTGACTCCATCCTAAAGCCCTAGGGAGGCGGGGCACTCGACATGCAATCGAGTTCAGAGAAGGGGCATATCATTCACGGAGCACAGACCAGAGCCCCCTCGTGGCTCCCAAGGGAACACAAGGGTCTGAGTCCACCAGCATTTCTCTCTGGCTGGGAAACCAGCTGCAGATTTATGAGGGAGGTCCAGGGAAAAATAAATACACACAATAAATACCACTGTGCCCAATTATATCCTGACTGGTCTTCACCCGCCATCAATATGCATTGAGTCGAGTTAGCAGAGACAAAAGGCCATTAATTTGCATGTTGGCAGACCTGACATCTAATGCCACGTTTTCTGTTCCATAAACACCTTCCTCTTCTCCAAGCCAAGCTATGTTTGCAGTTTTTAGGGCAAGCGGATTATCCAACTATCTAGACTTGATCCATGAACATCGTTGTAAAAAAAAAAAAAAAAAATCAGAAAAAAGATAAAAACAGAGGTTGTAGAGCTTAGAGCACTTGTTCCTGTTCAAGGTGCGCGTGGTTGTAGGATGATCACGTGTCAGAACAGGGGTTGTCGAATGCACTATTTCCACCAAGTGAGTCAGTCCAGACGGGACTGTAAATGAGTTTGAGTAGACGGTGACAGTTTCCACATGGCGTGGGGATGGTCTCCCCATGGCATTGTCAGACAAGACGGGCTGACTATCCCAGCCACCACCCTGAGGAGGTGGCACCAGAGCCTGGAAGCCAGATGGCAAGCACAGGGAGCCCAGGGACTGCTCTTCCCACGTATGCGCACATTTGGGATTCCGCACAAGAAAGAGGGAAAGGAAGGAGAGAGGGAGGGAGGGAAGGAGGGAGAGAGATAGGGATAGAAGACAGAAGGAAGGAAGGAAGGAAGGAAGGAAGGAAGGAAGGAAGGAAGGAAGGAAGGAAGGAAGGAAGGAAGGAAGGAAGGAAGGAAGGAAGGAAGGAAGGAAGGAGGGAGGGAGGGAGGGAGGGAGGGAGGGAGGGAGGGAGGGAGGGAGGGAAGGAGAGAAGGAAGGAAGGCTGAATGAAATCCATACTTTTCTTTTGGATTTAATGGGAACATTTTATCTTCTCTTTTCAAAATCCGAGGGCCCCTCATAGAGCTTAGATATGTTGGGCATCTCGCACACGCCCCTCCAGGTGTACCCTCACCCTCTTCGGGTCCTCTGTGGGCACAGCCATCCCACCCTGTGTCCTCTGATGTCCGAAGGGTTCAGCCTGGGGTGGATGAGGTGTGCAAGGAGAGTAGAAGGGGAAGAGGACCTGGGCTGATGGCTGTGCTGGTCCAGGGACCCCGGGTCCTGGCTGGCAGAGAACCCTAGCTAAGACCCTCTATCTAGGTCACAGTAGCCACTCCTTGAAGCTTCATGTCCCTTGTCAGGAACCCTAACTCTGTCCACTTCTCCTTTGCTAAGCTCTGCACAGTCACCAGCTCCCTGTGGCCCTGAGTACCACATGTCTGCCCAAAGCTCACCTGTGAGACCTCCAAGATTGGCTTTCAGACCACCTGGTCACCAAGGGGCTGGGGCAGAGGGGTGCTTCCTTTTCTCTTTCTCTTCTTCTCACTGAGTCCTAGAGTCAGGTCACTTCCTCTGCCCATCCTCCTGTCTCACAACCCCCCCTCCCCTCTGCACCTACAGAGAATTCACCAATGATGATGCCCGTTAATAAAAGGCATTGTTGGGATTCTCCACATCAGCACAGAAACTGCAAAGAAACATCTCAGTTGATGCTGAAAACACAGTTGACAACACTCAACCACTAATTCCTGTTCTTAAAAACATAGTAAGTGAGGGACAGGGGGAGTGTTTCCTCTGTGTGATGAAGGCTGTGCCCTCACGCACAGTCCCCAACGACCCAGGGCCAGCCCCCCAAACTCTGCTGCTGTTACCGTTCCTTGGGGAACCCAATGCCAAACGAGGAGATTAAAGAAGTGGGGTCATTTCTCTCACGTGTCTAAGTGCCCTACCGGCTGCAGCTGGTGTCATAGTCCAACAACCCTGTGATGTGATGATAATCAGTATCAAGACCCTGGATAGAGATGGGAGTCTGGGACGTGGGCAAGTTCCGCATCCTGCCCAGGAGCACGGAGACGGGGATGGAACGGGAGTTGGGAACCCAGACACTCAGGAGTGGCTCCGCTAAGCAAAAGGGGGAGTTCCGGTCACCAAACATGAGACAGAAAAGGGCCATTGTTTGAAAACAATGTGTTGGCCCTGGCCGGTTAGCTCAGTGGTAGAGCGTCGGCCTGGCGTGCATAGGTCCCGGGTTTGATTCCCGGCCAGGGCACACAGGAGAAGTGCCCATCTGCTTCTCTACCCCTCCCCCTCTCTTTCCTCTCTGTCTCTCTCTTCCCCTCCCGCAGCTGAGGCTCCATTGGAGCAAAGATGGCCCGGGCACTGGGGATGGCTCCTTGGCCTCTGCCCCAGGCGCTAGAGTGGCTCTGGTCGAGGCAGAGCGACGCCCCGGAGGGGCAGAGCATCGCCCCCTGGTGGGCAGAGCATCGCCCCCTGGTGGGCGTGCCGGGTGGATCCCGGTCGGGCGCATGCGGGAGTCTGTCTGACTGTCTCTCCCTGTTTCTAGCTTCAGAAAAAAAAAAAGAAAAGAAAAGAAAAGAAAACAATGTGTTTAGTTACCAAGGAAGTCAATAGAGAACTTGAAACATGACCCGGAGTCATAAGAGAGCTTGGAACTTTGTATCCACACCTGTAACCAAGAGCTTTCTTTCTAGGCTTCACGTCAGTAAACACGTTGCAAAATGTAATGCAGTTTTTTGGCACTGGTAATAGTCACATACATGTTAGGCACCCATCCAGAAGCAGACTAAGAATTAGCAAGAGCCCTATAGAGAGGGGGTTAAACATGGCAGAACATGAGGCCATAGAAAAGGAACAGGTGTTGTGGACTAAACGTTTGTGTCTCCCGAATTCCCATATTGAAGCCCTGCCCCCAAGAGGCTGAGGAGGAGGGGGCCTCCAGGGGCAAGGAGGTTATATGAGGTCATAAGGTCGGAGTCCACACAGAAAAGCTCCCAGCTCTCTCTCTCCCCAACCTGGTGAGTTCCCCGCGAGACAGCGCCACCTCTGAGCCAAGAAGAAACCCTCACTAGACACGGGGCCTGAGGGTGCCTCGCTCCTGGAGTCCAGCCTCCAGGATGATGAGACGGAAGGTCTGGGAGTAACCCACCCGGTCTGCGGCTCGGTTCCAGCAGCCCGAGCTGGCAGCCGCAGGAAAGGACAGATGTGAGTCCATCCTTCTCCCAGAGAGAAAGTCTCATTGTGACAAGACTCACCCCTAGGACCCAGAGCCAAGGAGGACTTTCCTGGGACCCGATACGCTGATTTGAAACCTCACCTGGAAGGGAAAAGTACATCCGTGATCATATAATCCACACAAGAACTGTCCCCCAGATGTCAGGAAAATGAGCAAACAAAACCCCTGAAGTCCACGGGTTTATTTTAGGCCGTGAGGCGCTGTCACAGACAAGACAGACAGGCCCCCGACCACGTGCCTGTGCTGGCGGCCCTGTGTGCTTTCCCAACATCGGGTTGAGCAGCTAGCGGTCCATTTGGGAAGAAAAGGGTCAAGTACAAGTCAGACCATAACCACCCCTCCCCGAGTCCCCACTGACTGTCACAAAATGTGCAGGCACTGACTGCATTATGTTTCATTTTCTACAATGTAGGCATTGTTAGGACAGTTGGTGTGGACGCATCCGGGGTCTGGTTCACACAGCCCGTGGTCTGCAGGGTGTTCTTCCCCCAGAGGGGTTCCTTCCCTGGCAGGCGGGCGCCGCTTCCTGGTTCCCACACCGCATCGGTTCCCAGTGTGTCTGCTGACCCCTGATGACTGGAAACTGTGGAGCGGCCACATGCGGAGTTTCCAGGAAGACACTACTTTAAACTGAACACTCACATTGCAGCCGACCCGCCGCCCGTGTTCTGCCCCCTCCACAAGGTGTCATTCAGACGTGCAGTTCTCTTCTCGCACACCCCAGACACCGCCTCAGGTCGCCTGCTTCACAGGGAACTGTGTGCTTGTTGCTTCATCGGGATTCACATGTTTTCGAGGATTTCCAAGTTCTGAGAAAGGAGCCATCTCTCCTGGGCCGGCTGTGTGCAGCTGCCCTGTGCCTCAGCATCCCACCGGCCAGCCTGCAGAGGTCCCAGGGCTTCAGAAGGCCAGGTTCAGGGAACTGAGACAATGGGGAAGTCATAAATCTCCAAGGCTAACAGATAGAGTTGATAATAGATGCCCATGGTCATTAGGTCCCCCAAACCCGCCCCACCCCACTCCCCTGTGGTTACAGATCTCCCATCTCCATCTCCAAAAAAGACTTCATCTGATTGAATTTAATTATTTTCCAGAAATGAACCATTTTCTATGAAAATGTGTGTAAGGTTTATTTCATTCCTGGAAATCATTACTTTTGTCATGAAAAATTCCAAGTATCCCAGCGCTCAGGGGATAAAATTAGCCTGGAGTCTAATCGTAGGACCTCGTGCCCTCCCTCCATGGGGCAGGCGTTAGAGCGGCCGGGCCGTGACAAGCTGTCATCTTCTCCTCCCTCAGGGGCGGCCCAGCGTCGGGGTCTGCTGTGGGAAATTGGGGGCATGGCCAGCTGCCTCCAGGAGGGTTAAGGTTGCAGGGAGCTCTGGGCCGCTGACGGGAAAGCCTCCAACAGCACGGAGACACTCAGAAGCACGTGGAAACTCATCCTCCAGGGTCTTGATCTCGAGACCCAGTTCTGCAATACGACACTGGCTCGTCTGCTCAGCTCTCCACCCCGTATGCAAAGATCTTTATTCAGATGTCCAGGGGGCAGTTGTGAGCAGCCTGCCCCGTGCCCAGCGCTGAGCTGGGTACCATGGGCACCATGAAGACAAGACAGTCAGAGTTCCTGGGCTCTCGCTCAGGGCCAACATCGTGTGATGGTTCTAAATGCCATCAAGAAACCATAATGTTCTTCAACAGACCCCACCAGTCAATTATGCACGATTTCACACCTCTCCACAATGCAGCTGACGTGCCCATCCTGACCCCGCGTGAGCATGTCGCTCTCTCAGAGAGAGACGCAGGACACTCGCCTCAGCAAGGGCACTTCTCCCAGGGCGCCTCCTGGGACGCAGGAAGGAATCCTTGTGAAAACAGTGTTTCACCTCTGTGAACAGCTCACTCTATAAAGACAATGTCAGGCTCAATCAGGGGCTGAGATGTGGATGTTAAATCCAACGCATAGAAAAACCTCCCTGAATCCCCAGTGCTACCCGGGGAGAAAGCAAAGCACAAAGTGACATTTACAAGAATTGATGACAGGCCCCTGAAACACCCCCAGCTCAATTACCTGCTGCTAGTTACACACACTGGCCCGCAGTCTCCAAGGTCCGGCCCTCCACTTCATCCACGGTTGGCCATCAGCCAGGATGAGACCCTGTGGGGAACGGACAGGGGCTGCTCTGGTGTCACCGGTCTCGCCTGCCACACATTGGACTTGGCGTGTACGGTAACGTGAATGCGGTGACTCACTCATGCCTACGTGTCTCAGATACTCTGTGCTGCGCAGAGCCTCCAGCAAATGCACTAAACAGAGCTGATACCCTACACTCACTGAAATGATGGTCTTCTGGGGGCACGCAGGAAATTTTTAAAACATATAAAACAGCCTCACGATGGCACAGGTGCAGTGGCTTCGGCGTGCCCTGACAGGGGTGTGGGCCAGCGGGAGATGAAGGCAGCTCACTAGAGACGAGGGCCCCCTGGGACTGCTTAGGGGCCAGATTCTGCTTTTTCTAGTTGGTCCTGAGCTGGAAACAGGAACACAGGTCACAGGAGTGGCAGTCACCAGCCAGGTTCTGACAGTTCTGGGCTGATGGCTGCAAGAGTGATGGCTTCTGGGACACCATGGCCCCGTGGACTAGAGTCCCTCTGTCACGTGTGGCTGGGGCCTCGTCCACACGGGAATTTGGGCACCTTTGTTCTTCGTCTCTGAGGACAGCCGCAGCATGCTATGTCTCCGCAGGAGCGGCTGTCCTCTTCGGCCCTCTTTACTATGTGTTGTTCCATAAACTGCTCTTGGCCTTCACCAGCAGGCACACGCTAACTTTTCTGGCACACACCCCTCCCCAGCACCAGTTTCTGAGGACGCAGTATCCCATGTATGAGGAGGGTTTATGAATGAGCATAATGTAGTACTTGGGTTGGTTCTAATTTCCAAGATTATAAACAGCGCTGTCGTGAACGTCCGCGCAGCCATTACCTTTGCATAACCCATTAGGAAACCCATCAGCGTCACCCCAGAATAAAACTTCTCGAGCGCGATAAGGAACTGCAAATGGCCCGAGATGCTCTCAGGCTTCTGTTGAATGTTTCTGAGTCTCCTCTCTGGAAACCATGCCAGGCAGACAGCACTCTCTAAGTCGGTCCCTTTCTCAAAGCCAGGCCACTGCCGAGTTGGAAGGAAAATGGGAGAAAATGGGGGCCTTGCTGCTTGTTGCTCCCCAGGACAGATGAGGATGAGTGGGGCTCTTCTGCAAGTCCTGGCCCTACCATCCGTCACCTGCATGGTCTGCCCTGCCCTCACTGGCTTCTCCTTACTGCCTCAGGGTCTTCGCTCTGAGCTGTCCCATGGCCGGGCCCCATGTCCCCTGCCTTCCTTCATCCCTCCGTCCTGCTGCTCAACTGTGAGACCTGCTGCTACACCCAGGTCTGAAGGAGAACCTCTCAGTCTCCAGCTCACTGTCTCTGCATATTGGTTTTCTGAACAGTGTCACAGTCACATTATTTTTAGATTTGCTTACTTATGTCCATGCCTGACCCACTTCCCACACACCCATTCCCACGGAATACGAGCTGCATCAAAGCAGGACGTAGTGAGTGAAGTCACCTGGCACATGCCAGATAAGGGGACTCCGGGGACCTGTCAGGAGAATGAATGAATGAAGAGACGACCCCCCCCCCCCACCCACCCACCCATTCTTCTGTTAGAGCATTAAATTATTTTCCCTTCTTTTGATTCTTAAGAGCCCTTAAACTTCCTCAGCACTAAACCCTGTCTGGCTGTGCGGCCATCGTTTCTAACTTGGTATTTGTTAGTCACGTTATTTTAGGGATTTTTGTATTGTTTTATTTGCTAAGCCAGAGTTATGTTTTCAGAAATATTGGCTGCTTTCTGCCTCAGTTTTATTCTCAACAGTGACCCCCAAATGGGGGCATCAGCTGTCGCATCTTTTCTCTTATTTCCTTGTTTACATGGAAGTCATTAATCCTTTTGGGACTTGGGAATATAGAGAGAGCATGGCTTGACCTCTCTCAGTCTAATTGTATCCACTGTTGCTTTACCTGATTGCCTTCGCATCTCTCTGTACACCTGCTAGAGCAAAGCCCATCCAGAGAGTGACCCCTGTGCCCCTCGGGGCTCCCTCCCAGAAGACCCCGTGGCTGCCGCTTTCTCACATACATGAGCCGCAGCTGCAGGATGGCCAGTCTCCAGGGCTTCCCATCCGGCAAGGCCGGCTCTGTTTCTCTGGAATCCTACAGAGTGTAGGTAAAAATTCTCCCCTGAGTGGGCCAGAGGTGCCCTCATGTCTCCTGTTGTACACAATTGGGAAGACCCAAAGCCACGGCACCCTAATGGCCTTTATGTGGCATCCTCCTCTTAGTACGAATCACATGGACAGCGTAGGACACAGCAGCCACCTGACGACCAAACAGCTGTTCGCCCTTGACGAAACCTCATGACCTGCAGAAATAAGCTTTGCCGAGCACCTGGGAGAGGGCTTTCCAGAACACCTGGAGGTTCCTAATCACTCGGCGTCCCTGAGCACCTGCGGTTCCCTGAGCATCCTGGGGTTCCCGAGCACCTGGGGTTCCCGAGCACCTGGGGTTCCCTGAGCATCCGGGGTTCCTGAGCACCTGAGGCTCCCGAGCACCTGGGGTTCCCGAGCACCTGGGGTTCCCTGAGCATCCGGGGTTCCCTGAGCATCCGGGGCTCCCGAGCACCTGGGGTTCCCTGAGTACCCGGGGTCCCTGAGTGCCCGGAGTTCCTTGAGCACCTGGATGAGGCTCTCTGAGCACCTGGGGCTTCGCTGCTTTTAGAACAAGCTGCATGGCCATTTCCAGGCAAAACACACACCTGTTTTCTAAGGAAGTTTCAGGAAGACCACACGTATCATGGGCTGACTGGAACCCCCTGTAGACAGGTCTGTTTGCCTTCAGTGTGGTCAGTAAGGGGCTGACCTGTGCTCCAGGTCCAGGTAGCCCTGGGGTCGGTGAGTGGACAGAAGGCATGGGGACAGCAGGACACAGATGGATGTGGATGTGGATGCAGCCCCATCGGGTCCTTGTTTCCGATGCCTCCTGGCCTGGCATCTTCTGCATCCTGTCTCTGAACCCTGTTGCACGGGAGTTGGCAAATGTTTATCTCCATCCATGGTTCCTACCTTAAAGGTCTTGGTTTCATCTAGACTTTCCTGTGATCTCAGCTGAATGTATTTTTTAATTTATTTATTAATTTTTAGAGAGAGAGAAACATTGATTTTGTTGTTCCACTTATCCATTCACTGGTTCATTCCTATATGTGCCCTGACTGGGGAACTGAACTGGCAACCTTGTGTATCAGGACAAAGCCCTAACCAGGGCTGAACTACCTGACCAGGGCCAGATGAGTGTATTTTTAATGCCTGCATCTCTTACAGAGGAACACAGTGAGGTTCCTCCATGTACCTCTCACTCACATTCTGTAACTATGGGTCTTGGGAAAACATTCTAGTTCCGGGTCTAACCAGTCCAATGGACAAGCATCCGTGTCATGATAACTTAGACCCACCCCCTGGTCAAGCCCCATGGTTTTCTGCAAGAAGAGCTCATCCTCACACTAACAAGTCTACAGGCGATTGCGTGCCGGCTGACCCAGGCAGCCCAGCTGCAAAGCCAACACCAGGGTTCAGGTCTGTCCCACAAGTCGATGCTGGGGCCCAGGCAGAAGGGATAGAGCCACCTGGAGCCTGATCATGACTCACAGGGGCCATGTAAACAGGCCACGTAAGCATTGGCTCACCTCATGCCATCTACCACTGGACGGGCCACAGCAACCCCATGGCCAGGCCCAAATGCCCCAAGATGGGAAAATACAGTCCACACACAGCAGCAGGAAAAAGGTTAGACATCAGCTGAACATCATTCACATCCCCTGTGTGCACAAGGCATCCATACACATCGGAAGGACCAGGTTCAAAAACGCACGGACAAGGCACATGCAGGCAGCGGCCGTGTGCTGGGGAGGGCTCAGACTCTCTGCCTGCGAACTTGGACTTGACACTTGGCGGCAGACGAGCACCTGGAGTTTCGCCCTTCGCTGAGACCTGCAGGGTCACTCATGTCTGCCTCTCCATTGTCATGAGATTAAGTCACAGTGCAAATTGTAAGGTCCTTGAAATCTCAAAGGGGTTCTAGTTGACGTTGTTGGGTGGGGAGAATTAGGTCAAAGTCAATAATCATGTGTGAAACTGATACAAGCCCCCTCCGTTCTCAGTAACCCCAGGGCAGGGCACAGGGTTCTCAGACCCTTCCCTGCATTGCAGGAGATGCCCCTGCCGCTCAGGAGCGGCCGACACGGTCATTAAAGCCGAGGACTATCCTGTCTCCCAGACTGACGGCTCGGTCTCATTGTCGCTAACGAGGGCCATCATAGAGGCTGGCTGGTCTGCATGCTAATTGCTGTCAGAAAAGAAGGTCTGAGTTCAATTATTCTAAAACAAAAACAGCTATTTTGGGGTGTGTATCCTTCAATATTTAATTAGAGTCTGTCTGACAGCCCCACTTAGAAGGTCAACTCAATTAGCCGCCAGGAACACCGTCCCCGCGGCCCGCCGGAGCCATGGGCCAACTCTGCGCGCCTCATCCCGTGGGCCCTTACCAGCACATGCCTGAGTTTGCAGTTGTTTCCCTTTCCGTTGACTCCTTTCTTTCCTGAATGCTTTTACGTCAAAGGGAACTTTACATTGCTATGAAGTTACAGGTTTGATGATCTATATTTCTTATATTAATTTTTAAATTAAATTTTTAAAATAAATAAAGTGAGTGTCCCTGGGTCATCAAAGCCATCCCACGTGCCTCCCACGGCCTTGCACAACGGGTATTTTCAGACCCCCCTCCCCACCCTGAGGAGCAGAAACTGGGCCTTAATACACCTCTGAATCCAACCGTGGGTCACAGGCCAGCAGCGGGCGTCACACCAAGATAGCAAAGTGCTGGTCTCGCAAAGAATTCCCAGGGGGACCCCGTTCTGGGCTCTGACCCAGAGAGGCTATCAGCAGGATGGAGGCCTCTGCTCTGGTAGTGGCCGAGCTCCTCCAGGTGCGAGGACCTGGTCCACATTCACGCCATCGACCCTGTCACCTGCACAAGGTGACGGAAGCCCAGCGGCTGTGAAGCAGGTCCCTAGAGGGAACAGAGGGGAGGAAGAAGCCAGGACGTGTGTCCAGGGTGCATGAAGGCAGACTCAGCTCTGAACTGGCCACCGCTCGGAGCGGAGGGGAGGCTGAGAGAGGCAGAACTTCCACACGGGACAGATGGAGATGGACAGTTTCCGAGAACAGTAGCGTTTTTTGTAAAATTTTCAGCTCGTTTTCATGTGTCCTTTAAATTGCTGTCCCCTGTAGTCTTCCCTCCAACAGACGAGGCCAGGAATTTGCTACCACGGTCAAGAGAGGGCGATAGGCTTGTTCCACTCTTTCTTAATGCAGCCAACAGGGAAAATTGGGGGAGGAGGGGAGAGAAATTGCTGAGATTTAACCAGAGTTAGGTCCCATTTGCCCTGCTGCTCTGGCCTCACACGCCAGACCTGAGCCTCCTACCTCTTCTGTTCTAAAGGCGTTCAGGCTTAACCGGAGTTGGGGGCCGGGCATGGGGCTGCCCTCACTGAGAGGCTCTCTCTGACTCCAGCAGGGTCTTCCGGTTTTGCCTCTTGGAAGCATTTGCATAGGGCTTTAAATTCTTTTTAAGTTCCCAGTAGTTCCAGGTTCTAGAAATCCTGTGTCCATGCCCTCATGGCTCTGGGGTGGTTACCAGACCAGACACCCACCTCACCTTGTTGCACCTCCTCATGAATCATGTGTTAAATGGCTCCTAAATGCTTAGCTTATTAACTATTTGCCATAAGAACAGAAAATAGAATAATGCATTTTAGTGGAAGGGAATTTTTTTTTACTAAAAAGCTTTGCAGAATAACGGCCCAGGTTAACTTTGGAGCTGTTACGTCCTATGTACATCTACAGGCATATGAGCATTGTTTTGCGTTGTTGCCTTTTAAGTCAGAGAGGAGAGGAAGCTGTTACACACACAAGTTACATTGATATTGTCTTTTATATTTACCTGCACGTTTACCTGTACTGGTTCTCTTATTCTTTCTTGTGGGTTTGAGCTCCTATCCAGTGTCTTTTATACTCAGCCTGAAAAACTCTCTTTCATATTTTTTTTCTTTTTTTTTTTTTTTTAGGAATGATCTGCTAGTGACCCACATCCTGAGCTTTTGTCTTGTGTTTTTTAAATATTGGAACGTCTTCATTTCCCCTCCATGTTTATAAGAGAGTGTTTGTATAGAATCCTGACGCACGGCTCAGTCTCTCCCGGCTTTGAATGTTCCACCCCGCCACCCGGCTCCGAGGTTCCTGGAGAGAAGTTGGCAGCAGACCCACGGGGACCCCCCTCGTTGTGAGCCAAGCTCTCCCACTGGCTTCCCGACCTCCTCGCCTTTCCTTTGACTTCTGACAGTTTGATTATGATGCGTCTCGGTGTGGAACGCCAAGCTTTTCTGAGCTTCTTGTAGGTTCGTGGGGTTTTTTTAATCAAATTTGAGGATTTTTAAACTACTATTTCTTCAAATGTTCTTCCTGACCCTTTATCTCGCCCCCCACCCCTGGGACTTTGATTATGCATTTGTTTCGATGCTTGAGGGTCTGAGTCTTTGCCGACTTTTCCTCATTCTTTTGTTATTGTTGTTTCTTTTCCTCAAACGGAATGATCTTGGTGGACTTATCATTAAAGTTTGCTGATTCTGTCCTCTGGCTGCTCAGATACACTGCAGAGCCCCTCTAGTGAATTCTGACTCCAGAAATTTTATCGGGTTCTTTTCTGTAGTTTGTCTATCTTTATTGATACGGTGTATTTGGTGAGATATTGTTCTCGTACTTTTCTTGGTGTTCGGATGTGATCTGCATTTGCTCGTTGAACATATCTAAAATAGCTGATTCAACGTCTTTGTCTAAGTCCAACACGTGGGCTTCCGCAGGGGCAACTTCTGGTCATCGCCTCTTTCCTGTGTATGGCCCATACTTCCTATTGCTCTGCGTGCCTCACACGTTTTGTTGAAAACTGGGCATTTTCAATAATGTTGCATGGCAACTCTGAAAAGCAAATTCTTTCTCCTCCCCCTGGGGTTTGATGTCATTGCTGTTGGTTTTTGTTGCTGCTTTGTCAGTGTTCACTTTGTGACCTTCTTTGTTAATTCTCTGCAATCTGTACTGGTTGTCCTGTCTGAGCACTGAAGTCTCCATTTGGTTAGCTAATGATTGGGGGTTTCTTCAGTGCCTGGAAGTTCTAAGTCTCCCAGGCTGTGCTGAGGTAGCCTACGTGTGCATTGGGGCATGCCTTCGGCGTGCAGACAACTGACACCTCATCCGCCTTCACTTCCTGCCTGTGCAGAGCCGCGGGGAGTGAGGGTCTTCTCAGCTCCCCCCTGAGCGTGCACCCAGTCCTACTCGTGCTGAGAGATTCTCAGAAATATGTAAGAAATTCTGAACCCCCGTAAACATCTTAGTCCCCGAATTTCCCTCACAAGCCTTTCAGTTTGCCTCAACTGTTCTCTGTCATTTCCGGTTTCCATGAAGTTAAACAATTTTCTGTAATTGTTTTTGACAAAGACTTTCAGGGAAAAGGCTTTTATTGCGTTGCGCAGGCTCTGAGTCAGGTTAGATAATAACAACCTTGCAAGCGGGCTCCTCCAGGAAGCCATCAGACAGGTCAGTGCGTGGCGGAGTCCCCCGCAGGCAGGGCATTGGTGGGGTGCAGCCCTGTGTGCCCCCCGCCAGTGAGTGCCGGCTCCCGGGTTTCACTTGAAGGGGGTGCTGCCAGATTCCACAGCTCTTGTGGAGTGGCAGAAAGGGGTGTGAAAACACTGAGAGATGAAATGTTGCAAAGCTTACTGTTCTTCCCGAGACGCAGCTGTTTTTATTGAACAAGTGTTCTCCAGATTGCTGCAAACATTTGGTTAATTTCGAGGTTCTGAAAAAGTGGATTTTGCAAACGTGCACCAGTTTCCTCATTGCCTCATGGAAGGGAGGAGTTTTAGAGGGAAATGCACCACCATGCACTAACCTCACTTGGGGTTATTCTCATCATCCTCTGACCTGGTACGGGGGAGGGTCCATCTCAAAGGGAGGCCGACAGCAAGTGTGAAGGGACAGGCTGAGTGCCAAGTGTGGGTGTGCCTGGGGCTCCTCCCCCTCCTCTGAGCAACTCCCATCTGCCTACCAGCTGTGGCTCACATGAGTGGCACTCTCCCCACCCGGCATTAAGGGACACAGGCAGAGGCAAGGCTCTGCTGTGCGGGCCTGACTTCTGGAACTGGGCCATGCTAGCCCTCGATCTCGGACCTCCATCCTCCAGCACTGGGCCATACTGAAACCCTGATCTCAGACCTCCCCCTTTCACAATGGAGAAAGATAAACAGTTGTCATTGTGACACCAGCCAGCCCGTGATGTCCCATCCCAGCAATCCAGCAGGCTGGTGCTGGCCCAGCAAATGCCGCTGCCCCGTAGATCTGGGGCCTGCTGCTTCTGATGATCACCTGAGCCAATTGCTCAGACAAACCTTTTCTATATAAATATCCTACCAGCTCTGCTGCCCTGGGCGCCTGGGACATAATGACTCCTGTCACTGCTGTGTCTCTCAGGACTCTTGTTGGACTCGGCGAAGTAATGAAGGTGGAAGTCTTTGCAAATCACCAGGAATGAGCCAGGAGTTCGGGGCGCATCACTGCACCAGAAGGGACTCTTCCCTGTGCTATTTTCTCTCGTTGCTGCGCTGGCTTCAGCGGCAACCGTTCTTTCCTGGGGCCAGAGGCTTCAGCCCATGGTCGCGGCCCCTCCTGCTTGTTTGGGGCCAGGTCCTCCCCATGGCTTCGGGCTCCTTGCTGACACCCGACTGATCCTGCATGTGACCTTGGCCAGGGGACACGCATCAAGCCTATCTGATGGTGAGTCCTCATTAGAACTGGAACCTCGATCTCAGCTTCTTAATAACGTGACCCACCCAAATAATTAAGAATGGTGTCCTGCCACAAAGTGCTAGATGAGCAGATAAACTGTCGTTCAGCCAGACAGTGGAATATTATTCAGTGATAAAAAGAAATGAGCTAGGAAGACATGAGAAGACACAGAGGAACCTCAGACGCCAATCTGAACAGTCTGCGTACTATACGATTCTAGCTTCGTGACATTCTGGAAAAGGCAGAACTGTAGAGACATAAAGGGCAGTGGTTTCTGGGGGGAGTGGGGGCAGGGTGAATGGCAGAGCACAGGATTTTAGGGCAGCGACACGACTCTGCGTGGTGTTGTGGCGATGGGTACACGTCATGACACATTTGTCCAGACATAGAATGCACAACAGCAACGGTGAACGGTAAGGTACACTCTGGCGTTGGGGTGACGATGATGTGTCCATGGAGGTTCATTGATTGTAGCAAATGTCCCGTCTAGGGGACACAGTAATAGGGGGGAGGTCGTGCTGTGTGGAGCAGAGGGTTCATGGAACTTTTTGTGCCCTGTGCTCAATACTGCCATGAACCAGACACTGCTAGAATGCTGGACAAACCCAGGGGACAGGTGCACGTCCACAGCGTCTGGGAGGAGAGCCAGTCTACTGGCATCTTGGCTGTAGCCCAGTGAGACCAGGGCCGGAATCGCACCCACAGCACTGTAAGATAAGAAACCAGTGTTGTGGGACGTCCCTGAGACTGAGGTCCGTTGCCAGAGGGCACTCGCTTGTTGCTGATAGGACTTTACACACTGGCTGCCACGCCCCTGCTGGTCTTGGTGTTCATAACTGTATCCTCACGTGGCCGCGCATCCTGGAAATGATTCCCTCTCTCCTTCTCTATCGTGGCAGCATCACATCACCAACTTATTTACCCAGCTCCTTATCCATGGGCGCGTAGGCATTTTGTATTTTTTTTTAACAGAAGACAATGCTGAGTTATTACTGGGCACGAGAGCCACTGTGTTCCCTCCCCATCATTTCCTGTCTAGCACAGTAGTTGGCTGTCGTCAGCCCTACTTGGCGCTCAGGCAGGGTGACTTCTCCCCTGTAACTCTGTGATGCTATATCTCATTCCAGAAGACTCCGTCGGGATGTCACACACGTCTCAGGATCACCTCATCTGGGCCCCTGACTGTTAATCACCTCATTTAGATTTGGAGCTCTTCCCATTTATCCCCAACCCCGGGGGTTGGCAGGAACATCTCCAGCTGAGGCACCTTTCCTGCCCTGTGCCAGGGGCCGGCCCCCTGGCACGCTGGGCCCCCAGCCCTGGCAGGTGCCCCCCAAACCCAACTGGACACAGGGGACCCGCATCCAGGAACAGCGTCTGCAGAAGCAGCAATTTAATCAGGGAAGAAAAGCATGCATTTTCTCTCTGTCTCCGCCGATTTGGAGAGTAGAGAAAGTTGATTTCAAGGGGGCCTTTGGGAAATAAGAGGAAGCAGGCTCTGGAGTAACTGGAGGGAGGGAGTAATTATGCCCTGAGACAACGGCCTCATCAGAGGAAAGACAGTCCTCAGCCTGGGAAGAGGGGAGGGGGTGGAAGGGAGGGGCCGCAGGTGTTTGAGAGCGCGTGTCCCTCCCTCCACAGGAGCAGACAGGCACGTTCGGCCTCACTGCTCAATTCTGTTGGCCTGAGGCTCCTGCTCCAGGCTGTTCTGTGACGTAAGGTCGCCCCCCAGGGTGAGGGGGGGGTGTCTGGGTTATCCCTGAACCAGCCTGCAGAGTTCCTGACTCAGTAGGTCTGGGGAGAACCTGCACTTCTCACAGCACCCAGGTGGTGCAGACGTGAGGGGCCCAAGACCAAGGGTTGGCCAGGTACTCTGCTGGTGAGGCAATGGGTCCCCAGGATGTCCCTCCAACCAAGAAGAGATTATGCGCAGCCATCTTCCTGGACCAACTGTCCTCAGCGCTCACCAACATCCCGCTGGCCACGGGGAGTTTCTGCTCTGGAGGGTTTGGACAGCTCCTCTCTGAGCCAGTTGTGAGCCAGAGATTAAATTGGCCTGTTTTTCTCTGGCCTTGAATTTAGACTTCCTCTTCTGGGCAGAGGTCTGTATTTTTTTTTTCACATTGAAGTCTATGTATTTCTAAGATGTTGCCTGAACTTGAATGAGCTGCTGTCCTACTGTCATTTTCTCCCCACATTCCCGCGGTGCCCTCTCCCCGGTGCAACCACCCCAGGGATAGGCCGGTCCTGACCTCATGGAGTGCTTGCATCTTTGGCGTCCTGGCATTCCCGAGGCTATGGGACCATTTCTGTCCGAGGTCTGTCCACTCTCCAGGCCAGTGTCAGGGAGCAGGTTGCAGACCCACTGCTGACAGACCCCCGGGTCCCCCTCCTCCTCCTCTTCTACTTCCTCTTCTCCTTCCCTCAGAGGCTCTCTGTCCTTCCTTGCTCGCACAAAGACAGGACGGGAACCTGCTCCAAGCTGGTTCTGCTCCAAGCAGGTGCAGAGAGAGGCCAAGAGCTAGGCTGGCTCTTCTCCTCGGAGGGGACACAAATGGGAGACAAATGTAAATCAAAACAGGAGGTCACACACCTCAGCGTGGCTCCCAGGCGCTATCAGCACCAGAAGGAGTCACCAGGTCCAGCCCACAGGAAGCCTCCGGGTCCTGGGAATTAAGCCCCACCTCCCAGAAATGGGGTATCTCCACACCGTGTGTGAAATTCTTCCCCCGAGAGCGATTCCCCTCCCAGGTCCCCCCTTTCTCACATCAGACTCACAGGCAGTCTCCCCCAAACATGTGCAGGGGTGGCACAGAGTCTTAGAGCCTCATCCTCTGACCCACTGGGGGTTACTTCTATTAATTCTGCAGGTACTCAATTAACTGATTAATTGTGAAAAAACATTTAATCCCCCCTCGCAGATGCCAGGGGGTCCGAGGCTCTGCGACGAACACAGGTAAAGGCTCTGTGGGGAGGAAGAGCACCAGGAGCTGTGACATCTTCTCCTGTCCAGGAGAAGATGGCAGGAGGGGTGTGTGGCGGCAGGACACGG
This sequence comes from Saccopteryx leptura, assembly GCF_036850995.1. Classification (NCBI taxonomy): domain Eukaryota; kingdom Metazoa; phylum Chordata; class Mammalia; order Chiroptera; family Emballonuridae; genus Saccopteryx; species Saccopteryx leptura. Next base: position 319,051,842 of record NC_089503.1, read on the forward strand.
GCACAGGCCTAGGCATAGGCCTGCCGTCTTTAGGGGGCCCAGGGGCCCAGCCCACCCTCCCCACCTCCAGCTGCCAGGTTTTGCCTAGAGCTGCAGTTTATTAAAATTTTAGGCCTGCTGGTCTACCCAGAGCAGAGCCTGCTCCATTTTTAATGTCTTCCCTGATCAAACCTGCGTACGCTGACATTCCCACAATTAGAGATCTCTGTCTTCAAGCAATTTGTAATTCTTTCCTGTTAATTTCCCACGAGAGATGGTGACAGGAACTGGTCGGACGAGATGAACTTGTGAATTCTGTGTTGTGAGTGTCAGAGAAGGTCATGGACGCAGGTGGCTTCTCCGGGAGAGCTTTCCCCAGGCAGGTGTCCTGCCTGGGGCTAAAGGCTGAGTGAGACCCAGCCTGCAAGGGATCTAACCTGGAGAGGGACAGGGAAGGGTCCTCTCAGCGCTGGCAGGGCGGCGTCCTCGCTCCCTGGAGGTGCGTGCAACTGTGTGAGCACAAGCCCAGTTCACCGCGGGCCTTTCTGGAACAATTTAACCTCCTGATGGGGGACACTCTTTCCCTAAGGCCAAGCCTGAGGGGGCTCCCCGAGGGTGGTGAGGACAGGGGATGACCACAAGTTTCTCAGGTTACGGCCCGCAGAGCCCCTCTGTATCCAGGGACCCTCAATTCTGGAGCAGAACTGAATAAACAAGCCAGGGCCACCCAGAGCCTAGGGCCCCTCCCTGGAAAGCAGAAAGAGCAGCCGGGAACTCTGAGGGGCAGAACGGAGCCATCAACCTCCCCAGACTGCCTCCTAGGGAGCAGCTGCTAGCTCAGGACGTGATCACTTCTGCAAACGTGTGTGCACTGGATTCCCCAAGACCGGAACACCGGGACCGCCTAGGGGACGCTGCAGTGGGTGTTTGGCAGATGGGAGCTGGGGTATCTCCACACTGTGTGTGAAATTCTTCCCCCGAGAGCGTTTCCCCTCCCAGGTCCCCCCTTTCTCACATCAGACTCACAGGCAGTCTCCCTTCTGGAGAGTCAGGGGTGTGAGGGGCAGAAACTCAGCAGGCAGGTGATGGTCCCGTTGTGGAGGGCAAGGCAGAGTCCCCGAGAAAAGCAAGATATACATTTACAGGAACATTTACTCAGCTAAGTCATCATACTGTGTACAAGTAAATGTACGTGTCTATGGTTGTGCACAAGGATTGGCTCCCGTGGCTGTGGAGGCTGAGAAGTCCTCCATCCACGGCCTCCCGCTGGGTGCTCAGGAGGTGAGTGCTGAGACAAGAGAAATTCCGTCCAGCCCAGCACTGGGGCAGCGAGAGCGAGGTCGGGGAAAACCCCCACATGGGGAGACCACGGGGTCAGACACCGATCTGACCTGGAAAGGTCCTCACAATCACACCCAGAAGCAAGTTTGACCAGGCAGCTGGGTCCCTGGGGGCTGGTCAGGCTGACACAGATAAGGGACAGTCACAGGGAGAGACCAAGGCAGGGAGCTCATTCCGGGGGCTCCGGGAGCAGCCCTATAAGTGAGCAGCAGCCCATCTGCTCCGACTCTGTGATATAACGTGGTGTGGGGTCCGGCCCCCCCACTGCAGCTCCAGGGAACTGAGTCTGATCAGTAGCTGGTTTGCACCCTGAACAAGTACAGACCCGCTGGGAGCCACCAGCCAGGGCCGCTGTGGGTGTCCTAGTGTCTGGTTAAGTAATAAAATAAAAATATGCACTATTATTCACACATTTGTTTTTCTCGGTTTTATTTCAGCAAAATTACTAGATTTTAATCAAGATTCATCTTCTTTGTGTTGTATTGAAAGTAATGAATGAAAGGTTTAAATATTATAATTTTATGGAAACTATACACATTGTGATACATGTTCATGAAAATACAAATCAACATTTAAGAGATAAAATATCTATATTTTTCAAAAAAAGTCATTTTATTCTGAAATATTGAGAATTACATATTAAAATTAAAAGATAAATGCAAATTATAACTAATGAAAGTCAAGCATTGAATTTAGAATAAACTTTGTTTTACTTTTTATGAAAATCAAATTAGCTAATATTAAATTTTATGTTTTCAATTTTATTTCTTGATCTTAGAGACAGAGGAAGGGAGACAGAGGGTAAGAAACATCGATTTGTTGTTCCATCTATTTATGCATTCATTGGTTGATCCTTGTATGTGCCCTGACCGGGGATCGAACTCGCAACTGTGGTGTGTCAGGATGACGCTCTAACCAACTGAGCTACCCAGTTTGGGCTAACTAGTATTACATTTTAATAAAAATAAACCTATCTGCCACTCTAATACTCAATGTCCATCTAGTTGCCAACATTAAAATATCAACACTCCCTTGAAGGCACTTGTGGGCGTGGGGGCCACACGGCTGCAGCCCAGTCAGCGACCCAGCAGCTAGAGAATCACACCTAGAGATGCAATGATGAAGAAGGTCAGTGCTAAGACAGGAGAGTCTGGCTCCTCCTTGCTGTTTTGTGGGGCCCCAGGCACCCCTCCAGGGGATGGCTGCTCCGAGCTCCCAGCTCTGCACCCAATGTCATCGCCCCCCCCCCAGCTGGAGGCTGGGGATGCCACCCGACGTCCCTGGGACACCAGCTCCTGTCCCTGCTCTTGTCCTCATCTGTGAGCCGAGATACAGGGCTCGTACGGGGAGGGCCTCACACACTCAAAAAAAGCGGAGTAAAGAGGAAATGGGCAGGTCTCCACATATGAGAAGCTTGCTCCTTCTAACAAAGCCCAGGTCACTGTGGGCAGACATCACAGAGGACGCCCAGATGGCATGGTACCAAGTGAGTGCCGACATCGGGGAGACTGGGACACGCCCTCCCCAGACCTTCTGAGGAGACAGCGTAGCTGCCAGTGTTCACAGAGTGGTTGGGGAGAGGGGGCTGCATCTGAGCAGCAGGGCAGGGCTGAGCTGCAAAAGGTTCCAGCAGGAACGGCAAGGTCAGGGCTAGATGACAGCGCACAGCCCAGCCTCTGCCCCAGGGGGGTGGGGAAGCCCATGGAGCTCAGTACCCACCCAGGGCCTCCGTGATCAGGTCTGCAGAAGAAGGGGAGAGGAATTGGAGTCCCCCCGGGTTGTCCTGCAGGACCAGCACCGAGCAGGGCTTCTCAGGGGCCATGGCCAGACACTGGGACCCCTCCCAGGGTCTTCACAAGAAGACAGCCAGCTGTGGGGGACAGGCAGTGCTCTGCATCTCAAACCCAGAAGATACATGGACGCGTTCTTCTTCCCTGGTGGATGACCTGCCTCCCTGGGCTCTCTCCATCACTCGTGAGGGAGACCTTCCTCCCAAGGTTGTTGTTTCAGGAATAAAAACAGGTGACTGAGGAGCCCGTGCATGTTTATTTTGAGAATCCTGAAGCTCTGAGCATGTAGTCCCAGCAGAGAGAGAACCCGCAGACCTGCTCTCTGAGACGGGCAGTCAGTTCCCCTGCAGGGAGCCCAGCCTGGTGGGGGCCAGGAGTAGGGGGGCTGGACCTGGGTCTCCTTCCCACCTTTGGTCTCCCTGGGAGGAAATGCAGAGAATGAAGACCTACTTCTCCAGGATTGCTGCCATTTTCCTGAAAGGGCTGTGCAGACGGGCGGTGAGGCCCTTACCCCCTCACACACACAGTACCCTGAGAGGCACAGAGGTCCTCGGGAGGGAGGCTATCGTCGCTGCAGAGAGTCAGGGAAGAGACCAGCCACGGGGAGCAAGTGATTAATCACTACCAGGTGAGGGAGGGCGAGTCTGTTTCCAACAAGGAAGAAGCAGAAGCAGTGGGCAGTGAACAGGTGTGCTGTCAGCAGGAGGGGCCATGAGTGGACACGTGATTAGGGCGCAATCTCCCCAAAGGCACCACCCGACAGGCCAGAGAAGTGGGGGACGGGCTGTGACCTCAGCTCTCTGTCCAGGCAGGCACTTTGGGGAACTGCCAGTCACTCCATTCTATGGGCACAGTGGTGGGAATTAACTCTGCCCTAGGACCCAGGTTAGAGAGACAGGAGGGGAAGATGGGGTCTCTTGTCTGCTGGACCCTCGGAGAGCAGGGTCCCCAGCACTCAGGGTTCTGTGATGGCAGACGCCCTGGGAGGCACCCCTCAGCCAGGGGTTGTGGGTGCCCACTCCTGGGTTCAGAGGCACAGCTGGGGCTCCAGGTGCCACAGGAGGGGATCGTGCAGTCCCTTATAGCCTCCAGGACGTCTGCTCCCATGGAGGCAGTTTGCAGACCAGAGAGGCCTGGCTGTATTTCTGGAAGCTTCTAATTCCCTTGGCCCCTCTCCCTCCCCACAGATCCCCTCAGTCGGGGTCTCCAGCAACCCCAGCTATGAGTCACACAGAGCCAGGGGTCTGTGGCTTTACAGCAGCAGCCAGACCAGAGCTCCAACAAGAACTGGCCAACAGTGCCCCCTGGTGGCCGCCATCGCCTCTGTTGCCGTGGACACTGGGAGATGAACCCTGTCCATGGTCAGACCCCTGTAAGCCGCAGAGGCTGGTTGTGCAGTTAAGTGTCCGTGTGTCCATCATCAGTGTCAGGGGACCTGTATCCAGCCTGGCCCTGGTGCCCTGGGGGCACTTTTAAGAGTCAACTAGCTTGGCCCAGATGGATGCGTTTAGGGAAGGCTGCTTGGAGGGGGTGACCCCCACCATGCTGAGACTGTAGGATGATGATGGTGTTGGCCAAGCAGAAATGTAAGCTGGGGGGAGCTAGGCCGCTTAAATGTAGAGAAATTGGAGGCAAGACTTCCAGCAAGCAGTGTGTGTGAACGGAATGGTCCCCGAGGGCGCTGGTGGAGACCCGTCTCAGACCACAGTGGGGATTGTTTGGTGATATGCCCATGTAGCAACTCAACAGATTATACACCTGTAATTCACACAGTGTCCTATGTCAACTACACCTCAGTGCAGCTGAGGGTGTCTCCACCTGATGGAGGTACTGATGAAACAGCCAGGAACTCAGTTTGCAGTGAGTGCCACATCCACATAGTGAATGCCATGCCCACATAGTAAGTGCCACGTTCATGTCTGAATTTTGACAAATGCATGGTGGGGACATAGGATGTTAGCATCGGGAAAACTGGGTGAGGGGTGAGGGACCCTCTGGAGTGCTGTCTTTGTAAATTTTCTCTGATTCTATAGTTACTTCAAAATAAAATATTGTTTTGCCTGACCAGGCAGTGGCATAGTGGATAGAACATCTGCCTGAGATGCTGAGGACCCAGGTTCAAAACCCCAAGATCTCTGGCTTGAGCATGGGCTCATCTAGCTTGAGTGTGGAATCATAGACATGACCCATGGTCACTGGCTTGAGCCCAACAGTCACTCGCTTGAGCCCAAGGTCACTGGCTTGAGCAAGGGGTCACTGGTTCAGCTGGAGCCCCCCAGTTAAGGCACATATGAGAAAGCAATCAATGAACAACTAAAGTGATACAACTACAAGTTAATGATTCTCATCTCTCTCCCTTCCTGTCTGTCTGTCCCTGTCTGTCTCTCTTTCTTTTTTGCTTAAGAAAAAGATTAATTTTTTAAATAACCCTACCACCTGCCCCCCCAAAAGAAAATGCAATCGCTATTAAATTCACAAGCATTTGCGGAGGCTGCGGTCCTCCAGGACTGTGGTCAGAGATCGTTCTGATTCTCTAGCCCAGAGGTGCCCTGGAAACTTGGGCAGGTTGGTCCCAGTGCCCAGAACATGGAACAGAAACAGTGAAGCTGTCCCTGGGGCCAGAGACCCGGTGTACACACCCAACACAAGGGCCTTCTCTGCACCCTGTGGATCATCATACAGGGACAGGTGCCTGTTCTTCCCAGGGGTGTTGGCCTCCAGATGCTAATGTGGTCCATAAAGTTGTTTTCTTTCTGGTTAGAAATCTTCATAACAAATTCCAAATGAAGCAACTGACCACTCTGAGCTATTCAATTTTGCAAGGATTTGGAGGAGGATTAGATCCAAAGCGTGAGCTATCAAGTCATGTTAATGTCACAAGATGTCCAAAAATGTGTAGTTGGCTTGGTGCGCCATAGAGGAAACCAGGAAGCAGCTCTTCCCAACAAGAGTTAGTCAGTGACTACAGTGGCCTCACTATGTGTGGCCCTGGAGGGTCAGCCCTAGGCCTGGACATGCCCTACTTGTCCCATAAACAGCCGGGACAAGGACACCCTGTCACCCTGTCGATGAGTCCCTGCTGAGCGGGTGTAGCTGTCAGCAGAGTCACCCTGCAGTCCACAGAGAACTCTCCTGGAAGGTCTGAAATTCCCAGCCCTCCGTTTAAGCCAGGACAAGTTCATGGCTTTGTCCAAGGTTGGGGGGGGGGGGGGGGGGGGGTGTTGGGCCTTCATGTGATGGGCACTGTGACCCTGGCTCCCACTCCCCATGATACCTAGTGATGGCATAACCTGGGTGGAGTGGGCCCCTCCTGGGGACAGTCTGCTCTGGGCCACACAGGCAAGCTTGACACTCTCCAGGTGGAAAGTGACCTGGTCACTGTGTTGGGGTGGCCTCAGCCTGGGAGAGAGGACCCAGAGCACCTCAGAGCATCCCAGACAGATGAGGCTCCACAGGGCTGGCCGAGAGGCGGGGCCAGGCTGCTGCCCTCCTCGGACCTTGAACTGGCTGCTTCCGGCTGGGCTGTGTCTCCTCTCTGGAGGTGACGCAATGTTGCTCCTGTCACAGGAGAGGCGAAGCCACCCCCCTTGGGTCACAGGAGCAACAAGCTCAGCCCAGGTTTCCATGGCTGACCCTGCACTCTGCTGCACTCTGACCTGCCATGGAAAAATCAGGGGCCTGGTGCTCTGCCCCCAACGTGCCAGGACCACTGTTACTGCTGGAGGAAACCTTGCTCTGGGTGACGGTGGCTGTGAGCGGTCGGGCCTGCCTGCAGGTCCCTTTCCTAGCAGGGCTGGCTCTTTCCGTCCACATCCTGCAACCTACGTCTTCCCTACACCTGGGTGCCCTGAGCCCCTCTGTGCGCCTCCAGCCTGGCCCAGCCCCTCCCCATGCCCACAGCTTCAACTTGTGATGTTTCCTCCCTGTCGTCCCCGACTGAGCACCCTCCCCCTGCTGTGCGCCACCCTCATTCTTGTCCCCACGTTTCTCCCAGACTCCCCTTCTCTGCCCTCCAGGTCAGACCAATCTCCTCATACTCCACGTGCCTAAAGCGCTGCCCCAGGGCAGCCACTAGGTGACTTGGTGGGACCTGCCAGAGGGCTCCCTCATCCCACGGCACCGTCCCCCGGCTCTGCCCAGGCGAGGAGTATTTAATAAACGTTTAATAGCAGTGATGAAAGATCCACTGGGCTCAACTAGAGATTTTTGTTCAGGGACCTGAGCTGAGGTTGGGGTCAAAAATAAAACGCATGTCAGCAGAGCTACAGTGATGCAGGGGCCTCGGGGGCCAATTGGAGCCCCACCCCCACCCTGCACCTAATTCAAAGAAGTGACAGGGAAGGCGCATGATAGCGACCAAGCACAGAAAAGTACTTACTTCTCACCACCCCCCACCTCCCCCTCCACTGTGCCCTCAGGGTCGACTGCCCCCCCTGCCTCATAGGGTGGCCATCATCACCTTGTGTCATGCAAATGACATCACTCAGCAAGAAAGGCTCAGCTTTCCAGGACCCAAGACTCCTGGGTCACTGGAGTTCAGCAAATGGTCCCTCATAAAGGGGCCACTGGGAGGGCCTTTAGAGGTGTGTACCCTGAGTGTCCAGTTTCTCTGCTGTCTTCTAATGCTGAGCTGGGAGGCCCTTGGTCCTGTGAGCTCTCAGGGTCCAGAAAGAGTCCAAGTCAGGTGGGGAACCCAAGGAAGGTGGGCTTTGGTGGGGTCCGGGGAAAGCTGTCAGAGGCCACCGAGGGGCATGTGGCATCAGGATTATGGCCCAGATCAGGTGTCCCCAAACTACAGCCTGCGGGCTGCATGCGGCCCCCTGAGGCCATTTACTGGCCCCCCGCCGCACTTCCGGAAGGGGCACCTCTTTCATTGGTGGTCAGTGAGAGGAGCACTGTATGTGGCGGCCCTCCAACAGTCTGAGGGACAGTGAACTGGCCCCCCGTGTAAAAAGTTTGGGACCCCTGGCCCAGTTAGAAGCAGGGATTGCCGGAGCCAGGTCAGTGTCGGACCTGGAACTGCATGGTGACAGCCCTGCCCCCAATGCCACGGGGGCTGTGAGCAGGTGAAGGTCTCGTCCACCTGGGGCTCTGCCTGGAGACGGGAAGGAGGCCTCCACATGACCCGACCCCAGAGGCTGGGCTGAGGTGGCTGCAGCCCCCAACACTGACCCCATAACCACACGTCTAACAGAGCCGGGATCAGAGGTGCCTGAATGGGCCAAGGGCAGGGGCAGGGAACCTGAGCAGTGACCTGTTTCTCCACCAGAACCAAGCAGAACTCCTCGAGGGAGGTAGGGCAAAACCTGAATGTGACTTTCCTGGGTTGGGGGGTGACTTTTATAATAAAAACTCAAACAAGATATGATCTGCATTTAAAGGCGAAGACACCATGTGGATACTGCACAGTAAACCTCAAGGCAGAAACCAACAAAACACAAAAATGAGAAAATCCTGAAAAACCAGAAGAGATGGAGAGGAATGAGCAGAGAGGGAGCGTGTTCACCTGCCAATTTTGAAAGGAGATACCTTACACGAGGTCATGGTCAGATAAATCATTAAAGGCCGGCTCTGCAAGCCCCCCGAGGGCAAAGGGAGGGAAAGAAGGGTGCACTTTGGGGGGGAAAGAAGAAAACGCAAGCAAGACCAGAGTGCACACCTCATCTCCCTTCTCCTGGGCCACGGAGGAAGGACCTCGTCCAGGACCCCAAACCCGCCCAGAGGACATCACAGCAGCGCAGAAGCCATCACACCCACGAGTTACCTGCAGGCACTACCTGCTCACTTCTGAAGAAAACCTCAGTGCAAGTCTAGCACAAGCAGGGGCGTCCCTGAGACCTGAGGAAGGGACAGTGGCCGTCCCTTTGCACAGACGGGCGACCTCACTTACCTCCTGTGTCTACAGAAGTCCACTCGAAATCCCAGGTGGAAACTCCACGCCCCTCCACAAAGGAAACAGCATGGCAGTGTATTTCACACACTGCATTGTGTGCTTCCCTTTTCTCCCTTAAAATTTTGCTCAGACATGTTTCTGTAGCAAAATAGAGAAAGCATTCTGGTGGTGTTTGCCAGCTGCATAGAGTTCAACGACATGAATGCACCTTAATTTATATCGTCAGCGTTCTATGGGTAAACGTCGGGACGTTTCCAGTGATTAACTGTCACTGGCCACACAGCAGGGAACAGCCTAGTTCCAGAATCACACCGTATGCAGGAGTCTATCTATAGGCGACATAGACAGAAACGCGATTGCAGCTCCAGTGGAAACTCTGAAAGTGGTCTGGGAATAAGAAGATGCCCTCTGTCTCAGTGCCGTCTGGAAGGCTGAGGAGAGAGGAGGAAGGAGAAAAAGAAACCAAGCGGTCTGGTTCGTGGGAGAAAGCCGTGAGCTGAGGGCAAAGCCACGCCACCCAGGTCACAGCGAGCCTGCGTTCTCCAACAGCAGAGAAGCATCCTGCAGCGAGAATGTGGATTCGCTGAGAACAAATTGTGGCAGAGCTTTCAAATAAAAGATGTAGTAACAACCGGGGAAAGTCAGTGAGCAACAATTTCATCCAACCAGCGAACTAACCAGGTTAGAATGCGCAAGGAACACAAGGTGTGTGGCAACAGCACATCGGCTGTGATGCGGATGCAACGGACAGTCTCCCTGTTAAAGACCAGGGCTTTTCATTCTAATTAACAACAAAACCAAGTGATACTCGACAGGGAGGAATAGTGCAGACAATGTCTTTCCTCTGGCGATGGAATGGTGCTGGGAATAACAGGAGAGACCAGAGAGGCCCAGAGGATGGAAGAGGAAGCGTCGGACAGGATAACACACAGCAGTGAGTGTTTGCTAATTACAACACTGGTAAAATAGGGATACACGTGAAATACTTGGATAATCTATTTATAAAAGTTACATAACAAAGCAAGTAGGATTTAAGGTTGATGTACTAAGGGCCATAAACTGGGACAGATCTACATGGTGATACAAGAATAAAAAGCAAACTTTATGATGAAGTTGAGTGTCATACTTGGTGCATTGAAAGGGGGCCCTGGCTGCCACATAGGGTCCCCCAGGACTATCCCCGTGAGGCTGGGAGCCTGATATGAGGCCGTGAACCCTCCACGCTCATTCTGTAATGAGTCTCCTGCCCCGAGCAGGGCTACAGTGGGGACACAGGACAGTTCCAGGAAGCTGTCGGCACAGAGCTGCAGGCAATGCAGGGGACAGGACGCACTGGTCTCAGGTCATGCAGACCCAGCCCACAGTGAAGAGAGGAGAGACGCAGAGAAGTCTCGGGGAGCAGCTACCAACCCGCATCCCACAGGCTCTCGGTGAACCTGCAGCCTTCGCTGCGGCACAGGAAGCAGCCGGCACACAAGGACCCTTCCCGGGGAGACGACCCCTCGCCCTGCACAAACTAGTTACAAAAATCCACCATGGTCTTGGCCTCAAATAACACCTCCTGAAACAATAAAAATGACAGTTAAAAACATCGCTGGTCACCAACTCCAGTGATAAAACAGTAAAATCAGAAATAGTAACAGAAAGATGACCAAAAATATCTGAAGGGCTTGAAAAATAAAATGTTTGCTTATAGGTCATCCTTGGATCAAAGAGATAATTTTTAAAAAAATAGTATCAATACCCAGGATGCTTTGGGAAGGAAAGCATAAAGCATTTCCTCCATACTGGCTGGATGTAGCAACAGCTTCCTCAAAAGAAAACAGGTTGATTTCACAGTTTCATTATTTTCTAACAGAAATGAAGATAAAGAAATCTGGCACTCTGCCAAACACATGAGGAACATAACAAAATGAATGGGAAGAAATTAGGAGGAATCAATTTAAAAACCACAAAAGCTAAAAATAAAGATATGATAAACAACAAATAAAAAGCATGGCCCAATCCACCCTTGATCCTTTGAAGTTAGACGTTTATAAGCTAATTATGGGGAAGACGGAAAGAGACAGAAAGATAAAGGGGGCTGGGGAGGGGGTGGGGTAACAAAGAGCAGGGATGAAGAATAATCACATATAAAGGAAAATTAAGATAATTATAGAGGTATAATGTATCTAACTCCTTAGAAACATATTTATAAATTGAGCAAAAGAAAAATGTCTTAGAAATGTAAAAATAAAAATTAATTAATTAACAAAATGTATCTAAGAAGAGACAAAAAATTCTAATAGGCCCATCACCATAAAAAAAAACATTGGAAGACTAATTAAAGATTTACCATAGGAAAAAAAGAAAATCGCTGGGGTTAGATGCATTCTACTGAATTTCACCAAATCTACTAAAGTAAAAACAGATTGGATCACATCATTTAAAATATCCCAAAACATGTAAAACACTTTTTTAAATCTCTCCTTTGAGCCTGACCAGGTGGTGGCACAGTGGATAGAGCGTCAGCCTGGGATGCTAAAAACCCAACTTCAAAATCCCAAGGTCACCGGCTTGAGAGCAGGCTCACCAGCCTGAGCGCGGGGTCACTGGTTTGAGCATGGAATCATAGACATGACCCCATGGTCTCTGACTTGAGCCCAAAGGTTGCTGACTTGAAGCCCAAGGTCGGTGGCTTGAACCCAAGGTCACTGGCTTGAGCAAGGGGTCACTCATTCTGCTGGAGCGCCTGGTCAAGGCACATATGAGAAAGCAATCAATGAACAACTAAGGAGCCACAACTAAGAATTGATGTTTCTCATCTCTTTCTACCTTCCTGTCTGTCTGTCCCTGTCTATTCCTCCATCTCTCCCTCTCTCTTTCTCTCTCTCTCTCTCTCACTTAAAAAAAAACAAATTCTCCTTTGAATGTTATGTAATCATGTGGTTCTAAAAACAAAATGGAATAAATATATAGCAAAATTATCTAAACTACCAATATCATTTATGAACACAGATGCAGAATTCCATTTAAAATTAGTATCAATATCATTTACAGCAAAATGGTGGGATCTTGATAACATTATACGGAGTGAAATAAGTAAATCAGAAAAAAACAAGAACTACATGATTCCATACATTGGTGGAACATAAAAACGAGACTAAGAGACATGGACAAGAGTGTGGTAGTTACCAGGGGTGGGGGGAGGGAGGACGCAGGAGGGAGGGAGGGAGAGAGTTAGGGGGAGGGGGAGGGGCACAGAGAAAACTAGATAGAGGGTGACGGAGGACAATCTGGGCGAGGGGTATGCAACATAATTTAATGACAAGATAACCTAGACATGTTTTCTTTGAATATATGTACCCTGAATTATTAATATCATCCCATTAACATTAATAAAAATTTATAAAAAAAATTAGTATCAATAAATATATCTACAACAATAATATATAGTGGCCAAATAGGGTGCTTGCCACTGGCAACTTTCCAGGTCAATATCACTCCAGTGGACCAGGGCACTGGCCTTCAGGATATCCAGGTGATCAAAGCTCCTTCAGGGGAGATAGCGTAACCCCCCAAAAATACAAAATGAAACTCTGTCATGCAGAGAAACTGTTTTGATCCTTCTACTTGTGAAGATTATAAGGAAAGGGCCTGTTTGCCTGAGCTATGGCCACAGAGCAAATACTTGGTATAGGCAGGCACGCAGGGAGGTCCCTGGAGAAGATGCCATGGGTGGTTGTAAAAATACATACCACTGGGGGAAGGTTTGATCTGTTCCAATTAAAAAAAAAACAAACCCAAGCCTGGCCAGTTGGCTCAGCAGTAGAGCATCAGCCTGGCATTTGGATGTCCTGGGTTCAACTCCTAAACAGGGCACACAGAAGAAGCGTCCATCTGCTTCTCCACCCCTCCCCATTTTGCCTCTATCTATCTATCTATCTATCTATCTATCTATCTATCTATCTATCTATCATATCCATCTATCTATCTATCTAACTATCTCTTCTCCCCTCCTGCAGCCAGGGTTCCATCCAAATGAGTTGGCCCCAGGCACTGAGAATGGTTCCATGGTCTCTGCCTCAGGCACTAAAAAAATGGCTCCAGTTGCAACAGAGCAAGGGCTCCAGATGAGCAGAGTATTGCCCCCTAGTCCACTTGCTGGGTGGATCCCAGTCGGAGCACATGCAAGAGTCTATCTCTGCCTCCTCTCCTCTCCTTTCACTGAAAAAAAAAAAGCGATGGGAAAGCTCTACAGTGGGGACCACTGTCTGATGAGGTTTCCGATTCAACCATGGTCTGTTGTCATCAGCAGATGACAGAGTGACTGAATAGGGAACTCTGCAGTCCTCCCCAGTTGTTGTTAGTAACAGTACTAACTAGTACTCATACGAGTACGCTGGTCAGAGGAGGGAACCATTCCAAGGTGTTCCACCGGGTCCATCCTATCCTGGGAGCCTGCATCCTGCAGTCATGAAACCAATGGCTGTATTCATGGAACTGAGACCATCCCCCCTCCCCCCATCATTCAAGCGGGATGAATTACAGGTGCCCCAATGGTACCGGGGCCACTTCAAGGTGGAACCACACTGAACACCATTTAATTTGGGGGCCACCTAACCACCACCACCACCACTGGAAGACAATAACAATAAGTGGTATTTCCATCCCTCTCACATTTGTTTAACCTCGACTCTGTCACTAGCAGACCTCAGAGAGAATGGGGGCTTTGCTCCTTGTTGCAGAAGTACCCTGGCACGTGCCTGCAGGAGCTTTGGGGTACCTCCGGGAAAAGTCCTCACTACACCTGCTCACAGTGGGCACTTGGTCTCTTCCTCCGGGAAGGTTCTCCTTCTGCCAGCTGGGCCCAGGAACAGACTAAGAGGTATGTTCTCATGGAGGGAACATTATTGTCCATTATGGGGACCAACATCATAGCCTGCTTGTGACATCTCAGTTTTCATGTTGTATCATGGAGCAGGAAGCCTGTGTCCATTCCTGAGGAGTCTGGGACTTCTTGGTCATTCCCAGTAATGACCCTCAGTCTCCCTCAGGCTGTGCTGCTGATAACTCCCCATCACTACTGACGAGTATTCACTCAAGAAAGTTGGTTAAGTCTTGGGAAAACGGTGAACTTGGAAGCATTTTAATTTAATCCCATCTACCTCTCCTTGGTAGAATGGAAGACCAACAGCCTCACAACTATGGTAGCTGGGGAAACCAGCCACCTGGTGAACACAAAGAACAAAATGGGCTTGAAGCTTTAAAACCCCCCAACCCCAGAGAATGGTCACCATTTGGTCTGCCTGCTAATTCCCTGAAAACCTGCATTCTGAAGGCTGGTCTATACCAAGCCAGACTCAGAGCCCAAACCGTGCAAGTAAACCCACGTCTGGCACATTTGTTGAAAACTATCATCAACAATCATTTTAACATGGCTGCTGCCTGAGGCAGTGACACCAGCTGGGGGCTAATGAGACTGGCCAAAAAACTAAAAATGGAAATCTGCAATGAGTTGTCTCTAGGGGGATTTGAAAAGCTCCAACATATTCCCGGGAATCTAGAAGGCTACATGCACATGCAGGGCTGTGCAGATGCCCAGGAAGGGCTGCAAAAGCCCTCACCACTCACCTCTGGTGACCCGAGGCTCCATGAGGCAGAAAGAGATGATGAAGGCAGTGTCATCAACCACCGGCCTAACTATTGGAGGTGTGCCCAACAGATATGCTAGGCTCTCGGCCAGTCTGGGAGACATTGTTTTAAGGACATTAGGAAATCTCTGTCTGCTTATTAGCTAATCTCTAAGCTAACCAAGCAAAGACTACACACAAGGAAGACTACAGACTCTAAAGATTTAGGCCAGGAAGGTCACTAAACAAACACAGAAACCATAGCAAATTCTAGGTGGAGGAGAGGAAAGGGGAGGAATCTGATTCCCAGACCTGCTACACGATGTTATCAAAATTTCCAGTTTTCAGCAACAACAACAACAAAAATATGAAACATGCAAATAAATGCAAAATTATAGTCCACACCATGGGGGCAGAGGAGCGATCAGGAGAAACTGCTCCTGAGGAAGCCCAGACACCCGACTTACTGGAAAAAGACTTTAATTCAGCTATTTTATATAAGTTCAAAGCACTAATGGAGACCTTTCTTAAAACAATTAAATAAAAGCATGAGAAGTCTATGTCACCAAATATGGAATATTAACAAGGAGAAATGAACTAATGAGAATAATCAAATGAAAATTCTGAAGTAGAAATCAAATAACTAAAATTAAAAAAAAAAAAACCTCTCTGAATCCAACATAAAAGTCATATGTTATTCAATAATTCTCTAAAGACTGTGTTATTCACAATCCAAAGATTGTGTCTACTTTCATAGCTGATTATGCACCAGGGTTATCACAAACAACTCTCTTAGTTATGAAACTAAAATTTCCTACTTAATACCTCATTGTATTGGGAAGTTAAAAAATACTAAATGATTGCCAAAGATTGTAAAAACACAGACTTTCAAAAGCAATATTTTGACAACATATGATGTTGAACAGGGTTTGTCATCAGCTATTCTGAGGAACCTGATAGTTAAAATAGTCACATAACCGCTGCAGAAACTGTTATCATCCAATGGTAAACATGCTGGTCCAAGCATAAACACTTCACAAACATACACACACGACACACACACACACCCAGGGAGGAAGGCAATCTGTTCATTGCTTGCACAGCCTAAAATGTCCCTACACAAACGATGAGCTAAGTTTTACTGCAAACATTCAAGGAATTTTCTTTGCTCAGAAGAGCCCAGTGACCCTCTGAGCATCCACTAGGCAACATGTGGCTTTCCTGAAGAAGAGAACCAGTTCTTGGTTACGGTTCTGTGGAAATGCACCAGGAATGGTTGAGATAACTGCTTCTCTCCTGGTACCTGTGGCTTTTCCTCGTGGAGCCTGACCTCATGGTAGGGGGTGAGGTGACACTTCCTCCTGGATTTGAGGGGCAATGGAGCTGCTGGACCATCACTGGTTTGCGGAGAAGGACCGCGGGGCATGGGTGACTGGAGGCTCTGAGAACACACAGGCAGGTACTCTCTAAGGTCAAGGAAGCTGCAGGCGCACACCGTGGGAGCCGAGCAGAGAAGCAGACCCACTGTCCAGCTGTGCCTCCTGGACTGCACTGTGACTGCTGGGTGCTATTCTAGACAGAGGCGTCGTGGCCGCTATAACCCATGGCAACAGTGCACACTCGAAGGAGGAGTTCTCTCCACTTCACACTAAGCCAAAGACTTGGCTCAGCTGGTGGAGCCACAGGAGAGAGGCTGATAGTGGAGGGTCAGTCCCAGCGAGAGGCCCAGATTTCAGACTGTGACAGCCTTCTGGAGGACAAGCAGGGGACCCCTCAAGCAGCTGAAAGCCACATTTGGGAATGGTCTACCCTCCTTGGATGCAGCGGAGATGGGTGGAGGTGACACACAGGCCCCTATATGCAGAGGGACAGCCACGCCACTCAACGTCCGTGAGCATTGCTTCAGCGAGGCCCTCGCCTCCTCTCTAAGCCCCAGTGCTGTGGGGCTGGAGGTGCCCAATTAGAAAGGTCGGTTTTCCTGGGTAACATTCCGTCCTATAACCACCAGTGGATGTGGGGTTCTGGCTGAGTGTCACGCACACTCCGTGGGCAAGTTCACATCTGCCTCTGTTCCAGCCACACTCCTCTTCCATGACCAACACCCCGTGGGCTCAGGGATAGTTCTTACACACAGGACACAGTGCACCCACACTCACCCCCAGGGGGTAAAACCAACGGCTTCAAAAGACCCATTGAGACCTGGAGGCGGCAGGATTTCTGCTGGAGATTGCATTTCCTCTCTCTCCACGGGTCCCCCATGTTCTGAAGGTTCACATGGTGGGGCTCATCACGGAGGCTGTGAGCGGCAGAGCCCAGCCCTCTGTGGTGCCCACCCCTCAGGCTCCGTTCTCAGCTGAGTGACATTAACACCCAAAGTGGCTTCCAGGAGCACAGTCAGCACGTGGTGCACAACCTTCCTGCTGCCCAATGCTGCAGTCATGACAAGCCCTATTCCCCCCACACCATGATCCTGGGGCTCCTGTTTGCTGGCCCTCCCCACGGCCACACCTGGGTTACCACCAGCTTCCCATCTGCTTTGGGAAACTGTGCCCCAACCCCCACCCCCTGGCATCTCATCTAAACCCGGGCCCATTGCCAGAGAGGCGGGTTCCATGCTTGAGGGTGGGGGTAGACTAACTCAGATGCGTTCTGGCTGCACGTCCTCCACCTGCTGCTTGTCAGAGCATCTGGGAGACGATGAGAAGTCCTTGAAGCCAGGTGAGCTAGTGCCCGTGTGCACATGCGGCCCTGATTCACGCAATGGGGCCATCCAGGTGTGCTGCCCGGGTCTTTCTCTCCACACATGGCTATTTGGATGGAAACAAGAAAGACAGCGTGTACACCAGAGAGCTTTGTGTTTCATTGTTCACCTGCAAGACAAGATGTCGTGTCAGTGGTTTCAGTTCCAGAAATACATAAAAGTGTTGATTAAAATCTTGTATTTATATGACGCTCTAGCATCAACAGACCTGGCAGGTGACACAGACACACCACAAGTTTTAAGTGAGTCTGCAGCAGGGCTCGACATCTGGCACAGAGCGGGCGCTCGGGGACCTCCCTTTGCATGAGTGAGTGAACACGGCAAGTCTGCCCCCACCAAGAGCACCGGTAGCTGCCCGCTGTGGGAGGCGCAGCCTCTCCAGCTGAGGTCATGGGGACAAGTCTTACAGGAGAATGTTGGGAAAACAGACACATCGGGCCCAGGGAGGGTCCTGCCCCACAGGGAAGCAGACAAGAGACTGGACTGGCGTTAGGCCCAGATACCAGGACACTTGATGGCCAGCCTCAGGGGGCAGAGTCCTCCCAGCATTTAAGGAGGGATGTTGATGGAACCGCAGGGGAAGGGGTGCTCAGGACCCTCACTCCAGGGCAGAAGTCTTACCTGGAGGTTAGCTAAGAGTGAGTGTTCAACCTGCAACCAAGACGCTCAGCAGGCTTTGGGTTCGAGTTAAGGAGAATCACCTGGCCCTAAGGTCTGTGCTCTGGATGCTGGTGAAGGTTTTAAGCCACAGCCCTGTGGCCTGGAGGCTGTTTAGTTCCTTTCCTCACCCTCAGGGTCTGAACAAACACAAGGACAGAGGAAGGGCCCTGGAGAGCGGCCAGGGCCCCCAGTGAGCCAGGGGCCAAGCGCTGGGTGTAAAGGGGAAGGGACAGCAGGGTCCTGCCCAGGTCAGCAGGACGTCGGCAGGTTGGAAATGAATGACAAGGGCATTCTTATGGGTCAGTGTGGGCAGCGGAGCCCTGGGGTGACAGGGCTGCCTGAGCATGACAGTGGGGACATTCAGGGTGCTTGCCCCAACCTGTTCTTGGTGATGAGGTGACAGAGGCTGGGAGAGACACCTGGAATTTGAAAAGCAGATGACCTGGGAGAGTCGGGTTGTCCCCACTCACACTTGGGAGACCTGGACTGACACAGCACTTGTGCTTCGTGGCCACGGGGACACCTCAGCTGTTCCACATGTGGAAACACAGCCAGGCGGCCTCCTGAGCCCAGTAGCACCGCCCGCTCTCCCAGGAAGGGTGCTAGACTAGAGGCCAGCATGTAGGAGGTGCCCAGGACACTCTTCCCTGCCCCAGCTCCATCCAGCTCAGGAAGGCAGGCGTGAGCCAGACCTGCCTCTGAGGGGGTCCCCAAGACCAGCATCCAGGGGTCATTTCTGGATGCCCCCTCAGAGCAACCAGTGAGACAGCCATTGTGTGACCACAATCCACTTCCCTGAGGGCACACGCACTGTGGAGCCCAGGTTTGAGGAGTTGAAGGGTGACTAGGGCAGTTCACACACGCATGGGGACTGTATCTACATAAACAGAGCCCAGGCAGGTGTCCCCCGTTGAACGTCTGTCGGTATGTACAGTGACACAACGCACACCCTCCTGGCCCCTTTCCTGCACACTCACCCTCCCTCAGCTCTGCTGCTCCAGGTGACAGCCTTGTAGGGTCACCGTGGCCTCCACAGTCCCGAGCAGATAAGCCTGCTTGGTCCTGACGGTCAGTGGTGGCGAAGGCCACCTCAGCCGGCCCCTGGCCCCATCAGGCACGCTCCCATGCATCAACCGTCTCCCCTTCACACAGGCGTCTGAGGTTAGAGGGCAGGACAGGTGCCCTGAGCCCCATATCATCTCTGCTCGGGCTGCCCTTGGGCAAGCATCTGTTTCTGTCTCCCGGGTGAGCGGCACTGACCCTGCCCGTTGCGCACGCAGGGCTGCAGGGTGCCCTACAGGAGGAAGCTCTCCAGGTTGCACATCAATTCTCACCTGGCCCCCTGGAGACACCCCAGTGAGGTGACCCTTCACTCACCTCAGAGAAGGAGGCAGCTCGGGTCAGAGACCCAGGGTCCAGGGCCCCACCACTCGGCCACCGAGAGCAAGAAGAGGCCATGAGTGAGACTCTCCGAGCACCTGCTCCTTGCCGAGCTGTGTGCCAGGCAGGAGGGGCAGGACATGGTCAGGACAGTCCTCGAGCTCCGGGGCCCCCAGCCGTGGGAGACTTGAACATGGAGCACAGTGGCCCTGCTCCCTCTGGGCAGGGGCTGACCGCTTTGCCTGGGAGTCTACAGTGGGGAGAAAGTGCCACTCAGAAAGCAGAGGGGAGGCAGGAGGTCCCCCAGGCAGAAAGGCACATGATCAGGAAGAAAACACCGCACTCTGGAAACTTTCAAAGAAGCTTTCCTAGGTCAGAGCCGGCCTTCTGCCAGATGGCACAACAGGCCACCCCTAGGAGGGTAGGATGTCCCCTCCGCCTGGGCAAGGTGGTAGAGCAGAGCGTCTCCCCAGGTCTTCTCCCCTCTGCCCCAGGACCACAGAGGCCCTTCCTGATGCTGCAGCCAGTTCAACCAGGGATAGTATCCCCCCTCCCCCTCCCCCCGACATGGACCTGTGTGGCCCCATGCGGGAGATGGGCAGCTTGCCTGGGTTAACTAATGGCAGCCACAAATCCCCAGCCACTCGCGTAATGATATTTAATATTTGATGTCAGATTATTAGAATATAATGAATTTGCCACTTTAATGTTGATGGATAATCACTCCTATTAAGTTGCTGGGATAAGAATTAGTGCAAAGAGAAAACTAATTGCTGGGTTGTTCGCAGGCACATCCCTAAATGAGAGGGCCTTGAGCTTGACCTCGAAGCCCACCAGGAAGACTGGTTGACCCGTTTCCTCTGGGTTCTGGACGTGTGACTTTCTTCTGAAGAACGTGGGAAGGATGGGGATGCACTCTACAGGGACTGAAATCCGACACGAGAAGGGTCACTTACAGGGACAGACTGTGTCCCCCCCTCAAATGCATATGCTGAACCCTGACCCCCAGCGTGACCACATGAGCAGACAAGGCCTCTTTAGGGACCTCAGGTTAAATGAGGCCATGAGGCGCGGCCCGATCTTACCTGGCTCATGGCCCTGTGGGAAGAAGGAGAGACGTCGGAGCCCACTGTGGAAACAAGAGACCCCACAGGCCCCCGTGGGCCCCCACGCGCAGCAAGAGCCAGAGCCCGTGTCCACGCAGAGACTGAGACGCCCGGGAGTGAGGACTCCGTCGTCAGTGTGTGACCTTGAGGACACCCAGGGTTTCTTCAGCACCTAAGGTTAAGTGAGTACAAAAATTCTTCCTTTGGAGCATATGGTCACATTGGAATATAATAGTGGGAATGATTTAATGTCCAGGGGTTTGTGGCATCTGTGGTTGCCCTGCAGGGTGTTTGGAGCATAGAGAAAGGCTGTCCAAGGGGGCCCAGGTGGGCACCCGATCCCCAGAGGCTAAGGGAGATACATGCACAGCTGCGCTGCCTGGAGATGGGGTCAGGCCCAGGGTCCCCCACTCCTGAAGTGCCGTTACTCCTGAGGGGCCTCATGCGCCTGTTGGGCAGCACTATGTTCAGACCCATTTCCCGCCCCCTGAATCTCACCTTGGACTCCAGCTGAGACCAAGGCCTCTGGGTGCACAGGCAGGTGACAACAGCCATTACACGTAGCAGCTGATGTGTCCTCAGCACTGAGCCCAGGTCACCTTTCCTCCGTGCATTTCCTGTCTTCACTTTCCGGGTAGCGGCTTCAAAATTGTTCCTTACCTGAAATTTACCAGAAGTACACTTTAGATAAGTGGTTCTCAAATGGGGTATTTTGCCCTTTAGGGGACATTTGGAAATGGCCACAGACATTTCTTCCCATCATGAATTGGGGAAGGGAGTGCTGCCGGCACCCAGTGGGCAGAGGCCAGGGCTGCTGCTAACAGCCCCAAGTGCACAGGCAGCCCCCCCGACCCCCCAACAGAGAGTATTGCCTCCTCCATAGAGCAGGTTGAAAAACACTACTTTAGGTAAATTGGCTATAATATCTGAAATGCTCAAAATTAAGCAAAACAAGAAATACACACGGAGGACAGGTGTTCTACAAAGCCGGCGGATGAAACTTCAAGTGTGAGTGCAGGATGGACAGTGGCAGGTTTGACACACAGGAGCTAGAGGTGGGTGTGTCATTTAATGAGGCTGCTTCAGATGGGCCAGCCCCCCCCCCACCTCCCGCGTGGCCTGGATGGAGGAGAACAAGGAGACGGCCAGGCACCTACACACAGCTTGCCCCCAGGCCCCGAGGATGCCTTCCCCGAGCCTGTCCTGCAGGGAGCTGGGGCCGTGTGGCTGAGGTCTGGGCCCTGAACACCGTGCACACGGGCAGAGATGGCACGCACCCTTCAGGGGCCTGCCCAGATCTCCTGGGAGGAACCTCCACGCCCCTTCCCTGTCCAGGTGTCTGGAATATCCTGGCCAGTGTTGACGACAAGAGGGAGGAACCAGGTCCCTGAATAGCTGGTGGCGAAGAGCTGCCCCATGGGACTTGCCTCATCTGGATGGTGATGAGTGAGGAAAGTGTCCCCCTATGGGATAACCCATTGTGAGAGCTGTTAACCAGGCCCTCGGACCACCACGGGGCAGCTGAGGGTGTGAGGCTACACCTGCAGACCACAGCAGGGACGGAGCCATCAGCCACACGTCCCCTCCACGCACCTGCCACATTGGTAGCTCCACCGAGCACAGCACTAGAGAATTTCAAGTAGGACCAGCCTTCACCTGCGTGTTCACGCACACGGGTATCCTGCGTCGCTGTAGACAGGGTGCGTGAGCTATCTGACTTCTGACAGTTGTTCTACACCAGGGGTCGGGAACCTTTTTGGCTGAGAGAGCCATGAACGCCACATATTTTAAAATGTAATCCCGTGAGAGCCATACAATGACCCATGTACATTAGGCATTATCCAATAAAAATTTGGTGTTGTCCCGGAGGACAGCTGTGATTGGCTCCAGCCACCTGCAACTATGAACATGAGCGGTAGGAAATGAATGGATTATAATACATGAGAATGTTTTGTATTTTTAACATTATTATTTTTTTTTATTAAAGATTTGAGGCCCTGGCCAGTTGGCTCAGCGGTAGAGCATCAGCCTGGCGTGCAGGAGTCCCGGGTTCGATTCCCGGCCAGGGCACACAGGAGAGGCGCCCATTTGCTTCTCCACCCCTCCCCCTCTCCTTCTTCACTGTCTCTCTCTTCCCCTCCTACAGCGAAGCTCCATTGGAGCAAAGATGGCCCGGGCGCTGGGGATGGCTCTGTGGCCTCTGCCTCAGGAGCTAGAATGGCTCTGGAAGCAGCAGAGCGATGCCCCAGAGGGGCAGGGCATCGCCCCCTGGTGGACATGCCAGGTGGATCCCAGTAGGGCGCATGCAGGAGTCTGTCTGACTGCCTCCCCGTTTCCAGCTTCGGAAAAATGAAAAAAAAAAAAAAAGATTTGATAAAGCGTCGACCTGGAATGCTGAGGTCGCCGGTTCAAAACCCTGGGCTTGCACGGTCAAGGCACATATGGGAGTTGATGCTTCTTGCTCCTCCCTCCCCCTTCTCTCTCTCTCTTTCTCTCTCTCTCTCTCTCTCTCTCTCTCTCTCTCTCTCTCACACACACACACACACACACACACACACACACACACTTTCTCTCCTCTCTAAAAATTCATAAAAGTTAAAAAAAAATTTTTAAAAAAAGATTTGTCTGCGAGCCAGATGTAGCCATCAAAAGAGCCACATCTGCCTCACGAGCCATAGGTTCCCAACCCCTGCTCTATACCATGAGCATCAGGTGGGACCCATTCACCTATCACCTTGCAGGACCCTGTACCCATGATTACTTTTAGCTCAACCATCCCTGTCGTCCCGCAGCTCTCGGTGGGATGACACAGGACCTCTGCTCACCGCTCTCAGATAACACTCACTCACCATTTCTTTATATAGTTTTGTCTTGATACAGTTTTTAAATAGTTAAGGACAGTGTTAGGTTAACAGAAAGTTCCCCCCACTGTCAGCACCTCCCATTACTCAGTGGTTGGGTCAGGCAACCATCTGGCTATAAGACCAAGGTCATCCTGAGGCCAGGAGTGGTCAGCTGCGGGGAGGTCATGACCTGTCCTGGCTCAGGACCCTAGTGGGCATGGCCCAGGAGTTAGGACTCCTGAGCACAGTGACACAGAGCCACAAGCAGCTGGGCCCAGCCGGGAGCACGTGGCAGGTCACATACCCGGCAAAAGAACACTTAGGGAAGAAATAAGACATATCAGAGTAAAGAGAGAATGAGGCAGTATGGCCTCCTTCACAAAATCTGCATGTCAGACGCGTCACCGCTGAGCAACTGTGTGGGGCTTTGTGGTGACAGTGGCCCTGAGGGGCAGCGGGCTCAGCTGGCCTCACAGATGTGAGACTCCAGGGCCAGCCACACCTGATGGCGCCACAGGAAGTTCTTTGTGCTCCGGGACGCTCAGCAGCCACCAGACATCACACAGAGCCGTTTCCACCAGTGCAGGGATGAAAGTAATCAGTTTTCATCCAAGTGTCCAGCGCTGAAGTTGCCCTTCACGTCTCACTGAGCACCTAACAGCCGCAGCGCGGTCCCCTCGGGCTCTGTCCTGATTACACTGCTCAGCCTCCATCGTAAACAGTGGGGATGTATGCGGGAGCGCCAGGCTCCCACTGGGGAGCCCACAGATCCAACCAGTAATATATTGGAACACCAATCTAATGAGCAAGCAGATTAGTCAGTCCAAGGAAGGGCAACAGCTGAAATAAGCATGTTCGCTCTGATTTAGTGGTGACATGCCCCACGTGCAGGCATGGTCACCAGCCCTCGGGGTGGGACACAGACTGCTGCTCTCAGCCTTGGTGCCCCCCCGCCCAGAGTCCCACCCGCTCAGACGTCAGGATGGCCATCTGCAGAGCCCAGTTGCTTAGTCATAGGATTTAGAGAAATGGGCCTAACAGAGTCCATCTGCAAACTTTCTCTGTAAAGGGACAGAAAATGCGCATATTGTAGTTTTGTCTTTGCAGGACACATGGTCTCCCCCACAGGGAGTCAGCTCTGCTGTAGGCATGCATGTTATCGCGACGTAACACTCCCACGAACTCAGTGCTTCGGACGTGCACAAGGGATCCCGCGGCATCTGTGGGCTGGAGTCAGGGCACAGCTGTGCCATCTCGTCTGGGGCTGGGTTGGGGAGAGTTTAGACCCGGCCTCCCTTGAGTGACTAGAAAAACTTGTTCCCTGGTGGATGCAGGACGGAGGGCTGAGCCTCTGGCTGGCGGTCAGTCACAGGCCACTCACATCTCCAGCCACAAACACCTGTCCACGGCCTCTTCCAAGCCAGCAAGAGTGACCATGCCTTGGATGACGTGATGTGTTCACAGCAGTGACACTCATCACCTTCCTCATGTTCTGTGCCTGAGAAGCAAATCACAGGTCCCACAGACACCCGGAGGTGGGGACTGCGGGGGTCTATCTGCACAGAACTCGGGAGGCACCGCAGGTAACACTCACATAGACGGGCACAGTCACATCCCAACAAATGTTTATTTTGCTTGTTGGTCTGGTCCAGGGTCTGTGAGTTTACAGCAGACCCCCCCCCCCCAATTTAGATCTTATCTTTACGAATACAACTACCCATTACGAAAATGAGCTCATTTTATCTTCTGGTTAACAAAGTAGGGGTTACAATTGCAGCCAAAAGATTATGTAATTATCACACTAGGCAGAGAAGGAACCCAATGTAAGTTGTGTTTCTGACCAAGTGTGGGGAAGGATAAGGACTCTCTGGAGGTCGCAGTCGCTGTCTGCGATGCTGTCAGAGAGAAAAACCACTGGAGTCGTCTGTCCGGGGCCAGCGTCACTGCCTTCAGCTCCTGGACCCGGCTTCTCTTCCTGTGGTTTACCATTTCATAGGGGCCCGATCGGTGTTCTTGTGATCCGATGTCCCAGCAGCTGGGCACAGACACTCCCATGGACAGAGCGGCTTTATCAGTGAGTGTTCATGGAGGGGACAGCATGCCTGCCTCTTCCGCCCACCGTGCACCTCAGCTCTGGGTGGAGAGGGAGGCGTGTTGCACAGGGACATTGGGATAACAAGGACTATGTCTTAGAAAACCTGCATCTCCCTTGGCTGAGGCACACAGAAGGAATGCAGAAAACAGAAAACTCTCAAATTGGGAGAAAACAGTGTTCAAGCATTTCAGATTTTGAATTAATCCGCAGAGACAAGAAAATAATTATCCCGGAAAAGGGCACAGACAGGGAGGGAGCAGCTGGGTCCCAGCCTGGGGGCCACACGTGCCCCACCACTCAGGGCTCTGCCAGGAGGAATCTCAGTACCTGATCCCACAGGCGGGGGAGGGACAGCAACCCCCTCCCCACCCGGCGTGCAGAAGCCTCTCGCTCAGGGTCACTATTTCCAGCAGAAGTGGGCTGCCGCCTCCACAGCCAGCCTGGCACCAGGAGTCACGTGTCCACTGGCCAGGGCTGGTTCATGCAGAGCAAATCCTGAACTCACTTAGGAGCCAGGATGATGGGCAGGGGCCTGACTTATCCAGGTCCTAAGAAAACACGGGTGTCTGAGCCATGCACCCCCTTCCCTGCTGTGGCCCGCAGCGCACACAGAGGCTGCTGAGACCAGTGCAGATGGGTGTGTCTCCCTTACTAAGGCCATGTTGCTATGGGAACCCCCAGGCTCCATGGACAATTCCCCAGCTGTTTATTTTTAAGCTGGGAATCATTGGTAAACACTCAAATAAAATAAAACTTTTTTAAAAAAGAACTTTGCTCTCATGTGCCACTCAGAGTTTTTGAAAGACGCAGCCCCGTGGAGAGAGGCCACTGTGGGTATGTTCATTCAGGCTGGACCACAGGACGGGGGAGCACAGGTCCTTGTGAGGGCATGGTGGACAGGAGGTGAGGTGCCACACTGACCCTGAGCCTAGGAGACTGGGGAGTGGGGATGGCAGTGGGTTAGTCCGATAAGTGATGTGTGTGGGGGTCAGGACACAGACCGTGAGGAATGACCTGTGACCTGATGGGAGCAGGGATCTAGGCCCTGACAAGGGTGATCATCTGTCCTGGCCAGCCAGGACCACCCCAGGTGATACCTGTAGTCTCACCCATAGATGTGGTCTAGTTTGGACAAGAGGGTCTGTGGTCACCTTAGTCATAATCAACCGGTCCCAGTGGTCAAGTTATCTGGACAGTCATTCTCCCAAAACTAAAATTTTATATAATACAAGAATTTAATAACTTAAAACTTGATGGTTTTAACCTTCATAGTGGACAGAGCCAGAATGCGAAGTCAGAATTCTAACACAAAACATACGACTCCCATTTTTGTTATATTTTTAGACCAGCTTTATTGAGGTTACCTGCCCATGTTGCTAGGTTCTCACAGAAGGACTCACCTGTGAGACCAGCCTGTGACTCACACCAAAGGTTTTCTTATGGACTCCACGTTCCCCTCCTGCCTCCTCCCCCACATTTCACCGCCTCCTCCAGCTAGCTTCTGTCCCCGACACCATGTGCATTTGCTGGAATTTTCTGAACATGGAACCGTACTGCATATGCTCTCAGGTCTGGATGCTTTCGCTCTGCATGGTCCTGAGACTTGAGGGTGTGGTCGCAGGGTTGGGGTTTTCCTGAGATGCATTCCGTTGTATGGACACGCCGAGCTGTTCATCTGTTCACTTGTAGACAGACATCTGAGTGGTTTACATCCGTGTTCAGTGCAGCCAAAGCCATATGAACTTCCATATTCAAGTCTTTGTGTGGATGAGCGACGCCACTCACTTCAGGTGAACCCCCAGGCGTGGGTCACGCTGTCCGTCACACAGCTCTATTTCAGGTAACAGCAAAGTTTTCTCAGGTGGTTTGATCCACATCACGTTCTCTCCAAGAGCCCCTCCAAATCCCCGCAGTGAGCATTCCCATTGTGACCTTCGACCTTTCAAAATCCATTTAGCAGGTTTGCTTGTTAGTTCAAGTTGCTTTTTTGAAGGTTCTGTGAGACAATTTTCTATGTAGATTTACCACGAACAAAGACAGTTTGCTCCTCTCTTTACAGATGGAATGGCTTATCCTTCTTTTCTTGCTCTGCCACATTGTCTGACCTCTCGAGCACCAAGCTGAACAGAGTGGTGAAAGCAGGCATCCTTCTGTCATTCCAAACCTCGGGGGGATTTGGCGGGGTTGGGGGAGGTTTGCTCTCTCACCGCTAAGTATGAAGTCAGCTGCAGGTGTTTCAGGCTAAAGATGCTCCTTCCACAGTCTTTCTGCTACATTTTATCAGGAAACAGGTGTCGGGTTTTGTCAGATGATGGTTCCATGTTTATTGAGATGATGTTATGGTTCTACAATCTAGTTTGATATTCGGTGAATTATATTGATTGATTTTCAGGTGTTCTTTTTTAAAGATTTTATTTATTGACTTTAGAGAAAGAAGAGAGAGAAAGTGGGGAGGAGCAGGAAGCAACAGCTTATAGTAATTGCTTCTCGTGTGTGCCTTGACCGGGCAAGCTCAGGGTTTTGAACCATCGATGTCAGCATTCCAGGTCAATGCTTTATCCACTGTGCCACCACAGGTCTAGATGTTAAAAAAAAAAAAATGCATTTCTGGCCAGTGACTATGACACAGAACCCTGACAGACATTGACTCAAAGTGCACTCATGATTAGAACATAAGACCTGAAACCATAAAACTCTGAGAAGGGAACAGGTGGTCAGCTCCTTGGCACAGCTCTCGAAGATGATTAAAAAAAAAAACAGACAAACAAACAAAAAACCTGAGACTAAAAGCAAAAGCAGCGAAAGGAAAAGTAAACAAGTGGGCCCACACCCCATGACCGGCTCTGCACGGCGTTCTCGGTGGAACTCCTTCCTCGTCACACATGACTTTTTAATGTCCTGGTCTACTGATTCTAATTTCTCTGTCTTTGGGAGATAGTTTCCAATTCATTTTTTTTTTCTCCTCCTCATTGTGGGCCATATTTTGTTTCATGCCTGGTAGTTTTTATGGAGTCTCCGACAGTGTGGAGTGCTCCTGGTCGGGTAATGAATGTTTTTGTATTCCTAAACATATCGCAGGCTCTGCTCTGGATGCAGGTTAACTTCCTCGGAAGCAGGCTCATCCTTGGGGGCCTGGCTTTTAGAATTTGTTGAACAGAATTAAAGCCGTTGATCGACGTGGAGGCGGTATCCAAAACCAGGGCAGGTCCTTCTGCCTAAGGCCCTGTGACTTTGGGGTTTGTTTCTCCATCTGTTGGCCTGGCTGAGGAGGGACAGGCACTGGTCATAGCCCTTTGTGAACACTGTAAGGTATTTTTCCCCACCGAGAAGGAAGGAACAGGTCTCGGAGCCACCATGTGTGGAATAGCAAAAAGGCTTTATTGAGTACAGAGCGCGCATCCCGCCCGGCAAGGTTCCCTGGCCCCGAGGTAAGATGGAGGCCAGGGAAGTTGCACGGATTAAACCGCATGGGAGATATTTAAAGGGTCCCTCTAGGGAAGTGGAGCTAATATGACGTGGTGAAATCTCACTGGCTGGCAGACAATCGCTTTTTTCCAAACGGTTCCTGGTGAAGCCTCCTTTTGGCGCGCTTGGTTGTGGGCGGTCCTAGCCAAAGTTCACGGGTCTGAGTTTCCCAAGTGACCATCCCCCATTATCCAGTGACCTTACAGACACCAGGCCTGGAATCCCACCAGGTGGGTCTCTTCCCGGCCTTGGACTCCTTGCTCAGGTGACCAGCACTCAGGTGACTACTTGAAGGGTGGCTTTGCAGACCAGTGTAGCTCTTTCCCTCTGAAGGCCTCCCACTGCCCCATACGCTGCCCTGTGAACTCTGCCTCGTCCCCGGGGCTCTGCCTGGGGCCTCAAGACAAGTAAGTGGGAGCAATCATTGGATCCACATCTGTCCGTCCTCACTGTCTTTTGGAGATATCTTATGGACAGGTTGTAAAACTCGCTGTCTCACGTTTTGTCCATCTTTATGTTTTAGGCCGTTGTATGTAGAGGGTATATTTGGCCCCTTTAGCGAATCTTTTATGGGAGCCCAGGTCCCCACCCAAACACTTTTGATGGTTCTGCATTGCTTATCGGAGCTTATTCTCCTCCCCCTCCCCTCTCCTCCTCTTTCCCTCCTTTTTCATCATCTTTTTCTCCTTTTTTCAGCATTAAGGGAGAGTACTTAAGCATCTGTCCTTTCCCTAACTTCTGAGTACTTCACTCATTATCCGATGGCCGTCGGCTGACCTCTGCTGACACCGCGTCGCCATGGTTTCTCCCTGCCCCCAGCTTTCCCCGCTGTGCTTTGGCCCCAGCAGACTGCCCATCTGCACCTCCGCTGACCCTCCAGCCCAGACCCACTTCTGTCTCTGCTGTGACATTCCCGTGGATGACCCACCCCTGTCTGCCCAGCCAGAGGGCAAAGGGCACAGAAAATCTTCCATTTAACCCATTGAGTTTTAAAAAATGAATTCAGTAATTTATTCAACTAATTATCCGTTGCTGCCTGCTGGGCCAGGCATGAGAGTGGGAGGAGCGTGGGGGTGTGTGGTTAGGGGGTGGGTCAGTGCCTGGAGGAGAGCCTTCTGGGGTGGGGGGCCCTCCCAGCATCCTGCAGCTAGTTCATGACCCTGCGGTCAGCGCTGGGTGCGACTGAGTGACTCCAACACAAATTACAGATCAGCTCTGCTGGGCAAGCATCGGAGTCCTGCTCTGAAACCCCTCCTATTCCCCTTGGATGCATTACAGGAGCTTTGCAAAGTGCCGTTTTACAACGTTGATCCAAATGTGTTTCTGCGGCAAATTCACAGCTGCCCTTGGCCTGGGCTTGGGCTGCCCAGGGGCACAGGGCTCGCCCCTCCCCACCGTCACCCCTGGGCTCCTGGCGAAGGACTCTAGCCACAGCACCTGCCTGAGGCGGCAGAAAGAAGGACATGTTAGGAGATGCCCCCAGCCTCCCACCCATCACCCCAAGCTGGAAGCATTTCCTCTTTCTCTTTTTTCAGCCCCTCTGCTTGCTCGGGGCTAACTTTACAACTTTTATTATAATACACTTTATGTCCAACAGTGAAACTTTACTGCAACATATGCCCGTTTAATATATGCACGCATAAAGCACATTTCTAAATCCTTAGTCAGAGGCTCATAATGCGGTATTAAACCCACACCATCTTTTCTCTATACATCCATAAAAAAGCACTCAGTTCTTGGAAAACGTTATTAAGAACTTTGACTCTGGGGTGTCGGACGTGTCAGCCCCTGAGAGCGTTTTGCCAGAAGAGAATCAGAGGGCCCTCCTCTGGGGGGGGGGGGGGTGCACTCAGCAGATCCCAGGGCCCTCCTCTGGGGGGGGGGTGCACTCAGCAGATCCCAGGCTTGACGCACCCTCAGAACTCACCAGGGTATAGAAATATCAGCCCAGTAGTAGTGTGGAGTGTGTTCTTCTGGTGGGGCAGCGGTCAGGCAGGGACCAAGGGAGGCGGCTTTCTGAGTCTGTTTGAGAAGTGAGGTGTCACCCCAGAAATGGCATCCAGTGATTTATAATCAACAGGAGATTCCCAGCTGACCAGGGCTGGGGGAGGGATTGAAACATCACCTCCAAGTAATTCCAGTCCTTTATAGATTAGCATCTGGTCTCAGGAAATCCCTGTGAACAAGGCGTTTCTGGCTGTTACACACTGAAAATTCTTCATCTAGGGTCTGCAGCCAGCTGCTCTGTGTTGAGGGAGTATCTGACACTTTGCATTCAGTGTGCGGCAAGGAGCAACGAGGCCACTGTCCCTGGTGACCCCGCCTCCTCTCCCGAGGTGCTTGGAGCTCACACCTGCCACCTGGCCGCTGTCCAAGACACGTCTGGCTTTTAAGGTGCTATTTTCTAATTATCACAGCCTTCCTACGTGAGGTAATCAAAGGGTCATAAGTTAACATGGAGACTGTGGGTCATGGGGATGGTCTGAGATGATGTCCAGTCCAGCTTCGGTCTGTGACCACAGTGGCTGCCACCAGATACCACACAAATGCTGGACCTGCCAACTCAGATGCCCAGGGTCACAGAGGGAGAGAAGGACCACTGTTCCCACACCACGTGGGACAGGCCCAGGGTAGGTGGGGGCCCTCAGCTCGGCTGGGGCAGGGTAGAGACACTAGGGAAGCGCCTGTCCCTGTCCGTGGGGGCCACTACGATAGAACCACAGACTGCGCAGCTTACAAACAGTGGACTGGGCCTCTCTCAAGTGCCGACGGCGGCTCCTGGCCATGGTCTTTGTGGGTCCCCGAGGGGCCAGCTAGCTCTGAAGCAGCGATGTCCCTCGCCAGCCACTGACATGGGGCATGGAGGCTGTGCCCTCTCTCCTTTGTAACTGGAAATGGCAGTTGCTTGCCCCACATGAGAAGGGCCTCCCCCTCCCCCAGGGGCCACCGCACCCCGCCTTAGGGATGGCAGTTCCCTTGCACATTCAGCTCTCTTCCCCACATTTGGGACATTCTCACTAAAAGCCAAGACCAAATCCAAGAAACACTTACTTAAAATGGTTCCTTCTTAATCTCTCTGTTTTAATTAAGAAAGGAGGAGAGAGTCTCTGCCTCACAGCCCAGCAGGAAGCCAGCTGTTCCTCCAGGAGGGACAGGAAAATGAGGGGCTAATTACAGTCAGGACAGAGGCTCCACAGAGACGCCGGGCCACAGGGCTGGGCTCCCCGGGACTGCTGGCCTCTGTGCCCAGCTCTCTGCGGAGTCCGCAGTGGCACGGGTCTCTCCTTTTTTCCAAGAGGCAGTCTGTACGATGAGCAGCTCACTGAACCCCACACGGCATGAGGCCCCCAAGAGGTTGACCAGGTGCCCAGAGTGTCCCCAACGCTGCCTCGCTGCCTCAGGGCCCCTTCATGACCTCTGCCTACTCCTTCAGGCTGCAGCTCTATCTGTCACGTGGTCAGAACACTAGGAGATGCTGTGGTCTCATGGTGTCATGCCCCCCCCCCCAAGGAACTTAGCAACACCCCTGGACAAACCTGACTCTGTCAGGAAAGAAGTTTGCCAAGATTTTATATCTAGAAATCATCTCCCCATCCTGAGTCCCACCCACCTATGAGAACTCACTCTTCAAACATTTCAAGAAAACATCCAAGGATGGGGTGCAGTGGGGATGGTGATGACCATCATCCGAGGGGCCGCCCTGCCTTGTGCAGGTCAGACGGCTATGGCTCCACCCTCTGTTTCCATATCCCACAGGGGCTCCTCCTGGTCCCACTCTGACCCTGCTCCTCAGGACCGAGCCGACCTCCAGGCCTGACGCCATGTGCCAACAGGAGCAGCTGGCCCGGGACAGTCACAGCTCTGTCACAGGTTGACTGCAGACATCTGCCTGAGCGCAGCCATTCTACCCCAAAGCCTCTGAGAGAAAGGACAGGATTCTGGGTTTGCTTCCAAAACTATTTTTTTTCTTCAAAATAATTTTAATTCCAGACCCACATGGGCACATTGGGGTCATACCTCCATCTATTTGACAATGAATCTGCTGAGACAGGAGGCCCCTGGATTACAGCCAGTCAGAAGCAGATAGCAGAGAAGAATGTCCAGTGACCACGGTCTGTATCTTTGGGAAAGTCTGGCCGGGAGAGGGGACCATAACAACACCACAGGCAGGGCCATGAGGAGGAGGGGAGGGAGGGGGCACCACTTCCCACCTGTCAGGAGCAGCACCCGGCGATAGCTTGACTGGGGAGTCCATGCCCTGTGCTGGGCAGGCCAAGCACCTCCCAATGCAGCAGGAGCAGGGCAGAGATGGAGGAGGTCTGAGCACATCAAATTGGGAGCAAATTTGAAGTTCACTGAGGCTAGCCTATCAGAAGACATTGGCCACTCAGATGATAGTTTATACACACAGTCCCTAAGAGGAGGGACCGTGGGTCCGCTCTGAGTTTCCTCGGGGCAAGTGACCTTAGCCCTCAGGGATCCAGACATCTCTGCACTAGCAAGCAGGGAAGGAAGCATTCCCAGGCTGTCTCCTTCCTCCCATCCCAAGGTAAAGGTCAGCAGAAGACAGTGGCGCATATGATACCATGTGTGAGCCCAAAGTAACCCTCAGTCATCCCCAGAATGAGATGGGGGATGGGTGGGGCAGAGGCAGGAGGGGCAGAGAGGCCAGCCAGTGGGGGTAGGGAGGCCAGCTGCACCCCCCAGAGCAGCCACCGATGCTCATCCTCCAAAATTCCTGTCCCTGCCCTCAAGGCTCCCAAGCACCCGGCCCGTAGCCTGTGTCTGTCCCTGACAGAGCAGTGTTGCTCAGAAGCCCTGGGCCCCTGGAACAGTCCTGGAACATAAGTGACCACCCATGTGGCAGGTTCAGAGGCCACCGCTCAGCACATCCATCAAGCTAACAGCAGTTACGGCCACCACATCCCATTCCTCCTATTCCCAGCGTGTGATCAGAGCCTGAGGGACCATCTCTTGGAGTGGGAGCAGCAACGGAGCAGGTTCATGTCCGGGGCCTGAGGACTGAGCCCTCACACGCTTCCACTCCAGGGAAACAAACATACAGTAAACTGAAGTCCCCGTCTTGTGGTATAAATCAGCTCGTCAGGCCCTCGCCCTGCACGGTGACTCTGACTTACCGCTTCCAAACCTGGGGAACTGCCTCCTATCGCTAATGAACCGTTGTTGCCTTTAGCCCCTGAAGTTACTGAGGGGTTCTTTTGTTGTTTGTTTTTGGCCTATAGGGAAATATATTTTTATTATGCTCGTCATTAACTACTTGGAAAAATAAATAATCTAAAGGCCTTTGCTGCAGGTATGTGGCCTTTCATCCATGGTCCCACCACAACCGCAAACGCTCGCACATGTGTGCATATGCACACGAACACATGCGCATGCATGTGCACACGCACACAGATCAGTGTGTAAGACATGTCACCAAACTTCCCAGCATTATGACATGTAATCATAAAGATGCCACTCAGATTCATTTCTGTTGCTCCCATAATTGTTTGTTTAGAAATAAACAAAGAATGTAAATCAAATGAGCATAAAATCTGAGAAATTAGAATGAGACCAGCAGAAGCCCAAAGGGAAACAGGAGGCTTCATTCACTTGACGGCAGAGAGTCACGCCTTGGGGATGGTGATGTAGCAGAACGAAGACCAAAGGTGTTTCCCATACGGAGACAGACCTGGGAGCCTCGTCACTTCCAGTTCAGACCATGCATCCTGAGGAGATAGATGATGGGGTGAGCCCATAGGCCCGAGTGGGATGCGGTCCATATTTCTACACCACAGTCCAGACCACCTCACCAAAATGGGCCATTTAGGGGATGTGCTGATTGCCAAATGATCAAAGAAATAAGCAGCAGCCAGCATCTGGGTGATAATCTGGGGGATGGTTGTGGTGAGCTGAGCTCAGGAAACCGATGACCAGCAGTTCCTGCAAAGGTGCATGTGCAGGGGACCCACCTGAGTGATCCAAGGTCACCATCCTGCTATAAGGTCAGCTGATGAGCAAACCACATTCTGTCTGCAGCCTGCAGTCCCCTGGCAATGTAGAGTAACAGAGCCACTGATTGGGGGGGTATGGTGTAGACATTTATGGAAGGGCATTATTCTGCCTACACTATTTGTGTGGTGTTTTGTTGTGTGATGTTGTGTTGTGTTTAAATATATATAATTGAGATGTGGATAGGTAGATGATAGATAGATAAATAGACAGATAGAAAAATAGATAGATACATAGATATGCAGATACATAGATATGGAGGATGAAGGATGGATGGATAGATGGTGGATGGATGAACGGATGGATGGTTGATAGATGGATGATGGGTGGATGGATGAGTAAATGGATGGATGGATGGATGGATGGATGGATGGATGGATGGATGATACGGTAATAGCTTGAAGAATGCGCATACCAAGTGGTTCTCAGTGGCTTTCTCCCTATAGGATGATTGCTATCTTAGCCTTCTCCATACACACTTCTCTGTCATTAAGCAATAAGAATGACTATTTCCATAAGTGCGTGGGTGAGTTTCCATTACAGGAGGTTTAAATGAAATTTTACAGTAAGAGATGGTGCACTATAGGCAGGTATTAATTAAAGATGTGACCCAGAACATGCTGGCCACAGTGGGGGCCGGGGGTTATTGTCCTAACTCACTGGGTCACACCCTTGGGACACATCTTGCTCTGTTGCACGCAGGGCAGACAAACACCCGGGGCTCAGCCTGGCTCCTGCCCAGAGTTTGCATTGTGCTGCTTTTTGTTTCCCGGCTCAATGAGAAGACATGTAAGTGAGAGACTCCCATTAAGAGCCGTCTTATTTAATTTATCTTTAATTATCAGGCCAAACAAATGGAAGATGACCTCCACCAGGAAGGCCGCTGTGGTATTTAGCCCCTCACTCATTGATACAATGAATCAAAGCCTCACACCTTCCCAGTACACAGAGCAAATAATTAAACTGTCCATAAAGGCAGCAGTGTCTTAACAGAGTTTAATGGGTGTGTGTGTGTGTGTGTGTGTGTGTGTGTGTGTGTGTGTGCCCACACACGTGCGTCCGCTGCTCAGGGGGTCTGAGGGAAGTTCTCGCATTAGCCACCCCTCCCCCACAGGACAGGGCTGGCATCACCTTTCCGGCTTAGGCCACCATCTGTAAAGGAGTGACCTCGGTGAAGGCCCAGGCACCTGGACAGGTGGGAAGGTGCAGGTGATTTGGGCTGCAAGGTGCCCCAACTGGGGTGCCCCTTTTTCAGAAGGCCAAGGAGGAAACGCTGAAAGGACAGGCGGGGCTGCCTTCACTGGCTCTGGGCTCCAGTGGGATGGGAGGTGGAAAAGAAAGACCCCCTAGGTCTCAGTCTGCCCGGCACAGGGTGGATGCAGTTTCCAGGCAGAGCCTGCCAGCCAGATGCTGAGCGATGCACTGCCGCTTCCTCTGGGCTATGTGACTGACGCCCCGTGGGAGAAATCCCCATGGCCTGCCTAGAGGAGACCCAGGAACAGGGCTTGTGCTGCTCTGCTCCATGGGCTGCAGGAGACCTGCCCAGGCTACTCGCTTCGGGCGATTCATCACCTTCGCAGTGACTGCGCGGCAGGCACCATCACTCAGGTTAACTGGACCTCCACGTACTTCCAAACTCAAGTTCAACAGCGTTTCATTGCTGTGCTGGGACGGAGCACTTGCTCCTGTGCTGCAAGTTGAGTTCAGCCTAAATTATTAAGCAGCCATTTAATAATGCAAAGCCTCCCCATCACAGTGGCAAAGCAGATGCCTTGTTTCAAAGCATATTGTTTCAGGAAAGCAGCAGGCAGCCTGACGTCCCTCCTCTGATCTCCGGCACAGGATCGTCTGTTCATCCAGACGACGGGGTTAATAAATGGGACTCGGCCCGGCCTCTGAGCCGAGACAAGCTGTTGACATCTTGCTCCTCTTTCTAATTTACTTATTTATTTGCATTGATAAGGTCCCCTGGACAAACGCCAACTGGTGTGGTCATTGTCAGGGAAAAGCAGATGTTGTTTATGCACAGGTTCCCAGGTGTGTAGCACACCTCAGGTGGTAACACACAGGTGAATGGTGGGTTCTGATCATTCCCAGGAAAGAACCGGTCTCCTGGTGAATTCTCCCATCATCCCAAGCCCTCCAAACAGGCACCTTTATGTTCCACTGACCCCTGCAAGAATCTCAAGGTTACTGGGGGTGCCAGTGGAGAGGCAGACCATGATGCCACAGCAAGTCTATGTCAATCAGCACCAGGTGCACCCAGGAGCTTGAACCACAGGCGCCCGTTCTGGTGCTCGGAGCTGCAACAAGGCAGCCTCAGTCCCTGGGGTCCCACATGTTCCCAGAACCCTTGCCACCCCCAGGAAAGCTAGAGGCATAGAGGATTCTGTTTGCAAACACTGAGAAGGAACCCCAGCATCACTGCCTGGGTGGTAGAGCAGGAAGCCATCTGAGCTGGGTTTTCCCACCCACATCAGACTCTAAAAGGTCCTCGGGAGACTCAGAAGTCGGTTCCCAGCTCGCTGTCCCTGGCGAAGCACCTCCAGGTGGCCGGGGAGACCACTGAGTTGTCCTCAAGTAGACCCTCAGTAGTGATAGGGGAACCCCTGGATAACTGTCCGGGACTACAAACAGAAAGCAGGACTGTCCAGGTCATCCAGCCCTGAAAGACCTGCTAGGTGTCTTGTCACAGCCTAGGGCACCCGGATGCCTGGGCCATTTGTGGTTCAGCTTCTGCAGACAGAACACCTCACATTCTCAGTGTCACCTGGTCCCCACGATGCTGCCAAGAGGATGTTTTCAGGTGGTGACAGCTGAAAGGGGGCGGGGATGAGAGGTGGCCACCATGACAGCAGGTGGCAGGCGGGGGTTAAGACAGTGGGGAAGGGCCTGCGTTTCCATGGTGGGAGGTGGGGATAAAGCAACAGGAGCCTGGTGGGACCCCCTACTGGAGGAGAGACCATGGCAACTACTCTGTCACATGGTCACACTGGATAATTGTGTGGTTTTCTCTAACAACTTAGCAAACACTACAGTGATGTCCACAGTGAAGACGTGGCCAGGAGGAGTGCATCATAAGACCTGGGCCGGTCGGGGGCTGTGGATTCTGGGTCACATGGGGAGAGAGGAACCAGCAGCCAGCAGAGTGAGACCCATGCCATCGGGGGCGTGTTTTTCAATATATAAAATGAATAGTCTGGGAGAGTGGAGGGATCTCCAAAGGCAGGAGGTCATGCTCAGATACCTGGTTATTGAAATTTTAGATTTCTAAAGGCTTCCAAGTGTCTACCTTGGCGGTTTCAGGAGTTTCCAGTTAATCTAACAGATACATGGAATGCATGAAAGACAATGGCTGAGCATGAGGTTGGTGACTTCGCTGTGGACGTGGTGGGCTTGCGTTGCACGTATGACTTCCAGATGGACAGCTGGGGGCTGCTGTGAGATTGGTCAATACCAGACAGTCCTCCAGGCTGGAGACATTTCCCTCTGGCTTGTCAGCACCGGGACAGAAATTGAAGCCACCAGGGGACCTCCAATTAAGAGCACACAGTATTTCTCAGCACCTTTAATTCTCACCCTCCACCCAGAAACACAAACCTTTGGTGCTTTCCTTTCAAATAATAGGGAATTAAGCTCCAAAAGCCAATAGACTAAAGACTTTGCAAAAAGATAAAAGAGGAATTGCCTGGCCAGATAGCTCAGTTAGTTAGAGCAGTGGTCCCCAACCCCCAGGCCACAGACCGGTACCGGTCCATGGGCCATTTGGTACTGGTCTGCAGAGAAAGGATAAATAACTTACATTATTTCTGTTTTATTTATATTTAAGTTTGAATGATGTTTTATTTTTAAAAAATGACCAGATTGCCTCTGTTACATCTGTCTAAGACTCACTCTTGACGCTTGTCTCGGTCACGTGATACATTTACCCGTCCCCTCCTAAAGGCTGGTCCATGAAAATATTTTCTGACATTAAACCAGTCCGTGGCCCAAAAAAGGTTGGGGGCCACTGAGTTAGAACACCGTTCCAAAGCATAGAAGTTGACAGTTTGATCCCCAGTCAGAGCACATACAGGAACTGATGGGTGTTCCTCTTCTCTCTCATCCTTTCTCTCTCATTCTCCTTTCTTCTCTCTCTAAAATCAATAAAATAAAAACAAAACAAACAAAAAAACTGAAACAAAGATTAATAAAAAAGTTGTTTTAAAAAAATAACCAACAAAGAAGTGTATCATCAATGAAAAAGAGGGAGTTAAAGCCCCAGGAAGCAGTCAGCAGTACAACAATATGAACAGAATACTGTGCTCTTGAATTTGACAATACAGAACCAGCTAGTTGATTTGGCTGCCGCAGACTTGGTAAAATCTCCAGGTTTTAGGAGGTTGGAGACAGTTGGAGGAGGTTGGTGTAGACGTGTGGATTAGAAGGAAGAGACAGAGGCAGCTTCTGAAGTTGTAATTTGGGTGCCCAGCTACATGAATAACTAGAGTAACTTCATATAAACAAAATTTCAAAACTTTGAGAAATATTACCGACCTATGCCTTCTGCCTCATCAGTGCAGAGTGCAAAGTGTTGAATCAGTTCATTCTGCTCCTAAAAGAAATAAATGAAAATGTGTATGCAATGGCTGATTAAACACCATTGGGGGGGCACGACTTTCACTTTCTGTAAGAGAAGCATATCTCCTCCCTGCTCTCCCTGTGTTACAGGGGACGTTCACGGTAGCTGGGCTGTGTGGTTGGGCAATGATGCCAAGTCATGTGGTTAGGTTACCTGTCTGCCACACCTTCCAAGATTTCAGTCTGAGCCATCCGTGGGAGAGGGACTCCAAAGGAGAAATATTAACCCAGCCAGTTTCATGAGTTAACGCACCACCTCATTAGTCTACCACTCACGTGTGAGTCTACAATTGCCTCTCTGTTGTTCACCCATCTGGGAATGAAAGGCATTGAAATATTTAAGAGCATTGATTCTGCATTCCCCCCACATTATTAACAAGGAACAAAAAGTTATTTCATACCCTCATTGTGTCCGTTGCCAAAGGGACTCGAGGGGCCCAGAGAATTTCATCATAGGCATTTGCAATATAACAGATTGTACATCCCTCCGACACATTCAGCTAAACAGTCTACTAAATAATTGAGCACCTGTAATAGCAACCCACTTAAAAGTCATTCCCTCAAGCTGAGGGAGCAGAGATGAACCTTGCAGGCACGTGTCCCCCACCGAGGTCCCCACACGCCGAACTCGGATGAGTTCCCCGATGAAGCACCTGGGCCTGCAGAGAAGGGAAAGAGGCTGGACATGGTGGACGAGGTGGCGGGAAAGCAGGACGACCTCAAAGGAACGTAATGTTCATGTCTCAGGTTTCCTCCGAGACCAGCTATGGGGTTTGGAGGTCTGAACTGTCAGCTAAAACAGCAGAATGTAGGCTCAGGCTACACTCTGAAAAGAGAGAGATATGACCAAGAGCCAACTGTCCTCCCGTCATCTCAGCTTGGGGGACAGGGGAGAAGGAAGAGTGACGGACACCTCAGACTTGGCTATGGAACCCAGACTGTCTTCCTCCACAAACCAAGCCTTCCCCAGGTTTCCTGACCTTGTGAAGGGAGGACAAACTTTCCTGTCCCCGTGTCAGACGTCAAACGAATACCCCCACCTCATCATAGTGGACAGCACGAGCCCCGGACACATGCATCTGGGCATGCTCCTGATATGCTCTTCACGTGCCCTTGACATGCTCCATTGGTAAATCACGAACATCTCCAACTCAACATGGACCAAGTTGAATTTGGCATTTTCCTCCTCAAATATCCTCTGCGTGTCCTTACTACCCCTGGGCAGGCCCATTGTACATGGAGGGACTTGTGAGTTCTCTGTAATGCCCGCAACCCCGCTCTGTCCATCCTGGAGGCAAAACAAGACACATGGACACACCAGGCATGTTGGTGACCAAGTCTCAGATCAGCAACACGTAACTGTGTTTATGTAAGGGCAGGCTGAGGGCGGGCTAGGGTCAAGACCAAAGGTGTCAGACCACGGTGTATGAGGCCAGTCACAGCACTGCTCAGAGCAGAGACCCGCTGATCTCCTCTGCATAAGATGGAGGCTCTGATGTGCCAGCCATCTCGTCTCTCTTCCTAACAGCCAACGCGTGGTGTGGAGACAAACCTCCTCATTTCTTGTTGCCCCGAATGTCAGAGCCTCTGGGGTGTCCCCTTGCCCCAAGCCTTCTGACCTCTCCCTTCTGCCTGAAACGAAAGCAAGTCCACCCCATCACACCAGACTGCCTCCCAATCTCTCTCAATAACATCTTCCGCTCAGAGATCACACACGCTCCTCATTCGGTCTATTCCTGCATGTTTAATATTTTGATACTATTTACACAACACCTCTTTAAATTCCGTTTCTAATTGTTGGCTCTTATGTAAAAGCAAACTTGATATTTACTTTGCGCTGCACCAAGATAGATGTAACTTCTTAATCCTAATCATTATTCCATGACCTTTCTAGAGTTTTACATAATCAATCATTGTATTCAAGCAACACATTTACATTCTAAACGTCAAAGTCTCGCTTTTGGCCCTGCCTTTGCCTACTGCCCCAAAATCCCCCATTACATGTTGATTGCAAGTGGTGAGAATAGCACCTTTGCTTTGTTCCCAGTTTCTGGTGACAAGACCCCCTTCCCTCCCCACCAATTGGGTTGCTTGGTCAGATAAGGAAGTTCTGTCTTACCTTCAACTTGCTAAGAGCTTTTTATTACAGATTCATATCTTTCAAATGCTTTATTTCATACCTTTAAGATAGTTTTTTTTTTAGCTTATTCTACCAATGTGGTGAATTACGTTTAATTTTCTTGTTGTCCTTTTAAATTAAGATGGAACTGACCTACACAAAGATCTTAGATGTTTAGTTGGGTGTGGTGTACATGCCTGTGTAACCAGCTCCCAAAACAACATGTAAGGTGTGCCCATTCCCACCCCCCAAGAAAGTTCCCACCTACCCCTGTCTCCGTGTGCTCTTCCCCCACCCCAGCCCACAGGACAGCTCTTCCTGCACTCAGACCGTACACATCTACCCTTGCACCTTTGCTTAACCTGTGTCTGAGATCCTCCCATGTTGTTGCATCAAAGGCCAAGAATTCAATTTTTTTTATTGCTCACGAATATGCCATTGGACCAATTTTCTCCATCTGTTTACCTACTCTCCTGTTGATACATTGTTTGGCTAGTTTTAGTTTGAGGCAACCACATTGCCTGTCTCCACACCCCACACAGCCTGGCACTCCTGCTGCAACTATTGACTCCTCCCCTTTGCACTCGGCCATTGCTGCGATGGGTGTGTCCTTGTGACACCTTGGGGACGGCCTCCCCTCCAACAGCTGTGCCTGTGAGCACTGCCTGGACATCCCCTGACACTGCAGACAAGTGCTCCTGCCCAACAAATGCCCGGCTTCTTGCTCTGAGTCCTGTCTGCTGCATGTCCTGAGGGCCTGCCCAGCAGTGTGGGTCAGTGAACACTCATCAGATAAACAGACCTACCGCAAACTAGAGACACAGACCTAGCAGCATGGAGGGTGATAACTGGACTCATTCACATTCTCCGAGGAAGACCCAAAGAGCGATGCCCACCCACATGACCAGGTGAGGTGTGGAAGGAATATGTGAATATTTGAGACACAAAATTGTGATTCTGGGATCCACCCCTGTAAGGCAAGGAGGCTGAAGTGAATTTGAAATTAGAAATTATTTTTGCATAAACTCCAGCATGTCCCCACTGGGTAGACGAAAAGCAGGACTGGCGACCGTCCAGTCTCATGGACCATGCTGGTGCTGGCTCCCATGTGGGGGGATACAGGCCCATAGGCCCCTCTTTCATCCCCAGCCCACCACAGAGCAGGCGGCAGCCACTAACTGCCATTTGATCAAAATGAGCATCCTTGAATTCTGATGAACCAGGTCACAACAGCCAGGAGGCACAGTCGCAGCATCTTAGCCAAGGCCCTGGCACTGTGAATGTTTCATACATGTTGGTTCTCAGAGGGGAGCTGCTGGTTGTCACCATGCCTGTCAGAGGGAGCTGGGAGGGGGTCAGAGCCATCCAGCCTTGCCAACAGCAGCCGACACAGGTCCCCCACACACACACTGCAGGGAGCAGCCCCAGGTCACGGCTGTGCTCACCAGACGGGGGTGTAGAAGGACCCAATCTGCGCCTGGAATGTGGGTCCCAGAGTCACCCTGGGAGACAGGGGAGGTGAAATCTGTGCTGAGCAACTATAGGAAGGCTTCAAAAATGCATCTTTCTAC
This sequence comes from Saccopteryx leptura, assembly GCF_036850995.1. Taxonomy (NCBI): domain Eukaryota; kingdom Metazoa; phylum Chordata; class Mammalia; order Chiroptera; family Emballonuridae; genus Saccopteryx; species Saccopteryx leptura. The sequence continues at coordinate 319,095,089 of NC_089503.1, forward strand.
TGTGTGCTCTGGGTTCCAGAAGATGACATTCCCACGGGCAGACCTCTGCTGCTTTGCTCTTGCTGAGTTCTGCTGGTCCTCTGACAAGAAGCCGTCTCACCCTCTGCTGGGGGCTCAGAGTGAGGGGCTCCAGGTGCAACCAGCCAAGCACATGTATGATCAAAGGGCAAGGGCAGGATTGTGTGTCTGAGTCCTGACCCTGGTACCTGTGTGTACCAGGGTGTGACCACAATTAGAAATAGGGTTGTGGCAGATGCAATTAAATTATCCTAGGTTTTGAGTGGCCCCAAAACCCAGTGACTGCTGTCTTTGTAAGAAGAGACGCAGAGAGACACACAGGCAGAAGGTCACGTGAGCACAAGGAGTTGGAGTGATGCTGCTACCATTCAAGGGATGCCTGGAGCCACCGGGAGGCCTCCAGTGAGTCCTCTGGGTCCGGAGGTAGCACTCAGATGCTGAGCTGGGGTGCACGTTCTGCGTGAAGTCTGTCTGGCAACAGACACACTAACTCAGCTGAGCTTGGAAAGGCATCTATTAAATATTGAACTACTCAAGGCATGAATGAAACATGCAGGTTCTGATGGCCCCTGCAGGGGTACCAACGCCTGCATTCTCAGATTCACAGGAGCAAACAGCAGCACCAGTTGGGGTCTTTGGGCTGGGACCCTGGGTTCGAGTCAGCAGCTATTTGGAATTTCTCACCTCCTGCAGTCTTGGGAATGCATTCTGACACGGATCAGCTCTGCTATCCCTCAAATCCAAGAGTACATACATTCTTATAATTCTCTGAGTGGAGCAGGGGAATGGTACATTTGACTGATTTATGTAACTGTTTACAACTCAGGAAACACAGGGAAAACTTGCCCAGAATATTCAGTACCAGTGCAAAAACTCTGCAGCCGAAATGAAGAGACAAGTTGTTAAAGTTCATTTTTAAAGTAGTATCGTTTCCTTGTATTTTTAGTACCCTATTGTCTGATTTTACAATAATGTGCAATCAATCAGGAAATCCAGTGACCTGGTCATTGTCGAGGCAAAGTGAGCCCTGGGCTTCCAGGGACGTAAACACAGCTGTCCCAATGGGACAAGTGGGTAGAACATGCTTAGGGACCAAGACCACATGTGGATGGATCCTCCCTTCTGCTCCAAACACAGAGCAGTAACAAAAACATTGTTTAAATAAAACCATGGCTAAGCTCTAAATTAAAAAAGCCAAGTGCTCTGGTGCCCAAAATGAAGAGTGACTAACTGATCAGCATGGCAAGCAGGGGACAAGGCCACCAGTGCAGGGTCATGAGAGCCCCAGGATGGACACCTGCCCTTGATGCCAACTGAGTTCACAATTGCCTATCACCTATCTGCTGGTTTGGCTACAACCAACTCTGTCAGGCTCCCCTCCGGCCCACAGGCCCTCAGCTTGGGCTCACCCAGAGCCTCAGTCAGCACAGCACAGCTCACCCCTCCCCGTAGGCGCCTTCCAGGAATCAGCTGCTCACACACTCACCACATGGACCCCTCACAGAACTTCTTGCGTGTCCTCAGGACACGACTTGGTGGCAGGCTTCCTCCCGAGAGAGGGACACAGGAGAACACAAGGCAGGAAGGAAGATATCACTCATGGCCCAGCCACTGAAGTCAGAAATGTGGGTCAGTCCTACTGGTGGTCAGATAAGGACAGTCAAGGACGTTGGAACACAATGTAGTTTCATATGTGAGTAAGCTGTGCATGTGCTCAGCCTGCCACCCGTCCCAACGCTTCCTACACGGAGACTCTAGAGAGGCAGGTACGGCCCATGCCCAAGGCAGATGGGAGCCTGGACAGAACAAGAATTCTCAGAGGCAGCGTAATGGCTGGACTGTGCTAGATTCTCTCATTAGAACACATGGAGTGTCCTCCCTGCCTCATGCACTAAAACAGATGTGCCTCGGGACTCACAGAGCACGCCGCCTGAGGAACAGTGAGGTCTGACTTCATTCACAGGAAGTTTGAAAACATGCAGCTCAGTGACATTGTTCAAGGCAGTGGCTCTGGAAATGTTTGTCTTGGGACATCTTTACACCTTGAAAAATCGTTGGCAACACCAAAGAGCTTCTTCATGTGGTTTGTGTCGATCAATATTCATCGTGTTAGAAATTAAAATAGAAGTAGAAGAAAGTATTTTATTACTTTGAAGTAGCACTAATAACTCCACAAGGACTATATTTTTCTAAACAACAAAACATTTAGTGATCAGAGAGGCACCACTTTATATTTTTGCAAATCTCTTAGATGCCTGGCTTCACAGAAGAATCTGGACGCTTCTGCATTTATCTTATTGTCATGTAACTTCTGAAAAATGCCACTGCCTTCTCATGGGAGAGCAGGAGTGAAATGGCCAGTCACATCTTCATATTGTTGTGAAAACCACCCACAAAAGACCTCAGCCCCCCACCCCCCGACCCAGTCCCTGGAAGGCACTTTAAGGAGCCTTGGGACAGAGATATTCACCTTGTTGTGATGACATGAGAATAGCAACCAGAAGAAGACATGGACCATAAGCACCAGGACCCATCGATCATGGGCACACAGGGGGACATACGTGCTCGCACACACACACTGCGGTGACACATGTCTGGAACAAGTTCTCTAGAAAGAGCATTGATAACTAATGATCATTGGTGTCAATTCATCACCAACAGAAATCCCCAAGTTCAGGTGTGGTGAAGAAGGAAACTTGGTTCAGTGCAAACAGCTCAACTGTAACACAGCACAGCTGGGAGGTGGTTCTAAGGCCAGGCCCCTCTCTGCTGGGCTGCTCTGCTCTGTTCTGCTCCAGTGACACACCCTCTGTGTATCAGCTTCAGTGTTTCAGCTCAGCAAGTCTTCCTCTGGGGAGGGTCACCCTGGAGGGCAGGCAGCGAGCATTCATCCCAGTGGTGCTTTGTATCCTAAAGACTTACCTTTCATTCCTGAGTTAACAAGATTTTTTAAAAACCAAGTTTGCCACAGTAGAGTATTTTCTCCAACTTCCCTCAAAATGGAGTTTCTTGAAGTTCCATGTCAGGCCCTGAGCACTCCATAAATAATGCAGAGAAATAGGGGCTAGAGAGACGAGTAAAAATAACGGGGGAGTCCGGACCCTGCCACCCAGCTCCAGAGCCGGTCCCATGCCCTCCTGCGTGAGCCTGGCCTCGGAGTCATAGACCGCGCTCCAGCAGCCTCCAGCTAAATTTTTGATGAATTCAACCGTAAAATATTCACAACCTGGAAATCTATAACATGATTCATATTTCTACCATTTTTCTCCCCTGTTTGGTCTTATCAATGCAACAGCAAATATTCGTCACATATGTCACACGAAGGACGAGACCATCACAGAGAAATGACTCCTCCTGAGCAAGTGCCTCGACCTCCTGGGGGATGGGGGGTATGTCTACTGATTTTAAGAGGTCACTGAGGTAAATAAAGATGCGTGTGGAGGGAGTGAGGAGTCTTTCCCTCCCCCGGCCTCATCCTGCAGCATGGACGCTCCAGAATGAACTTGGAGCAGGAAGTGAGGTGGAAACAGGGCTCGTAACTCACTTCGTCAAGCCGATGAGAAATGCCTCTTTTAATGGGAAGAAACAGAAATGGATGATTACTTTTTTGATGGATGGTTGCATTATGTTGCTGAGATACAAAAGGTGTGAGTAAATGGAAACATGAGGGCCTCTCTGCAGGGTGTTTCAATTACGGAGCCCTAATTGGGGTGGTGTGGTCACGCAGCTGACCAGCACTTCACACGTCCTCTGACATCTCAGCACCCGAGCTTCGCGGAAGAGCCTGGGCCTGCTGCTGCGACCCCCAGAAGGTCCCCATAGTGAGCACAACATCTCCCAGTGGGGAAACTGAGACTCAGGGAGGGTCAACCCTGCCTGAACTTGTGCGGTAAGAAATGTGGGATCCAAACCTGACACTTCTTAGGCCTAGAACATCCTGCCTACTTTATCGCAATTTGTCATTCTCTAGGAGATGGCTGGAAATTAAAGTGGATTTGTCAAAATTATCATGAAAACTGAAACATCTTTCCATTTGGCGGGGGGGGGGGGGAATCTGGCCTTTGACTTCAGGGCACGAGCCCATCGCCCACCCAGCTCAAGCAGGTCCACTGTCTGTATCGCCGTGGATATACGGGACACAACCACAGCTTTCCTCCTCATCCCCGCACCCCCCTCCTGGGTCTGGGGCCGCCAGGCTCTTTGGACCAGAAATGGACTTTAAGGGGCCGGGGCCGCGTCCTCTGAACACCAGAAGCTTCCCTGAGTATGTGAAGGACTCAAGGTTTCTGCATGGGCTGCCTTTACTCATGACGTCCTGAGCGAGCCCCCTCCTGCCCTAGACTTTCTAACCCTCTGGGCTAAAGCGGGAACAGAAATCATCTCCAATATGCACCGGACACTGTGGGCATGACAAGGATTAACTGTATCTCGGAACTGCACATTGACCACGAGGGTTCCTTTTCAATAGTTTGAGGCATAATGTTGTACGTTGACAGTGGATGAAATGTCTGCTTTTGTTCCTGTCACTGTGCTCAGTTCATGGCAACAATGACCTTGGATTATCCTTAGGGGAGGGAGGGACTTACCCTCAGTGGGATGCAAATTGCATGTTATTCAAGGTTTCTCATTCCCCCCTCACCCCTAGCCCCCAAAGAGTTCATGTGAGTTTCATGATTCAAAGTAAATATTCTTCCCAAATGGGCTGGATACTGGTAAGGGCCAGGGAACATACATGTAGGGATCTATGACAACAAACAGAACAACACTCATGCCAGTGAGAGAGAGCGCCAGCCAGAAGGGACGCATCGGGCCCTCCCCTGCTGCCACTTAATCACTACACACGGCTTCCTGTAGGTTTTAGAAAATGCTAAACAGGGAAACTGGAGTAGCAGTTTCTCCACTTGAGTTCAATTAAGACCTTTTGAAGGGTAACACCACACATTGGACCTTTTTCTAGGTAATTGTATGTTTCACCATCTGAATATTAAGACCTTGATCTTTTTTTTTATTTTTCCTGAAGTGAGAAGCGGGGAGGCAGAGACAGACTCCCGCATGTGCCTGACCGGGATCCACCCAGCAAGCCCAGTAGGGGGTGATGCTCTGCCCATCTAGGGTGTTGCTCTGTTGCAAACAGAGCCATTCTAGCGCCTGAGGCGGAGGCCATGGAGCAATCCTCACTGCCCAGGCTAACTTTGCTCCAATGGCACCTTGGCTGCAGGAGGGGAAGAGAGAGATAGAGAGAAAGGAGAGAGGGAAGGGTGGAGAAGCAGATGGACGCTTCTCCTATGTCCCCTGGCCGGGAAACAAACCCGAGACCTCCACACACCAGGCCAACTCTCTACCGCTAAGCCATCCGGCCAGGGCCCAGACCTTGATCTTGACATGGACCTTTTGATCAGGCATTCCCAGGAGCCGCAGGACCAGGGGACCCCCAGGACCAGGGGACCCCCACCATGCCTGCTGGGCAATACCAAGGTTGTTGGAGGGAACCCCAAGCAGGGTTTCCATAACCACACCCATCGGGACCAGGGTGCGCTGACCTTCTTGGTTCGGTGTCCCGTGTCCAAGAAGAGCTGACTAAGGAGTGTGAAGGTGATAAGGAGTTGGGCCTCGGTGACGACATGTGGGACCTGGAACACACAGGAAGGAAGGTGGCTTTGTGTCAACAATGCCGAAGGAAGCCATGTGAGGTGGGGGCTCAGCCAGGCAGGGGCCACAGGGAGGGAGACCACCCAACCAGGCGGTCAGCAGAGGGGCAGCCAGAAGGATCTGGGTGAGGGTCACGGGGCCCAGACAACATGGAGATGGTAGGGAGAGGGGCGTTGAGGCAAGACAGTCCCTGTGTTGGTGGCTGCAGTGACCACGTGGGCATGTGACACTCCATGTTATGCTGACAACGGTATGTCTACAGGAGGAGATCAGTGGGCGGAGGGGGAGCAGGGCTCAGTGTGCATCCTGTGGGGTGAGGTGCTGAAGACGCCTACAGGAGAGAGAAGTGGCAGCTGGAACATGAGACCCTGAGGGGCAGTGGGTCTGAGCGGGACACATGCAAGTAGAAGTGACAGGCTTTACATGGCCTTCAGTGCATAGGAATATCCACAGCACCCATGCACACGGGACGGAGAGGGTCCAGCTTCATACCCTGAGCAGAGAGACAGCTGGTGGAAACCTAGCCAGGGGTGCAGGCACAGAGCAGGGATGGACCCAGGGACAGTGTCAAAAACAAACACAGATCAGAAGACACACTGCAGATGAAATAAAGTGTCATTTCAAAGCACGAGCTGTCATCGTAGAATGCCTGTTGTGACAGTTCCTTCATCCCACGACAGGAACACTGACCAACGCCCTCATAAAATCACACCCAGTGGCGACCTGTCTTCTCCCCGTCCAGTAGGGGCAGAGCTGGGACCCACTCTGCTGCTGGGAAGTCTGAGCCCTGGCACCTGGGGCAGGCGTGCTCACAGGGGGTTCCTGTGCGTCATTTTACACATCAGCTGAAGAAAACAGTGGCATTACAGGAGGACACGTGTATTTCCTTCACTCAGTTTAAGAGTAAGCTCAGAGCAAAGTTTTCTTGGGTCTTATACCCTCCATGGTGTAAAAACATGAATGAGAAATGATTGGAATAATTTGCTCCACAGTTAGCAGCAACGTGTCCCCAGGGGACAGCACAGCGGAGGATGGAGATTTGTATCTTATTATTTGTGTGCATTCCCCAAATGTTCCACAGTGAGGACACGCTAATTGCATGCTCCAAAAGGCTGACTGAGGAAAATTGAGCGCGTTTTGCTCCCTGGGATGTGTCTTGATTGTAAACACCCTGAGCCAGTGGTTCTCAAACTTCCTGAAGTCAGGGTGCATTTAAAATCCTACAAATAATTGTAGGCACACTATATACAAATTTCTGAGAAATATGTTATAATCATTAAGTCAAATATTAAAGAAAAAAATATAAAGTCTAAGCGTGCTTTTATGGTAATTAAATGAAATAAATATGACAAAATCAAATTTATTCTGACATTAAAAACAATTTTTATGTTACATTTTTTGTTATACTTTTTAGAATTCGGAAAAAAGAGGGGTTAAAAATTTTTTAAAAAGACAAAAAAGTTATCTTTATATAGATAGATAGATAGATATTCAATAGATATAGATATAGATATAGATATAGATACATTCTTAGTAAGATTTAGTAAATTCAGCAGGTCCTGGCGCAAATGTGTTAAGTTCTTTCATTCTTGTGTTTATGAGAAACATGAGCCTGATGTGTCCTAGCAATTTCCTCAATGTTTGAGCATATATTTGAAAGACAAATTCTCATTTCCTCGTCAATACATTGAAGAATTCCTCTCTTTTTACCCTTAATTGTGTTGAGTGCAGAAAATCCCCACCATACATATCATCTTAACTTTACACCAAACAAAGGATAGAAGAAACTTGCCTCCAGTCTTTCCAGGGAACATAGAGGTAGTATAAACAATTCAGTACCACAGGTTAACAGACTTTTGCTACCTAATCAGGCAAGTGAGGTGGGGGGTTGGGCAGACTGTCAGCTTACAGCCAATTCCCCACACCTCTGTCCACCAAAAATCTAAACTCCAAAAACCCTGTTGGTTTTTTGGTCCCCAACAGGCACATATATCTCTGGAATACCATAGGGCACACCTGGAAATCTCCTAGGGCACACACTTTGAGAACCACTGCCCTAAGGTGACATGGTCTGAACATGTCCCTAGGGCAGGGCACAGCTGGTCTCAGCTGCTTCAGCCAACACATGTTCTAGATTCTGGGCTATTGAGGGGTCAGGGTGTGGGGGAGGGGGGTCTCCGCTCACAACGCCAGGGTCTCAACATCATTGTCATCTTGAGTTCCTGTCGGACAGCTGATCTGGCATAAGGGTCACATCCCAGCTGCATGCTAGGTCCAGCCCTTCCTCTGCCTGGGACGCATTATCTGTTTTGTGTATGGCTTATCACAATAGCGTACATAGGTCACCAGCACAGTGAGCACTCGGGTTGTGGTCAGTATGTGCCAGGCGCCGTCCAGGGTGTCAAACAGGATTTAGCTCACATAATTGTCCCAGGCCTTCTGAGGCAAGCTCTCCCATGACCAACCCCGTTTGACTGAAGGGCAGTGACCAACGTTCCCAGGACTCACAGTTTGTGAGCTGCAAGCAGAACCACCAACGTCATCACTTACCATTTTGACCATGTAGCATCCAGGAGCCCGTCAGAGGGGGCGAGGGCAGACCTGCTTGCGGCGGCAGTGCGAGCAGAGCAGGAACAGGGCATGGACACAGCAGCAGAGGGAGATCGACTGGAACACAAGGCCATTGGGCTCCAGAAACATTCGTCCCCGCTGCACAGTGTGCCCCACATCCTTCACACACTACACCTCCTGAGAGCCCTGTGAGCACTGAGACCAGGCACAAGATGTCCTCATTGCAGTACGGGGAGAGCATGTTTGAGACACATGGCACGCGGCCAACACCTGACGGTGAGAGAAGACGGATGGGAGACCAGACAGAGATCCAAGCAGAAACAAAATTTGGAGAAAAACTCCCACGCTTGTGAAAAGTGTCAAACTGTACATTTAAAAATCTGCTAACTCTGGTCTGACCAGGCAGTGGCGCAGTGAATAAATCATCCAACTGGGACACAGAGGACCCAAGTTCAAAACCCCGAGGTTGCTTGCTTGAGCGCAGGCTCATCTGGCTTGAGAGTGGGATCATAGACATGACCCCATGGTCGCTGGCTTGAAGCACAAGGTCACTGGCTTGAGAAAGGGATCAGTTGCTCTGCTAGAGGCTCCCAGTCAAGGTACATATGAGAAAGCAATTGATGAAGAACTAAGGTGCCACAACAAAAAATTGATGCTTCTCATCTCTCTCCCTTCCTGTCTGTCTGCTCTATCTGTCCCTCTCTCTGTCTCTCTCTCTCTGTCTTTGTCACACAAAAATAAAAAATAAAAAATCTATGAACTCTGAGCTCAAGGGTGGGTCAAAAAGTGGGTGGTTTACGAGGGGAGGTATCTCTCAGAAGGTAACATCTGGGCCACCTGCAGGAGGCTCTGTCCCTCAGAGTGGCCATGGCGATGGGCAGGTATGGAAGAGCTTGATGTGTCCTGAGTCAGATAAAAGGGGTTGAGACCCCATCACAGTGGCCAGAGCAGGAAAGTAAGGCGGTGTGGGGGGGGGGGGCGAATAGACAGGGAAGGACTGGACCACACAGGCATTGAGGGTCATGGCAAAGGGTGCGGATTTTATTTCAAGAACTTTAAGACACCAGTGGGTTGGTGACCTGACCCTATGTGTGTTCATAAGCATCCGTCTGCTTATGATGTGTGGAGGGGGCAAGGGCCAGAGAAACGGGGTCAGAATTCATAGGAGACATTTGTTGTGCTCCAGCTGAGGGAGGATGGTGGCTTTGACCTGGCTGGGGGTACAAAGGGCTTAAAAAGTGAGGGGTCACAGGTAGAATTTTAAGAAATGTCAATCACTACTTCCAGCCTCACATGCAGAAAATTCGATTGTTCCAAATGCAGAACATTCGATCACTGCAGACCAGAGCTGGAGAGGGCAGAGAGGGTCAGAGCTCCTGGGTCCGTCTGAAGGACTCGCCCTGAGCCTCAACTTGACTCCAAAGTGTGCATGACGAGAGGGCAGGTGCAGAACGGCTGGAGCACAGGGCACCTGAGCAGCTTATGCAGGGGGAACATGTGGAATCGTCACCATTGTTGGGAATATTCAAAATACACTGTCATTTCCTTTGTGACTTCTGCAACCACTGACTCTCAGAGAGGCGTGTTGCTTGATTTTCAAGGGCTGTGGAGATTGTCTAATTTTCTGCTCCTGGTTTCCCACTGAATTCCCTAGTGATCAGAAGCCATGCTCAGATTTCCACCCTTGACCTGGGGTGAGATGTGCTTTAGGATCAGACGTAAGCATTCTGGGTGAACATGAACACCAGATGTGCTCTGCTTTATTCAGGGACAATTATTTCTATAAACTTTTTACAATCATGTGACAACACTCATGTCCTTCAGGCCTCTGTCCCTTCTAGAGATTCCTGAGGTGTGGGGTAGGGTCAGACTGTGATCCCCTCCGTATGTGACGGTGGGCCTCCTTGTTTCTCTTTACACATTTGCAAGGTTATAAAGGCTTAGAAATGTGTCACTGTCTTCCTTGCTGTTCACACAACACTTTGGTCACATGATGAAATGCCGGTTTCCTCTCTAACACGCCTGACGTCTGTAACCCTCACGGCCCCTTCTGATGGGGCCCATGGGCTGCATGCCCTTTTCTACCCCATTATCAGCTCTCAGATGACCTATGTCCTCATTTAAAATAGTTGGTCACTGTTGGTTTCCTACAGCCTGATGTTTTCTTTTAATGGCTGTGTTTTGCCATTTACAAATAATGGGAACACAGGAGGTTTAGGATAACATTTTTACTACTTGTCCCCTCTATAATTTACTTATTTTATTTACTCTCTCTTTTTTCTTTTTTTTTTTTCTTTTTTACTTATTCAGATTTTTTTTAATGATTCGATACTTTTCTCAACTAGTTTCTTTTAAAAAAAAATTTATAGCCTGACCAGGCGGTGGCGCAGTGGATAGAGCATCAGACTGGGATGCAAAGGATCTAGGTGTGAAACCTCGAAGTTGCCGGCTTGAGATCCTGCTCACCAGCTTGAGCGTGGTGTCGCTGGCTTGAGCGTGGGATCATAGACATGATCCCATGGTCACTGGCTTGAAGCCCAAGGTCGCTGGCTTTAGCAAGAGGTCACTCGCTGTGCTGTTGTAGCTCCTCATACCAACCCGCCCCCGTCAAGGCACATGTGAGAAAGCAATCAATGAACAACTAAGGAGACTAAGGAGCCACAACAAAGAATTGATGCTTCCCATCTCTCTCCCTTTCTGTCTGTCCCTCTCTGTCTCTCTCTCTTTCTCTCTCTGTCAACAACAACAACAAAAATTATATACTCCTGTTTATCACTCTTTTGCAACTTTTTAAAATCTGAGATAATTTCAAAACAAACTGTTTAAAAAATTGCCTTCTAAACTTAGCATTCGCTCATCACTCTTATCCAAGCCCTCTGAGTTGGCTGTAACATGCCAATTGACCACTCAGCATCCAGCCCCCAAGAAGAGCCTCCCTCCCCCTGCCATGGTCCATGGGTTTTCTCATCATCAGGGCAGAAGGGGGTCTGTTTTTGAGTGACTTGGAATTCATTCTTGTGCGTGATTATTCTGATGTTGACCCAGTCTCAGGTTCATGTGCAGTTCCTCACTCTGTGACACCGGAGCAGTTCAGAAGCCTGCTCTGTCCTTGCTGCCACCCCCACCCCTGGGGACCACCTCATGCAAGGGGCAGGGAGATGAGCCTTTTCAACAAAATCACAGCTATTCTGATGAGCACCTATGGAGCGAGAATCTTCTAAATTCCATTGAACCAATTGAATTTGGCCCTCAGATTTCAGTTGTTGGGCAGATAAGACACCCCCAATGTGTCCGTTCCCACTTCATTGAAATGTTTCCATTGGGAGCACCCATTTCACACGTTTATTTTTCAATCAAGACATTAATAGGTTTTCCAATCATGTCAATGTGACTAATTACGGTTTTTGCCTCCAGGGATGTTGGAAGCAATTGTATCGATAAAATCCAGTGTGAAGGTACTAAGTTATTCATAGCTAATTTATTTGTCAAGGTGACTTCAGTCCTCCATGTTCACTGGTGCCCAGCATCAGTCACTGTCACTCGGCTGGGTTTCACTGCTTCTCCCCAGGTCCTCCCTGGAGAGGGGACTCAGAGGTGACTGGTGGCAACAGGGCGCATCGGCTCTCCTGCCCTGTGGGCGCTCGGCTGGGCTTTGCAGCGGGTCCCTGGACCCTGGGCCAGGCCAGACCCGCCCGACACAGCACAACCTGTCATGGGGCCAGGTCCACAGGTGTCCGCCATCCCTGCACTGCGTTGTGACTGTTTCTCAAGATCAGGAAACATCTGAACACCCAACATTGGTTCATAGCTTCTCCAGGTGTGCACTTCGGTGCACAATCCCAACCCAGAGACAGACCTTCGCCCACTTTGTAGAGACAGACATAAAATGTAGTGCTTATATAATTCTAACTATATGTGACTTATTATCTATGCTCTAACACATTGTATGGTATATCATATTACAGCATATAGTATAATTATAAATTGTTATAAATGTTTAATTATAAAATATTTTTTATTATTTTATATATAAATTTTCTATTATATAGTACATCATATGATTTATTACAGCATACATTATAATTATAAATTATTATAATATTTAATTATAAAAGTTTATATTATTATATATAAATTTTCTATAATATTATAGTATATACTATATTATAGCATATATTATCATTATAAGTTATAAATAATATTTAATTATAAAATAGCATATGCTATAAAATAGTATAGTATGATAGTATAGTATATATTAATTATATAAAATAAATATGATACATTATATCACTGTATATTATTGTACTTATAGTGTACTTACATTATATATAATAAATAATATATAACTTTATATAATATACAGGGTGGGGCAGAAGGAGGTTAACAGTTGTGAGTATACAAAACAGTTTATTCTTATACTATTGTTTATTAATTATTTTCCATACATACAACCATAAACCTTCTTTTGCCCCACACTGTATTATTTATATTTTATACATAATAATTTTGTAATTGTTGAATCAGGTTGTATGTCATATACACATTATATATTTTAGCTACATTAATATAAATATAAACCAGAAGAGAGTTGTGCAGGGACGTTGCCAGCACTGGTCTTGGGGCTCTGAGCCCCCTTACTGTCTCAGGTGCTCACAGTGGGCTAAGCCACTACCCCAGCGGTGTGAAGCTCAGGAGGGTGAGGACCGGGTCCACCTTTCACTTTCAATAGATTTTGCTTTGTCAAAACTAAAAAGGCAGGATTTTAAATCACAGTCTTAGAGTGGTACTGGCCAACTAGTGAAGCATTGGAGGGAAACTCTCCTTAATAAAAATAAAATTTCAGAAGGTTAATCACATAACTATAGAATGATCCAAAATAAAATAGATGATGTTTAATAGTTTTTGTGAGGAAGGTATTTTTTTTAAGCACTTAACCCAGACCACTAAAATAAGAAAGAATAGGCTTATAAAAGTGTTAGAAAAAGCTGGGAGCAGACTTACGCATAGCTCACATGCTGTGATTCAATGTGTTATAATTGTAACCCACTGCAATGTAAGCAAGTCACTGTACCTCATTGCCAACAATTAATATCTACAAAATGTTAAATTTTCCTGAATCTATGCAAACACCCAAATTGAGAAAAATGGGCCAATTCTATGAAAAGAGAAGGTTAAGAAATAAAGGTGTAGGAGCAGAGGAGGAGAAAGAGGACACAGTGAATAAACAAAACCAAGCTCAAGTTCAGTAGAACCAAACGAAGACAAAGCTGGCAAATAACAACTTGCTGTTTGGCAGGTACTGGGACGGCTGACAACAGCGGCACAGGCAGGACCTCGGGGGATCAGCTTCCCAACCAGTGAGCATGAGACCTTCCAGAAACGCCACCAACTGACATTCGTGTTGAACCAGCATCTTCTCAAACTGGCAGGACACATTTATTTGCAGGAATAGTCCCTTTCGCCTGGGTAAGAACATCTAGAAACGCCATAAACAGCCACTTGTTGCACATCCGTGAGGATGTGCAGGAGGTCTGGAGGTTGGAAAGTGACCTGCCTGTCCCCAAGTTCACCCAGAGGAGCCACGCACTCTCGTGGAGTACAGGGGAGCACGAGGAGGTGGACTCACGCCTGCAGGACGCTTGTATGCCTGACCCCTCAGGTGACGAGGTTGCTTAGGCTACAAGGCATTACCAGAAATGCGTGTCTGTGATTTTTACACCCTGGGAATCTACTTCACTGGAGCAGGAGCCTGTGGGCGCCCCGTGCCAGCTCTGATTCTCGCTGCTTGACTTCCACCCCAGCTGTGCTGCTCTGGATCCAGGGAGCCCGGCACGCTGTCATCCTGTGCACGTCCATGTATCCTCACTTGTGAGACGTGTGTCTCCTTCCTTGGCCGCCTAGCAACCCACCATGACAGACAGCTTCAACAAGGACGTTAAGGTGCTGGTGGGTGGGTTTCTCCTGAGGGCTCTCCTCCTGGTCGTCACAAGGGCCTCACCTGTGTCTGCACATCCCTGTTGTCCGTCCCTCCTCACAGAAGGACACCAGTCACGTGGGCTCCGGGCCTCAACCTCATGCCCTCATTTTGCCTTAGTCGCCTCTTTAAATTATTATTAAAGGCGCATCTACCAGTGAATACAGTCACATTCTGAGGGCCTGGGGCTTGGGGCTTCACAGTGTGGATTTTAGGGTACACAGGTCAGCCATAGCAAGGACAGTAAAAAGTGAGTTAAGATTTGCAATAACTGTAAAACACTTAGAAGGGTTCCTGTGCTCTTCCCCAAGGCTCAGGGCTCCGTGCAGCTGGCAGCAGCCATGCCTCAGCCCATCTGTCTGCCTAAAGCCCCTGCATCTTCCTGGTGGGATTACGTGATAGTCATTACGTTTAATCATAATCATAATGATAGTAATAGCAGCGATCTGCTCAAAAGTGTGAGAGCTAGCACTGAAACCTAGCCGTCTGGCTCCCTACACCCTCTCTGAACTGCCTTCCAAGCTAAAAGGCACAAAAATCATTACCACGCTTTGTAAGCATCTTATCTAAATATTTAATATGAAAAAAAAAAAGGTGGTGCTTAAAGTTGGGAAGGATGGGAGGGACAAGGTGGCTTCCAGCAAGGTTGACTCAGAAGGAGCCCTGTGGTGTCACGTGGTGAGGCTGGAGCTCAGCGAGGGTGGCCTGGAGGCCCCAACACCCTGCCAGCCCACCCCAACCCCACCGCCCCCAGAGCAGGCAGTAAGAGCTGGCACTTCAACGATCATCATTTTACCAGAGACTGAGAAAACCAAGTCCCTGTTACCTGAATCCTTGTCATTTCATCCTTGCGCATAAAGAAATAAAGTTAATAGAACAGCTCACGGCCCTTTGCAGGGGACAACTCCGTCCCCTCCCCCCCCACAGTTTAGTTCCGGTAATTGCGGTCTGAGCCTCAAAGCTTAGAAGTCGTTTTTCATCTCATGCATGAGGCTCCCACCTGATTGATGACAGCCAGGCATCCTCACAGTACCAGAGCTGGACTAATTTGCAAGCTAAGACAATATTAGCAAATTGTTAATGGTCCATGAAACAGCTGCAGCGACCTCACGTGCTGTACGCAGAACTCCGGCAAGCGCGGCTGCTTACCCACTTCCCACGGCGGCAGCGGGAAGCGGAGGGCGTTAAACTCTGTCACAGGAAGGTGGCTGAGAGTGCCCAGAGCCTCTGAGGATGTGCGGGGCCATCAGGCTGGGACGGAGGGGCCTGGGCAGCAACCGGGTGAGATTTTTGAGCCGAGTGAGAGCTGACAGCATCCCCGCCCAAGCAAAGGCCACTGATTCCTTCGGCACACTGCGCCACAGCTCCCACAACTGCCACGCCCATCTTTCAAGAAGAGGCCCACTTGCAGGGGAAATAGCCCCACACGACCGGAGTGAGGCCTTGACTTGGAGCACTGAGCTCAATCACAGACTCCGGCAAGTGTTCCAGGTACAGTGGAGCCTGGGATGCCAAATAGGCTGCCTGGATTTGAAGGGGACAGCCCATTCCTGTGCCTGTGGAAGAAGAAAAATGATGTCACGTCAGGACACGAGGCCAGGTGAGTCGGCAGAGGCCTCATGGCAGAGGATTTGCAGCTTTGGAAATACAATATGGAGGGCCAGTGACAAGCAGGACCTGGTTATGAGGAAGCTGATGGCTTCAGGGCAGGAGCATCAGGAGGACATAGGTGTGCCTCTATACCCAGCACGCTTACCATCGACAATGTACCAGGCAGTAGGTGCAGATGCACGCTGCCTGCCAAGTAGTCCTCCAAGCCGGCAGCTGCTTCAAGGGTTTGAACAATGCCATGCAAGGTCCATAGGCTTGATAACCATGGTCCATATGCTGCTCACCTTCCTAACCAACCTGCTTCAAGCCTCGGTGACAGCTTACTCCAAAATTTAAATCCACCCAAAGGGATTATCAAGGTCCTCCTGATATGTTCGAAGGGCAACACCACCAGCTCCGAGACAAGCATTAGTTTGTTTGTTTGTTTAATGTATATATTCAGTGAGAGGCAGGGAGGTAGAGACAGACTCCCACATGCTCCCCAACTGGGATCCACTCAGCAAACCCACTAGGGTGCAATGCTCTGCCCATCTGGAGTGTTGCTACGTTGCTCAGCAACCTAGCTTTTCTTAGCACCTGAGGTGGAGGCCATGAAGCCATCCTCAGCACCCGGGGCTAACTCGCTCCAATTGAGCCATGGCTATGGGAGGGGGAGAGAGAGAGAAGCAAGAGGGAGAAGAGAAGGATGGAGAAGCAGATGGTCACTTCTCTTGTGTGCTCTGACCAGGAATCGAACCTGGAACTTCCACACACTGGGCCAACGCTCTACCACTAAGCCAATCGGCCAGGGCCAAGCATCAATTTTTTAAAACAAACATTATTTTAGAGCATGCTGAATGCCCAGAAACACTGATGTGAAGGGACAACCGTTCCATTACTGTTGTTTCTATTTGAGGGTGTGTGTGTGTGTGAGTGTGCTCGTGTGCATGTGCATATATTCATGTGTGTAAGCATGTGTGCCTGTGTGAGTGTGTGGGAGGTGTGAGCAGTGTGTGCATATGTGAGCAGGTGTGTAAAGAAGGCTGAGGGGAGTGCAGAAGAAACAACAAGCTCCAGAATGTGCCTTTCATTCCATTCAGTGCACCTGTCCCTGGGGACCTGGAATCTCGGGCTCCCCAGAGCTCAGGACCAGAAAGGATCCCAGCACGTGGAGAAACCCCCACAGCTCACGGCCTATTGGGGAGAAGGTGCTAAGACTTAGATAACGAGGGTTTTGTGGGAAACCTCACCCTGCTGAGCACGTGGCAGGACCGAGCCTTCTCCACACAGTCCAACGGGGTCCTGGAAGCACAAACAGGGGGAAGTGACATATTTGTAGACCAGGAATGGACATGTTCTTACCTGCTCATTTCTCAGGCAGGGGCAGTTTGAGGGGCAGGGGTCAGAGTCCAGGCTGTACAAGATTCCTGGAGGCTAGAAGGCCAAAGTCAAAGTGTCAGCAGGGTCCAAACTCCAGCTGAAGGCTCTAGGGATGGGCCCCTCTGGTGATGCCGGCGATCCTTGGGGGTCCTGGGCTTGTAGGCCCAGCACCCCACCTCTGCCCCCATCTCACATGGCCTTACCAGGTGTCCCTGTGTCTGTGACAAGGACACTGGTCACTAGAATAAGGCCCTCCCTTCTCTGGTGGGATCTCATCTTAATAGGACTATGCATGCAAAGACCCTATTCCCAAATAAAGTCACATTCTTGGGTACCAGGGTTAGGACTCTGAAATACATCCTGGAGAACAAAATTCAACCCAGAACACACCACTGAACACCCTGCCCAGGACTGGGTGATTGGGAATGATACTGACACATGTTACTACATCATAAGCCAGGACAAATTTATTAACATGTTACATCATCATCCTGCTTTTATTTAAAAGCTCAATCTCTGCATCATCACAACCTTTTCTAAGAAGTGGTTGATGAGAATTTGTTTCACAATCAATGACCTCAAGAGTATGTGTAATTGGGATAAAAGCCTCATTCTACTGATTTGGAATTTAGTTAATTTTGACAATGGCCAAGCCGGATCAATTTGATTATGAAGACCGTACACGTCTATGATGTAAAATCGATGCAGATGCAAAAGTTGGCCAAATCGCAGGAAATAATCCTTGCTGACCGTCCACCTGCCAGTCGGAGGTCACTGTCACTTATTGTCATTTCTCAAGAACCCGCAGGTCCACGCTGAGCAGGCCTTCCTCGTGTTGGGTCCATCCGCTCAGTCATTATTGAATCTAATTCGACAGCTGGATGGACGAGAATGCGTGGGACTTGGCTGCAGGAACAAGAGCGGATAAGGCTGCCCTTGGGCGCAGAGGAGGATTTGCGCTGAGGACCAGCAGTCCAGCAGAAGGCAGACGTCAGCCAAAGTCCATCAGCCAGGACTCTGGGTTGCAAGAAATATGGACACAATTAAGACAATTTTATAATAGGAAGGTTTAAGTCATTAGGTCTCACAGAGATTTTTTTTTTTCCTTTTGAGGACTCAGAAGCCCAGGGAATGGCCTAGTTGACTGTGAGCCTGGGTGGAGGGTAGCCACCCAGAGTCAGTGGGTCTCAGCCGAGCAGGGCTGGACCAAGGATCTCGACACAGCCGTGCCTCCTGAGGTAGATGGAAGAGTCTGGGGTCACAATGACCCCACCAAAAACAGCCTGATCGATTGTCTCAAGAGAAAGCCACTCCTCACGTGACCTTTGTGACTTTCTGAGATGAAGACCCCACAGGCGGGGGCCATGCTCCCACATCCCCAAATACAGCAGGAGGGACACACAGTAACCCTACACCCAAGTGGACTTCTGTTAACATGTAAACGGTAAGACATACATTAACCACATGTGAAATGGTCACATAAACACTGAAATCGCCATAAACGAGCAAGAAACAAGAGGCTGTCGGTCATGAATTGGCACAGGTCGATACAAACGACCCCCTAGAGATGAAAATTACAATGGTTGATATAAAAATTCAGTAGATGGGCAAACAGCTGGAAAGAATGAAACCAGAATAAACTAGAAGTCAGTTATAAATATATGGATTGCTCAGACTCACCATTTGGAAACTGGTAAACTCACGTCTAAATAACTAATGGTTTGAACACAAATTATGATGGGAATCACAGGATGGTAATCACTGGGCGATAGTGAACAAGTGCCATTCTGAGACGTGTGACACTGGGGAAAGGTGGTCATTTGGGAAAGATGTAGCATATAAACCTAGGCTATAGAAGCTCAAACTGTAAAAAATAAGCTGCCTCCGACTTGAAGAAAAACCAAACGTAAGTGGCCTAATGAGCTAAAGACTTGAGAGAAAGAACAGCACATACAACACATCGCCTTGTCAGTGTTGAGAAAAGACTGGAGAATCAACCACGTGTCTACCGGTACCGGTGAGTGGGAAGGAGGTGACGCAGGATCCCACACTATTCACCTGGAGAGCTCCAGGGGCCTGACAGAGACTTAGCAGGTGCTCAGACACTAGGACGAGAGCACTTTGAGCAGCTTGGTTGGGTACATTTGAGAACTGAAACACAGCACATGATTAAAAAAAAATCAAAAGCTACTTAAGAAAAATAGAAATTCTGAGAGTTCTATCAACAGTAAATAGGTATAGTATGTACCTAAAAACACAAGATCCAGTGGCTTTAAGAGGTAAAGGCTATAGCCTTCCAGAAATAGACCACCCTATACTGATACAAGCTCCTGCAAAGAATAGAAAAAAGAAACATTAATATTCTCTAACTATTTCAGTGAGCTGAATATAATTCTGATAACAATATAGAGCATAGACGCTAAAACTCTGAGCAAAACTATTAGCAGAATTATCTAGGAAAATTAATTATTATATTTGTTTTCTTCAAAGAATGCAAGGGTGTGGGTTTATATAAGAAAAACATGCAATTATCATTCATCTCATAAGCTTCTTAAAGGAGAATAACCTTATAATTATCTTATCATAAGCAAAACAGTCTTTCATACTGTCTAATATTTACTTATGATTTTAAAATGCTCTTAGTTAAATAAAATAGCAAGAGATACTACTTTCTTAACCCAGTTGAGGTCCTCTGCCGGTAGCACGCCGCGACCAGGATTCCCAGAGTTGAGGCGAGACAGGTTCTGCCCCTGACCTCCTGTGCAGAAGGAACTCCAGGTGGACTGACCGGGGGCGGCAAAATCATCAACTTCTCAGAGCGTGATGACACAAAACCACCTGCACAGGAGAGGAACAATCACTTAAAACAAATAAGTAAAGGAGTAAGAAACATTAACCGTAAAATTAGACTTGGAGTAATTTAATTACACTAAAGTATGGACAGCTGTTCATTAAAAGACACCATAAAAGCTGCAAAGGGTCGTGAACTAAGGGTTGTCGGTGACACAGAGCCCACAAAGTGGGGCGATGTGAAAACGTCACTAAGGCAAGCAGGTAACTAACTCAATAAAAAGAGAGAGAGGGAATATTGCTAGTTTCATGGGGGAGGGGTATTTTTTTTTCAGGTTTTCTTTTTAATCACAATGTTTTATAACTGGTGTTTTATGTTACACATGTTACTTTAAATGTATCAAACCTAGAGGTATAAACTAAAACCTCAGAGTTAAAGTGAGCTGGGCATCTGGTGTAACCCTGAGGAATACTGGTTGATTTCTTTAGGACTTCTATCCCATGTCTCCCATTGGGGGTCCCCATCCTATTTAATGGTGCAGGGTCAGGTCATCAGCCAGTGGTAACTTCTGCTGGGACCAAAGGCCAAGGGCCTGTCTCTCAGTGGTGGCTGAAGCTGAACACCCAGTGTAGCCCTGTCCCCCGGAGCCACAGCACGGATGGTGGGAGAGCTGGTCACCAGAGCCTCGAGGCCACCACCTCTACCTTCTAACCTGTCACCACCTCGGGCTGCCTATTGGCAGCGGACATGATAAATTTCTATTCAAAACGCCTACAGTGGAGCTCACTGGCATTTGTACTGAACATTCTTACATCTGCCCCTTGTGATTTGTGTGGGTGCAAATGTGGAACGGCTTCAGGGAAGCTGGAGTTCCAGGCACCTCTGCAGAAACTGAAGAAACAGAAGAAAAAACCCGGGGTCCCCCCCATCGGGTCTACCCCCACCCCCCCACCAGGCGGCTGTGTCCAGGCAAGATCACCGCCAACTGTGCCAAAATGGAGAGAAGGCAGGAAAGCGGTTCTCCGGTTACTGAGACCACATAACCGCTCAGAACGCTCTAAAAGAAGACACAGAAATGACCAGGAAAACATAAATTAATGATTTTTTTTTAATTCATTTGGGTGACTCTGAATGCTCTAAGTAAAAAGCATAGAGTAGCTAAATGAGTAAGAAAGGAAGACCCGTGTATGTGCTGTCTGCAAGGGCCCCACCTCAGAACAAGGGAGATGGGGGGAAACTAATGTTATTTAAATGCAGGTGTTCAACATGACACCCTGAGCCTCCTTCCTCTCTTCTTTGACTCAGTGTAGGTCAGCCGCAGCCCTCCGCCTTCGGCTCCAGATTCCAAACACAATTTGGCTTCAGGTAATTAAATGGGCAGAAGAGGAGGTCTGAAGGGTTGAAACTAGGCTTTTCTTTTGATGTAGGCAGGATCCCTTCGGCTGTCTGGAGGATGACACAGCCACAGCTTCTCAAAGTCAGGTCGCCAGCTCCTAGTCTGGTCACCTCATAAGCACACGGCGCAGTAACGTCAAGAAAGGGTTTATGCAGCTGCTAACAGGTACAGGTGCTTTGCTTGTCAAGACTCCAAAGCTGCGGCTGCAGCCCTTCCCTTAGACGAGATCAGTTCCCAGAACAAAATTCCTAAAAGGCTCTTCGGTGGCGCTGCGTGCCTTCTACTCAGAGCAGGAAATCTGAGCTTGATGGATAAAGCCTTCCGCACACTGCTTTTTCCCCTCAGTGCTTCAGGAGCTTTCTAGAAGGATCCACGCTGAGCCCTCCCTTCTCCTCAGCCCGCGGTGTTTCCTCTGCACCTCTGTCTGCAGCTCCAGACCTTCAGCTTGCGTCCTCCCCCTCCTCTGGGTCCCGCTCAGGGACAAGGACTTGCGGAGCACAGAGCAGGCTCGCAGTTTCCGGGACAGAGCAGAGGGCAGGGCGGGAAGGACCTGCAGTGTGTGTCCCCACTTTGCAGATTAGGAAGCTGAGGTTCCGAGTGAAATAAACACAGGGCAGTGTTCTCGTCATACTCAGAGTCACTCGCGGTCTGCGTCCTTAGCACGCCGCTAGGGAAATGGGGACATTATGAAGCTGCAGTGGGGGCGCTTTTCTGTTTCTATGCATTTTGCCTATTGCTTTATATTACTATTGTTCGGTGGATGCTGTGTGAGATTCATCATAAAGACTTCGAGCCCTTATCCCTGAGGAGGGCAAGCAGGTCGGTGACGGCTCAGCCTGGGGACCTCCAGGCCCAGAGGCGGCGGAGACGGCCCAACTTCCCTGGTCATTTAAGAGAGCTTGAGGAGGGTCCCAGGGGGCCACTGTAACCTACAGAAAGAGGAAAGTGTCGGCCACATGGGGCAGCAGGGGGCAGCCCACAAGCACAGGATGGGAAGACTGTGTGAGACTGAGGACAAAGAGAGCACCCTGACCTCTGCTCTGCGGGATGAAAGACAGTCTGAGGGAGGGACAGATGGACAAGGTTGAAGATATGAAAGGCGTGCCTCCCCCTCAGGGAGACAAGCCTTCTCCCCACCACAAGTTCACGGTGTGGTCGGTCCAGGGCCTGGGAGAGCTTTGTTGAAAGACACAGGCATTTGGGAGACAGCGAGGTCTGAGGCCTTGGTCTGCAGCATCCATCCGTTTGTCCATCCATCCACAGGGAAATCTTGCAGATTGAATGAGTGAATGGGCTCGCGCAGCCCAGTCTCCAAGGAAGCGCAGCCACAGGCTCAGCCACCTGCCTCCCCAGGGCTTCACAGAGTGAAAGACCCCATTCCCACCACACTGGAAGAAGCAGCCCCTGAACACACTTGAAGGGAGGGTGTTTATCAAAGGTGGAAAGAGAAACTAATTAAGTGAGATGAAAGATGGCCCCTTCCTGTTCCCAGACCGCGGCGGCTCTCTGAGCAGCTGAGAAGCAAAGATGTTTGTCTTGTTTATTGTGGGTGACAACTGGATGTGTGTGACTAATTCTGCACATAAATAAGCTGACAGCCCCCCGCCTGGCCCATTGCACTACCTGAGACTCACAGAAAGGCATGCCGGACCATTTCCGACTGGCTTTCTCCAAAGCCACGGGCTCATTTGGGAGCAAAGAAACACGAGTCAGCGACCTGTGTGACCGTGACCGGACACAGCATGTGCACCACGGGTGTCAAAGGGGACAGATCTGGGCCTTGGTGTCAGGACATGCAGGGTGCCCAGTGTGGCTCAGACTCTGCTCAACAGTACACGGGGACCCTCATCGTCCACAGCCACTGTGGCTGCAGCAGGAACAGCCTGCTCTCCAGATTTGGGCTGCTGCACTGACACCTAGGCTGGTTAGTGAGCGAAGGGGCCTTGGGAGCCCACCGCGGACGCTTCCGGGACACAGAGCTGCAGCCAGAGTGTACATCAGGCCACTGGGCAACCACTCTCCAGACTGGCCCTTCACAACCTGATGGAGCCACCCGACGGCAGAGTGTGATACCCATGGGCAGCACAGCTCTGAACCCGATGTGTGGTGACCTGGAACCAGCGTCCCCGTACAGTCCTCTCCCTTCATGGGGGGAGTGCTTGTCAGTCACCTCACTGTAGTCGTCCCACTTGTCATTCAGGCAGCTCTGGTTCAGACTGGCAGCTTCTGTGACCCTTTGAAATGCTAATTCTCTGATTAATTACACTTTCCACCTCTTAAGTGTGTTTTATTTTTCTTTTCATCCTCAAATTACAAGGGGCTTTGGCTCTGATATGATAAGAACAGCATCAAGCCCACAGGCCAGTTGAAATCACCCTGGGAGCAGAGGAGGCCACTCCAGAAGGATGGGCCGCAGGCTGCCCACGCACGGGATGGTTAACACAGAGCCCTACCAGGAAGGGGCCCTGTGGTCGATCTGCATCACCCCAGGGCCCCCCGGTGGGCATGCTGGGAGGAACTTGGGGGCTCAGGGTTGCCACCTCTGTCTGCCCAGAACTCTCACATTTTAGAAGAACTCTCATTTCCCCTGGAGTGTGTTTCTGAAATTACTGCAAATGCAATTTGCAGGCAAGTGGACATGGATATGCACCCTTAGGAAAAGTTGGCCTTGAAAAATCTACCCAGACCCTGTCCAGTTGACTCAGTGGTAAAGCATCGGCCTATCGTGTGGATGTCCTGGGTTTGATTTCCAGTTAGGGCACACAGGAGAAGTAACTATCTGCTTTTCTACCTCTCCTTCTGTTGCTTCGGGGTTGCTTCTCTCTATCTGTATCTCTCTCTTCCTCTCTCTTTCTCTCTCTTCCCCTTCCACAGCCATGACCTCAATTAGAGTGAATCAGCCCCAGGTGCTGAGGATGGCTCCATGGCTTCTGCCTCCAGTGCTAAAAATAGCTCGGTTGTTGAGCAAGAGCACTAGATGGGCAGAGCATTGCCAATACCGGGCTTGCCAGATGGATCCTGGTCAGAGCACATACAGGAGTCTGTCTCTCTGTTTTCCCTCCTTTCATTTGAAAAAAAAAGAAAAAGAAAAATCTACCCAGCCACCCCAGTCCTTTGCGCTGGAGTCCTCTGTCCCACAGGCCTGCCATCTCTGAGCAGCGGGCATGGTACAGACCGGCAGGGAAGGTTGATTTCCTGGGGAACCTGCCCACGTGTTCCCTTGTTCCCAAATCAGGGTGCTTTCATGTAGTGTGAGTGTGTTGTGTGTGTGTCTGTGTGTGTGTTCATTGAAATCTCAGCCCCCATCCCCCCATATTTAGTGTAGGTTGCACTATCCCCCCTTCAGGGTCATTCTGAGGTCAGGCTGAGCCACCAGAAACAAGAGGGACCCTGGAAGAACCCCTGACACAGAAGTGAATCAGCAACATGCCACCGGCCTCCTGACTGGGCTCAGGCTATAGGCCTGTTGGGTTTGGTCCTGTGACCATTTAAAAGCAAAGTTTTCTCTCTCTCTTTTTTTTTTTTTTTTTTTTTTGTATTTTTTTTCTGAAGCTGGAAACAGGGAGAGACAGTCAGACAGACTCCCACATGCGCCAGACCGGGATCCACCCGGCACGCCCACTAGGGGCGACACTCTGCCCACCAGGGGGCGATGCTCTGCCCCTCCGGGGCGTTGCTCTGTTGCGACCAGAGCCACTCTAGCTCCTGGGGCAGAGGCCAAGGAGCCATCCCCAGCGCCCGGGCCATCTTTGCTCCAATGGAGCCTTGGCTGCGGGAGGGGAAGAGAGAGACAGATAGAAAGGGGGGGGTGGAGAAGCAAATGGTCGCTTCTCCTATGTGCCCTGGCTGGGAATCGAACCGGGGTCCCCTGCACGCCAGGCTGACGCTCTACCTCTGAGCCAACCGGCCAGGGCCCAAAGTTTTCTCTTTTTAAATTCAGGTTCTCCCAGGTACAAAGCACTGAATCCATGTGACCCAGCCCCTCTGCTCGGACCAAGCCACGGCGTCCATGTGCATGCCATCCCTGCTCCTGCCACCCATTCCTCACGACCCTTAACCAACTAAGCCCCAGCCTCATGTTGGTGGTCTCTGCAGTCACCTTCACCTGAGACCTCTTATAGGGGGCCTGTAAGGACGCTTCTCCCATACAACTTCAGCCAGGCCACCTAGTGAGAACCGTGTTCTCTGTGCCCTGAAGGGTCCCCCCACACTCACGCTTTAAAGTCCCAGAAAGGGTGAAGTCTGGGTGTAACTGCTGGTTTCTTCTCTTGCCCAAACTGTAAAGTTCTGAGAAGAACAGAGGTGCTAAGCACCCTGCCTGCACCAGCCTCTAAACCTGCCGGGGTTTGTCTCTCTTCTCCTGACCTTTCCTGGGTCAGGCAGCCACACTCTTTCAGGTTTCCTGTCACGCTGTCCGTTGTGAGGAATGGCCTGGCGTGGCCAGCTGTTGTAGCCTGGCCAAACGTCCTCTGGTCATCGGATGTCACAGGTGCGGGTCCATGTCTTGGAAGGTGCACCTGTCCTTGAAAACCAGGTGCTGGGGACACAGCACAGAGAGGCCCCTGGGGAGCTCTGAGCTCACACAAAGTC
Source organism: Saccopteryx leptura (assembly GCF_036850995.1). Lineage (NCBI taxonomy): Eukaryota > Metazoa > Chordata > Mammalia > Chiroptera > Emballonuridae > Saccopteryx > Saccopteryx leptura. The sequence goes on from NC_089503.1 coordinate 319,121,051, forward strand.
CCCTAAAAGCCTCCGTCTGAACTGCAAGGCCAGATGCCTTCTGCGATCTGCCCCCTAAATCACAGCTGCAATCACCCTTGCTTTGCTAATGAATGCAAATTGCAAGGATCAGTATTGGAAAAAGCACTCCAGTGTTCTTAGCGGTCATCTGTCTCCCCTGCTTATCTCTCTGAGCTCCTTCAGGTGCAAGCAACACTGGCCGCTGCCCACAAGGCCTATTCCCACTAGCAAGAGAAAGGCCACAAGATGTGAAGGGCAGGCACACTTGGCCTGACTTGGGAATGCCTCTCTGCAGGTCCTGGGCTCCTGGGGACCCATCCAGATAGGGACATCCCCACAGACCAGCACGTGCACCAGCTGCCATCTCTGATGGTTGGCCCAGCAGTGATGGGGAGGATGCAGAGGAAGGCTGGCCTCAGCCGTGATCCTCAGAGGGCAGATGAAGGGACACACTGCAGCCAAGGGGAAGGGAGGGACACAAGACAAAACCCAGTCCTGGGATGTCAAGGCTGGGGTTCCTGCCACCAGTGTCCTCAAAGAAACCAGAGAACAAGTCCTGACTCCCGAGAGTGTCCTTGCTGTCAGCTAGAACCCAAGGGTGACCCTGGTCTTCAGAGAAGTCAAGGTGAACACTGTGGTCTGCCAGGTCCCTGCCTGAGAGTCTCAGCTGTTGCTGACTCCACGACACGCTGCAGGCCTGGCGTGGCCAGCTGTTGTAGCCTGGCCAAACGTCCTCTGGTCATCGGGTGCCACAGCTGTGGGTCCATGTCTTGGAAGGGGACAGGAGAGGCTACAGGAATTGTGCACATGCCTTCATGGAGCTCTGGGCCTCTACCATCTCTGAAGACACCCCAGTTATTATATGAGCGCAGTATACAACAAGCCACAACTGGCCCCCAAACCCTGCAGGTCAACCCAACACAGACAAAGACACAAGGAGCTGAAAGCCAGTCCCCTGGGACCCCATGCAAGGACCCCTGTTAGCTGATGTCTCCTGAGGCCCGGGCAGATGGCCAGAGTCATCCCCACTTCCATAAGTGAGCTCATGTGCGCCTCTCGAGGATGGTGTCCTAATCCCGTGGACAAAAGCTCTTTGTTTCACCAAACAAGCCCCACTTGTGACCCATCAGCCTGTGACAGTTTTTGGCTAACATAGTTATCACAGCCCCAGTGCTTTCTTCCTTCTCCTTGTGCCCCAAGCCCGTTTCTTCCACAACCTCAGTTCTCCAGCTGCCCGTCTCACTGCAGTCAAGGAATTCCCCTCTGACTCTGCGTTTTCTCATTGGTAAAAATTCTTTAAAATTTATAACATATGTTAGTTTTAAAGCTACCATTCAAAATAACATACAGCCATTGTCAAGAAACCAGGAGGGTGGCTTTGGAGAGATGCCCCCTCCGTAGCCCCGCCGTGGCCCCTGGAGACTGCTCACCAGCCAGCCCTCACCGAGCATCCAGGGAAGTCCTTCCCAGCCTCAAGCCCTGGGGCTGACCTGCTCATTCCAACTGCAGGGGCCCGTCTGAACCTCACCCAGTCCACCCGCCATTCTCTGCCAAAGAAAGAAAAGAGAATGGGAGGCAGGCGAGGTCCAGACCTGGAATTTACAACCCTGCTTCACAGAAAAGCTTCCTTTATATGCACAATAAAAATGCAAATTCAATTATAAACGAATCAGAAAAAAAGAAAAGATTTCCATCTTGGCAAAGCGTTGCCCGGTTACATTTTCCATGAACGCCTCCGAAGACCTCCAAACATGCCATTAGATCTCTGAAGGCCCCAATGACTGAGGAGCCTTCCTTCTCAATTGAGCCCAATCACAGCATCATCAGTCAACAAGAAGACGTTGGTGCCTTGAGGCTACCATCAAGATCCAGGTCGAATTTGCAGCTCACGTTAATTACCAATAGATTAATCCAAGTCTCAAAGACCATCTGTAATTAGCATTGTGTTGATTGATTGGCTGGCAAAGAAATGACCCTGATGATGTTCTTAGTAATCAGTTTATAGCTAATTGGCTTTCTTTCATGAAAATATAAAGAGGCAGCCATAAAAAGAAGTGGTCAAGGTAGGCGTAGGACAGTACATAAGCGCATGAACAAGTCCCCTTTGCTGTCTCTGGATGTCCTCTTTGATTTTCATGGAAATCTAATTATTCAGTGAATTAAAGGGCTTTGACCTCCACAGGAAGGCTGGTGGGGGACCTGTGGACATCAATTGTCGGAGGGAAGGTCAGGCCGCATGCACAGGCAGGCTGGCTTCTTGTTGACAAAAACAGGCACATCAGCAGAGACTGATTAAAGATGGGTCCTAGCCGTGGCCGTTTGGCTCAGTGGTGGAGCGTTGACCTGGCGTGCAGGAGTCCCAGATTCGATTCCTGGCCAGGGCACACAGAAGAAGCGTCCATCTGCTTCTCCACCCATCCCCCTCTCCTTCCTCTCTGTCTCTCTCTTCCCCTCCTGCAGCCGAGGCTCCATTGGAGCAAAGTTGGCCCGGGCGCTGAGGATGGCTCCGTGGCCTCTGCCTCAGGTGCTAGAATGGCTCTGGTCGCAACAGAGCGAAGCCCCAGATGGGCAGAGCATCGCCCCCTGTTGGGCATGCCAGGTGGATCCCTGTCGGGCACATGCGGGAGTCTGTTTGACTGCCTCCCCGTTTCCAAATTCAGAAAAATACAAAAAAAAAAAAAAAAAAAAAAAAAAAGATGGGTCCTGCAGAGTGAAAACTTGGAGTCCAAAACTTGGAGATTTTGCAATTAAATCTTTGGAAATGAGGATGCCTAATTAGGTGTGATCCTTCTTCCTCACGATAAAACAAAACAATACTTTGGAGAAGCCACAACCAAAAAGGAGACATTTGTATTTTGTTTGACTGCCAGAGCCCATCCCCCTCAAAAAATAATCACTGTTATTGTCGCCTACGTGTTTCAAATCCCTTCACAGGTCACAGCAAATCTAGGGGAAGTGTGTCTGTGTCCAAATGAGGGTATTTCTTGGGGAGCTCCTCCCCTGAGTCAGTCCCGCCCCAGCAAGGCCCCCAGACTGCCCGGCCTGGCCTCACCCCAACCTTGGACCTGCCTGTCCTGAGAGTGAGCCATTCTCAGAGCCACAGTGACTTCTGCAAGAGGGGTCAGAGTGAGAGCAACAGACACTACCTAGTTGTGTTGAGCACAGGGCCAGCTGCCATCTCACCTGGTCCATGGGTTTTAGCAGGTCATTTCTGGGGTTTCCCAAAGATCACAACATGCCTGTTCTGTGACCACAAGTCCTCTGCCCAGCTGACACCAAGCAGTCTCACAGTCCGTAACAGCTAGACCTGAAATGTTCCCACGGACATGCCACCAATGGGCAGCATGCCCAAAACTGTACATTGCTAACAATGGACAGACGGCTGCGGTGATGCCAGCATTCACACAGCTCACACACCTAACACCGCACAGGAGAAGCCGGGCCCCAGGCATGAGCTGTAAGATTACGCAGACGTTGAGTTCATTCAAGAGCAGGCAAAGGCAAAACCAGGGCCAGGCTGCAGCCGGCCATGCTGGGGAGGGGCTGGAAACACTCCATCTTGTCACCTGCCAGTGGGGTCTTGCAGGAAATGGCACCATCTGCCCCCTGTCCCTTTCTCGTTTCCTATAGTGACAGGACATGAGAGTGTTCCTGTACCTCAAACCAAGCTCATTCATGCACTGAGCCCCTGCTGCCTGACCTCGGGGCTGTGTCTGTCTCTCCTGATGATCAGCCATGTGTTTGTCCAGGAGTCCTGCCTGTTTGAAGGTTATTGCTTAGAAGTCGACAAGCTCGTTTCTGACGACTTCTAACCAGGTGCCTTTGGTAAGGTGATAAGAAGTCACCCTGCCAGCCTGGGTAAGAGCAGCCCACCCTCCAGCGTGCTGGCTGTCACCATGAGAAGCAGTGACTGTCCCCACGGGTGGATCCCGGGAAGCCATTGTTATGCTCAGGGGTGGGCCAAAGGGTTTCCAGCAGGTTCGTTGCCCATTTATGTAGAATCTCTCTAAATTGCCATGCTGTTTCCTTACCCATTTTTAAATGTTTTTCATTACTTTCGTATTGATTTGTAAAAGTACTTTCCATGTAGAATATATTCACTCTTTGTCATATTAATCTCAACTATTTTCCTATACCCTCACCTTTTCATTTCCCTTTGGTGTACAGACATCATAAATATTTATTGGCTCGAGCATCAGATGTTTTATAGATGGGTTCTCATTGTCGTGGTGGCTCAGTGTGCTTCCTCTTATTGCATGTGATTTTTAATATCACCATGCAACAAATGCCCTTCTCACTTGCTTTCTTTAAGAGAATTCCAGAGACACTGTGGTCACCTGTTACACGCAGATGATGATGTCACACTCGCATTAGGAGCCGACGTAGCTTTGTGTGGTCTTGCTAGGCCCTCAAACACCTTCTCATCAGGCTATTTGGGGGAGATTCTGCATTTTTCATAAGGGCTTGTAAGTGTGTCCCCAAACCCCCTACATGACTCTTGTAAATCTTAGAGTCCTGTGTGCCTCTCTTCTCTCTGAGGCCATCAGTGAACTTGGGTGTTCTCAGAATTACCTGCCTGAGTTGGCTCATCCACCAGCAGTGCAAATGGCGGGAATGACCCTTTACAGAGCCTTCCCCAGCAGGGGGCCTCGCTTTCCACATGGGAGCTCCCTCTGCTGCCACTACGAAGGGCCCCTGCTGGAAAGTTACAGTGGTCCTTGCCCCACTGCTGTGTGGCCTGCTGGTGTCAGTCCTTGCCTTCTCATAACCCACCCTGTTACAGACTCCATGAGCTGCCGCTGAGACCCAGAGACTGGGCACGGTGCTGGGGGAGAGAGAGAGTGATGTGGGGGGTGGAGCTCTGTGTTCAGCTCTTCCTGGGCTCCCCGGCCCACCCCCCTCACCACCCCATACACGCCTCCTCCCCCCATCCCCGTGAGATCAATCATCTCGTCGCTACAGTCGGTTAAAGTGAAATTAAATGGATTCTGAACATTAATAACAGGTTGTAATAGACGAAATACCTCTCAATGATGTATAGGACCCTGATGACATGCATTCCTCTTGTGGGGGGTGGTGTGCGAGTCGGGCAAGGGGTGCACAGAGGGACTTCATCTGCTGAATTAAAATGAATATTGATTGCCCAGCTGATAATTAATGAAAGCAATTTTTGATTAAAAATGAGTTCATTTAGCAAACAAGTGGAGTGTGGTAGCTCATGCTGCCTCTAAAAATAGAATCGGGAAGAAAGGATCCTTATTGCCCGTGCAGGCTCACAGCGAAGATCTGGTCTGCAAGCTGACACTTGTGGATTTGAAATAAGCATCACCATTCAGGAGCCCTGTGCCGGTGTCCTGGAGCAGGCGGTACCTGCCTGTCCCTGCAGAGACCCGAATACTGCGGTGAGAAGGGTCATCAGTGTTCCGCTGGCAAGACCCAGGCACACGGAAAAGGGGTGATGAGCCGGGTGCTTCTCTCTGGACATCCCATGCCTTCGGGGGAGTCAGCAGAAATGAGACAGAAGAGAGTATTCGTCTTAGAAGTATTGAACTGAGGGAGGCCAAGTAATTTCATTCATATCAATATATGCATCATTCATATCAATATATGCATACGTGTACACACACACAAGACACAGAAGGCAACGTTAATATGGCCAAGTTCAGAAAACACCAGAAGCCCTCTGGTGCAGAAGAGCTAAAATTCTGGATCAAGTATTAACCCATCGGTAAGGTCCTGGTTACTCTAGCAATAAAGGCCAGTTAACAATTGGAGTCCAGGGTCATGAGGAGGTGGATGTGAGACTGGCCATTTGTGCCATGGGAGAGGCAAAAGAGGACTAGATGGTGTGGTCAGTTCCCAAGGTCCAGTGGGTCCTGGTGGGTTGATGGGACCTAGGCCCTAAAAGTGTAAAAGGTTGCATTGGAGACATCCCATAAAACCAGGACACCCAAAGGGTAACAAAGTCTGTGAACTGGAGAAAGTCTAGTTTCCACAGGAAATACCGGCTCTGATTAAAACAGAGAAATTGAGTGAAGGATACCACCCATAGAAACACACCACCAAGCATGAAGTATGAACTTCATGTAAACTCTGGACTCTGGGTGCTGACCACTTGTCACTGTAGGTCCACCCTTTGTAACAAATGTCACATCTGGAGGGGGACATTGGTAGTGCAGAGGGGGAGCTGTGCACATGTGGCTCAAGAAGCATGTGGGAAATCTTTCTACTTTCCCCACAACTTTGCTGTGACCTACATCTGCTCTTTAGAAATTGTCTTAAAAAAATAAAATAAATTTTTTCTAAAATATTCCCTTCAACTTTTGCCACCAGCACACCTTCATCTCAAAAGGACCTTCACCCAAACAAACACACACTAAACCAGTTTGCTTTTGGAATTCACTTTCTTATATTGTACCCCCCCCCCAAAAAAAAAAAGAAATAAAGGAAGAAAGGAAAGTCAAATATTTAGTGGAAAGAGGGCTGGATTGGTGGTGCCACCAAGCAATTAGCAGAGGCGAGTAGGGAGCACACTCAGAGGATCACAATCTACATGTTTTTCAAGGGAGCATGAAATTATAATTAAAAGTCACCACATATGACAAGAAAGGCCACCTGAAGTGTAAGTCAAGGGATGCAAAGGAATGCGACATTGGGTGGGCAACACCCGAGGATATTGAAAGCATCCAATTCAGAATTTAAATAAGTATATTTCATTAGTTCAGGGGGAAGGGTGGGGGCATTGAACATAGGATGGCGGAACAAGGGACCATCACCATTGAAAAGGAGCCTTTGTTAAGAACAAGAATGAAACAGACTGTAAAATGTCATTATTGAAATGGAAAGCTAAGTGCCCGTTAAATACAGCTCAGTAGGTAGCAAGAGGTGTCCCTCCCAAGTTTCCCCAAGAAGCAGTGGAGACCCTGAAATGTGGGAGAGGTTCAGGAAACTAGGGAAGATGAAGGTCCAGCATGTCTACAAGTGTGACAGAGTGGAGGAGAGGAAGAATGAGATTGAATAGTGTTTAAACATAAAGGATGGAAAAAGCAACAGGGAGATGAGAGGGAGAGACCTCAATGGCACACCCGAGAAGCCCTGCAGTAGCCGAGTAGGATAAATCAGAGAAGTCCACACCTAAGAGCCTCACAGAAGAACACCAGCCACCAAATCCACAATCGGGAGCTCAGGCACAGAGACAGGACAGAGCCACACGGAGGTGGGGGAGACTCCAACAAGCACCCCCACCACAGCCCTGGAGGCCAGAAGACAGTGAAATAAGGTCTTCCAGCATAGGAAGAAAGTGCCAGGCAACCTGTGACTACTTCTGTTCAGGAGTGAGATAGGAAGGTATTTTCAGATGAGCAAAAGGGAGGGTTGGCCATCAGCGAGTGCGTTGCCACTGAATCCCACAGCAGAATCCCACAGCACTACATTTCAAGAAGAAAGAAAATATTCTGTGTGTTAGCTGTTAACCGGCATCTGCTTTTTCCCTGGATTTATTTTATTTTTCGCTGCCCCACAGAAGACTGAGAACTGGTGCCTATTTCTGCCCAATCTCAGCTGTCCCTCCATTCGCACCCTCGTTACTATCGAGGGCCTTTGCCAGTATCATTGTAGCAGAGAGGCCTTCGTCAGGTTTGCCACCCCTCACCAGTCCCCCACCAGCAGCAGTCCTCCCGACAGAATTCACCACCCCCAGAGGTGGCACTGCATCTCCAGCGTCTGCCCCTGGCCAGTGGCACACACACATCACCACATCAGGAACTTTGGTTGGTCCCCTGCTGCCTCCCCCTGACTTAGATCAGAGCCTAGCACACATCAGTGGCTTGACACAGACTCACAGAATGAGTGAATGAATGATTTCATTATGTCTTCAAAAGGGAGCTCTCATGTACTAATTGTGAAGGTGAGAAAGCCTAAGCCCAAACGACATGGTCACTTAGAACTGAAGAAATAAATGAGGGACCTTTGCTTGAACCCAGGCTAATATGACCCCAGAACGGGGGTGAGGCGGCACTGATTGTCTCAGACACGTGTTGTTCAGTCAGGAGCTGGGACGTCAGGCCAGAGGCAGAAGCAGCAGGCGTCTCCCCAGCAAGACAGAGCTGTCCTCCACCTCCTGCTGCCCCTGAAATACCATCCCCGCCCCCACCCAGGCCCTTCCTTCATTCTCAGGTTGAGCCCCAACCCTTCCTTTGTTCAGGCTGCTTCTCCCAACCAAAACCCTTCCACTGGGACTGTGCCCAAAGGAAGCCTCCCCAAAACCCCCCATAACCACTTCAGGGTAAAATAACACCCAGCACCACAAGGACAAGCAGAGGACCATGAGCTTCCATGTGGGCCAGGCACTGCTCTCAGTAGTTGACCTCCCCCATAGAATTTAGGTCCCACTGCAGCACTTGGAGGAAGGCTATTGTGATTTTCTAAGGGATCAAAAACACGGAGAATGAAATAATGTGTCTGTAGACACACAGCTTGCATGTCATGGAGCCTGAGGTCAAAGCCAGACAACCTTACCCAGAACCTGTGCTTTCAGAGCTGACGACTGAGACGGAGGGATGGATGTACGGATGGATGGATGGATGGATGGATGGATGGATGGATGGAGAATTTTATGTTATTGAACTGGGATGACAATAAGGTTCTGACATGCTCTGGAAGAGATGTTCCACGTGGAGGAGGAAGTTCAGCCCGTTTCTTTGTCCCTGGGCCCCACCCCGTGCCCTTCCCAGTGCTGCATTCCCTCCCCCTTCATCTCTCCTTTTATCCTGCTCTGTTCTCCAGCTCTGGTGAATTAACTTCCTCCCTCCTGCCTGATTTCCCATGAAGCAACTGGGTGGTTTCTCATCGGTCCCGGAACAACTTTGAAGTGGCTTCTGTCTGCACTGAGACAATGTCAGCAAAATCGAGACCCCTCCTATAAGCCACCTACCAACCCCATCAGCAGCCACTGCTGGAGAAAAGAGGGCATGAGAAGGAAGAGCATTAGAGAAATTAACCTGGACACCCTCGGCCACACTGTGTCCACCAAGCCCCTTTGTTCTCCGCATTTGCCGGACCTCTGTGTGCCCACAGCTCTGGCAGGGGGGCCCTCATCAACCTTGTACCTCTGCAATGGAGCTTGCCCAATGGCCTGCTTACGTGTGCCAATGTGCAGTTTCGGTCTCTCTGTCTCTATTGTTCACCAGCGCCAGTTCAGTTGCTCTGGTGGAGAAAAAAAGGAAGGGGGAATTCAGAGGCATGTAATTAGCACCAGATAAAAGAAATGGTAATGAGGGCACATAAGGTGGAAATGCAAATGGCCCGTGTGTCTTTGCAGATGAAGGTCTCCACACCAACCACTGGTCCTCTGGGTTCCTATTAACAGGTTGACGGGAGCCCGTTATTCAGCAGATCCCTCATCAATACTCCGCGTGCTCTGTGCACCTCGTCCAAGAGCCCCCACTGCCCCGTGTAGTGGCAGCTCTCAGACGTCTAGGGGAAATGTCCTGCTACGAAGAACTTGGTCTGTGAAGTCATGGGTAACTGAAGGGTCAGGTTTTCACATAGGTCCCCAACTGGGAGTTTGTGCCACCCTGTCCATCCCTTTCTGTGTTGGACCTGGGGTCATCCCACAGCCCACTTCTCTGGCTGAGAGATGCAGCCAGGAGAGGGAGCCCTGCCCTCACCACAAAGTTTCCTGCCAAAATCCTTTGCGCAGAACAGAACCCATGAGGCTTGGGATGAAGATCGGGGCCACGGAGACAGGGAGGGTGACTCTGTCCCCTGCCCAAGAAATGCCTCCTGCAGACATGGCACACACAGGGAGGTCTCCCATCCATCCACCCCGACAGACTCACCAGCCTTGTGAGTGGACAGCGGCCAGCAAGCAAGGGTGGTGTGACCTCCTCACCACTGAGCCACCTGGTAAATCACAGTTTGGGAGGCCATCAGGGAAAGACCCCTGGAGCTGCCGCAGGGCCAGAAATGTGCATTTCCTGAACCAAGTGTAGGCTCAGTCTGAACGATGTTACTATGAAAGGTTGGAATATGTTTTGGTAACAGGACATAAAACTTATCTTTCACTTGGGATCTTAGAGAACTAATTTAAGAGTAGATAAGAACAATTTGGAGTTAGTATCCTAACCAGTTCTAGTTTCCCAAGAATATAACTTGGGCTGTGTTCACCCACTGCCATGGGCTGAAATTCCTCAGTTTGTAAATAAATAAGGAGCCTTAGATGAGGGTCTTCTGTACATGACACCAAGTGCTTGGCCTTCAGGGGACACAACGACACCCCATTCCCCAATAAATGCACAGCTCATGGGGGGAGGAGTCGCTCACTCTGTGTGGCCCCCGTGTTTGATATCTGGGCAGTAAGTGCATCCAAAAAGAATGAAGGAATGAATGGTTTTGACACAGAGAGCTAAGCCTTATGGGAGATTCAGCAAGTGGGCAGCTGGGTGATTTGCACATATTTCTGAAGCTCCCAGTGTGTGAGAGGTCTGTTCTGGGTGTGGGGATATGAGAGCAAATTAAAATAAAATGTGGTTGGGGAGGCGATCAGCAAGCCAGGAAATGAGATGCTCATAACCATGGGAAGTGAGTGCTTGATGGGAAGCAGGGAGGGGTGGGGGTGCTGTGTGTGTGTGAGTGTGTGTGCACATGCGTGTGAGGGGTCCGGGCGTATGGCTTGAGGAAGGTGACCCTGGGCAGAGCTGTGCAGGAAGGGAGGATGACTTCAAGGACACCTGGACGTCTGCAAGAAACATGATCAGTCGGCCCAGCAGGGCAGCCCTGGAGCAGGCCTGGGGTGATGGGGAAGATGTTGTGCCACACCAGGGTCCCCCCTAAAGAAGAGGACAACCAGGAAGTCTCAACAGAGGGACATGAACTAAAGGAAGACACAGCAGAGTCTGCCCGTGCTGGAGTCTGCCCGTGCTGGAGTCTGCCCATGGTGGATGGAGTCTGCCCATGGTGGAGTCTGCCCGTGCTGGAGTCTGCCCGTGCTGGATGGAGTCTGCCCGTGCTGGAGTCTGCCCGTGGTGGATGGAGTCTGCCAATGGTGGATGGAGTCTGCCCGTGCTGGAGTCTGCCCATGGTGGAGTCTGCCCGTGGTGGATGGAGTCTGCCCGTGCTGGAGTCTGCCCGTGGTGGATGGAGTCTGCCCATGGTGGATGGAGTCTGCCCGTGCTGGAGTCTGCCCGTGGTGGAGTCTGCCCGTGGTGGATGGAGTCTGCCCATGGTGGATGGAGTCTGCCCGTGCTGGAGTCTGCCCATGGTGGAGTCTGCCCGTGGTGGATGGAGTCTGCCCGTGCTGGAGTCTGCCCGTGGTGGATGGAGTCTGCCCATGGTGGATGGAGTCTGCCCGTGCTGGAGTCTGCCCGTGGTGGAGTCTGCCCGTGGTGGATGGAGTCTGCCCATGGTGGATGGAGTCTGCCCGTGCTGGAGTCTGCCCATGGTGGAGTCTGCCCGTGGTGGATGGAGTCTGCCCATGATGGAGTCTGCCCGTGCTGGAGTCTGCCCGTGCTGGAGTCTGCCCGTGGTGGATGGAGTCTGCCCATGGTGGATGGAGTCTGCCCATGGTGGATGGAGTCTGCCCGTGCTGGAGTCTGCCCATGGTGGAGTCTGCCCGTGGTGGATGGAGTCTGCCCATGATGGAGTCTGCCCATGGTGGAGTCTGCCCGTGCTGGATGGAGTCTGCCCATGATGGAGTCTGCCCATGGTGGAGTCTGCCCGTGCTGGAGTCTGCCCGTGCTGGATGGAGTCTGCCCATGATGGAGTCTGCCCATGGTGGAGTCTGCCCATGCTGGATGGAGTCTGCCCATGATGGAGTCTGCCCATGGTGGAGTCTGCCCATGCTGGAGTCTGCCCATGATGGAGTCTGCCCATGGTGGAGTCTGCCCATGCTGGAGTCTGCCCATGGTGGAGTCTGCCCATGGTGGAGTCTGCCCATGCTGGAGTCTGCCCATGGTGGAGTCTGCCCATGATGGAGTCTGCCCATGATGGAGTCTGCCCATGATGGAGTCTGCCCATGGTGGATGGAGTCTGCCCGTGCTGGAGTCTGCCCGTGCTGGAGTCTGCCCGTGGTGGATGGAGTCTGCCCATGGTGGAGTCTGCCCATGCTGGAGTCTGCCCATGATGGAGTCTGCCCATGGTGGAGTCTGCCCATGATGGAGTCTGCCCATGATGGAGTCTGCCCATGATGGAGTCTGCCCGTGCTGGATGGAGTCTGCCCATGGTGGAGTCTGCCCATGCTGGAGTCTGCCCATGCTGGAGTCTGCCCATGATGGAGTCTGCCCATGCTGGAGTCTGCCCATGCTGGAGTCTGCCCGTGGTGGATGGAGTCTGCCCATGGTGGAGTCTGCCCATGCTGGAGTCTGCCCATGGTGGAGTCTGCCCATGCTGGAGTCTGCCCGTGCTGGAGTCTGCCCGTGGTGGATGGAGTCTGCCCATGATGGAGTCTGCCCATGGTGGAGTCTGCCCATGGTGGAGTCTGCCCATGCTGGAGTCTGCCCATGGTGGAGTCTGCCCATGATGGAGTCTGCCCATGGTGGATGGAGTCTGCCCGTGCTGGAGTCTGCCCGTGCTGGAGTCTGCCCATGGTGGATGGAGTCTGCCCATGGTGGAGTCTGCCCATGCTGGAGTCTGCCCATGATGGAGTCTGCCCATGGTGGAGTCTGCCCATGCTGGAGTCTGCCCATGCTGGAGTCTGCCCATGATGGAGTCTGCCCATGCTGGAGTCTGCCCGTGCTGGAGTCTGCCCGTGGTGGATGGAGTCTGCCCATGGTGGAGTCTGCCCATGCTGGAGTCTGCCCATGGTGGAGTCTGCCCATGCTGGAGTCTGCCCGTGCTGGAGTCTGCCCATGGTGGATGGAGTCTGCCCATGATGGAGTCTGCCCATGGTGGAGTCTGCCCATGCTAGAGTCTGCCCATGGTGGAGTCTGCCCATGCTGGAGTCTGCCCATGGTGGAGTCTGCCCGTGGTGGATGGAGTCTGCCCGTGCTGGAGTCTGCCCGTGCTGGAAGCTGCCCGTGGTGGATGGAGTCTGCCCGTGGTGGAGTCTGCCCGTGGTGGATGGAGTCTGCCCGTGCTGGAGTCTGCCCATGATGGAGTCTGCCCATGGTGGAGTCTGCCCATGGTGGAGTCTGCCCGTGCTGGAGTCTGCCCATGGTGGAGTCTGCCCATGGTGGAGTCTGCCCATGGTGGAGTCTGCCCGTGCTGGAGTCTGCCCATGGTGGAGTCTGCCCGTGCTGGAGTCTGCCCATGCTGGATGGAGTCTGCCCGTGCTGGAGTCTGCCCATGCTGGATGAGAGTGCGCCGTATGTTCTCCCAGCTGGGACACGTGCAACCACCGCACTCCTCTGGCACAAGCAACGTGGCACTCTTGGCCTTGTGGCATCTTAGGAGAGCAACCAGGAGCCGAGACAGAGTCCAGCTGAGGGTCCAGCTTGAGCACAGAGCCGCTCAGGCAGCATGGACTTCCCTACAGGTATCGTGTTTCCTCCCTCTGCCCTCAGACCGCCAGGGAGAACGGCATTGTCGCCACGTTTTACACAGGGCCACACTTTCCTTGTGAATAATGAACTTTGCTTTCTTCTGGGACTAATGACCTTGGGTCAAGGCTGTGGGTGGACAGCTCAATCATCTCAAGTCAGGTCTTTGCCCTGCCCCTGGGGCCGCCCTGACTGTCCCTGGGGGCTCCAGGGCACAAAGCCTTGCCACCTGTAATATTGGCGTTTGGGACCAAGCTCTCTGTGGCGTGGGGGTCACGGTTCCCATTTCTCCCTTCCCACATCCCAGAAACTGGTGCTCAGGAGAGATGCTGATTCCTGCAGTGGGGGACCTATTTCTCTCTGGTCTGTTAGCCTAGCTGGAGCCTGGTCTCTGTTGTGTCCCCATATCCACAGCAGACAGACAGAAAGACAAACAGGCAGGTGGTGGAAAGGGGAGGTGGTGGGAGTCAGAGGAAAGACAGAAGAGAGGGAGGGAAAGGGGAAGGGGTTACTGGGTCTTCACTTCACATTAGGAAGGTCCATCTTCAATGTCCCCACCAGTAGTACACTTGTGGATGGGCTGCTTATTTAGCAAGAACTGCTGCATTCAGGTACTCCTGTTTGAATTAGTGCGTGATGACTTTCCTTTAAGACAGTGGTCCCCAACCCTCCCAGGCCTCGGACCGGTACCGATCGTGGGCCATTTGGTACTGGTCCGCAGAGAAAGAATAAATAACTTACATTATTTCCGTTTTATTTATATTTAGGTCGGAACGATTTTTATTTTTAAAAAATGACCAGATTCCCTCTGTTACAGCCGTCTAAGACTCACTCTTGATGCTTGTCTCAGTCATGTGATACATTTATCCATCCCACCCTAAAGGCCAGTCCATGAAAATATTTTCTGACATTAAACCGGTCCATGGCCCAAAAAAGGTTGGAGACCACTGCTTTAAGACATAAAAATTAATCATAAGCAGCATTCCCTGACACATTCAATAAGGGACCACCATCACCCTGCTGTGTGCCTGGCACGGTGCCCTCTCAGGGGCACGATGGGGACAGAGACCTGTGGTGCTTGAGGAGCGTTGTGGGCTCTGCACTGCAGATGAGGCTGGCTGGTTGGCCCTCCCCCAACCTTGTGTACAAAGGACCAGTGGCAGCCCTGCCCTAGGCAGCACGGGGCCCTTCCCTGCAGCCCAAAGGTGGAGATGAGTATTCTCTCCCAACAGCCTTCCTGTCAGCATCACTCAGTCCGCATCTGTTTCTGAGCTCGGGGTTCCCAGAGGCACATGGGAGTGTCTGCGTCTCCCCGCGCTGACTGATGTGCCCTGAGAGGGGTCGCCCTAGGAGGGAAGCTGCTCTGCAGGCATCCCGGAGCCCCCTGCCCAGTGCCGGTGACAGTCTCTTGTTTTGTCTCCAATTTGGAAATTTTCCACCCAGCTCCCTGGGCTACCCAGAGGACACGTGATGTGTGGAAATGGGATGGAAGATGCATACTGTGGTGACTATAAGTAAAATTTACTGGTGTGTGCAGATTTCATGGCTAAGTGCCTTTTTTAAAAAAAAAAAAAAAAAAAAAAAACTCCCATCACAGAAGTCCCTCCCCGTCGATGGGCTGTTCCGTATTATCTGCTGTAATTAGATTTAGAGGATTTAGAGTCTCAGCCGAGCTCATGCATCCCTTCAGCTGTCTCAGAAATGTGGAGGAAACTTTCCAAACGTTCTCCACAACGTGACAGGGTGCCTGGAGGGGGCGGCAGAGGCAGCCCTGGGTGTGGAGGACCCTCCATGTCCCTCGCTCCCCCACCCTGCCTGCCTGGGGTTCCCCCGGCTCAGGTGCAGTGGGGACAGCCCCGCTCTGTGTCCACCAGGACAACGGTGTTTTCAAGTCCCTTCCTTCTGAATTCTCCCTGCGCTGCCACAAGCCCAGGGCAGGGAGTGGGGGAAGAGAAGAAAGCAACCTCTCTCTCAGTAAACGAGGCTGCGGGGCCCTGGGAACCTGCCAGACCCTTTCTATGAGGAGCTGTGCTATCAGATTTCTCAGCAAGAGAGAAACAAGGAAATTAGTGTGCAGTTGAATTGGAGACTAAAATTAACCATCTTGAAAAACAAATCTCCAATAAATACAACGAGGATTTATGGCTAAAATTACAGGCTGCACAGATGGCGTCGGATGGTGGCTGATCTCAGGGAGGGGGCATATTCCTTTCATATCCCGACCTCAGCAGAGCAGTTCGGGAATAATGGTGCAGAGTCCCACACTGTTTGTGCTGCCCACGACCAGCAACTGACGGGGCTCCTTGGCCATTTGAGAGACTCTGGGATCATGAAGCCAGCATCCTGAGTGGTCGCCAGGGCTGGCCCACGGCCCTCGAGCTAACTCGCTGCTGTCCTTGGCATGAGTCTTTTGCTTCTGGGTTTCAAAGACCAACCCCCTGCCCCAGTAAAGACAACGCCACACCAGTGGACTCCAGTACCTTCACACATCTGTCACCAGGCCACACATTTGCTGACGACATCTGTCCGTCATTTCTCCACCAGCACCTTCCTGTTGGCCTCTTGGCCTGATCCCGAGGATTTAGAGGAGAAGGGAGGGTGTTGAAGACATGCATACATCTGAGCACATGCGACAGGGTTAGCCTGAGACAGATGTGATTCTGTTATTTTCCTCAATAAAGTAAACATATCTGTGCCCTTCGGAAGCATAAGGTGGCCTGGTGTCATCAAGTTACAGGTCATTGGCAGGGGGTCCAACAGCATCTGGGGACAGCAAACCCCAGAAGCATCTTCCATGGTGGAAGCTGGTTCTATGTGTTGAGTCCCAGGCACTACCACGCTCATCGGGGGGAAAATGTCTGTCATTGCTCAGTTCAGTGAGAGGAGACACGAAGGTGGACGTCACTCTGAGGAGAAGTTTCCCCGCCTGAAAGCCCTTTCAGCCATCGCAGCTTCCTCTTGCTCCCTGGTTATCCAGGGAGGTTCCAATGGGCCCAGATGGTGCTCCCCCAGGGTGACCATCAGCACTACTCTGAAGCCAAAGTGGGTAGAAAGGGCATGCAGCCTGGAGGAGGACGGCGATGGGTCAGGTCCTGCAGGGCCCCGAACCCGCAGAGCGTCAGCCCCCAGCATGCAGCCTGGAGGAGGGCGGCGGTGGGTCAGGTCCTGCAGGGCCCTGGACCTGCAGAGCGTCAGCCCCCAGCATGCAGCCTGGAGGAGGACGGTGGTGGGTCAGGTCCTGCAGGGCCCCGAACCCGCAGAGCATCAGCCCCCAGCATGCAGTCTGGAGGAGGACGGCGATGGGTCAGGTCCTGCAGGGCCCCGGACCCGCAGAGCGTCAGCCCCCAGCATGCAGTCTGGAGGAGGACGGCGATGGGTCAGGTCCTGCAGGGCCCCGGACCCGCAGAGCGTCAGCCCCCAGCATGCAGCCTGGAGGAGGACGGTGGTGGGTCAGGTCCTGCAGGGCCCCGGACCTGCAGAGCGTCAGCCCCCAGGATGCAGTCTGGAGGAGGACGGCGATGGGTCAGGTCCTGCAGGGCCCCGGACCCGCAGAGCGTCAGCCCCCAGCATGCAGCCTGGAAGAGGACGGTGGTGCGTCAGGTCCTGCAGGGCCCTGGACCTGCAGAGCGTCAGCCCCAAAGGAGCTCCCTGTCCAGACTCAACTGTCCCCGAGAGTGTCCCTGATGCCTAATTGGCCAGATGTTTTGCTGTCCTTTTGATTTGGTCATTAATGCCCCAAATGTAGGTCGTTAGCATTGTTACTCTTTCTGTGTTGTACTTGGAAATAACCCTAGATTTACAAAAGGTCTGAGAAGGTAGACAGAGCATCCCCACACACCTTCCGCCCTGCTTCCCATAATGACAACATGTCCGACACAGGGATATTTATTAAGATCGAAATAGTTATTGAGCGGTGGCATACCACAGCTCGGAAACTAAGAGACTATTCTGCAAGCTGAATGAGATACTCTGTTCAGATCCCACCAGCCTTCCCCTCGATGTCCCTGCAGAGTTCTGCCCAGGGCGGCATGGTCACCTGTCATCCTGAGGCAGTCGTCCTGCGTCATCTGTCTCCTCAACCTGAGTGTCCTCGTCTTTGTTTTCTATCGTGACCTTGACACATGTGGAGCGTGCTGATCCTGTGTTCTGTAGAATGTCCCTCCGTTGACATTTTTCTGATGCTTTCTCATGAGTGCACACACGTTATGAGTCTGGGGGGATGTCACAGGGGTGAACTGACCTTCTAGGTCACTACATTGTGGTCTGTAACATTGCATGACGTAGCTGGACACATTTGCGTTGGTGGTGGGTTGGCATGGTGTCACCAGATGTCTCCATGGTGAGGTTCCCTCTCCGTGTTCTGTTAAAAGTAACTCGCCACGTCCAATTCCCATGCAGAGAGAGGGGAAGGAAGCTCCACCTCTTGGAGGAAAGGCTATGAAATAATCCGCAGCCATATGTGAAGGCCCCCACCATAGGTAACGACTACCTTGAGGCCATGTCATCATCTTGTTTCTCCTTAAAGCCTCCTGCTCATCTCAGTGTCTGTCGATGGGTCCTTCTTCCACAACTCTCACGGTGACTTCTGCAAGGTGGTATTCCATTTTCCTCTTTACTAGTCTTTTCATTACTTAGATTTGCACATAAGAAATATTTGTCCATTTCCCCGTTTATTTATTTATTTATGGGGTCATTAATTTGCATCAGTGTGGTAGCAGGGATGTTTACTGTGTTGGTTATAAATTGCGCACATCATTGTTTATTCTGTTATTCAAATCATGCCTTCTACAGCCTTCAGGGGCTCTGCTGGGTGGCTTCTGCCTTCTCTGACATGCACGCACTGTTTTTCTTAGCATTTCCAGAATTGGTGGCATCTTGAGATGCCTGGGGTCACCCTGTGTTTTCTCTGCCCTGGACTCAGCAACTTTCCCAACAAGCCCCAGTCCCTGTTTCTGGGAATGGTGCCCAGAAACCAAGGTCGGAGCAGTAGACACACTCAGTGCTCCTGGGAGGCCCCTGCTTCTGATTCAGCTCAGAGGCCTGCACAGGTGAGCGTGCTCAAGAGCCAAGGGTCCCTTTGGCTCAAGAGACAAGGGCATCCTTATCCCTGACCAGCATCAGGTGCAGGGATGACGTCATCAGGCTTCAGTAAGAAAACTGTCACCTTGCTGTCCTGGGGAACATCAGAGGGACACTCTTTCTCTCAGTTCCCTTCCCTCTGCACACTGCTGCCCATCCTCAGCACTCCCCTGGAAAGCCAGCACTCACCCCAGAGGGACAAAAAGCTTAATGCCTCCTCACTGCCAAGTGCTTGGCCATACAGAGCACGCCCAGCACAGGGCAAGGGCTTCCCAGGCACCATGGCCATTGGCTGAATTCTGCTCTGCAGCCTATTGTGTTCTGATGGCTCAAGAGAGTGTGGGGAGGTTCCCGGGGAGAAGGCAGCCTCGGTGAGCATTTCCTTAAGCTTCTGTGATGAATGTACAATCTCACATACAAGCTAAGATTCCTACCCAGGGAGGGACACAAGACACCCGTGTACCTGGGTGCACGTGTGGCAGGCAGGGGGTTGATGAGAACCCTTGAAGAAAGGAGGCACTGTTATCAGTGTTTAGCTTCTTTCTATGATGTCTTGGACCTCTAAGCCTGCTTTGCCTGGTTCTCTGCAGAAGGGTAGGACGTGCCTGTCATGCAGGTCATGGGAAAGCAGAGGGGGAAGGTGAGCCCTGGTAGATTGACCGGGAATTCACGCTCTTCCGACAGAGAATGGGCTTGTGACACAAGAGGGAAACATGTAGCACAAAAGATACTGAAAAGGCAAAGACTCCAGCTTTGAAAAATCAAGAAACGTCCTCTGACACCATTTGCTATGCATGTTTAAACCCACAAGGCAGCAACTTTTAAAATAAACACAATTTACACGCTGAAACCAGATGAATTATCTCCAATTCTATATTTAGATGGTTCTATGAATAAAATCAGTTCCCTCACATTGTGCCATGGGGTAATGAAAGTGACAGTTACCAGGCAGGCAGGGTTGGTGTTGACTGTGTTGACTTTGACACATGGCAATAAATCCTCCAATAGAACAGGGGAGAGAGTGGGGAATCTTTTTTCCAATTACAGATCATCATAAATATGCATGTAAACCAGACTCCCAGTGCAGCCTGTGCTGTTCCTAGTTTGCTCTTCACTATTTTTAAATATTGTTTCTGCAGGTGGCACCCTGATTATCCATGTAATTCCACCTATAAACCAAATGGGCCACGATCCCTCCATTCCACGTACGTTGTAGTTGGTGCCAGAAATACCTTTTCCTGTACGCGGTATGATAAACGGCGTTCCCACCACGGCAAATGAAGCCTGCGACACGGGAAAGGGTGTCAGTGTGTATCAGCAGAGTGATCAACAGTGCATCTTGTTTGAAAATTACGGGAATCCACTATTGTAATCAAAAGGGCCGGGCCACTGAAGCGTGCAAAGAAAGGGAGAGCTGACGTTGTACGACAGCAACCAGGACTCGAGGCAGAAGGGCCACCGTTGTCACCTTCTCACTTCATTTCCCTCCCCTCCATGACATGACTCTCCTACCAGGGTGTCTATGGGACATGGGGCCAGGTGACCGTCCACCCCGGGCTCCTATCCTAGAGCTCCCAGCTGAGACGTGGGCCAGTGACCATCCACCCTGGGCTCCTGTCCTAGAGATTCCATAATACTGCATATCCATATTTATCCACTCACCCATCGCTGCGCCATCCATCCTTCTGTTACAGAAAGTCACAGTTCCACGATCACATCCAACAAAGGTTACAGTAAGCATGGATGTTTTATAATTTCCAACCTATATTCAAAACTTCTCTGACATCTCCAAGGGCTCTGTTTGTTCTTGGTTTATTCTTTGAGTTCGGCAGCTGCATATTTCCAAGTTTTTTTATTTTCTACAACAGTTTGTCTGCCTTTGTGGACCATTGATTTTGGTGGGGGGGGGGGCACACGTGTCTTCTGCTCAGTCCCGCTCCCCCTGCACATCACTTACGCTGCTAGACACGTTGGAGGCCTCATCTGCTCAGTTTCCCATCCTTCACCAGCGTGCCTCTGCCCGCTGCTGCGCGGCGTCAGGAGGGACCCGGGACTCAGCACCAAGTGCGCGGGGTCAGCCGACGCCCCCTCTCTCCAGTCACCATCTGCTTGATGAATTGTGAAGAGCTGCCAGGTATGATCGTTGAATAGATCGATTATGTCATTCAAGAGTTGAAAAATGGTGATTTTCTAATTCTACACTTTACTGTTGAGGAATGGCTGGGATTTTTCTATACAGAAGCATTTTTTTCTTCATCAATTTTAAACTAAATATGCTGGTACAAGCGGCCTCCCATCCTGAGCATCCCTGTGGACATACATATTTTATGTCTGATGAGTCTCAATCAATCGCGGTCATTATCCCTTCTGATAGTCTCACTGTTCCCCGTCAGGCCAGTGAGAACTTTCCCTAGTGGGTAACTTTCGGGAGGGAACTTAAAGTTTTCATCATATTTAGAAAAAGTCTGTTATTTCTTCAAATATTTTTTCTGTAACTCTTTTTATTTTCTGTAACTTTTTTTTCTTTTGAACTTCAATCATGGGCATATTAGATGGATATTACACCAGGGTAGCTGAGGCTTTCTGAATTTCTTTTACTGTTTGTTTCTTTATGGTTTCCTGAGGATGATTGCTGCCGGTGTATTTCAAGTTCAATTGCATTTGCTTCTGCGTTGTTTAATCTGCTCATAAGTTCATCCAGTATGTGAGCTGCTGTGGATGTAGGTTCTTTTTTTTTTTAACATTGGCAATTTCATTTGTTTCTTCTTCTATAGTTTCTGTTTCTCCGTTCTGTGTGACCATGTGTTTTTTCTATCCTTATACACATGTAGAACGGCTGTTTTATAACCTCCTCGCAAATTCCTGCATCTCTGTCCCTTTGGGATAATTTTTTTCATGGGTGACATTTTCCTAAGTGTTGACTCATTTCTGATCGGGCTTTTGGCATAACAGCCATTTTGTTGACAACTGTTTGTTTGGTTGTCTTCCTCCAAAAGGGTCGGGTTTTGTGTTGGTGGCATTTCTGTTCCTTTCAGGCTAAGCTAGCTTTGTAAGACTTTCCCCTGAAGCCCTATGAGCACAGGTCTAGAATATTCTTTATTCTGAGGCTGGTTTAGCTTTTCTGCTTGTGTAAGGTGTTCTAGGGTGTGTTTTGAAAACCCTGTGTTCGCCAAGTTCTCTCTGCTTGGCCCAAAGGAAGCTCGGATGAGTCCTCTTCGCTCTGAGTGGATTCCTGGGGTTGTTCAGCTCATGAACTCCTATGAATGCTGAGCATCGCCTTGAAGGGCTTTGCCTCTCACCTGTAGACAGACCGGGGGAGACTACACACTTTTCTGCAGATGTGTGTCTGTGTCCACGGTACTCTGCTATCCTGTTCCCACCCCCTCAGCCTCTGAGAACACCAGCCCCAACTCAGCGAGACCACTGTGCTCTGCCGGACAGCCCCTCCCCGTGGAGTTATGAACATGTCTCCAGGCAGAGAGCCGGTGTTGGTGGGACTTGTCACTACGAATTTTCCTCCCCCAGGGATCCCCATCCTGAACCACACGGGAGTCAATGTCTGAAATCAATTGTATCCTACATTTTTCTGGTTTCCAAGTTGTTTGCTGTGGGAGGCAAGTCTGGTACCATTTCCATGGTCACCATGGGCAAGGTGGTCTCATTGCCTTTGCGTTTTCAGTTATAGGATCTAACACAAACCGAGGAAACATTGGATAGGCATTCAACAGGAAATTTAAATGAATAAAGGATTATTGAGAGGTTGCAACATCTCTTTTCATTATTGATGTATAAAGAAGGTAAGCATTTTTAAAAATCGGTGGGCAAACTTGTGTTATTTGACTTTAATCAACAGGACTATGCTACAAATAAAACATTAACTTCATGTAAGATGTTGCTTTAGTAACTAGGGACATACCAGTGGGTAAGCAGGTGACATCTCCTGTGTTCCCAATGCTGACTGTGTGGCAGGTGGGAAGACAGACAGAGGTAGACAAGATAAGGAAGTAAGGGGCATGGAGCCGTCCCTCCCATGGTGACAACGCGGTGCATCTTCCAGGCTCCATGACACTCTGGGGAATGCAAACCCTCAGAAGGCTCAGAGAAAGTCTCAGTTCCCTAAGGCAGACATTTTACAGGCCAAATTCTTACCAAGCTGAACATCAGTTTGTTATTTATGGGAAAAATAAATGGGAGAAGAAGTATGCCCCTTGAAGTCCACCCCCACCCCACAAATACCTCATTTCCTTACTGACAAAATTGAATTCTCAATGGTAGTCTATCTTGAAAAACTGCTGGAGACAAGAAGAAAACCCACACCACCTTCTGAACCAGCATTCCCGGAGCAGGGAGGTCATGTGCAAAACTAGGCTAGGTCAGCAGAGCCGCTCTGATGGACACAGCTTCAAACACAGGGTGGACCCTCTTGTGGCCACTCTGGGAGGTGTGTGCCCCCAACTCCATGGTGGGTGTAGGGGCCCGATATGAACAGCTCCTTTGAAGTCACCACACAGGTGTTTACGGGAGTGAGTGTTCACATCATGCACCACACGATGATGACAACATGTGTCCCAGTGCTGACCCTCTGTGGGCAAACCCATGCTCCGGAGACACGGAGCTCTCACCCTGTCAAGTTTCAAGGACAGAAGACAGGATTAGGTGAAGGAATTATTCAATTCTAGCAGATGAAAACAGACAGACAAAGCAAAACCGAAGAAATTGGGTCTCCCGGTGAATTAAAGCAAAGGCAGAAAATTACCAGTTCGGAGAGATGCATTAAGTAGGTTCTATAAATAAACTAAATACAGTGTTTTTTGTTTTTTTGGTGTTTTTTTGTTTTTTTTATAAAAGACTGATAAAATAGATCTATGTCTAGCAAACTTAATCAAGGGAAAAAAAATAAGACCGAGATTATGTGCATTTTATGCATTCTAAAAAGGGTTATAACGGAGTAAAGTGGGCTTTCAATAGAGGTTTGGAAGACTAATACAAACATATTTTAAGGTAGATTTCTCTGCAGAACTGCGCAGTAACAATTTGGAAATCTACACAGAATGGTTGATAGGCTAGGAAAAGACAAATCACCAGTATTGACTCAGAAACAAATGTCTACCTCCCCTTTGGTAAGTAGCCTGGCAGGGGATAAACTTACAAAAATCAATAGCTTTTCTTCTACCAGAAATAAAATGTCTCAACATAGAAATGAGGAAAATATTTTCTTCTCAAATTGGCATAAACTATAACATGCATAGGAAATTCTCTTGCAAATGAAGGCACAGGCCATATGGAAGGCAAGCCAGTCTCACTGAAGGATCTCCGACAAGACCTGAAGTGACGGGAAGGCTGCCCGCCTGCCCGTGTGGGGGCCGCCCAACACCCAGAACGTACGGTCCATCCAGACATAGCAAGGAAACTTAACGCAATTCCAGTTAGATTACCGGGCAGCTTATTTAATGATCGTAAAGTTTATGTGGGAAAATCAATTCCCAAGAATTGTCGAGAAAACTCCGAAAAAAGAATAATATTTGTAATATTGCCTGATGCAGAATGGTAACTTCTTTCTGAACGTCTTTAATCAAATCCGCAGGGGGTTGCCCGAAACGGATACATGTATTGGAGGAGGAGAAGCAGAATCTAATCTGTGGGATTAGGTTTGCGGTATGTGGTACGGCAGCATTCCAATTCAGGGCGAAAGAGTAGTTTATACAATAATGCCGCCGGCACCATGGCAGCCCATCCGGAGGGGAGTGAAGCCGGACGCTTATGTGATGGCAGGCAGAAACACGCATCCCAGAGGGATTACAGGCTCACATGAGACAACGACAATGATGATGATGATGATGATGATGATGATGATGATGGCAATGACACAAAACCACCTCTGCCCCCCAGAAGCAAATCTAGGAAGTTTCATGTAGAACCCACAAATGAGCGACTGGAATATGTGACCAGAGTGACCTGGGATGAAGACCTCTCTCTTCCCTTCTACTGTAGATATAACTATGGCTTCTATGTGTGTGTGTATCCCTTTAAGCAAAAATACCAATGAAGTATTTGTGGTTGAAATGACATGATATCTGGAATATGCTTTAAAATATTTGAGTAAAATCTTTGAAAAAAATAGATAAGGAAATGTTGGCACAATGCTTTTTAAATTTATTTAAATTTATTTATTGATTTTAGAGTGAGACCAAGGGACAGAAAGAGACAGAAACATTGGCATATTCTTGTATGTGCCCTGTCAGGGGATCAAACCGTCAACCTCTGTGTATCAGGACAATGCTCTAACCAGCTCAGCTATCTGGCCAGGGTGAGGGCAGCACAATGCTCTTTTTAGTTGGGATGCTGTATACATTGGTGTGTGTAATACTATTCTCTCTTCTCTGTGATATTTTTTATAATAAAAAGTTTAATATATTTGGTTGACTAAAAGGATGGATTATAGAATCGCCGCCAGGCTGTGCAGAGATGTCCACCTTGAACGTAAAAAACTGGGAGTAAGGAAATGTCATCAGGCATTAGAAACATGCTATTCAATAAAAAAATAAGAAGTAGAAGAGATGTCCGCAGCCAAAATAAAATGATTGAACAGAATGGATGAGCCAGTAAAAGAACGCCATGCCCAGAACCTCCATCTCCTCTTCGTCAGTGAGCACACGGACAGATGGCGTGTGCAGTATCTGCTGGTCGTGCCTCCTGATTCTAACTAAGCTGGGAAAGGCCATAAAAGGCATGTGTCTCTGTGTGTTCATTCATTCCCAGCAATTAAGACCTCTAAAGTACAAGGAATGCAATCTGATGTCCAAGGGACAGGACACAGAAGAAGAAAACCTCAGGTAAACTTGAGCTATGCAATAAAAATGTTCAAATTAGGGAGAAACGGTGACATTGCATACTGAGTCCCTGACACAGTGGTTGCAAACTTCTGTCTTCCTGAGGTGGGCTGTGGCTCAGAGTGCCCTGAGCAGGGTGCACCCACCAGAATGAGGACACACGGGGCTGGGACTCGGCATCTGCTCGCTGGTGGTCCCCCAGCTCATGGCAGGGACTCAGCAGTATGTCCTGACCTCTTGGTCCAATGTCAGTGTGAGGGACCCATGGCTTTCTAAAGAGACCTACCAATGGGGCTGGGTGTGTACTGTTTAGGGGAAAACATGACATAAAATAAAGAAAACGCATGTAAACATCTCTATATAGTTGAAGAATTTAGAAATAGTTTGTGTGTGTATGTGTGTCCTCCAGGAGCTGACCTGAAATCTGTAAGTGTCAAGTGAGAGAAAGAGAGATGGCATTTCTATTTAAATGTGTGTTGTTTGGGGTGGTTCCTGGTGATCTAATCTATGTCAGGAGGATAGAAGCTGCTGCCAGTGATGGAGACTCTTGTTACCGGGGACTAAGCAGAGGCAGAGCAAACTTCAACCAAGAATTCATGGAGAAGAGGCCCTGGATGGTTGGCTCTGTGGCAGAGCATCAGCCCAACGTGTGGGCATCTGCATTCAATTCCAGCCAGGGTACACAGAAGAAACAACCATCTGCTTCTTCATTCCTATCTCTTCTCTCTCCCTCTCCCTCTCTTTCTCTCTCTCTCTCTCTCTCTCTCTCTTTCTCTTCTCCCCCAGTCATGGCTCTACTGGTTTGAGTAAGTTGGCCCCAGGTGCTGAGGAGGGCTCCATGGCCTTGCTTCAGGCTCTAAAAATAGCTCAGTTGTGATCATGGCCCCAGATGGGCAAAGCAGCAACCCCAGACGGGGGTTGCCGGGTAGATCCAGGTTAGGGCGCATGCGGGAGTCTGTCTCTCTATCTCCCCTCTTCTCACTTGGAAAAGAAGAAGAAAAATGAATTCATGGAGGAGAGCCAAGGACAGGTCAGACTTTCCAGCTTGGGTATCAGAAATCTACCCTGAGGGGAGCAGGGAGGTAGAAATGTTACATTGCGTGTTCTCTCTGCCCTGAGATTGCCAACACGGTTCCTTTTCTGAAGTGTGAAGAGGACCACAGGAAAGGTACAAAGTTCATGTCACAGCTCAGGAAAGCACTGACAAATCCAGGACAGACCCAAGATGACCCCGGGCATTTATTTCTTCAGACCCTCCGACAGAGAGTTCTGACCACAGCCTTGGCTGTTCCTCACGCAATTCACGTTCAGCATAGAAACCGGACGACATCAGGTGGTAAGTACCCTTTCCTGCTGTTGGCGGATGGTAAATTGCTGCTTGCATTGGTCTCACTTCTTGTCTGTGTTTTAATAATAAATAATTGGCTCCAATATTTGGCTTCCACACTGGAGGCCTGAACATTAAGGGCAATGAGATACACGGTATTGCATAGAAATGCATAATTAATTGGCAGCTACCACCTCTGGAGTCTCCGGACAAAGCACAGAAACAGAAGTGTGATGAGTCAATCTCATGAGAATTCTTTGTTCTTCAATTTTTCCGGTTTTCCCAAGAAAGTCTCAAAGACGTTCGCAGAAGCCAGGTCTCCTAGGCTGTGCCACCTTCAGGGTCCTGGTGTCCCCTCCAGTGGGACCGACAAGTTTGGGAAATGATAGATGACTTACACTTTCCCTACATCCGGTGAGGTGACCAGAGGGAGCAGTCCCTCTGTGCAGGCCTGACCTTGGGTGAGGTCATCTTGAATGGGGAGACTGCAGAGTGACCCCTGACTTCCCAGGGTCTCCTAGAGGTGAGACTCCACTGCATGAAGCATTTTAAAGGTGCTGTGAACACACTTACCCAGGTGTTTACTCCCCTCTGCCTTTGTTCCAGACTCACTGGTCTACACCTAGGTCACAGCCTGGTCCAAGAGGCAGTGTTAGGGACAAGGAAGCCACCTGGTTGAATTGCAAACATTCAATGGATTTGTCCTCAAGTACCTGGGCATGCAGGGGCTGCCTGTGCTGGGGACCCAGAAACCAGAGAAGGGCGGATCCAGTCAATCAGAATCTGTAGAAGGGAGGCTCCAACAGTCAGCAGGGGTCCCACGGCAGCCCAAGGTTACAGAAACTAACAGGGATTTTGAACAACTATTGAGAAACATAACAATCTCCCCTGAGACTGCTTTGTCAACTGTCTCTGACTCTGCATCTCCACCAAGAAATGGCAGAGCAACCTAGCATGTCCACCATTGCCACGTCTACATTTTGGGACCCCCAGAACAGAGTGGAGCCAAGCTGACCGGCTGGTTGGTTAGGGTAGACCAGAGAGAGAATCTGTCCAATTCTCCATTTCCCCATCCACAAAATGGGGCAAATAATGTTTATCCCTTATGATGAGGAGCTACGTATAAATGTTTTATTTTATTCATAATAGCTGTCACATGCTCAACACACCCCCTAATCATTGTGGAAGGTGTCACCGCATTCATAAAGCTGCATGAGAGTGCCCGGGGGACAGGCATGCTTCCTGCTCCTGCCTCTCAAGGGCAACCAGGGGTCCAGACCAACACTGGCTAAGAGACCCCGCTTTCTGAGATCCCTGGTACCTGCATCTCCCAGACCCATGGCAGACCATCCAGGTGTGGTCACTGTCTTCTTATGGCCCAGGGTCAGCCTGTGACACTGTGACTCTGTGAACCAGCCCCATCATGCTGCCTATTGCCCTGAGGTGGTGTCCTGCTCTAGGCCCTGCCCCACCATGGCCAAAGCTCAGGTCCTGGACACCCAGGCCTGTGGGAGAGAGGCAGGGAAGCTCTGTAGTGACCACCTGGCACTGCACCCTTGGCCTTTCCCTCCAGGATACTGTGTAAAGTGTGGGCCTATCACTGGACCTTAGGACCTTGATCCATTCACATGCCCTGTCTGCAATGGTTAGTGTCTATCTTGAGATAGGACAGTAGAAAGAAGAGCTGAGTCCACAGACACATAAAAGTGACCAATATGCACATGTTCTCTGTGGGATTGCTGCCACAATGTAAAGGGCTTCCCAGGGCAGGATGGGTCCCCACACCACATAGGACCATCTCATCACAGCCATTCACAGCTGCCCTGAACATCTGCTCCCAGGATGTCCTCTGTGCCAGTCCACCTGATGACCACTGAGTGCCTCCCACAGACAGGGGGAGCAGGAAGGGCCCAGGTGATGTTTCATTGTGGTTGTGATTTACATTTTCCTGGTGATCAGTGATGCTGAGCATCTTTGCATATGCTCTGTGTGGAATCTAAAAAAAAAAAAAAAAATGAGGGGAAAAAAACCAAACTCATAGATACGCAGAACTAATTGATAGTTGCCGAGGGAGGGGTATGGGGGGTCAGTGAGCAAAACGGTGAAGGTAAAAAATTCCAGTTATTAAGCAAATGAGTCCCGGGAATGTAAAGTACAGCACAGGGAACAGAGTCACTCATGTTGTAATAGCTGTAGGGTGACAGGTGGCACCACACTTATTGTGGTGATCACACCACAGGGTATATAAATGCTGGGTTACTATGTGGCACGCCTGAAGCTAACATAACATCTATTCCAACTATACTTTAATAAATATTTTTAAAGATGGAGTAGGTAGAGGAGGAGAAGGAAATTAAGGGCCCCTGGTCCTGAGAGGGCGAGGTTGGAGTTCAGCACTGTGGTCAGCTCCCGCCCAGCCCGTTGGGACACCTGGGTGTTTGTTGCCTGCAGCTCCTGGGCCCAGGGGCCAGCTGGAAGCTGCCTGTCTTTCTCCAGAAGCAAGAAAATGTAGCTGGCGAATGAATTCCAGTGCATGGATCACACATGTCCTCCTAGCATGCTTCTTGCACTGGGTCCCTCTGTGTTCAAGTGGGAGCACCCTCGGGCTGCCTGCGGCACAGTGTGCCCACATCGTCCAGTGAGGAGGGGTCTTGGGGGAGGGGGCAGTTGTAGAAAGAAATTTAATCCCTGCCACAGAGAGAAGTTGGTCAACACTTTCTCTGAGTCTTTTTCATTACACTCATTCTGAAGCATTTATTAATTTAGCGGGGCTTTTTAATTAAAGTCTCAATGAATAATTGAAACGTAGTTTTTGATTATACTGGAGTTGGTACCATTTTGAGTTGTAATTGTAACTAATAAATTAGTTAAATAGGTAAGATGATGAAATCCTGTCTCAAGTGGAACACTAATAATTTCAAGAATTTATCTACGTGTCATTCAGAGAATTTATGCAGAAAAAAAAAATAGATGATCAGAAGGAAAAGCAGAACCCAATCTTATTAATCAGTCTGGTCTGCTACAAAAGGGCTGGCACTCACTAATAATTCACCCCACCCCGTGGAGGGAGACATCACAGGCTTCTCCCAAGATTCCTTTTCTGTCTTTCCCTGGGTCCCCCACAGGGTGCCTTGCTGGGACCAGGAGGAGCAGCTCTGGATGTCCACAGTCCCACGGAGCTGCAGAGAGAGTCCGCACCCTGTGAACACATCCCTGCACGGTCCCCACGCACAGTCAGCCTCCATCTCTCTCTCTCACCCTCCACGTCGTCCTCCTCCAAGCTTGTCAGTCAACACCCACGGGAAGAGACAGATGCTAAACAGAACTAGACACACACATGCCATGGTTTGTGTGAGGGTGATGAAGATTCAGGCAGGGCGGGGACGGAGTTGAACCAAGGTAGGAAGGAGGTGGGATGCCGAGCAACTTCTGGGAGCAGCTGCAGAAACCAAGGGCCAACAGGTCACCTTCCACGGTGTGCCCAGCTGGGCCCTGGCAGCCGGTGGGGAGCGAGGCTTGTCCCCCAGCACTCAGGCCTGCGTGGCATGGTCACCGGCTCACCTCCTTCTCCCTTCCAGTACAAATGGGCGATTTGGCTGTGAGAGGGGTATGCCATTCTCCCTGATCTATCACCAACGGATTTCACGGAACCCCTTACATCTTCCCCTTTGGTCTAATGTTATAAATAAGTGGTAAAACTGCCATTTCCTGGAGCATTTTCTCACTCCTTCGAGACTTTGCTTCCCAGCAATTGTCAGTTTGGCTCAAATGAACTCATAAAAATTCTTACAGGTTTGGACGTTTCTTACATTGTCATAGGTTTCCTGGTTTCTACCCATTTTTTTCCATGTCAGATTAAACAGAGTTTACAACCTGTGATATCCCTGCTTTTTAAATGTTTTAAGGTTTTCCTGGTAGCCAAGTGCAGCCTGTTTTTTATACATTCAATCAATATGACAAAAAACGTGGTTTTTCTATTAGAAGAATGTAAATTATACTGCCTTGCTCACGATACCTGTCCTCTCTACTTTTAAATTTATTTTCTACTAGAGCTGTGTGATTCCAAATGAGGTGCATTCAAATGCCTCCTGTGGCTTAATTTTTGTGTGTGTGTTATTCTGGCTTTTCTGGTAGACTCCGCTCCATGTGCTTGGTTGTTCTCCTGTTATACTGTTTGTTGCTTAGCATTTTGTGTCAAGTCAATTAAATTTCTTATAAATTGGGCAATTTATCATTATATAATGATCTTCTTTCCTCTTGAATGCTTTTAAGCTTAAATTCCTCCTCACATGAAGTTAAAATTGTCATTCATTTACAGTCAGCCTCTCTTTGTCACTTGATTGTAAGAGTTTCTTATAAATCATAGAGCTGAATCTTGTTTTCTGAATCAGTCTGTCATCCGCTGTCTCTTAAAGAGAAAGCTGTTCGGTTCCCATGAAGACCTCACTTTCTTTTTATTCTCTCTTCCTTTTTGATGTTTGGTCAGGTTTCCATTTATTATCACTCTTTTTTCTTTTAACTTTTGCATTTTCTTGGTGGCTCCAGTGCCCTCCCCACCCACACACACAAGCACAGATCCTAAACGTTGTCTGTGACCACTTGGTACCTCCTCGTGGACGTGCAGGAGCTGGCCAGCGCAAGGCAGCAAGGCTGAGCACCCAGGCACCCCACGAGGCCAGCCCATGTCAGCCCACCACTGGGCCCAGCTCAGGACAGAGAACAACCATCACAGCACAGCCAAAGCCCCTCACCTGCGGAGGCAAGAGCTGACACCTGAGATGTGGCGGTTATTTGTTATGCAGCAACATTGAGACACAGTTGACTAATGCACTACCCACTTGACAGGTCACATACCATACACAACATGCAACATCTCCCATCTCCCACACACATATCTTCCACACACACCAAAATATTTACTGGGAAAAAATACCTTTTATAGTTTTGTTCATAAAGAAATCAAAAGAAATGCTTTGTTTCTAGTCCACCCACAGGAAATTAAATGAAATATAAATTCTTAATCAGTGCCTGGTAGAGCGGAAAGAGCCTTCACTCCAAGCACTAAATCAGCCCTGACATTTACAACTTCACCAAACTATGAAACAAACCAATGGGGTCTGTAACTCGTGCAAGGTGTCAGCCCCAAACGTCAGCCACGACATCAAGAGCTATCTCAACATTTCAAGGATGTGAGACTGAGGCCCAGGGGTTTATCTCAGACTCAGAAAGGGGGTGAACTTTATGTTTATACGGTATTTATTCAAACGAACAATGGCCACCTGAGGCCACAAGGAGAAGGGTCTTTGGGGGTAGCAGAGAGGGGACACTGACCATGGCCAAAGCGACTGGATCTAGAGCCCAGCCCCACCCTGCCATCTGGGGTGCCCCAGCCCACAGCTTCCTTGAACCCTACTATCAAGCCCCAGCCAACCCAACGTGCAACCAAAACCCAAACAAGGAGGCAGCGACACAACCATCAGACCCCGTGGACCTGCCCTGTGAGAGCAGGCTGGTTCTGCTGGACCAGCCTCAGACCCGCACTTCCTCTGCCACCCCAGGGGTGAGACTGGGGAATGGGGACAAGAGCAGCCGAGCGTGTCCCAGACTTTGCAATCTGTGATTCAAGGCCACACAGCTCAGCCCACAGAAAAGCAGGAAGAGAGGCAGCCAGCTTCGTGCATGGGCCACAGCCCAGCGTGGGCACAGCCGTCATCCATGTGCCCCCAATGCACCGAGGCCTCTCAGGGGAAAGCTGGACAGAGTTTGGCCTGCTAGCTGAGCAGGGCACCACCTGTGACCCCAGCAGAGCTGGTTCCTTCCTCAGAGGACGCAGCCTGGTGTCCCCTGCTCAACCCTCACGGTGACACGGCACCAGGGTTATGACCTTCTCCAAGTCCATCTCCTCTACCTGATGGCCTTGACCCCTGTCACTTTTGCTCCCAAAGGCTTTTTGTCACTCTGCATGGATGGCCTGGAGGGGCAGCATGGTCTGGTGCTCATTTAAGGGACACTGGGACACCAGGCTATGTCACAGCCTCGCGACCAGCGGGCAGCAGATACTTGCACACCTGCCCAGGAACAGAGACCCCTCTGGAGACCTCCCACCACACGGGCAAGAGCAGCCTCTCCACTCTGCACCCCAATGAGCCCCCTCCAGGGTGGCCCCCAGGAGTGGGCTCAGGACACTGGAAGCCACTGCACAGATGTGCCTCCCCTGCTGGGGTCTCTGTCCCTGGGTCCTCATGCTGGAGGGCCAGCTTCCTATGAGATACATTTGCACCACCACGAGCACTGAGCTGGACCTTGCAGTCAGGACTCACTGACTGTGGACTTGCTGGAGGACCAGCAGCCCTCCTGTGGATGGAGTTCCTGTTAGGAGCCGATCCCAGCTGAGAAGGGCTTAGGCCACGACCTCCAGGGTCCGCACGCCATAGCCAGGGTGCTCCTGAGCTGTTGTTATACACACCAGCGGAGGCTGAGTGATTGAACGTGTTATTACTCGACAACGGCTTGTGATCGTCAATTACTTAACTGAAAGAATCAAAGTACAAATTGCCTGGCTCGCTCAATTACTGCTAAACTGGTATAAAAGCATTTTAATTGTGATCGGACCCACGCTCTCCAGGGTAGGTATTAAAGAAATAATGAGCAGTCATAAATACAGTGACCCATTTATCTCCTTATCTGCTTACCAAACAGAGGCTCCGTATCCCCACACACAGACTCAAACAGTAGAACCGAGTTAATTAGGCTGACAGAATCAGTGTCATTGTCCAAATTGTATTCTAGTCCACTGTTTCGTGGAAATTAATCTTAGCTGGGAGCTGGTTTTCTGGCTGAAACACAAGTGTCCAGTAAAATTATGAAACTCATACAAAATTATTTTCTTTAAGATAAAATTGAAGTTAACCCGTCACTGGGACTCTTTTTTTTTTTTCCTTTTGCAAAGTCGGTTTGAGCACTAAGAGGTCATCTTAGGTAAAGAGCCTCTGGTCCCGCGTCCTCATGCGTCCTTACCCCATGGCAAGGGGGGGAACCGGCTTATCTTTGGGATTTGGGTTTTTAGCCTCAGTAAGTGATGAGCTGTGTTCTCAGGGCTGTGGCTGCTCTCCCCAGGAGGCTTGGGGCTGGTGGTTGCACCCCGCAGCCCTCTCATTCAGAATGTGGGCAGAGCTGGACCAGGAGAGGGACAGAAGACAGCAGCCCCTTCCCTCCACCTCGCTGAGGAGCTGCCACCGAACCTGGCACTCTGCACGCTCCCATCCTCTGCAACCCCAGGCTGGTGAAAGTGACCCACTCACACAACACGTTCAAGCCCCACCAACCGCTGGTGACCCTTGTGACAAGTACACGAGAACCACGAAGGGAATGCGGGTGCCGTGTAGAAAGCATGTTTAGAGGAAGTCGAGACATGTTCATTGTCGCATTCAGAAAAAGGGGCAGATATGCTAAAAATTTTGACTTTATCATCAAAAGTATAAGAGCAGTGGATGTCCCGTCAGGTTCTACACTCGCACACAGGACACATCAGACTGATACGGACAGAGACACAGAAGGCCAGAGCCGGAGAGATGCAACTCTGAAGATATCAGCTCATTCAACCTTCGTCTAAACACTATGGTAAAGGGCACCCCTGCCCCACCGCATGGGAGGAGACTTCACAGCAAGGCAGTCTGTGTCTTCACCCCGCTCTCAACACAGTGCTACTCTCCAGGGAAACCAAGTCTGTCAGAGAGATGCCAGGAAAAGAAGGAGAAAAAGAGATAAGGAGAAGGAATGATACATACAGCACAGAACAGGAAGACAGAAAATCAACCCAGTTACATGTCACCCAACAAATGTAAATAAGTTAAATATGCTTTTTTAAAAGATGAGGACTCTCAAGCATGTCAGGTTAAAAGAGTCAAACTGTGTGGTGTTTACGAGACACTTAAAGGTGTATTTATGCATGGAGAGGAAGAAGGAAGAGAGAAGGAAGAGCAGGAAGAGAAGAAGAGGAAGAAGAAGAAGAAGAAGAAGAAGAAGAAGAAGAAGAAGAAGAAGAAGAAGAAGAAGAAGAAGAAGAAGAAGGAGGAGGAGGAGGAGGAGGAGGAGGAGGAGGAGGAGGAGGAGGAGAAGGAGAAGGAGGAGGAGGAGGAGGAGGAAAAGGAGAAGAAGAAGAAGGAAGAACTGAATTGTAGTCGAGGCTTATTCTTAAAAAAACAGCATTAAAAGCAACAGAAAGAATGGTTGTTATTTGTAAAAAGGCCCAATGGAGCAATTCATCAAGGAGACATAGGAACGTTGAGATTAATTTCAAATAACACAACTTCAAAGACTATGAAAGAAACCGAGAGAACGGCAAGCGAAATAGGCAGGTTCACAGACGTCCTGGAAGCTGTCAGTCCTCTCGAAAAACCAACATCCATCACAGTCGGGCTGGGCTCACCCGGGGGACTTGGCCACACAGTCAGCACACAATGTCCTCTAGAAGTACACATGGGGCCCAGCGTGCTCCTGCCTGTTGACATCCTTCCTTCCTCCCTGCGCCCTTCACACAGAGCCGACCCCACACTCGGGACACCTCTCCATCCTGGGAACGTGGCAGGGGCCGGTGATGTGCACCCAACGCCTTACCCCCATGCGCCCTGTCTGGGCCACATTTGCTAAACAAAATTTCAAAAGAACCCACTTTGTTCTCAGGACAGAAGACCCTGAGGGCTGTCTTCATGCTCATGCCTTGTATTTAACCAGACGCCCAGCCCTGGAGTGAAGACACTCTGTGACAACCCACAGGGACATCGCAGAACAAAGTTCGAATGTGGCCCAGACACTGCTTTCACCAAAACCTCCCTCCAAACAGTACAAAAAATGACCTCCGCCCCAACTGAACTAGACTCACTCACACAATTAAAAACATGTATTTTTATGGTGCCAAGCAGATCATTTAATCCCATGGTCTAAACTTATGATGTAGGGCCATCTTGCCTATTTCCTGGAAAGCCCATTGCCGTCAGCCTTCCGAGTGGTCTGCTTTGTCTGCCTCTTGGAGTTGAAAGGCACTTGCCTATTTGAAATAACAATGTTCACTTCTCGTCAAAGAGTTTTAAAACTGTCAGTTCAGGTTGTGATTCCAGCAAAATGCTAAATGCAGACAATGGCTCCGAGACTTTCAGGACCTGTCTCCAAGGCTCCCCACTGGCCAGGACCCCACTCCCTGGCCTCTCGTGGAAGGCTGAGAGGCCGCTCTGAGCCCAGCTCCCTCCGCCAAGAACCTCTCTGCTTGACGTCCAGCACCACGGCCCCCTCCTCCCTTTATGCTTCAGAAGCAATGCACCTTGGCACTACCACTTGGAAAACACTGTTTTATTGAGACAATGTGATGTGGGAACATTTAAAAATAGCTTCACAGAAACCGAATTAGCCCACTTTCAAGGTTTTGTATAAATTTTATAGCAGCAACAACAAAAACAAAAGTACGTCTACCTAAGCTGTACTGGGGAGCCCTCCTGCCCCCACTCCTGTCCCTCTCTGGGCTCAAGGAGGATCCTGGCCTCTCCGCCCCTTGCACAGAGGTGGACGGTGTGCAAAGGAAGAGAGAGGAGAAATCTATGGATTAAAAGATAGCTGTAGCCTGACCTGTGGTGGTGCAGTGGATAAAGCACCGACCTGGAAATGCTGAGGTCGCCGGTTCGAAACCCTGGGCTTGCCTGGTCAAGGCACATATGGGAGTTGATGCTTCCAGCTCCCCACCCCCCCGTCTCTCTCCTCTCTCTCTCTCTTTCTCTCTCTCTCTCTCTTTCTCTCTCTCTCTTTCTCTCTCCCTCTCTCTCTCCTCTCTAAAATGAATAAATTAAAAATAAATAAAAATTTAAAAAAAAAGATAGCTATAGTGGGCATTTCAACCCACTGCAATTCATGGGGCTTATACTGAAAAACTAGCCATAAGGTGATCAGGAAAATTTGATCACTGAGTCACTATCTGACACTGTTACAAAATCAATGTTAACATGTAGGTGTAATAAGAACAAAGTCACACTTTGAAAAAAAAATAGAGTTTATCTTTGAGTGACCTATGTAGAAACATTTGCTTAAAAAAGCAAATGAGGTCTGAAATGTACTTCAAAATAATTTAATATATGATATATAGAAGGAGATAAGTGGGTAGTGAGGTAACAAAGATCACACACTGAAACTGGGTTACGTGAATATAGAGTGCAATAAATTTCTCTCTCTACTTTTGTATGTATTCGAAACTTTTCGAAATAAAAACTAGGAAAAATTAAAGATGTACCTTGCTTACCAGAATAACTTGAGAAAGTGAATGCAGCCAACCTGAGACTGTATTTTCAGTGTGAGTGTTTTAAGTGCACATCTAGAATTAGTCTATTATGAAATGGGGTGGGTATTCAACCTCTGGGAGAGGCAGGATCACCTGGCAGCAATTTGAGTGCTGGGAGAAGAGTATTACTAGTGCTTGACTTAGGACCACGATTGGTCCCAATAGACTGGTCGTAACACGATTTGTCGTAAGTTGAGTAGGCTATATGTACAGTACTATGAAATGATGTTATAAAAATCTTTAAGTCAAATTTTATCATAATTTTCTTTCATTATTGTTATATATCATAATTTTCTTTGTGCATTTTATGCCATTTGTATCATCTCTACACCATTTTGTTTCTTATTTTTACATTTGTCAGGTTTAAGTGAAACACTGCATTACCAGTACAACTGGTTTAATATTTGCAAAGACAATTTCCTCTTGGTAGACATCTTGGGAGGGGTTTGATGAAAAATATCCAAGACACAAAACACAAATTGCTGTACCAGTCTGGGATAACAGTTGAAATGGTGCACGCGGAGATGGTAGTGCTGCCGGAAGCCGGTTCGCACTGTTGTACACCCAGCTGGGCAACGTTTGCGCTGCCAGACACGGAGCAGTCGTGGCTAGCGATTGTGGTCATAAGGTTGAATGTTCATAAGTTGCATAGGTCATAAGTCAATCAATATTTGTATAGGGGAAAGGAGCCTGTAAAGTTTCTGCTGGCTCTTCCCAGGCCCTGCCCAACAAAAGTCCCTGCCCATACTCCAGGTCCCACCCACCAAGAGGTTCCATTCACAGTCCAGGTCCCGCCCACACTCCACCATGCATTTCCAGGTCCTCCCTGGGACCAACTAGGAAATGGATCAGGGAGTGGAAGAGACAAGACCTGGCCTGTGAAATTTAACCAGAAAGGGGCTCCTTTTTTTTCACAGATACCTTGTAAAGTTAAACAAATAAAGATAAAAACATGCAAGCTGTAACCAGTTTGTGTCGCATTCCTGAAAGCAGGGGAGTGATGGAAAAATTCTCATAATGCAAGAAAGAACGAACCTGTCACCATTAATAAAAATATATGCCACTGCTGACAAAGCAATGACATTCTTCCCTCACTCAACCTCTCACCTCCCCAGCCGACCTTATAGTCAAAGGTGACTATGTGGCCAGCTCTGGTCACTAAGATCCTAAAGGCTGGTCTACAGAAGCTTCCCAGACAGCATTGCTTTCTAATAACATACAGAGGGACCTCGTGCAGCCTGCTCCGTCCTTGAAGGTGGCTGTGATGCTTGGTGCTGTGGCTGCCATCTTGTCACCATGAAGCCACCAGGAACAGTCCAAAGAGAGCAGAGCAGGGAAATGAAAAAAACTGCTACCTGTTGACACTGCACCAAAGTCCCATCCTGTAGTGTCTTTAAATGTTTTCATCACCTAGCACACTGTTGCTCAAGCTGTCCATTCCTGAAGACAAGTGAGTCCTGAGTAACTAAAATCTTTCCTTCCAATTGACCAAATCAAGGCTAAGAAGCAGTGGTGGGATTCAAATAACTTAACAGCTGGTTCTCTGCCCTAATGACCATTTTAAGTATAAAAAAAGATATACTGAAAGGTAGTTTATTATTCCATGCATTTAATACTTAAATAAGAACAACAAAAGAGGTACACAAAACTAGATTATAAGAAAGAGTTTTAAAATATTAATGAAAATATATTAAATAATGCCTGACCAAAAAATCAATAAAACTGTTATTTAAGATATTTCCATATTACTTTTTGATTGGCGTCCTCACTTGCAGTTTTTTTTCACCTATGGACGAAATGAACCTTACTTCAGGTGCTTAGAATGTGCTGTGGCACAGATGAATGTTAAAAAAGAGTAAGGAATGCAAATTTGTGATTTCCACATTGGGCAGCTGCCCAGGAGCACACTTTAAAGAGAACCCTGATGACAAGTGCCAACTGAACAATCAGTTCATGTAACTCAACAAAACATTAGGTATCAATTCTGCCAAACCGGAGCGAACTGGTTGAATCCCACCACTGCTAAGAAGCGCTCGTCTGTGTGTTCCCTGAAGACTACTGGGCGTGTCCAGCATGCCCATGCTTTCTTGGAAGCTATGTGGCACACAGGTGGGTAGGGTTCCAATGAACAGGTACCCCTAACACATTAGACCCTAAGTCAGTGTTTCCACCAGAGTAATGGTGCCTGTAAAAATTAATAAACAGAAACCTCATTTAAAATGACCAGGAGGGCCCTGGCTGGTTGGCTCAGTGGTAGAGCGTCGGCCTGGTGTGCAGGAGTCCTGGGTTCGATTCCCAGCCAGGGCACACAGGAGAAGCGCCCATCTGCTTCTCCACCCCTCCCCCTCTCCTTCCTCTCTGTCTCTCTCTTCCCCTCCCACAGCCAAGGCTCCACTAGAGCAAAGTTGGCCCAGGCACTGAGGATGGCTCCATGGCCTCTGCCTCAGGTGCTAGAATGACTCTGGTTGCAACAGAGTGACGCCCCAGATGGGCAGAGCATCACCCCCTGGTGGGCATGCTGGGTGGATCCCGGTCGGGCGCATGCGGGAGTCTGTCTGACTGCCTCCCCGTTTCCAACTTCAGAAAAATACAAAAAAATAAAATAATAAAATAAAATGACCAGGAGGCCAGAGAGGGGTTTCTCACATCCTAGTGGGTGGCAGGGCCCAGCAAAGAGGATTCTGTTTGTAACAGCTCCCCTAACCACTTCCTTATCTGGACGTGCCCCAGTTCACCATTGGACCACACATCCTGAGTTGCAAACCTTTGTTGTCCTTGAACAAACCCATTTTGCTGGAGAAATATCTGGCTGTCCATTTATTTCAGGACAAGATCGCCCTCACCACCAGGAGACATGGCACAAAGACTGGAGACGTTTCTGATGGTCAGGAACAAGGTGTGATGCTGGTGGCTGGGGACTGGCAGCCGGGATGCTGCTCAACACCCTGACAACACAAAGCAGCCCCACCCGCCACACACACACACACACACACACACTCAAGGAGGAGTATCTGACCACACTGTCACCATGCTGAGGCTGAGACACCTGCCCTAAATCATGTGGCTGAGGCTCTGCATGGTGCCTGGCACCCACAGAGGGCTCTGGACATGCTCAGAGCTGAGAAATTGCGCCAGCTGCTCACCAAGTCCCTGCAGAGAGCAGCCAGGCCCAGAAATGTCCGCTGGCTGCCGAGCACAGTGCTCAGAAGGAGATGACTAAACATAGGTCCGGGACTGCCTGATCTGCCTTGTTCCTTGGTTTTCCTTAATTTAAAAAAAAAAAAAAGTGATGTAGTTAATCAGATACTATTTTCCTGTTCCTTGAGGCTCATACAGGGGGGCAGTGCTGCTGTGCATCCCCATGGTTCTGATGGGCTTTACCAGCACCCTGTGGGGACAGGGCCTGTTCCAGGACAACCTCGCCCCTTCCTCTGCACATCCTCATGGTGTGATTCTGTGAACAGTAACAAAACGAAACATTAAATTTCACCTCCAGCAGCTTGGCATTTACCTGGAAGACCTTTGCTGATGGAGTCCTCAGAACAATATGGACCAGTGCAGGATTAATTGTGAGGACGTCCCTGCTACTGAGCCGTCCTGACATTTCACAGATCGTGGGCCTCCACAGTTACATATAGTTCCATCTGGAAGCCACCCGGGGAGAGGCGTGGACGGAGGCTTCATTCTAAAAGAGACATAAGGTCTTGGTCAGCACGGAGCAGTGCTAAGCAACTTCCAACCTTGTCCTTGGAGTCCTGGGTGTCATTCCTCTCTGAATGTGAGTGCCTATCAGCCAATGCTTGTATGCACTCTTCAGAAACCCAGCTGTGACCTGTGACTTGGCTGGCTGTGGAAAGAGCACAGAATCAACACTTTGGGGCACTTAAGCATCCCCACCCCTTCACCATCCATCTTATCTCATCCCTTTGAGCAGCAGAGGCTGGGCTGGGGTGGAGACCTGCCTGCCCGCTCCTCTCCAAAACCATGCCAGCTCAAAGGAGCACAGTAAACACAAGCCAGAGACCCAGAGCATTGCATTATCAGCCTGGCCAGCCCAAATGTTTGGGGATCTGGGATAAATAAAAAAGAAATAGCTTCCAAAATGATCCCGGGCGGGTGCTCCATTCCAGGGCTGTACTGAGCCCTGCTATTTCGTTTGCATGATTTAGCAAAGGGATGTTTGCTTTGAAATGTAAATAGTTAGGCAAGTTCTTTATGTTGGGAAACAGAGGCAGGTCACAGCCTGTGATGTTTAACAACGGTCTCCTTTGCTGCCAGAAAACAGAGCCGCAATTACACCCAGACCCATGAAGTAAATGGCTAAGCATCACGTGAGTGCTTCAGCAATAACCGTTAATAATGGGACCACACTGTTGTTTGCATATGGTGTTCTCACTGGAAGGTGTATTCCGAATTTATTGCGCATTTTTATGAGCCTTCGGTGATGGACTTCTGGTGCCAGCAGCACCAGCACCGAGAGTGTGTGGGAAACAGAGTCTCAGGCTCTGGCTCTTTCCCATGTTTTCACACTGACAGAGAGGGGAGGGACGGCGGGCAGCCACACTGAACTTGGAGAAGCATGGTTCTGCTCCAATCCAGAGGTCACCACAGTGTCGTCAACAATAAAACACACACTCACCCAGAACCCAGTGACCCACACATGTGCATTTGAGCACATCCTTGAACTCAGCGTGTGATGACTGAACAGAGTGGATGAGGAATGGGCTGCACACTAGACCCGACGAGCTTGGGGGAGCCTGCCTGGTGCCCCACAAACTGAGAGACCGAAAGTAACCACACAGGAGGGTCTCAAATTAAAA
Source organism: Saccopteryx leptura (assembly GCF_036850995.1). NCBI lineage: Eukaryota > Metazoa > Chordata > Mammalia > Chiroptera > Emballonuridae > Saccopteryx > Saccopteryx leptura. The sequence goes on from NC_089503.1 coordinate 319,162,903, forward strand.
CTTTCTAACTAAGAGAGGTCAAGACGGGTAGTCATGTTCTAGGCTGGTATCTTCTCAGACAAAGGTCCATCTTTACCTTCACTGAGCCTGTCTGTTTTCTTTCTGTATCTAGGACAACATACCTTTAAGAAGGTCAGAGTAATTTCCTTTCTCCAGACCCCTCAGGGTACAATCTCCCACCAGAGCAGAGACCACAGAGCCCCTCATTACTGTTATCTCATGAATTGTTAACTGCTAACCATCCGATACCCACCAATGTAAAAGAAATACGTGTCTATTCGTTTTATCCCGGAGATTTACCCCCTTTGGTCTCTCTTTTTTCCCCTAATCTATCACCAATGAATTTCATGGAACCACCCTCCTTTGATTTCAATGTATAAAATAATGGGTAAAATTGCCATTCTTTGGAGCATTTTCTCAAACTGTTGAGATTTTGCTTTCAGCATCTGTCATCAGTTTGGCTCAAATAAATTCATTAAAAAGTCTTACAGGTTGGGACAGGCGAGGCCAACAGTTTTTGCCCCTGGGCCAGATTATAAAGAAAATTTTTTTTACAGGCTGGACAAAATATTAAAATTAAAAAATGTTAAATGCAAAAATGATTCATTTAAGTAAACAAAAATTTTATTATGTAATTTGTTTATGAATAAATGTAAGTGAATGAAAAAAATTTTAATATACAATATTATTTTAATAAAAATATATTTTAATAAAAATATAATTACATACTGTATAAATATCCAAACTGTATCACAATTAATTAAAACAATATTTAATTAACAGAATGAACTTGAAGAGGTTATATCACAAATAAAACAATTATTTTGTTTTACAAACAGCCTGGACACCTTTTCAGTTATCAACTGCAACTATTGTCAATGATACAATGTCACTTGATTCAGCACACTTGACCACAAAAATAACAAATTGTTTGAACCTGGATACACACGGCATATTCCACCTAAAAGAATGTGGGTTTCACATCGCTGCTAAACGTCAAACAGTTCATATCGAATACAGACAAGTACAAAAGTTGTAAATCTTTATAATGGAATTTTTTTTAAAAAATAAAGAAGTATCGTGAATCCATTTGACCAATTATTGGAAGTTAACCCTAGATTAGTCACACGCGGAATTCTATTCCATGCATCACTATCTTCTTAAATATCTTGATTTCCAGTAATCAAAGACGCTTCCACTTCTGAGTAACTGAGATTTTAAAGTAGCGGAGAATATTAAATATTTAATTGCAGGCTGCATAAACTCATTTCGCGGCTGGATCCGGCCCACAGGCCGTATGTTGGCCATGCCTGGGTTGGGGCATTTCTTACATCAACAATGCTTCCCATGTTTCATGAACTCTGATATTTTCTGTTCCGCTCCATTTTATTCTGTTCTATTTTAAAATATTGGTAACGGCCCTTTGACCTAACTGCGTGATCTGCTAACAGTGACCACAGCTTTACGGAGTCTACTCTAGGATTTCAGCATTTAACATCTGGATCCCCTTCTGAAGACTGTTGTAAAGTAATGTTTCATCGGGTTTACATAGAGACACCAAGTCCAAATGAATTTTAAGGAGTTTTATTAAAAGGAGGAAATTTAATACGCCGGCCACATATGACTAACACAGGGCATGGCTGACCCAAATCATGCGCCCATGCACAGCCCTGAGGCAGGTTAGATACCTTTGATCACACACAGGTTGGTGGGAAAAGGGGAGGAGGAGTAATGACACAATTCATTAGCAAGCTTATAATACAGTGTGTCCGTAAAGTCATGGTGCACTTTTGACCGGTCACAGGAAAGCAACAAAAGACAATAGAAATGTGAAATCTGCACCAAACAAAAGGAAAACCCTCCCAGTTTCTGTAGGATGATGTGGCAGCATGTGCGCATGCGCAGATGATGAGGTAACACCGTGTATACAGCAGAGCAGCCCACGGCCATGCCAGTCGAGATATGGATGGTACAGAGTAAAGTTCAGTGTGCTCTGTGGCTTGCTAAATTTGAATCCGTGACCAAAGTGCAACGTGAATATCGGCGCGTTTATAACGAAGCACCACCACATAAGAATAACATTACTTGGTGGGATAAGCAGTTGAAGGAAACCAGCAGTTTGGTGGAGAAACCCCGTTCTGGTAGGCCATCAGTCAGTGATGAGTCTGTAGAGGCTATACGGGATAGCTACCTAAGAAGCCCTAAAAATTCTGTGCGTGAGCCCACATCAAACTGCACTGAATAGATATGAAACTGGGAGAGTTTTCCTTTTATTTGGTGCAGGTTTCACATTTCTATCGTCTTTTGTTGCTTTCCTGTGACCAGTCAAAAGTGCACCATGACTTTACGGACACACTGTATTTGTCTATAGAGTTATAAAAAAAACAAAAAACATTTCTATATGTTAAAACTTACAAGGTAATACAATAGCAAAAATGTTGTTCTACATATTAAAAGACATTTTCAAATTTTTCAGTGTTTATTTGCTATTCCTTTGTCTAGAGGTATATGCATTAACTATATGCTTTCAGGATGGGGCGGGGAGCTTACATGGCACCAGGGAATAAGCTTTTGTAAATGGCCCATTAAAGAAAGAAAGGAAAATGGCTTGCCTTATCTCTTCCTAACCTCTCCACACCTGGCTAGGTGTTTACCCTGTTTCTCACAAAGGTGGGGGTAGGGGGGAATTTAAGTCTCCCTAGCACAAAATCTTTTTACAATACAATGTTGTTGGCTATCCTGAGTTGGTACAAATCACACACAAGTATAAAAATTATATTTACAAAATCTCTCTGTATGCCTAGCCTAAATTATAAAATGCCCTTTAAGCTTCCTGGTAAAATGGGTTTCCTACACAGTATGTCTCTGCAAGCTAGGGAACTTTCACATTTCTTTTTCTTTATTCTCTACAGGAAGGAGAGGACAAGAAACCTAACTATTTTCCCTAAAATATTATTATTAATTTTCTCTTCTTTGGTACCTTACCACAAGACAAAGCAGAAATCCCAGGTAAAATGTTTCCTATCGTTTATTACATGCATGCATAAGTTGACCCCAAAAAAGCAGTGTACACCTGAGCCAACGGGAGACAAAACAAAGAGGTAAGCAGAGCAGTACAGCCAGCTTCCACCTTGAGGCTGTTTGTGGTGAACTTGAACTTCAGTTTTCATGGCCTTTGGGAGGAAAGAAGGCACTGTGGAGGAAAGTTATAGCACACACCAACCACAGGATGCCAAGAGCAAGAAGGGAAAGAAAACAAAGAAACAAAAATGGGTGAAGGGCCCTAACCGATCACTTGTTCTATGAAATAAAGATGTAGGAAGACAAACAAGGAGTGGGCAGATTTTTAAGGGAAACAGATATAGCTGCATCAGGTGTAAAACAGAACTGTTGGAATTAATAATTTGATGGAGAGGTTTAATCCGTGATCAGTCAACACTGAAAAAAAGGATAAGGAATTCAGAACCTACAAGGTCCATAAGGAAAAATGATACAAAAAGGCATCAAGAAAGACCATAGGGCCCTGGCCAGTTGGCTCAGTGGTAGAGCGTCGGCCTGGCATGTAGGAGTCCCGGGTTCGATTCCTGGCCAGGGCACACAGGAGAAGCACCCATCTGCTTCTCCACCTCTCCCCCTCTCCTTCCTCTCTGTCTCTCTCTTCCCCTCCCGCAGCCGAGGCTCCATTGGAGCAAAGATGGCCCAGGCGCTGAGGATGGCTCTGTGGTCTCTGCTTCAGGCGCTGGAGTGGCTCTGAATACAACAGAGCGACGCCCCAGAGGGGCAGAGCATCGCCCCCTGGTGGGCATGCCGGGTGGATCCTGGTCGGGCGCATGCGGGAGTCTGTCTGACTGCCTCCCATTTCCAGCTTCGGAAAAATGAAAAAAAATAAAAAATAAATAAAAAAAATTAAAAAAAGAAAGACCATAGGAGAGACTAAGAAAGAGAGATGGACACAGAGTAAGAATGCACGTCTCACTGGAGTCCCAGAAAGAGGAGAGACAGACAATAAGACAGAGATGGCATTTTAGAAGACAATGATGGTTGATCAATTTTTTTAATTTAAAAAAAAATAGAAGGCAATTAAAAAAAATCACTGATTTCAGAAAGGCCAATTAATTCCAAGCAGAATCAATTTGACGGAAAATGGAAAATGTATGCCAAGAAACAACGTAATGAAATCACAGAGCTGCAAATATAAAGAAAGGGTCTACAAGTAACTGGAGAAGAGAAAGATTATCTTCAAAAAACAGCGTTTATCCCAAAAGCTTGCTTATCAGTCTCCACAATGGAGCAGAGAAGGCAGCTACAATGAGTTGAGATGAAACCACTTATGAGCCTTCGCCAGGAAATAGCACCCTTTCAATAACAAGAGCGAAATAAAGACATCAGGAACCCACGCAGAGATGATTTGTAGGGATAAATTCTTTCTGGGGAAAAAAAAGGAAAAAAAAATAAAGCATACATTTCATGTAGGAGGACTGCATTACCAGCAACGATAATAACATGTGGTGGTATTACAAGAAAAAGGGATGTTGGAATTGGTAACAATTATAAGTCAAAGACAGCATTAGAACATTCCCGGGTCTTTGTAACATACAGAGAAGATTAGAAAGACTGACGAAATTGTATCATTTGTGAATTAAATGTTAGACTGATAAAAAAAGAGAAATTAAAATAACAGAAACACAGTGTACTTTGTCCACATTGTCAGAGAGAAAAAAAATTGAAACCGAAAAAAAAATGTCCATGCAGAATCAAACAAGAAAGGAGAGAAAAATAACCACTGAAGATTCGGGAAAGAACAGACTGTGGGAGTGATTATAATCCGAGTATACCACTCATTACAACAAATGCACACGAACAAACGCTCTTTAAAAAGTCAGTTGGATTGGCTATAATAAAATTCAAATAACTCCATTTGCAGGTAAAAGAATATCAAAGGGGCGTTTAAAAAAGCAGTCTAGTTATATTAAGATCAGAAACAAACACACTATGCATCAGATGTGTTGTAAGAAGCAATTATTGAGCTAAAGCATTCAGTTTATCAAGAAGTCATGGTTAAAATTTTGCATACACCTCACAATGTGACGTCAAAGTGTGGGACCCAAATAGGAACCTATGGTCATAGCAACACCACTCTCAGTAATGAATAGAACAAGAAGGAAGGTGGTTTGTGTGAAAATCAAAGATCTGAGGAACACAATCACTAGCTATACCTGAAGAAGGTACATGGTTCACATTATTTCAAACCATACAAAATATTGGTGAAAACAGGCCCTCAAAAATCCCAAATTGGTGAGTCCATATATCCAAGAAGTTCAAATGAGCCACATAAGCAGAATAAATAAAAATGAGGCACCACTTGGGCAACATCAAAGTCAAATTCTTGAAACCCAAGAACAAACAGAACTTTGAGAGCAATCAGAGAAAAACAGCACATTTCATGCAAAGCAGCAATTACAGGAACAACGGCTGACTTCCCATCAGAATCATCAGAGGCCAGCAGACAATGGGGAGGGGGGAGATGTCAACTCACTCATCTTCCGTAAAGAAAAACACTTCAGAAGTGAAGTCAGGATGAAGGTACTTTCATATGAATCAAAACTGAGAAAATTAATTGCAAATCGGTTTTCCCCACAAGAAATGTTCAGGATGCTCTCAAGCAGAAAGAAATGATGCCAATGGGCAGCTCAGGTCTAGACAAGGGGAAAGGGAGCAGGAAAGGCGATTCTGCAGGCAAACAGAGGGTAGACACGCATAAACATATAGCCGTGTATGTGTTGATGCCTGCATGGGGGGGGGGGGTCTCAGACCCTTCATGCTCTGTGACCCATGGGACTTAGAAACTTGTGACACACAGGTACAGTTTTAACAGCAAGACTCATTGACAGAATCTAGGAGAGTCCAAGCACACGTTTATCATTGTCATAAAAATGGGATAGATCGAGGAAGGAAGATGTCAGCAGAGTAGGCGGATGCACAGACGCCCAGCTCTCACCACCAAACTGGAATACAAATCAATTTAGGAAAAATCAGCATGAAAAACCAACTCTGAACTGCAAGAACAGCTCTCAAAAACCAAGGAGCAAAGAAGAAGCCACAATCCTGGTAGTGCCTGAATCTTCCCTGCTTACAGGAACGGAGCGGGGGGGTGAGGCTGAGAGCCCAGAGAGGATCTCACATAAGGAAAAGAGCAGAAACTACTGCTCACAGCCACTTACCTGGCAACCAGGGAGTGAGGTGTGTTGAAAAGACCAGCTTATCTCCCAAGTGGAAAGGACAGGGAGAGGGACAGACTGTGAGGGGCTAAGGAATGCAGGAAACAAACTAAAAAAGCTGACTCATCCGTGCTGGAGGCGGCCATAGCTGGGGGAGGGACTGAACCTTTCACAAAACAGAGCTGAATTGCTTCCGGATCAGAGATCTCTGGACATCTATCTAGCTCCAATCAGCACAACAAGACACAGCTGAAAACAAGAAGTGGGGAGGAGGGGCAGTAACTCAGGTCTCCATGGAGATCTGAGATACACCTCCCCCTACTGAAGCTGAGAAAACACCTTGCCCCCAGTGAGATTAGCTGGCTAAAGAGGCCTTCAGAGTCTCAGGTTACACCCATCGCATTCCTGGATTTCAAGGAAGCCCCCTGCTGAGATCAGTAAACAAGACTATCACCTGTTAAGAAAACAAACAAATCAAGACTTCAAAGCTGCCCAAATCCGAAAGTGGATTACAGATAACAGCTGATACCAACCCAAGAAGACATAGAAATAACACAACTGAAAACTGGAGGCAGACAACATCAAGCCTAGACTCAACCAACTCTACAAATAAAACACCATGAGAAGACAAAAAAGTGCAATCCAAATGAAACCACAAGTGACACCTTCAGGAGATGAACTGAGTGATATGGAAATAATCAAACTTCCAGATGCGGAGTTCAAAATAATGATTGTAAGGATGCTTAGGGATCTTAGAACAACAATGGATGGTCAGTATGAACACCTAAATAAAGAAATAGCAAGTATAAAAAAGAATCAGTCGAAGATGACAAATACAATATCAGAAATAAAGACCACAATGGAAGGAATTAAAAACAGGATAGATAGAGCAGAGGATCGAATCAGCAAATTAGAGGACAACTGGAATGAAGGCATGAAAACAGAGAAGAAAAGAGAAAAGAGACTCAAAAAGTCAGAGGAAACCCTTAGAGAGCTCTGTGACAACATGAAGAGAAATAACATCCGCATCATAGGGGTTCCTGAAGAAGAAGAAAAAGAACAAGGAATAGAGATGTTGTTCAATCATATCATAGCTGAAAAATTTCCTAAATTAATGCAAGAGAAACTCTCACAAGTCCAAGAAGCACAGAGGACTCCCCATTAAAGAGAAACCCAAAGAAACCTACACCAAGACACATCATAATTAAAATACCAAAGTTAAGCGATAAAGAGAAAATATTAAAAGCTGCAAGAGAAAAAAAGTTATCACCTACAAAGGAGCCCCCATAAGGATGACATCTGACTTCTCAACAGAAATACTTGAGGCCAGAAGGGAATGGCAAGAAATATTTAAAGTAATGCAGAACAAGAACCTACAACTAAGACTACTTTATCCAGCAAGGCTATCGTTTAAAATCGAAGGAGAAATAAAAAGCTTCCCAGACAAAAAACAACTCAAGGAATTCATTACAACCAAACCAATGCTGCAGGAAATGTTAAGGGGCCTGTTGTAAACAGATCAAAGTGGGAAAAGAATATAGCAAAAAAGGAATACACCTTTAAAGAAGAAAATGGCAATAAACAACTACATATCAATAATAACCTTAAATGTAAATGGATTAAATGATCCAATCGAAAGACATAGGGTAGCTGCGTGGATAAGAAAACAGGACCCATACATATGTTGTATACAAGAGACACACCTTAGAACAAAAGACACACATAGATTGAAGGTAAAAGGATGGAAAAAAACATTTCATGCAAACGGAAATGAAAAAAAAAGCTGGGGTAGCAATACTTATATCAGACAAATTGGACTTTAAAACAAAGGATATAGTAAGAGATAAATAAGGCCACTACATAATGATAAAGGGAGTAATCCAACAGGAAGATATAACTATTATAAATATCTATGCACCTAATATAGGAGCACCCAAATATATAAAGCAGACTTTGATGGATTTAAAGGGTGAGATCAACAGCAATACTATAATAGTAGGGGATTGATTTCAATACCCCACTAACATCACTAGATAGATCCTCAAGAAAGAAAATTAACAAAGAAACAGCAGACTTATTGGAAACACTAGATCAACTCGATTTAATAGATATCTTCAGAACCTTTCACCCTAAAGCAGCAGAATATACATTCTTTTCAAGTGCTCATGGTACATTCTCTAGGATAGACCACATGTTAGGGCACAAAAGTGCTCTCAACAAATTTAAGAAGACTGAAATCATATCAAGCACTTTCTCCGATCACAACAGCATGAAACTAGAAATGAATCACAAGAGAAAAGCTCAAAAATTCTCAAACACATGGAAACTAAATAGCAGGGTGTTAAATAATGAATGGATTAAGAATGAGATCAAAGAAGAAATAAAAAAATTCCTAGAAACGAATGACAATGAGCATACAACAACTCAAAATTTATGGGACACAGCGAAAGCAGTGCTGAGAGAGAAGTTCATAGCACTACAGGCACACTTTCAGAAGCTAGAAAAAGCTCAAATAAACAACTTAACCCTGCATCTAAAAGAATTAGAAAAAGAACAGCAAGTAAAGCCCAAATGTAGTAGAAGGAAGGAAATAATAAAGATCAGAGCAGAAATAAATGACATAGAGGCTAAAGAAACAATACAGAGGATCAATGAAACTAGGAGCTGGTTCTTTGAAAAGGTAAACAAGACTGATGAACCTTTAAGTAGACTCACCAAGAAAAAGAGAGAGAGGACTCAAATAAATAAAATTAGAAATGAGAGAGGAGAAATAACAACTGACACAACAGAAATACAAAATATTGTAAGAAAATACTATGAAGAACTGTATGCCAAAAAACTAGACAACCTAGATGAAATGGACAAATTCCTTGAAGCATACAATCTTCCAAAAATCAATCTGGAAGAATCAGAAAACCTAAACAGACCGATTACAACAAATGAGATCGAAACAGTTATCAAAAAACTCCCAACAAAGAAAAGTCCGGGGCCTGATGGCTTCACAACGGAATTCTACCAAATATTCAAAGAAGAACTAGCTCCTATCCTTCTCAAACTATTTCAAAAAATTCAAGAGGAAGGAAGACTTCCAAACTCCTTTTATGAGGCGAGCATAATTCTGGTTCCAAAACCAGGCAAAGACAACACAAAGAAAGAAAATTATAGGCCAATATCTCTGATGAATATAGATGCTAAAATCCTCAACAAAATATTAGCAAACCAGATCCAACAATATATGGAAAAAATCATACACCATGATCAAGTGGGATTTATTCTGGGGAGGCAAGGCTGGTACAATATTCATAAATCAATCAATGTGATTCATCACATAAACAAAAAGAAGGAGAAAAACCATATGATAATTTCAATAGAAGCAGAAAAAGCATTTGATAAAATTCAGCACCCATTCATGATCAAAACTCTCAGCAAAGTGGGAATACAGGGAACATACCTCAACATGATAAAAGCCATCTATGAGAAACCCACAGCCAACATCATACTCAATGGGCAAAAATTAAAAGCAATCCCCTTAAGATCAGGAACAAGGCAGGGGTGCCCCCTTTCACCACTCTTATTTAACATGGTCCTGGAAGTCCTAGCAACAGCAATCAGACAAGAAGAAGAAATAAAAGGCATTCAAGTTGAAAAAGAAGAAGTAAAACTATCATTATTTGCAGATGATATGATATTGTATGTAGAAAACCCTAAAGTCTCAGTCAAAAAGCTACTGGACCTGATAAATGAATTCAACAAAGTGGCAGGATATAAAATCAATACTCAGAAATCAGAGGCATTTTTATACACCAATAATGAACAGTCAGAAAGAGAAATTAAGGAAACAATCCCCTTCACAATTACAACCAAAAAAATAAAGTACCTAGGAATAAACTTAACCAAGGAGACTAAAGACTTGTACTCGGAAAATTTCAAAGCATTGATAAAAGAAATCAAGGAAGATACAAACAAGTGGAAGCATATACCGTGCTCATGGTTAGGAAGAATAAACATCATTAAAATGTCTATATTACCCAAAGCAATCTATAAATTCAATGTAATACCAATTAAAATACCAATGAGATACTTCAAAGATATAGACCACATATTCCAAAAATTTATATGGAACCAAAAGAGAACACGAATAGCCTCAGGAATCTTGAAAAGGAAGAAGAAAGTGGGAGGTATCACACTTCCTGATATCAAGTTATACTATAAGGCCGTTGTACTCAAAACAGCCTGGTACTGGCATAAGAACAGGCATATAGATCAATGGAACAGAACAGAGAACCCAGAAATAAACCCACAGTTCTATGGACAACTGATATTTGACAAAGGAGGTAAGGAAATAAAATGGAGTAAAGACAGCCTCTTTAACAAATGGTGTTGGGAAAATTGGACAGCTACCTGCAAAAAAATGAAACTAGATCACCAGCTTACACCACTCACAAAAATAAACTCAAAATGGATAAAAGACTTAAATGTAGGCCGTGAAACCATAACATCTTAGAAGAAAACATAGGCAGTAAGCTCTTGGACATCTCTCGGAGCAATATATTTGCTGATTTATCTCCACGGGGAAGTGAAATAAAAGACAGGATAAACAAATGGGACTATATCTAACTAAAAAGCTTTTGCACAGCTAAAGACAACAAGAACAGAATAAAAAGACAAACTACACAATGGGAGAACATATTTGACAATACGTCTGATAAGGGGTTAATAACCAAAATTTATAAAGAACTTGTAAAACTCAACACCAGGAAGACAAACAACCCAATCCAAAAATGGGCAAAAGAAATGAATAGACACTTCTCCAAAGAGGACATACAGATGGCCAATAGGCATATGAAAAAATGCTCAACATCACTAATTATTAGGGAAATGCAAATTAAAACCACAATGAGATATCACCTCACACCAGTCAGAATGGCGCTCATCAACAAAACAACACAGAATAAGTGCTGGCGAGGATGTGGAGAAAAGGGAACCCTCCTGCACTGCTGGTGGGAATGCAGACTGGTGCAGCCACTGTGGAAAACAGTATGGAGATTCCTCAAAAAACTGAAAATCGAACTGCCTTTTGACCCAGCTATTCCACTTTTAGGAATATACACCAAGGACACCATAGAACGTCTCCAAAAGGAGAAATGCACCCCCATGTTTGTGGCAGCATTGTTCACAATAGCGAAGATCTGGAAACAGCCCAAGTGTCCGTCAGTGGACGAGTGGATTAAAAAGCTTTGGTACATATATACTATGGAATACTACTCAGCCATAAGAAATGATGACATCGGATCATTTACAATAACATGGGTGGACCTTGATAACATTATACGGAGTGAAATAAGTAAATCAGAAAAAAAACTAAGAACTATATGAATCCATACATAGAAGGGACATAAAAATGAGACTCAGAGACATGAACAAGAATGTGATGGCAACAGGGGTGGGGGGTGGGGGGAGGGGGGGATGGGGTGAAGAGGGAGACAGGGGTTGGGGGAGGGGAGGGGCACAAAGAAAACCAGATAGAAGGTGACAGAAGACTATTTAACTTTGGGGGAGAGGTATACAGCACAATCAAATGTCAAAATAATCTAGAGATGTTTTCTCTCAGCATATGTACCCTGATTTATCAATGTCACTGCATTAAATTTAATAAATAAATTTTAAAAAATGGGATAGATCTTAATCCAAATCTATTAACAATCACTTTAAATGTCGATGGTTTAAACGCAACAGTTATAAGACAGAAACTATCAGAGTGGATTTAAAAAAAAAAAAAGCCCAGTGTTGTCTGCAAGAAACTCACTTTGTATATAAAGACACAGGTAGACTAACAGCAAGGGGATGGAGAATGATGTTCAGTCGTAACAGTGATCCACTGGGTAGGTGCATTCATTTCAGGCAGGGCAAACTTCCCAGTGAGGAATGTTGTCAGAGACACAGAGGACATTTCATTATGATAAAGGGGTCAGTTCTGCAAGAGGACACAGCAGTCCTTCATGTCCATGCATCTAATGGAGGACATCCAAATCCACAAGGCAGGATCCAAGAGGCAGCAAGGAGAAATGGAAAAACATTAGTACTCATCGTCACTTCACAACCTATGCAGAAGCTAACTCAAGACAAACCACAGACCTAACACACCACAGCATCGCAGAGGAGAACACCGCCCCCACAGGGCATGAGCAGAGACGTCCTAGGAAAGACAGAAAGAAATAACCGTGAAGGGAACAGATGGACTGGCATTGTGAAGGTGAACTCGTGCTCACCAGAGACACCGCTAAGAGCATGAACAGGCAAACAGAGGGTGGGAGGAAATATTTGCAAAACAGACATCAGACGCAGTGTGTATATCTGGGTTTGATAAAGGACACATACCTCTGAATCATTAACAAAAGACAGGCAATCCCATGAAAAAATGGGCCCAAAGTTTAAAAAGACACTTTACACAGGAGCTGGACACATGGCCAACAGACATTTGGAAACATGCCTCCAGGTCATCCGTCATTGGGGAAATTCAAATTGAAACTGCAACATGTCCCGCAACACTCCCACAAGGTGGGTAAGTAGCTGGGGGCCAGCACTGCAGGTACTGACCAGAACTTGGAGTGGAGAGAAAGCTCAGACACTGCGGAGGGGGTGTGAACTGCCAGCCCTGCTTTGGCAAAAGGTGTAGACATTTCTCATAGAGTTAAGTGAATGGGTTTAACCCAGTAATGCCAGACCAGGTGTACGCCCAGGAGTGATGGGAATAGATACCCACAAACACCCCTCGCTGCTTTTCTTACAAGACGCAGGTGCCCCACCAGCACAGCTGTCTGTCAGCAACAGAGTAGATAGAAATTTACATCTCCAAGTAGGCCATGTGGGCAAACACGTGCAACTATTCTCAGACCTCCGATGGGAGAACATCGGAACACTCACTTTCAGAATAACTTGTCCTTGTCAGGTAAAGTGGACATGAGCATGGTCCATGCTCAGGCCGTGGCATGTCCAGGTTTAAGTCCCAGCGCACCCTGTCTGTCCCGGTAAAATACAGACAGGGAGGTTTGCAGGCATCCCATCCAGAATAGCATAGAACTGGAACCTGGAAACAGCCCAGGTGTCCATTGGTTGTAGGACAAGTGCATATATTCACGCAGAGGGGCCTTTATACCAGTGAATACAGATGCATTTCGGCGACAGGAAGCAATGCCCATGAATGCTGGCAGTGTAACAACCTGATGAATATAAGCAAGTCTTAGAGGGGATCCCAGGTAGTTTAGCATGATCCTGTTCTATAACCTCCCAGAACATGCAAAACAGAGCCTGTGTTGTGGTAACAACACATGCAAACACACAGTACCAATAAAGAGAAGTGGAGGAACCATGAAGACAGCCCTGGGGACACCTGCTGACAGGGAAGGGGCAGGTGAGAGGGTCCGTGAGAGACTCTGAAGGTCATGCTAGGTCAAACTAGGTGAGGTCACTTGGGTGCTTATTCCATTTTTATTCTTGATGCCAATTATATAGCGTAGAAGTCCTCACTGTTCAGTCCACACGAGCCTCAAAGAACGAGCTCTGCATCATCACCACCTTTGTCCACAGAGTGACACCTCCACCTGGTGACCCAAAGATTCAGGAGGTCAGGCCAGGTCGGCCGGCGCAGCTCTAGCTGCACATTGGGTCCAAGCGGGTCCAGAGTCCTCCTCCTGCCTGCCCAGCCCCAACCAAGGGACCTAGGACTACAAAGTCATGTGGGAAAGTGGGTGGAGGGGCAGAGGGAGGGCAAACCTGGGACCTGTGCAGACTATGCCACGTGCTTCACGAGGAGTGAGGCAGCCCGGGAAAGGGCAGCATGTGATCGCCTTTCCCAGTGCTGGTTTAGGGATTTTATGCCCCTTCACCCCGTGCCAGGAAATTGTGGAGCTGACATTCTAGAGCAGAGGCTGACTCCAGAGGGTGCTCAGCCACGGCACCCCATAACTCCAAGCCGTACGCGCACATATTGAACACCTTTGATGTACCGGATCTGTGCTTGGTTCATGCCATGCCAAACCACTTGGGGTGCCCCAGCCTACCACACTGACGCCTTGTGCCTGACCTCATGTCTGAACAATAAATTCCCCTTCAAGAGTCAGCTCGATCCCACCTGCTATTTGATATTTCTGTCAGACCTCAAAGGTGGGTATGGTCAGTTCTGCCTTCTCATGGACAGGGGCAAGTGCTAGAGAGCGTGCCTGGGTGACCGAGGATAAGCATGTTGATGACAGACATGGGAGGTGGCCAATCCCAACCAGCACAATGACTACCTGACCCCCTGCTTCTCAGGGTTTCCGGAGCCTGGGATATCTGGGCGCTGCTGAGCTCACCCCGGACAGAGAGGGCCTCAATAAATATTTCTTGAATGTTCACACATCCTGAGGAGTCCGCAGGCCCTGAGGGATTGTCGGGGGAGGGAGAACCATTGCTGGGTGGACGTGTTCAGCACCAGGTCCCTCCAACTCCCACCCCAGGACCTCGTCTTCCTCAATCCTCTGCAGGCAGGACTGCAGGGCCCTCAGGCCAGCTCCATGGGAGGTCTTTGCATTTCTTTGTTTTAAAGCCCAGGTCCTTTTCCGTTAGAAGCTGTACAGGTTCTAGAGCAGTTGGCCCTGAAGAAACAAGGTCATGCTCATCACCACACCCAGTGGACACCGGGGGTGCTCTGTGTGGACCTGTGAGGGTGGCACACTGCACCACAGGCCAGGGGCTTCCCCAGCCTGACCGCCCCATCCTCCCTCACCCCCGGCTGCCACCCGTGTGCAGGTCACGCATGGGGGTTACTTCTGGACAGAGCAGCACCCTCACCTGGGCGCCTATTCTGATAGTCGAGAGCTCGGGCCTCTCTGCGTGTCCAAATGTTGGGATTTGGGGAAGCTCAGAGGAGATGATGGGGAAATGGTGTCAAAGTAACTCTGTGGGGACAAATGGACAAGCTTTGACCGGTCTGAGGGAGAGGACACCCCTCCCCCAATGCCAGCACTGGCCACCCTGTAGGACGGCCTGCTGGGTGCCCAGTCACCATGGCAGCTCTAAACGGTCTGACGCTCATTCTTTAAAGCCTCTCTCCACTGAGCTCAGTTAATTACAAAACTAGTTCATACTCCGTTATTTGCCTCCACCTCCCGGCACCGAGTAATTAGACTGTGGCATTCAGGCCCAGCGGAGCGTGACCCGAGTCCCTGTTCTCCCCACGGCTCACTAAAGGGGGCGGTGGGCGGCGGGCAGGTTATGAGTTCCGTTCCGGCCAGGCACAGGCCAGCCCCGCCACCTTCCTGCCTGGAAAGCATTCCAGAGATAGTCCCCACCAATTAATTTGCAATTAAAAACTTTATTTATAAAAGCACGTCGTGGGTGCACATCTTGTTAAAATGCAAACTATTATTTCCCGACCACTTTTAAATAAGAAGCGAACAGGAACGCCCGGGATTGACAGGGCACACGGAGCAAGAACGTCTTCAAAAACAATTTGCTGAATATTAATGAACTGAAAATGTCATTTCTGGTCCAATTACTAAAAGTAATTAGTTTTTTTTTTTAATTATGGAGGAAGTGGAATTTTAATAAGGTCGATTTTACAATTACAGTTTAAAAAAATACTAATTGTATTGTCACCACTTCTTATAGAATAAATGACATTAACTTGCTAACATCTGGTGATTTTAATGTAAATAAAGCAAAGATACTATTGTATTGAGCTCTTTGGGGACTGTCTCCCCCGCAGCCAGCCCCTCCCTGGCCTATGCCCACTGTCCCTTGCCCCAGCATTGTCACAGGCTGCCCCTAAGGGATCTCCACAGCCAATCCCGTGGAGCAAGCACCCTGGACGGCAGAGACCCCAACTTCTTCTTGGACCTTATGGATGGTTATACTGGAACTTCAAGGCCTAGAGACTGTTAGGAGGATGTTGTTCCACCAGACTTACAGCCAGCGCTGCCCAGGCCTGACCACTTGTCCAAGGCTGTAGCCACCCTCAAACAAACCATGAGGATGGACAGTTATCATCTCCACTGTGGAGGTGGGACAGTGGGGGACAGGGAAGCAGGGAGTCCCAGGTCCAGGCTGCAGAGGCCATCAACTCTGAGGCACAAGAGGCCCTACCCTTGGTTATGACTGCCCCACCCGCCCTGCGCACCCTTCCCAGAGCCCTGCTGAGGACACTTAGACAGGGCTGGTGGTGAATTTGTGAGAGAAGGTCAGCCTGGCCTCCCCCGGCCACGTGTGGAGCCTGGTTCACTGAAATTGGTGGGCGCCCAGCTGCTGGGTGAGGCCACAAGGCCCCATGTCATACTTCACCCACCTCTCTCCTCGATGACCTTCACAGAGGTTCACATGACCTTCACTCAGGACATGTTCTTTGAATGAATAAGTGTTTGCAAGACTTAGGTAGCAGTGAACAGTGTCATCCTGCCAGGGGGACAGGAGCTTAGAGAGGGTCGCATAGCCCACCCAAGGCCATTCAGCAGGGCTTTGAGGAAAGCTGGACCTGAACACCAGGCCACTTTCTCTGCAATGTGCTGCGTGTCACCTTACAGAAGGAACCAGCTGGGCTAATAAGACACCAGGGGAGACAGGCTGCTGGGTGCTGGCCTCACAAGAGCCCAGAGGGAGCTGCCAAGGAGCTGTGAGTGGCCATTAAGCTGCTTTGTGGGCTTTTGTTCTATCCCTGGGACTGTCTTGTTGAATTTTAATTACCCAGATTAAGATCTATTGATATAATTATTGAGATATAAAAGTTTATTTCAATATGAATGTCCCAGAAATATCTGCTGCCTTGTACTCCGCCTTTGCCATTGCCAAGGGCTGGGGGCTGGGCGCCAAGGACACCGACGAGTGTGTGGTTCCTGGCCCAGAGGTGATGCCCTCTGGAGAGAAGGTCCTGCCACGAGGCCTGTGGGGCTCAAGGTGTTCAGGACCCATAGCCTGACAGATTGTGACCTTGTTTACGCCCCATTCAAGAAAGAGATCGCTGGGAGTTCAGAGGAGCTGGCCCCGCCCAGCATGGCTCTGGAAGAAGCAAAGCCAGGATCTGAACTCAGCAGGAGCTTATGTCCTCTGTGCTCATCCACTGCACTGCGGCCCCTCCACTGGGAGTCCTCTCATGGCTGCATGCATATGCACAGGGACACTCACGCAGTACATACACCACACACACACACACACACACACACACACACACACACACTCTATCAGAACATGCTACCCTCTGTGCTTTACCACGTCAGCCTGCGGACTTCAGCCCCGGGCAGGAGGGCAGCCTCTACACAGAGAAGCTGTGCTTCTTGCAGACAATTCCCTGAGTGGGTCTCTGGAGGGCAGTGTGTGCACCCCCTCCCCCACTCCCCCCCTAAACTCCTGGCTCTCAGGAAGGAGAGGCACCCATCTCGCTTGTTCTGCAGCTGAGGCTGTGAGCCCCATGTTGCCGACCCCAGGGTCACCAGGGGGCTCGGAACATCCAGTACATGGCACGTCACCCCAGGCAACTAATATTCAAAGACGCTGATCATCCTTCCGCCTCCCACAACTATTGTTGTGCATTTAAAAACTTAAGAGGATGGCTCTCAAACTAAGTGTTTTTACCAGGAAAAACAAAAAGCAGACACAAGAACTCTTTATAAGAGAGAGATACAGATGGCCAATAGGCATATGAAAAAATGCTCAACATCACTAATCATTAGAGAAATGCTAATTAAAACCACAATGAGATATCACCTCACACCAGTCAGAATGGTGCTGATCAACAAAACAACCCAGAATAAGTGCTGGCGAGGATGTGGAGAAAAGGGAACCCTCCTGCACTGCTGGTGGGAATGCAGACTGGTGCAGCCACTGTGGAAAACAGTATGGAGATTCCTCAAAAAACTGAAAATCGAACTGCCTTTTGACCCAGCTATCCCACTTTTAGGAATATACCCCAAGGACACCATAGAACGGCTCGAAAAGGAGAAATGCACCCACATGTTTGTGGCAGCATTGTTCACAATAGCGAAGATCTGGAAACAGCCCAAGTGTCCGTCAGAGGACGAGTGGATTAAAAAGCTTTGGTACATATATACTATGGAATACTACTCAGCCATAAGAAATGATGACATCAGATCAATTATAATAACATGGATGGACCTTGACAACATTATACGGAGTGAAATAAGTAAATCAGAAAAAAAACTAAGATGAATCCATACATAGAAGGGACATAAAAATGAGACTCAGAGACATGAACAAGAATGTGATGGCAACAGGGGCGGGGATGGGGTGAAGAAGGAGAGAGGGGTTAGGGGAGTGGAGGGGCACAAAGAAAACCAGATAGAAGGTGACAGAAGACAATTTAACTTTGGGGGAGAGGTATACAGCACAATCAAAGGTCAAAATAATCTAGAGATATTTTCTCTCAACATATGTAGCCTGATTTATCAATGTCACTGCATTAAATTTAATAAAAAATAATAATAATAATAAAAAGAACTTTAATTCTTGAACACATAGTCTGTAAATCAACTATGTAATTGGAGATTATTCAAATTAACTTCTATATGAAATATAATGCCCAAAATATAAAATATACTAGTTTGCAGTTCACATATGTGTCATAATAACTCAACAGTAACCACACCAAAAATACATATTTCCTGAGGGATTTGTATTTTATTGCTATGACTGTTTAGAATTGATTAACATGATCATAATAAAAAGCAGATGAATTTTGTAAAAAAAAAAAAAGAGAGAGATACGTTGATTACCATGCTTGTGGTGGTAGTGTCACAGGGACTGTGCTTACGTACAAACTCATCAAGACGTGTACTTTAAATGTGTGTGATGTTTTCCACATTAAGCAAACTTTAATAAAACTGAAAACTTCAAAAAAAAATTTGGGTACTCCCTAATGTGGCTGGATGAATCAGGATCCTGGAAAATCAATGGATTGGTGACATGGCATCAGTCAGGACTGAGTTACGTCCCCCAGGACTCACATAGTGGCGTTCTCACCCCCAGGAGTTCAGAGGTGGCTCTGCGGAGACAAGGTCTTTACAGGGGTCACTAAGGAAAAATGAGGTCACTGGGGTGAGCCCTGATCCAACATGACTGGTGCCCTTACAAGGAGAGGACAGGACACAGACACAGAGAGGCAGCACGGGAGGACACGGGGAGAGGACGACCATCTATATGCCAAGGAGAGAAGCCTCAGGAGGGGACATCCCGCCCACACCTGGGTCTCAGACTCCGGCCGGCAGGAAGGTGAGAGGATGAACAGGTGTTGTGTCAGCTGCCCGTCCACGGGCAAGCAGTTATAGCAGCCTGGTCACAAGCAGTTATAGCAGCCTGGTCACACAGGCTATAGGAGGAGGCAGAAAGGTGAGCAGCGTTCAGGCAAGGGACAGAGCAACCCAGGCAGAGACCCCGCAACCACCTGTCTGGGCCCCAGGCACTGTGCCTGACCCTGTGTCCCATCTCCCCTGGGACTGAGGACACTCCTAAGAGGTGATCTCTCTGAGCAGAAGCCGGAGTCCGCGTTCCTGTCTATCTGGCTGCATAGCCAGCCCTGACTGCTCCTGTGCCTGGACCTGACCAGCCAGTGGAATAGGTTCCTGGCTCATGAGCCTGGGCTGACCCTCGAAGCAACACCTGCCCCTGGAAACAGCCCTTCGCTTAAGGTCACAGTGTGGAAGGGAGGGAGAGATCCACCCAGAGCTGAGCATAGCACCCCCACTCCAGACCACCGGCAGGGCTGAGTGCTTCGCATAGGGCTGTGCTGCCCTCTGGGCACCGGGAATGGGCATTACCAGCTGCCCTGTCCACCTCTACCTTCCCAAGCACCACACTATCCAAGTGAGCAGGAAGCATAGGTCACCCCAAATGCAGCTTCCCCTTGCTCGGCTCTCTGTCTATGGCAGAGCCCCCCAACTTCCAACCATCGCTGCCTGACACCATCACACCTGGGCACCCCCAGTCCCACCCCCATGCACCATGGGCTGAACCTTCCAGACCCTCCATGTGTCTGAGACGTATGAGTGCCCTGGCTCTCTCTGCAGGCCCGTTCACACCCCTCGTCCCATCCACTAACCTCTACTCTAAAACCACCACCCTGCCGCAGTCATCCTGTCTATGTAGGTTTTTGCCTGCTCCTCTCACTGGATTTAGGCCCCAGAAGGCCAGGTCCCTGCTCCATTGATCACTGAATCACTGTTCCTGGCTGAGCACCTGGCAGGTCCTGTTGCACATACAACGAGCGAGTGAACAAACCCAGCACTCTCTAATGGTCCTGAAGTATGGGAAAGAGTGTCCCTGTCCAATCCTGAAACGTGGAATGCCACAGGACAAGGAGTCTATAAAAACAGTCACTCTCAATGTTTTTAATGATGATAGAAAATGTCTTCATAAAATGTTAGGACAAATTGGTGTGGCCTCCAACTTGTGATGCGTACATGACCGCCGGGAGCCCACATGTCCCATCCGTTTACTTAATAAGAGATGTTGCTGAGCAGCATCGGGCACGACTAAAGGGGGCCCAGCGCCAATCCTGTCATCCACAGAGCAAAGACACCCTGGCCTGCGGGGTCCCCGTGTGGACTGTATAAATACAGGAGATACGTGTGTGTGTGTGTGTGTGTGTGTGTGTGTGTGTGTGTGTGTACATATATATGCTTTGGCTTTTTTCCCCAGAATTCTTCCTCATTTTCATTTTCCTTAAGAAGAGTATATAATACTTTTATTAAATATAATTTTTAAGGTTCTCATTGGCCACAGACCATCAGGCTCAGCAAACATGGTTTGTCTCCCGCACTCTCGGATTTGGGGTCCAGCTCCCCGTCACAGGACCTCGAGTGGAGGGAGGACTTGGAGGAACCAGGAACAAGCTGAGGCTGCTTGGGACACAGACTCCCGAGTTCCCTGCAAGGGGGATGTCTCAAGGGTTCTTCTGCTTTATGCATGACCAAATTTATTAAAAAGAACAAAAACAAAAACGATGCAATTTGTCAGCGATACAGTCTGGTTTAAGGAGGTGTCTGCCATCCATCCACACAGACACAGGCAGAAACCGGCTCTTAGAGGAAGGCTATGGCCAGAAGATTAGCTGCTCAGAGCCATGGAAACAGTAGCCCTGAACCTCACGGCTTAAACAGTGAGGTGTGTCACCAGCAACCACTGTGTGGCGGTCCATGCCGAAACCCAGGCCTGAAATAACCACATGGATTACTTCTCAGGAGTCCATGGTCACCACTTGAAATGTCTGCTGACACTTCCTGGACTCACACACACACGTGGCTGCTGGTGGCCGTCAGCTTGAGCGTGGACCTCTCTCTCTGGGTCCTGGGCCAGACCAGACCCCCTGCAGGGCAGCTCCTGAGAGGACAAGCAGGAAGCCGCAGGCTTCCTCAGCCACTACCGGAGCCCTGAAGAGGTGCTTCCACCGTGGGCTCTCCACATTTCAAAGCCAATCATGAGGCGACTTGGATTCAAGGGTAGGGAGGGGACCCCAGTTCTGGATGGAGGCCCTGCAAAGACTAATGGCCATATTGAACCTGCCACAGCAAGTGAGCCTCTCACAAGACAGGAAGTCAGAGGTCGAGGGACTGCAGCTAGCCGACTGGGTACTTCCAGCATGCCAACAGGAGCTCTGGTCCCTTCTCTGCTCTGCATCTTCCATGTGGTTTCATCCCCGACCCCCAGGAGGAAGGCAGTCCTGACGACTCCAGGCATCACCTCCAGATGCAGCAGTACCCAGAGCTGCAGGAGCCTCGTCTGGTCCCCAAACTCCCTCCTGGCAGGGAGGGAAATGCCGAGAGCCCCGGACCAGCTTCCGCACACGTCTCCATGGTCAGAGCAGGGGCTTCCGCACACGTCTCCATGGTCAGAGGAGGGGCACATGCCCGCTCATCACGTCCCTGGCAAGGGAGACAGAGCCACTTGACCCAGCAGACCCATCACTGCCGCCAGGGGAAAGATTGGCTCCCTAGACAAAGCCACATCCCCAGGGAAGAAGGGCAGCCATCGATGCCCCTCTGTGCACCTTGACTGGGAGCTTTTGTTTAATCTTTCAAGATCAAACTTGCACCTTGGGCTTCAGCTGTCTGCTCTCAGGTAAAAGATAGAGTCTTAGGGGTAGTTACCGTCCAAGGGATGTGGTAATCTCCCAAATGAATGCTACGCACATCCAAGAGTGGAGAGTTCTCCTTTTCCTACAAAAAGCCCCAGTTAGCATCTGGAGATGTAAAACCTAATTGAATCTGACAGCCCCTACCTTCCAGCTCTAGCTCAACGGAGGCCCCCAGGCACTTGCCTGCCTCCCAGCATTACCCGTGACTGATGCTGAACTAATTGTCTCCCAAGTCACATTTACACAACAGAGTACAAAGTGTCGGCTGCATGGAGGCCGGCTGGCCTTCCTCTGGCTGAGATCACTGCACGTCCAACCATGGTCAAGCTGTGGCTGCCGTAGGTCTGAGCATTAAAGCTCTGTCACCCCAGAGAGTGGCTTTCGCGTCAGGAGGAAAGAAAATTGAAGGATGCAACTGAAGAGGCGCATCTTCAAATTCTGGGGTCAACAAACATCAGAGATTCGCACACAAGCATCCAGATGGATGTCATCATGGCAAAGACACAACGCCCAGAAGAACTGCAGATGTGTCCATGCAAAGACTGTTTGTGGTCCGTCACGAATGCACACTCCCAGCAGCTGGGAGGTGGCAACAACCCCAGGGCCATCAACAAATGACAGAGAAGCCAATAAGGTCTGTTCGTGTGATGGAATACCATACATCCCTGAACAAGAATGGAGCACTAATTTACACCACAGCACAGACGAGCCTCTAGAACACTGTGCTAGTGAGAGAGGCCAGACACAGAGTCCTCGTGGTGTGTGGTTCCATTGGGTGGAATGTCCAGAGGAAGGAAATTTATAGAGATGGGATGTTGACACCTGCTTCCCCTGGGCCGAGCAAGTGGCCCTGCTTATTCTCCTCCCACTTGGCCCAGCCTGGGCCAGCCCCCACTTCATAGCATAAGTCTCTCTCCTATGTCACATGCTGGCTGGAACTCCAGCTGAATGTTGAACAGAGATCCTGACCGGATCCCCAATCTTAGAGGGCATGTGGTCAGTTTTACATTCACGGAACTATGTCAGGAGGTTTTAAGGATGCCCTTCACCAGATTTGGAAAATTCTCTACAACCCTCAACTTTTCGGGGAGTTTTTATCATAAATTGGTGTTGACTTGTGTCCTGTCCTTTCTTCTACATCTATTTAGGTCATCATA
The DNA here is from genome assembly GCF_036850995.1 of Saccopteryx leptura. Taxonomy (NCBI): domain Eukaryota; kingdom Metazoa; phylum Chordata; class Mammalia; order Chiroptera; family Emballonuridae; genus Saccopteryx; species Saccopteryx leptura. Next base: position 319,186,392 of record NC_089503.1, read on the forward strand.
GTTTTTTTCTTTTCTTTTCTTCTTTGTTCTGTTAGTGTGGCGAGCGGCATGGGTTTATTTAGGACATAAGCAGGCTTTCCCACCAGGACCAATGCTGATTGGTCACAGATCAGAGTTCGCACTTTTCAGAAATTGGATCTGAGCACCTGTTAGCTGGTAAAGTGTTCTTGTGTGTGTCCAAAGAGACATTGGTCTCCATTTGCTTTTCCTGTTGGATATGTGCCCTGTTTGGCTTCAGAATGAGTTGGGAAGCTTTCTGCCATTTCCCTTTATGAAGGAGGGTGTGTATTTGGACATTATTTGTCCCTTAAGTTTTTGTTAGAATTCTCCAGCCAAGCCGTCTGGGATTGAACTTCTCTTTTGTGAGTAGATTTTGTGTGTGTATGTGTGTGTCTTTGATTTTTCCCCCATATCCCATTTATTTCATTGCTCTCTGGCAATATAAATTTTCTATTTGTATCTTGTGAAAAGGTTAGCCTGGTTGGAGGCTGGTCAGCAAGGGTGAGGGCAGCACCCGTGACATCAGAGGGGCAACCAGGAGATGCTGCAGGGCCCCAGAATCAGCCTGGAAACACTCGCATCGGGATGGAAGTCACATCCAACAGACTTTCAGATTTTTCATTTACGTAATGCCAAGGTCGGGGACAGAACGATTTTCAGTTGACTTAAAATGCCTACCTTGATCTTCATTTTTCATTTACAGCTTCTGTCTCAAGACATGAATGAAAGGCTATCGCTTTATTAGCCCCTGGGCTGACACTTTGGTCCAAGCTATTTTTAGCCTGGAGCACAAGTTTTATTGCCACATTATAAAGCCTTAAGAATAGTGTTGCTTGCCCTGGCCGGTTGGCTTAGTGGTAGAGCGTTGGCCCAGCGTGTGGATGTCCTGGGTTCAATTCCTGGCCAGGGCACACAGGAGAAGTGACCGTCTGCTTCTCCACCCCTCCCCTTCTCGCTTCTCTCTCTATCTCTCTTCCCTCCCACAACCATGGCTTGATTGAAGCAAGTTGGCCCCAGGCACTGAGGATGGCTCCATGGTCTCTGCCTCAGGTGCTAAAATAGCTCAGTTGCTGAGCAGTAGAGCAAGGGCCCCAAATGGGCAGAGCATCACCCCTTACTGGGCTTGCCGGTGGATCCCGGTCAGGGTGTATGCAAGAGTCTATCTCTCCTCCCCTTCTCTCACTAAAAAAAAAAAAAAAGAAAAAGAAAAAAAAGAGAGAGAGAGAGAGAATAGTGTTGCTCATAGATGTACTTGACAGGAGCTACAAAATTTGTACAAGTGCCATGAGGCTCCCAGAGACTAAGGGGAGGACGTCAGAGTCAGGACGCCCTTCTCCTCTACGTTGTTGTTTTCATTCCTCTTTAAATAAATGTTTACGTCTCTCGTAAGGCCAGTTCCCCTGAAAATGTTCTACCATAAGGACCAGGACACAGACAGAAGCAGGTCCCTGCTGGGCCAAGACAAGAGCTCGGACTCACGGTCAGCACGCACCTGCCTGCTGCACTACAAACTGTGTTTCTGAGCTCAGGAGAGAGAGGGCATTCAAGGGTGACCTGCTCTGAGGGGGAAGGTGAGTTGTTAAAAAGTGTGCCTGGGCCCAGTCAGAGGAACTGACACCTTCCCAAACATCCTGTAAGAACTGGCAATGACTGATGTCATCACAAATAGAGTTTGACCTTAGTGTGGAACTGGGATCCCATGACCGTTGTTAGTTCTGAGACAGATTTCAGTCTTCCTTCTTTGTTCCCTATAGGTCTCTGGGCCCTTCAAGGGGATCTGTCTGTGTCCTACTGCCCAAAGTATGCATTCCTGGCGTCACTGTCCTCACCATAATTTCTGTCACAACTATGATTATCACTAGTTTCCATCATGACCATCATGACCATCACTATTATTACCATCATCTCACCCTAAACCTCAAAAAGACAGCCATGGGAGAAGTGGCCATGTCACCATCAGGCATGACCCGGTGACCTGTGGTCTTAGGACCCCACTCTGAGAGGGGTCTTGTGAACCGTAGAGCATGTGTGTGACAAGGGACCACACAGGGCTCTAGGGGAGCCCAGCCAGCTCTGGGCAGCCACAGCTCCCTGCAGCCTGGAGCCCACCAGCCACACTGAGAGACAAGCAGGGAGAAGCCGCTGGGGCCACCAAGCAGGAACCATGCCTAACGAGGTGCCCACTGTGTGCCAGGTGCTGCCCTGGACCCTAAGGATCCAGAATAGAGCCAGCCGCCCAGATGGGGACAGGCAGGTAGAGCTGACCACTGGGTGGGAGAATGGGTTCGGGCCAGGGTGTCCTTTTGTCCTCTGGAGCAGCTCAGGGGGAGTGGGGGGTCAGGGCTGGTGCAGGCAGGAAGGAATCATTAAACTGACTGACAGAGGTTCCCCCTCACATCGCCACCAGGCCACCAAGCACATCGGAACCAGGCCCGCGAAGCCTATATGTGCGTTTCTTTTATATTTTATGGATTACATTTCCCTTTGATTTAAGCACTAAGAAATTATTTAAAGTTTAAATATTTTTTTTTTAAAAATAGATTACTGAGGTTAAAGATGCAGCATGATGAGCCCATGTGACACCGCCCACAGTCCTTCTGGGTAGAGAAATGCTGCAGCCAGTGGGAGCCCCAGCAGGCAAGGAAGGAGGGAGGCTGGGGGCAACCTGTGGCCAGTGCGCGGCCAGGTGTGTGAGGCCATGGGGTTGAGTGGAAGGGTCACATTCAGGTGACCCCTCAGCATGTCACATGAAGGACGCCCCTCTCAGCTCGTCGCTGGGTCCACCGTGACCCCTGCATGCACGATTTGACCAAATTCCCAGGGACTGTGTGAGCAGGCTGCCGGGTGTTGCCTCCACCCCATTTCTCTCCTTCCAAGCAAATGTGGTCTTGTGAGGAGCACCCACTGCCCTGTGTCCCACTGGCCACCTGCAAGCTGCCTGTGCTGGACAGTTACCCCATTCAAGTGGCCATGCATCAGTCAGACACACAGAGCCAGGAGGCTCTGAACTCCCCAGCCAGCTGTCTGGGGGACCTGTGGACAAATAAACAGGCTTTGCAGAAATAAAGATGCAAATTGGTGTCTGTGTGTATTCAACCCAGTTAACGGAGTCGTGCAGAAACTGAAGCATCAGATAGCTACCAGAAGCATCCAATAGTTGTGCAGCGCAGGCCTGGAGTTACAGGGTAACAGAGTTCCCGGGATCACCTGGTGTATGGGGAGCGGCCAGCCGGACAGCACAGAGGGCCTAGCTTGTGTTCTGAGTGCAGACAACCCGGAGGGGAACACCAGCCCCCACATGCGGCACCTGAGAGACCTGGGCAGGTGACATCATGGCCCCACCTGTCCACTGCTTACTGATAAGATGCAGGTCATAGAGATGCCTGCTTCACAGACCTGTTTGCAGAGGCCCTCGACTCCTTCCAGCAGGGCTAGCGGTGGCTGAGCCTGTGCCATTAGCTGGTCCTTGCTACTATGCTAAAACACCATGGACACTGGCCATGAAAAAACTAACTGATAAGACAGACTTCATTAAAATTAAAAGCTTCCGTCTGCAAAAGACCGTGTCAAGAGAATGGGAAGACAAGTCACAGGCCGGGAGATAATATTTGCAAAGACGCATCTGATCAAGGACAGCCGTCCACAACGCACAACCTTTAAAGTGTAACAGTGAGAAAACAAACAACCAATTAAAGAATGACCCAAAGGCCTTAGAGACGCCTCACCCAGGAAAAGATTCCCGTGGCCATCGCACACATGAGAAGATGCTACCTCCCGCCATTCGACAGGAGTGACCACTGCGCCCTCCGCAAGGACAGCCACCCTCCCGAGAAGCGACAGTGGCTCCTGCCGCAGCACCATTCCTTTGCCATCCGAGAACCACGCTCCCACTAGGTACAAAATTAGCCACGACCGCTCTACACTTCATCCCGCAATTACAAAGATAATGATGATTTTAAAACACATTGCCAGAAATTGTTAACCCTTTCCAACAGACAGCAGGAATTGAACAGCCACGGCATGCGGTATTTTCGGATCCAAACTGCTTTCGGCCAAGGGAACGTGACTCCACATTCCATACATGGGACTCCAGGGATTGAAATAAAGTGTATTTCCTATTAAAATTGATGAAAATGTATCTTTTACTCATTTCCTGTTTTCCAATTACTGGGATTTCAAGAGACGGTGGGTGTGAAGGTCCAGGAGGTAGCTCATATCCTGGGCCCGGGGACTATGATGCTGGGTTCCCTTGGGGGCACACCTGCCTCAGTTTACCTAAAGATTGTGCTCTGGGAGGGCCAGGTCCAGGACAGCGTCCCTGGGGATTACTAAGAAGCTGCTCTGGAGGACACTGACTGACTGGGGGCGGGGGGCCATGCCCACAGCTGCTGGGCACCTACCTGCGGCCCTGCCCAAGGGTGATAGCCATGCCTGGCCAGTCCAGTCCTCCCAGAACCTGTCTATCTTCAGACCCTGTGCACCTCATCAGCTCTGTGTGACAGTGGCTGGAGGCCTGAGACCAGGAGACGCAAGGGCCGAGGTGCTGACTGGAACCCCAGGACTGTGGACAGACCACCCAGTCTTTGGGAGCAAACAGGAAATGGTCCAGACAGGCTGCAGCAAGGTGGGGAGCAGAGCTGGACGCAGCCCCAGAAATGCACACTCCTGGAGACCAGGCAGGGAGAGGGGATACGGTAGCCCCAACTTGCACATTTCCCTGAGCTCGGGCACAGCCCTAGGGACCCACTCAGCAGCTCTAACCTGCAAGCCACCGAAACTCACCCATGGCCCGGGATCAGTGGGGAACTGGGCCTGGGGGGTAGGGGCGGTTATTAAACACCCGAGTATAATTCCCACTAACACTCTGATTTGGGCATCTTAAAGGGAATGGAAGATGATTTTGGTTTGACATCTTGTGAGGAAATTAGTTCATTCTGCTAAAGTATCTTAATAATTACAGTGACATCAAGGTTAATTGCTTAATCTGGATTGCCACCGTGCGGGCCAAGTCCCCATGCAATCTGTGCTGTAGCTGGTGCCAGGGCGGTTGGTTCAGAAACCACCTTCCCCGGAGCAGCAGCGTCAGACAAGGTGACTGGTGGGTGTGACAGAGAGGACACAATGGACAGCCTCCTCGTCGGGATCTGTGAGGTCGTGCAGCCCGGAGCATACGGTGGGCCGAGTTCCAGCCCAGGAAAGCGACCAGATCTGCACTCCTGCACCCGCCACCTGTGCAGGGGGACAAGAGGACATGACAGCTTCTGACTGGGATGTCACAGGGGTTGGACTAAGGGACACATGTGGAGACTCAGGAGAGAGGAGGGCCTGTGCATGGGGTGCAGGTGAAAGTCAGGGGCCCGACACCACACTCAGCAGAGAGAGCGGCCAGTCCCACATGCACCCCCGACTCTAATGAGCCTTTTGAGGTGTGGGGACCCTGTTCTTCCCCGTGAGCTTCTGAGGATGGTGATCTGAGGGCCCCCTCCTAACCTTGTGTCCCCACAACAAAACCAATGCATGCTTGGTACGTAGCGTGGGGGCTCTCGTCACCTTCCTGCCATGGCCTCAGTCAGGGGCTCTGATTGTGGAGGCCGGGCGATTAGGAAGGATGAACGTCACCTGGGTGGCCGGGGACCTGCACGGGGGCAGCTGCAAAACAGGACAAGGAGCCCTCCCAGCACAGCACCTTCCAATGTCTCGCTCACCACTCGGAGCCAACCGAGTCCTTTTTCTAGAGGAACACACAGTAGAAATGTAATCTCACTTCACTCACCATTGTCTGTTGGCTGGAACTACCGTTTGATTATGATCCTGGAAGACAAGGGTCCCTCCGCCCCAGCAAAAAAAACCAACAAATTACCAAAAATAGGGAAGTCAAGTGTTTAGAAAGAGAAATGTTCAAGGGAAAGGATTGCAATCACATCTATGTAGATTGTCGGTGGGCGTCAGGATTGAGTTACGTCTACGCCAAGGGAATAATTATATAGAAACAAACATGTTTAACAATTTTAAAAAACACAACGGGGGACATGAAGGCCGTATTGTATGTCACAAAACTAAAGGGGTCATGGGTTAGACATTCAAAGAAGAATACACCATCCCAGGTTCTACAAGGAAAGGACAAAGCCACATGGTAAGGAGACCAGAGGACCAACCTGGGAGCTGGGCGGGGCGGGGCTGCCAGCAGGGGTGCGGCTCCGTCACCCTGGAGCAGGTGTGACCGACACACCTGTGACTGTGGGAGAAAAGCTAGTGGGCACCTGCCCGTGGTGGTCAGGCCACCACTGCTAGTGAGGAGACGTCTCCTGCCAGTCCAATGGTTGCACAGTTTTCAGTCACTGATCTTCATGTTGAGTGGAAATGCAGCCAAGGGCTCGCTCTCGATGTCTGAGGGTAATTCGGGGTTCAGACTCTACATTCAGTCAACAAGCTCCCTTCTATTCAGAGGCAAAAACGGTGCGTATGTACACAGTCAGAGCTGACCACATACACGTGGATTTTTTTTCAATAAATACTATAAATGTATTTTCTCTCTTTATGATTTCCTTATTAACATTTTCTTTTCTCTGGCTTACTTTATTGTCACAATCAGTCCACAATCCACACAATGCACAGACTGTGGGTTAAACATATGGCATTAGCGACCCTAATCATCACCCCACCCCACCCACATTGTTCAAGAGTCAATTGTATCCTACCAACGTTTGTGCCAAATCTGGACTAAAACATGAACCCATTTTAAACCAGCTATGACCAAAAACTATTAAAAGTCACGCACATGATTATATAGTGAGAGTTCGTGCTGACTCGCAGCAGTAGGTCAGAATTTTAAAGTTCTGTTACTAAATGACATACTGACAGGCAAATGGCACAGGAAAAGGTGCTCAGCATCGCTGATCATCAGAGAAATGCAAACCAGCGCCACACTGAGGTCTCACCTCACACCTGTCGGCACGTTTGTTGTCAAAAGGACCAGAGGTCACAGGTACTGGTGAAGACATAGAGAAAAAGGGACCTTCACACATCATTGATGCAGCCACTGTGGAGAGCAGTGTAGGGGCTCCTCAAAACACTGAAAAGAAAACCGCCCTGTGACCCAGTGACCCCATCTCTGAGCATGCATTTGAAGGAAATGGAATCACTGTGCTGGGGGGCATCAGCGCCCAGTGGTCCCTGCAGCGTTACCCACAACAGTGAGGTGCACAAACAACCTGGGTCCACGGACGGATGGATGGATGGATGGATGGATGGATGGATGGATGGATGGACAAACAGACTGACGGTTAATGGATGGATGGATGGATGGATGGATGGATGGATGGATGGATGGATGGTGGATAGATGGATGGGTGGGTGGGTGGATGAATAATGGATGGGCGGATGAATGGATGGATGGATGCATGCATGGATGGACAGGTGGACAGATAGATGAAGAAAGTGTGGTCCATGCATACGGTGGGACCTAAAAGATGAACTCATAGACACAGGAGTAGGGAGGCTGCAGGGGGACAGTGGTGGGACATGGGTGAAGGGAGTCAAGAAATACAAATGCCTGACCAGGTGGCAGCACAGTGGATAGAGCATCAGACTGGGACACGGAGGACCCAGGTTCAAAATCCTGAGGTCGACAGCTTGAGCGCAGGTTCTTCCGACTTGAGTGGTGGCTCACCAGCTTGAATGAGGGGTTAATGGCTTGAGTGTGGGATCATAGACATGGCCCCATGGTCGCTAGCTTGAGCCCAAAGGTTGCTGGCTTGAGCAAGGGTTCAGTCGCTCTGTTGTAGCCCCTCAGTCAAGGCACATATAAGAAAGTAATCACTGAAAAACTAAGGAGCTGCAACGAAGAATTGATGCTTCTCATCTCTCTCCCTTCCTGTCTGTCTGTCCCTATCTGTCCCTCTCTCTGACTCTCTCTCTCTCTCTCTGTCAAAAAACAAAACAAAAGAGATACAAAGGTCCAGTTATGAGATGGACAATTCTGAGGACCCGACACTCAGCGTGGAGACTATGACTAACAAACAGCATGACATACAGGGAAGCTGATCTCACCACACACACAAACTAACTGTGAGGTGAGGGAGGCACACAACAGGCCTGCTGTGATCATTGATTTGCAATAGGCACATGAATCAAGTCACCACAGGTTTCCGCAAGCCTGGGACACAAAGAGGCTAGAGGGAACCTGATACCTCAAGTTCCGTGTGGACGGGTGAAAACCCACCTGGCTCACCACAGCTCTGTCCTTCTCACCAAAGCTGCACAACCCGCAGCCACAGGACCTTTGCCACGACAGTCACCTGGCCCCCCATGACCTGGTGTCACAGGGGCTCCCTCTGACCTGCGGTCACTTTCTGTCAACAGCCATCCCAGGTGTGAGATTAGCAAAATTGCCGACCTAAAAAGTGGGAAGCACTTCATCCTTGTGAGCAGAATAATTAATCGAATACCAAGTAAGAGAGGCACCAAGAGTTTTGGAAGAGTGTAGAGACACAGTTATAAGAGCAAAAATATTATCATTTACCAAACATAATTATTTTCTTGGAAACAACTAGTGATTAGTAAGGCTCATTGAAAATATGCTGTGAGCCTCTGATTCCATCTCTCCAGTCTAATTAACATGCTGGGAAAGGCATTTAAAATATATATTTCATGAAATCCAAATTATTTGTCATAACCTCCGGGAGGAAAAATAGAATATGAAGAATGCCACAGTCCTCTACATGCTTTACTACTTGTAGGTCACAATCATGGGGACAAGATCCTCCGGCCCAGCAGGCACAAGCCTCTGGGGATGCTCAGCACCCAGTCCCCTCGGACCTGGCGTCTGCTCCCCCGTCCTCACACAGGACCAGCTCACACAGGTGCCCAGGTCCACTGCCCATGGTCAAACCCTGCAAGCACTACCTGCTCGTCCACACAGCAACACATAATAACACGTACTAGTGTGTGGTAACACATGGTGACACGCTGACACCTGGAGCATAGGGAGGGCCACCGTTGTCCCTTCACAGGTGAGGAAACCGAGGCAGAGCTGTGCAGAAATCGTGAAATAAGATTCCAATCACACATCTGTTGTGCTGGCAGGAGAAAGGATGAAGCTTGATATGAAAAACCTGTGGGTCTGGGAATATATCTCAGGTTGACTTGAGGAATGTTGTTTCACTGTCCTGGTGGAAGGAACTTTAGCTGTCTGTCCTGAAATGGGGAGGGTGCTGCTGCAGACAGGTGGGCAGTGAGCACACAAGTGTTCATGGGAACCATCAGGGGCACCGGAGGCTGTGCATGAGGTCAGTTTTGAAATTGTCTTTGACTCTTGTGGAAAGGGTGGCTTCCATATTGTGGTGTGTGCTTGGGTCCCCGGACATTGTGTGCCAACACTGAGGAACTCATCCAGGTTGTCAGGTCCCATGTGCCCAGGTCAGAGAGCTGGGCATGCCCAGCAGAGAGGCTGCCAAATGCCACATCTGCAGCCAGCCCCACGAGGCCAGCATCCACACCACCGCAGTTGCAGAGTGAGGTGCAGGTCCCTGTCCTGTCGCCAGTGGTGGCAGAGGCCAAGCCAGGGGCACAGAGACCGTGGGCTGAAGGTCAAAGCAGGACAAGCACTATCTATTCATCATCACCTCTCCCAACCCCAGGGTCCCCCAAACAGTCAAGTCTCAAGAAATCCTGCTGGGGTGACCAGGCCTACCCCTGACTGAGAGGGGTCCTGGGATGTGGGACTTCCTGGGCTACAAGCCAGGCAGGGCTCCGCAAACAGGGACCCACCCAAAGCGCTCTGAATTCTCATCAATGCATCCCCTCCTCTTCAAACTCTGCTCCCTGGGGTCCTGCAGCTTCCATGTGGCTGACCCAGACAGTCCTAGGATCTTGGCCAGGGGACCCCCAGGGTCTGAACTTTGCCCCCCGGGGAGAGGGAAGTGCCCCGGGTCAGAGGCTTGATCTCTGGGCACCTGCTTCTTCCCATTCCCCTGCAATATGCACTTATGAAAAAGAAACACACAGGGGAAGTTTTTCCTGTGCATTCATAACAAATTATTACAGTGATTCTCTGAGAAGAGAGAGCAGGGCTGGGACAGGCTACGTGCATGGGCAATTTTTCATTTAATTTTATATGTTTTTTCCTGGCTGTGCTTTACTCCTGTGCATCCATTAGTGATTTTTTTGAGCAGGTTTATCTGAGCAGTGAGTGATGGGACATACTCTCTTCTTGTTAAGGCTGTTAAGATTTGGATAAACAGAGCAGGCACCATTTCCTTCCAAGAGGTCCTCCAGGTGGGGGCTGGAGACAGGGGTTTGGGGACCCAGCAGTCAGCCCTGACCTGCTGCCCAGGGAACAGGCATGTGTCCCCTGGACCTCGAACCTGCAGGGCCACTCCCACCACAGCTCAGGATGGGTCCAGGGGCAGCAGCCCTTGCACCTTCCTTCTCCGCTGGTGCCGAGCGCCCCTGCCAAGCAGCCTGCCACAGACACTGGCACCTGCGCTGCACATGTGGGGTGCATGTGTCCTGCAACTCACCAACAGTGGACATTTTCACAAAAAAATAAATAAATAAATAGAAAAATTCAAGTTAATTAGGCAAAAATACCTCCCTGTCTCTTGCTCAATTTTCTTTTTACTTTTTTAAGTGAGAGGTGGAGAGATAGAGAGACGGACTCCTGCATGCACCCCAACCAAGATCCACCTTGCAATCCCCCTATGAGGGAGATTCTCTTCCCATCTAAGGCTGATGCTCCATTACTTGGCAACTGAGCTATTTCAACACCTGAAGTGGAGGCCATGGAGCCATCCTCAGAGCCTGGGGCCAATTTGTTTGAACCATTCAAGCTATGTCTGTGGGAGGAGAAGAGGGAGGAGAGAGAAGCAGATGGGCACTTCTCCTGTGTGCCCTGACCAGGAATCGAACCCAAGACATCTACACACTGGACTGATGCTTTACCACTGAGCCAACCAGTCAGGGCCTCTAAATTTTCATTTAGACCTAAGGGGACCAGACGCTTTCTTTGAGCGAGCCTTGCTGGTCGGCACCATTGTACAGATTCACTGTTTTATACCCAAAATGCTCCCCTGGAAGAGACAGAATGTCAGGGCTCCTACGCACACATGAAACTGGAGACACTCTCATGTGGATGAACCACATCTGTGTTCTGAGACGTGAATGGGCCTCATGCCACACACCCAAGTTTCTTTTGGTGGGTTTGGCCTTTTCTTTGTGTTGGTAAGAGCTCTTTACATGTGAGGGTTAACACTCAGGGTCACGGCTAGCCCTGACTCTCTAGCTTTGTGGGGGTGGGGGCACCCGCAGAGGCTCATGGGCACATGGGCCACCATCTGTCTCGGCCCCTGGTTTCTTCGAGCTGTGACCCACCACAGCCATCTGGGGTGTCATCCCATGGGAAACTTCGCCTTTCCCATGTCCCCTATAGTGACCTGTCATGGTCAGAGCCTATAGAAAGAATACCCTAAGTCACGTCCCATGAAGGATGGAATGGTCAGCAGTGAGGTTTACACAGGTCATTTCTGGGAGCGGGGCAGATGTGTCCTGTGCTCTTTTCCCGGGAAGAGAACAGAGCCAGTGCTTGGGGTCTGGAGGACAAGCCATGGCATTGCTATCTCCTCACCCACTCAGCCTCCAGACACAGTGGCTCTGCCGGTGGTGGAGACCCTATACAAGGCCCAAGTCCTCAAACACAATTCACACATTCTTCAAGAACCACATCTGACAAGTTGCAAAGTGCTTGGGGGCCAGTGAGGGAACAAAAGCTCCGCCCTATGCCTGAGGTCGGAGTCCTGTGAGGCCCTGGTTCCTGTGTCTGGACTGAGAAACATGCACTCTCCCCACCCAGTGGCCCCCTGCCTGGGTGACAGACCCAGCTCAGGGCTTCTGCGGACACGAAGGCTAGTACCCGCGGTTCCACTGCCTGGCAGCTGCCATAACGACATAAATCAACAGCGATCAACCAATAGCAATCAATTACTAGTCCAACTTTACAATGTTGCCTTTATACTCTAAACAAATAAACCTGTATGATTCATAATTGACACTTATTCTCTTTACAACATATGTGCACAGGCATGCACATGTGTGTATGTGTGAGTTATGGGTATAGTATGTGCAAATGGACCACACATATTCTGTGTGTTCATGTAGACATGTGTGTATGAGTGTATGTGAAGTGTCTGTATGTATGTAAGTGTGTGTGTGAGTGTATGTGTGTGTAAGCATGTGTGTAAGCATGTGTGTGTGAGCATGTGTGTGCATATAAGCATGTGTGTGTACCTTACCAAATAAAGTAAGCAGTTATGGTACAAATCGTTTGGCAACTCCTTCTATTTTTGGATCAGTTTAAATTCACTTTACTGAAGTATAATAAAAAATAATAAAATGTACCCACTTTAAAAGCGTAGTTCAGGAGTTTTGCCCCAGAGGTCCCTCGCCCTGCCCTCTCCCCTCCTCCCACCCCCCCATCCTCCCCCACTTCTGTCCCTGTCACCCTATCCCTGGCCCCCCACTGCAGGCAGGCACAGACCTGCTTCCTGTCCCTGCAGCCCAGACTCATCTTTCCTGAGTTTAACGCAAACTGACTCATACCCCATGTGCTCCATGCCTGGCTCCTCTCACGCGCATATTTTCAAGCGTGCTGTTTCCACAGAAGTTCTTCTGGGATTTGAGCTACATTCACATGGACCCTGCAGCCCAGCCACGCAACAGGAAGTCTCAGCAGTGTCAAGAGTCTGATCCATGAACATTGTCCTTCCCTTTACCTTGGTGTTGTTTAGATTTCTGTCCTCACTGCACTGCGGTTGTCGGTGATGTATCTTGTACATATTTTCTTTCCTTTATTCTTATATACATCTCATTTCTGATGTTATTATAAATGGTTTGGTTTTTGTTTTGTTTTTTAAGTTGTTAACGTAATCCTTGTTTGATGTGTCCATTTCTAGCTCACTGGTGGCCCTGTCCTAGTCACATTTTGACCCAGAAAATTGCATTAAACTCTCTGCCATGGATGGACAGTCACCAGGCCCTGGGGCAGCCCGGGCACTACTGGACACACACCGTACCATCACAGCCAGGATCCGAGGAGACTGACCTCTCCCCACAGCCCCCACTAAGCCCTGCCTGCCTTGCTGCCTACTGTCACCCCCACCTTTGCTGACTCTCAGCTACACACACACCAGCACTTCTATCCACTCTGACCACATGAGCCAGCTCAGCTCCAGGCCCCACCTTCTACCTCTACCGACTGTGGTGGACAACGTCCCTGGCAGACTCCTAATACGTATAGAGACTCATGTGTTCCTATCGTGGATGCTGCTCACAGTACAGATCCCGTTTCACCTTCCTCGAGCTGACAGCAATTAAACCCCACATCTTCCTCAACCTTTTAACACTCCCTAAGCATTGTGTGTATTTAGTAATTCCCCCACTGATGGAAGCTGCACTACCCCAGGAGGTCTGTTCATCAGGGGTCGTGACACCTATGACCGTGGAATGAAGGTGGGCACCTTATAGTATCATCTACCCATCACACGGCCACACGAGAGTGAGCCAGGAACCAGAGGTTCTTCACGGAGATGAGCAACTCTCTGGACCTGGATCCACAGCAGTGAACGAGGGGTGCTTGCATGTCCGAGGCAGCCTGGCTGGGAACATCCTCACCTCACACACCAGGAAAACACCGTTATGCCTATGGGCTGACCCGAAATTAGACTCACAAGTGCCACACATGCGCTCCCCCCATGCTGAAATGCTGCCCTAAGTTTGTGGGGGGCTGGCTCCTGGAGTGAATACAAGGATGGAAGAGGCCTGTAAGTGGTCTCAGAACTGTGCCAGCTGGACCTCTCTAACTGCCCCTGTAGTCGGAGGGCTCCTGCAATTCAGAGAAGGACCCTGACTTAAAGGGACAATCAGCTTTTCCTGGAGGACACGGCCAGCACTCCGGGTCCCTACCGGGCCCTTCAGACAACAGTGACTTGCCACAGGGTGCCTCCTAACCAACGCTCACAGGGCCGTGATGTCTTCCCCGTGGTCACTGGCTCCCCCTTCTCGTTCTTCAAAGAACACTCACCAACCTCCCTGGGCAGCCATGCGGAAGACAACAGGAGAGCCCGCGGAATTCACTTGTATTCATGGCATCCACAATTTAAAACAAAAAGAGGAGAAAAGAAGAGAATACACAATTCACGAGTGTAGGTCTGGTTAAAATTTATTGCTTGTGATGGGAAAAGCTTTTAATTAGGAATCAACTCTTCCATCTTGAGAACCAGGGCAGGCCTGGGACACGAGGCCTGCATTCTCTCTGTAACAATCTTGAAGAGATATAACTTTGGTAGGAAATACATCAAAAAAAATTAACAGGAATTGTCTGTCTCTGGGCAGCCAAGTTACGGATGATTTATTTTTAATTTTATGCTTTGCGTATTTCAATGTTTTCAAACCCTCTTTAATGAGCTCTTTTTTTTTTTTTAAGTTTTATAATAAAGGCATGTTTTAAAGCAAGGATAAGTCAAAGTGGAGGGCTCTTAATTAAAAACTCCCTGTGCCTAGGTGAGGCTGCTAACTTTGTCATGTGCACATTTCTCGCTGGGGCCTCACAAAAGCAGGACTCTCTCCAACTTGGCAACCTGAGTGTGCATTTTGACTTTGAGAGAAAGGTGTGCTCCCTCCCCTAAACTCAAAAGGAGAGCCCTAAGCCTGGGGCCAGGGGCCTCAAGTGCCATGGAGGAACCAACCCCACAGGCCTCTCCAGCTATAGGTGCCTCCCCTGGGAAAGGCAGGGCAAGACCAGAGGGAAGGGTGCTGATATAGCATGAGTGTTTGTGTCCCTCAAAACCTATATGTCAATGCCCTGGCTGGTAGGCTCAGGGGTAGAGCATAGAACATCGGCCCAGCGTATGGACGTCCCGGGTTCAATTCCTGGTCAAGGCACATGGGAGAAGTGCCTATCTGCTTCTCCACGCCTCTTCTCCCCCTTTTCTCTCTCTCTCTCTCTCTTTTCTTCCTTCAGCCATGGCTCAGTTGGAGCAAGTTGGCCCCGAGCACTGAGGATGACTCCATGGCCTCCGCCTCAGGCTCTAAGAAGAGCACTATTGCTGATAAAGAGAGCAACGCCCCAGAAGGACAGAGCATTGCCCCTTAGTGGGTTTGCTGGGTGGATCCCAGTTGGAGCACATGCGGGAGTCTCTTCTGCCTTCCCGCTTCTCACTTAAGAAAAAAATTTTTTTTAATGTTTTAGTTTAGAAAACACATATCAAAACCTACCCCCAGGTGATGGCATTAGGAAGGGGGCCACCAGGGGTTTGTTCGGTCATGGGGACAGAGCCCATGGGACTAAGTGCCTTCACAGAGGACACAAAGCTCTCTCCCTCCCCCCCCCCCACACTGGCTCTGCAGGGCCGTGACTGCACATCCAGCCCCCAGAGCTGGAAGAAACACAGGCTTCTGCCCATGAGCCGCCCAAGTGATGTGTGTTGTCACGGGAACCCCAGTGGACCTCCATCTCACCACCTCAGGGGAGGCCGCGCCCCCCACACTCCACGCTCCCGGTCCATGGCCATGTCCAGAGCAGTGTTCCCACCTCAGACAGGTACCACCCGACTGAGCCCGCAGACTCTGTGGGGCCTGCCAGCTCTAGACTGCCACCCTCCCCTGGGGACCGTGGTTCAAAGTTTCCCCCCACTGCTCTGCCACCGGCCTTGGACGAAAGAACATCTATGGAGACCTTCCACTCATACAGTGACCTCCTCCTCCATCACATGTTGACACCACCCGTGGTCACACCATCACCACCCCTGGTTGACATCAGGCTCTCTGTGGTCCTGCCCTAGACATGAGCTCCCGGGACTGACAGCATGGCACTGGCCAGGCCCCACCAGAGCTGCCTCGGAGGCCTCCAGCCCTAATAACGGCTGGCTGGGTCGGGACGGGCTGTCAGGAAGGAGATGAAACGGTGAGGACAGCCAGCACCGTGCCAGAGTCACTGACACTCAGCAGTGACGGGGCTTGTGTCCTCGGGAGGCTGTTCCCAGGAGGCCCAGGACCGACCAGGCAAGAGTGTCCACTCTGCGGTCTCCCGTTTCCCAGTCAGAGATGTCCAGCCACCCCACAGACTGCCTGGAGGGCTCAGGACCAGTCAGTAGGGGGTTGTCCATAAAGGAAGTGTCAGGAGGGCTGGGGGTCACCCCCCTGTGACTCAGCTCCTTCTCCCCTGCCCCATGGTTCCCCATTCCCATTGCTGAGTGGGTCATTGGGTGCTGAGGAGAGGTCAGCCCTGCCCCACCCCTGATGCCCTGGGTCCCCCTGACGGCTGGTTGGCAGGGTGCACATTGCCCCTGAATGCCCTGAGATGAATCAGCATTGTGACCAGTAGACTTTGCTCCAGGCCATCGCAAACAGTGAGAATTCATTTGTCCCCACAAATCATTTCCAGCACGTGGTCGGCGTGGCACACGGAGATTCTGCAATATGATTGCAGCATACACATTCGGGAAACGCTCTGGTGATAAAGCAACAGCCTTTATCTCTGAATATAAGCCTGCTCCCGCATAAAAATTTAAGGAGAAATGAAAACTTAAATATTGAAGTCCTTCACAAGTTAAGATTCAAACGCATTCAAGTCCAAAGGAATTACATCAGCCGCCTCGATTCTGAGCTCAACCCAACAGCGGGCTCCTGTTTGCTGCTCCACTCCAGCTGCAGGTCTGTGATGCCCAGGGGCAGTGAACTTTCCTTCAGACCCACAGTGGGGCTCACCTGGAGGTGGTGGCCTGCCCTCCGGCCCTGGGGGCTCTGACACCCACACCAGTCCTGTCATGGGCCCAGCCTGGCCACGGACTCTTCCAGGACTGTGGAGCTGCTGAGCGTGCCCAGTCTGACAGACAAGTGCTCAGAAGAAAGCTCTCTCTGCCTTACAGATCCTTCTGAGCAGAAGAGCCATGCCTGCAGGGAGGGTGAGCCTGACACGTAAGGGGAAGGGGGGGGGGCAGCCCCTCCATGTGAAGTTATCAGAGCCATGCCTGCAGGGAGGGTGAGCCTGACACGTAAGGGGAAGGGGAGGGGGCAGCCCCTCCATGTGAAGTTATCAGATGTTCAGCACACGCCACATGTCCGTTCATCAGGTGCCATCCTCTCACAAAGACTTGGGAGAAGGGAGATTATGATCATCAGGTGGGCCGGGTTGGGGACAGCAGGGTGTGGGTGTGTTTGCTGGCAGGGACCCCATGACAAAGACCCACAAGCAGGGGCTTAAATAACAGACATTTATTTCTCACCGTCCCGAAGGCTAGAGGTCCCAGACCCCGATGTCAGCAGGGCTGGGTCCCCTGAAGCCCCTTTCCTTAGCGTTCCAACGTGTCTCCTGCCTGTGTCCTCACCAAGCTGCCCCTCTGTACATGCCTGTGTCCCAATCTCTTCCTATAAAGACACAGCCGTGCTAGCTCAAGGCCCACCTTAGTGACCTCATTTACTCAACCACCTCTGTAAAGACCCATCTCTGCACACACTCATGTTCTGAGGGGCTGTCTGCGTACTGTCTGAATTTGGGGTCCACAGTTCAGCCCCTGCGGTGGTGGCAGGGTTGACGGTCAGAGTGCAGGATGGAGTGTTTGCTGGAAAGGAAAGGCAAAAGGGTGGGGGGCTCACTGTGGGCAGCTTCTGACCCCCGGCCTCCCAGCCGACAGTGACCACACAGTCAGGACTCTCACCTGAGATGACAAAGGTGGGCAGACAGATGGGGCTGTGGTCTCAGCTGCTTTGTTCTCCCTCTGGAGGCCAGGGTGGGGGAGGCAGGTGAAGGGTATCCCCAGCAACGTGCTCAAATGCAGACTCACAGAGTGTACACAACACGAGTAGAAAGACGTCCTGTGCTGCCCTTCAGTGGACCCCGGTGCCCCTAGGACCAGGACAGTTGTGGGTCCTGTCAGGGGGTCGGGCTGCACGTGCACTGGATCTGAATCTGCAAAGCACCGCTTCTTACCTGTTCCCAGGCCTGACCTCCCACAAAGACCCTCAGCGCAGAGGGAGACCACTCATCTGCTGCGTTAGGAGGTGGAACAGGCTCTTGGCGGGGTCACTCACGTGGTCCCTGCCCAGGTGCCCAGTGTGAACGCCACCCCGCACACACCTGAAGCAGAAACTGCCTCCTTGAGAGACAGCTGTTCAGGAACTTTCCACCGTTCCCATTAATTCTGGAAGAGGAACCCCTGTTTCCCAGCCCTGTTCGTTATGTAAACAAAGTGGTTAATTAGACAATTTGTTGAGCTATTTAAACCGCATTCTGCTTTAAAAGAACAAGCGATCACAATGTAAAAATCACGCGTCTCTAATGTCAACTAATTCTCCCGTCATATTTTTGGAAAAATGGAGTCATATAATTTATTAATACGCTCCTCTAATTCCATTCATAAATTAGTCATTGCCTCTCGGCTCACAGCTGACTGATGGGAAAGGTTGTGTGGCTGCTGAACATGAGGCTCGCTCCCTGCCGTCCTGGAGAGATCGGGGACAGAGTGACATCGACGGCTTCCAGCCGCTCGGGGATGTTATAGAAGTTACTTGTGCAGCTGGGGCGGAGAGCTGTCCCCGTGAGCATCGTGTGGTCTGTGGGAAGTGTTGCTCACATGGTAGCTGGATGGTCCAACTTGTAAATACTGACTAACCCAAGAAGAGCGGGCAAGAGCTGAGAGGGCGTTTCTCTGCAGGACAAGCACTGGGCTGAGTGGTCATTACCATCACCACAGCCAGACAGAGAGCCCTGCAGACTGAGACCAGGCCAAGGAAGGAGGGACGGGGCAGGAGCGCCTGAAACCACACACCCCAGATTCCTGGGGACGCTCTGAGCAGGTGGGCCCAGACAAAGATGGCACAGAGGCTCCGCCTCCAGGAGAGACAGCAGGAGGGAAGAAACAACTCTGTTCTATTAACTGAGTCCTGCCTGTGGCTGGGTTCTCAGAGGCCAGAATCCCCAACTCCAGCCCACGTGGCCACCCTGCCCGACCCTCCCGACTGGGGACAGGCCTGAGCCACAGGATGGAGGAGGGTCCCAGGTCAGAGCAGGTGTTCTCCAGGCCCGATCATCTCATGGACCCGGCCAGCGTATGTCCTTGCACCAAACACAAGGCTCAGGGCTTCCAGCACATCCCGACCCTGTCCCTGCAGCACGTGTGAGAAGGCCTCACCTGTCAGCCCTCAAGCTCCTGCAGACGCATCTGGGCTGGACAGCAACTCAGGACCAGCCCAGGGGTAGCCTCCATGCAGACTGGGAGGTCTCTGAGAGACAGAGGTCATCAGAGAACCATCCAGTGGGAAACAGAGCAAAACTCCAGTATCCCCCAAGGAGCCAGCTGCAGACAATCATATCTGAGAGGCACTAACTCCTGGTTTACATGTTTACTTGATTTAAGTTAGGCTCCTCAAATCCCTAAGTCAACAGTGGAGTCTGCACATTGTTGCATAAGAAAGGAAGCTCAGCATCAATGGAAACGACCTTCCATGTGCACCCGCGGTGGCACGGCGCCATCTGCAGGGATGCAGGGCTGCCTGCGGGTCCGGCTCACAGCCCTCTGTCTACTCTAGGTAACCGAACCAGGCAATTCCACAAAAGGGCAAGCAGGGCAGCCACGACTCAGGAAGCTCTCCCATGACGTGCGTTCTGCAGAATTCGGTTCCATTGCCATTGGAGACACAGTGCCTGGTGATGGGCTGCAGGTCTGGGACTGTTTAAGAAATGGGCGTGATGTCATTCAGCTGTGTGTGGGTCCTCACAGTGGGAACGCAGGCCTCCAAGTCACAAGGGTTTCAGTCACAGGAAGAACTGTCTCGGCTCTGGGGTTTGCAGCTTGGCATACCGGGCCTGGGCCATGCAGACGGTGGACCTTTGCTTGAGGAAGACTACCCCCTGCAGGTGACCCGGCCAAGGCCCACGGCTGGGACAGGATCCACTGCCCACAGGTCCCATCTGCTCTTCTCTGTCCCTGGCCTCATGGCTCCCTCTGCTCTTTCTTCTTTCCCCTGCTTGTTCCTTTTTCCAAACTTCCTCTAACACATGTGGGGTGCTGAGCACAGGGCTCTGGGGAGACAGAGAGGAAATGATTTGCAGGGAGGTGGGGCTTTTATCCTCAGAATCTGTGAGCTGGTCCAGACACGGGGCCTGTAAAGACACAGAAGAGAATTCTTCAGATTTGAGAAAAGGGAGTAATGACTGATGACTGGACCCTATTCCTACATTAATTTTTCAAAAACTGATAGCAACTCTTGTTTGCTCTTCTGTTTTGGTAAATGAATCTTTTTCTCCTTGTGTAAAGTTAGTTCAGGTATGAAGATGGCATGGCTTCCTAAACAGTGCTGTGGGATCTTCTAAGGCAGGTCACTGAAGATAATTCAGATATTTCCCCATCCACTCACCGATCCATCCATCCATCCATCCATCTATCCATCTGTCCATCCACCTGCCTATTCATCCATCTACCACCTACTCAATCATCTGTCCATCCATGATCTGATTATTCATCTATCATTCATTCATCCATCCACTCAACTATCCAGCTGTCCATCCAAACATGCATCCATCCACCTCTTCATCCATTTACCTATCTACCTGTCCATCCATCCATTTAAATATTCATCCATTTATTATCTATTCATTAATTTATTCACTTGTCCCTTCATCTATTCAAGCATCCATCATCCATTCCAACATTCATTTATCCATCCACCCATTTAAACATTCATTCATCCACCCATTCATATATGCCTATCCATGCACTGATTCTAAAAAAACACAGAGTGATTGAGTTTGGAGTGACAAATGGGACTCAAGGAGACCCTGCATTTACGGTCTTTGTGGGGCATGGGTGGAAGCTCTGGGCCTAGAGTCAGACAGATCCAAATTCAAATCCTCTCTTGGCTATCAGAGGACTGGCCTTCAGCAGATAGCACAAAGTCTCTGAGCCCCAGTGCCCACATTTCCAAATGAGGACAATGAATTACCTTCCAAGCATCATTGAAAGGATTCCAGGAGACAGTGCAGGGCTGGGCATGCAGGTAGGATATGCACAGATGGGTCATATTCAGCCACACTCAGCCATCTCCTCTGCAGGCTCCTGACCTCTGCTGCCCCCCCTCCTGGCCACACTTCCCTGGCCTGACCAGGAGATGACCAGTGTGGCCAAGCAAGGAGGGGGCACAAGGCCTCACCTACTTGTCAACACTCAGCTTGAATAGTACCCACTGGAGATATCTCTACTTTCCCCGCCCACCCACGGGCATCTCTAGTTCCCCTGTTGAGGGGAGGACAAAAGCAAGAATGACCAGCGCAGCAGCAAGAAGGTAACACCAGGCAGGGGACGGGGCTGCCAGGCATCGTGTCATGAATCAGACCACTGTCTCCTAGAGTCCACATGGCAGCAAAACTAGGTCTCATCACTGTCCCCATTCACACACGGGGACCATGAACAAGGCAGCCTGGGTCTCACTGTGCACACGTGAGCATGAGGAGGGCCCGGACCGAAAGGGCTCCCAAGTCCTGTCCCTACCAGGACTCAGTAAGTGGTGAGCTTTCTGGTTGCTTGAATCATTTGACCTCAGTCAGGGGAGCCACCAAGTTTACAGGGAAGGACACAGAGCTGGAACAACTAGGGGCCAGCCTCCATCAGTAGCCACCATCTACTCCTGAAACAAAAGAGCAAACAAGGATGACCCGTCCAGTCACCAGGCTGCACCGGCAGTGAGGCCAGCCAGGGCTAGGGGAGACAGGAGGCCAGACAAAGGCTGTGTCCAGACAGGGGAGAGCATCCTCGACAGGCCTTCCCGGCACAGGCCGCCGGAGAGACCCCCCTGTCCGATCTCTGCATGGTATACTGACCGTGTTGGTGTTCAGCCACACTCAGCCACTGGGTTAGGGGCAATTCTGGCTGAGGAGAGGCAGAGTGTTCTGACAGCCTCCCCACCACTAGAGTCTCCCTGTGCACCTGTCCCAAGGTTGCGGAGCCCCTCCCGGCATATGGGGTGAACTCCAGGCTCCAGCCCTCATTCCTGCCACACAGCTTCTGCACCCTGAACCCCTCGGGCCCCTTAGAGAACCACCACCCTGACTGGGTGTGTCCTCGCCTGTCCCCAGGAGGAAAACCTCTCTGAGTCCGCAGACAGGAGTCACAGGTCTGCACTCCATGGTCCCTGTTCTTTGGGGGCTCTGCCTGAGATGGGCCTGGTGGGAGGGGGACAGAGGGACTTTGGTGACAAGATCTGAGACACAGGACCACCCTCATCCAGGCCAGGAATCCCAGTGGCTATACCTCCCATTGTAGTTCCCACAGACTCCAGACGGTGACCGTCCCTGCGAGACTCTGACCGCTCCCCTCTCTTCCTTCCCTGGGCACCTGCGCCCCACCAAGGACTCACCCATCTGGGCCCCCAGGGAGCGGTGTTCCCCAGCCGGGTGGTTCTGGCCCCCATCCTCAACCTTGCCGGCAGCACAATGGGCCAGGAACTCTGGGCTCAGACACCATAAAACGGGAAAAATAAACACTCAAAGGTTAAGGGAGGCAATATCAGTCTTGAGGAGCAAATTCTTTTTCATTTTGCCAAATGGCTCTATATATTACCCACTGAGAATTTATTTGAATCTCTAGTGGTTTGAAACTTTTTCCATTTCCCTATTTATTAAAAAACTCAATTCCCGACCCGAGTGGCTCAAAGCTCACAGGTCAAGCTCATATTTTCTCTTCATAATTCTCTCTGAGCCCACGGGAGTGGGGGGTGCCAGGCTCCCTGAACCCCCACCCTGGCATCAGGACCCTCTGCAGGGCCAGCGGCCCTTTGGTCCGCACACCGTCTGGGCCCCACCTCCAGGTGAGCAGGCAGGGCTGCCTGAGTTCCGGGATCCTCCCCATTTCTGGCCCTCTGCACCCTGTCCTGGACCACCAGGCTGGTCGTGAGCTCCTATAGATGTTGGGTGTTGGGTCTGTGGGCATGTGGTCACATGTTCTGAGCAGCTGTAGAAACACTGGTGGACGCAGTCCTGCCTCCACTCCGTGAGCAGGCACTGTCTTCAACACCCCCGTTACAGCAACACAGAGGAAGCACAGAGAGTCTATGACTTGCCCAAAGCCACACAGCTCTTTAGCAGCAGACTGGTTGCAGAACCAGCCTCTGGTCACCCCCTGACCTGCCCCTGGGTGGGCAGCCGATGGGTGAGCTCAGGCAGGAGGCAAAGACTGAGTCATCACCATGCATGCTGGGAACCATTCCAAAGATCAGACAGGAGGGGGACACCTGGGGTGAGTGAGACCACAAATGCTCTCATGAGACGTGGCCTGAGGGATGAGGGGTGAGGCATCAGCTTTCCGGGAAAAGTCTTCAGACAGCCCCAGACAACAGGAAGACCCTGGAGGGAGAGAAGTCTGCAGGGTCCTCAGGCCATTGGAAGCAAGTAACGGGGGATCCAGGGAAGGGCAGGGGACTTGGGGGGACGTCGGTATCTGGGGCATGGAGGGAGGGGAAGCGCAGGGAGACAGGGTCCTGCTGGGAAGACAGCCAAGACAGCTGCTGGCCCAAGCAGAAAACAAGGCGTTGGGGTTTTAATAAATTGAAAACAAAACTTTAAGCTCCAGTCCTGGGGGTAAACTTTCCTCAGCATTAATTTCTGAGATAAACGATCTTGAAATGGTTTGGCCATCTCGTCTGGGCCCAGGGCTCCTTTGATTAGAAGCTTTCATCTAAATGGACCTGACGTCTGAATGGCAGTCCATTCCAGCCGCATTGACATCTGCCTGCGCCCGTGGTTTATGGGGAAAGTATGAGTTCCTGGCCGACAGCGTCGCTCAAATTGAGCTGTATTCTCGGTGAAATTGGATGAGGCGCTGAGCTTAGCGGGTTTAGGAAGAAGCCGGATGTTGGGGCTGTCATGGGAGGGGCCGCGTGGGTCCTGGGGGAAGGAAAGCCCAGGGGTACGGTCTGGGAGCACTGGAACGCTTGCGTGGGTACACAGGCACCTACCTGCCCCAAAGTGCAAAGTCACCCACAGAGCCTCACACCTCACGGGGGGTGGGAGGTTAATGGGGGTACTGTGCAGACACCATTTTCCTTAAGAGCACACTTCCCTCCTTTGAAAGAAGCCAGTCACCAGCCAGCAAAAATGTCACGAGTCTGAACAAAAGCTGGTGCACGGCACCCACCAGCAGGTTAACAAGGGTCTGGGTGACCATGCTGCCCCAGCCCGGGGTGGACTGCCCAGGGCAGGGGTACCCCAGGGTCCTCCTCTGCCACCCCCAGGAGGTACAGGCTATATTGTCCCCAGGGGAACACACATGACCCCACAAAGACTCGACCTCGAGTAGGGACGTAATGGAGTACATAGTGTGAAGTTCACACCTGAAACTTATGTAATGTTACTGACCAATGTCACCCCAATATATTCTTTGAAAGACCACTGAAAATGGAAGCCAGTAATCCCTTAAACTTAAAAGCATTAACACACAACCGTTGGAAAATGTTAGATTTTATTACAAAAAAAATTAAACACTTCTACTTTCTTAAAAAAAAAAAAACTAAATAATTGAAAAGACAAATGAAAGTGGTGGGGTGGGGAGGTCCTTCTGTGAGCCTCAGAGCTCCCAACTCCTCTGCAAGGAGCTTGGACAGATGTCACCAGAACCAGACAGCCAGTGTCAGTCCCCCTGCCCCTGCCCCTGCCCCCTCCCCAGGCTTGGAGGAAGAGCCATGTTTCTACTCAGTTGGGCTGTGGAGCCCTCTGTCCCTCAGGAGAAAGGAGGCAGCCACTTCCCTGCAGGGCAAGAAAGCAAGGAAGGGACACAGGCCCTGCCCTGGGGTGGGGGCGGAGCCCCAGGTCGACCACCCACAGACAGCAGGCCACTCAGCAAGGAAGGGACACAGGCCCTGCCCTGGGGTGGGGGCGGAGCCCCAGGTCGACCACCCACAGACAGCAGGCCACTCAGCAAGGAAGGGACACAGGCCCTGCCCTGGGGTGGGGGCGGAGCCCCAGGTCGACCACCCACAGACAGCAGGCCACTCAGCAAGGAAGGGACACAGGCCCTGCCCTGGGGTGGGGGCGGAGCCCCAGGTCGACCACCCACAGACAGCAGGCCACTCAGCAAGGAAGGGACACAGGCCCTGCCCTGGGGTGGGGGCGGAGCCCCAGGTCAACCACCCACAGACAGCAGGCCACTCAGCAAGGAAGGGACACAGGCCCTGCCCTGGGGTGGGGGCGGAGCCCCAGGTCGACCACCCACAGACAGCAGGCCACTCAGCAACGCAGAGTCCCAGCCTTCCAGTCCTCGTCTCTGCAAAAACCCCCAATCCAGGACTGTTCACTTTTTTTGTAATAAAATCTAGCATTGTCTAACTTTGGGATTTCATCAATGTTTGAGGGGGCTGTTTGTTTTTTTAGAGAGAGAGAAAGAGAGGAAGGTAGAGAGATGAGCAGCATCAACTCAGAGTTGCGGCACTTTAGTTGTTCATTGATTGTTTCTCAGATGTCCCAGCTGAGCCAGTGACCCCTTGCTCAAGCTAGTGACATCAAGCTGATCAACCCATGCTCAAGCCAGTGGCCTCAGGTTTAGAACCGGGAACCTCAGCATTCCAGGTCGACCCCTGTGCCAGGTCGACAACTGTGCTACCACAGGTCAGGTTCATCAATGCTTTTAAGTGCAGGTTTTCCCAAGAGTGTGTACTCAGACCCATAACCTCTCCTCTGGGTTGACTGACCACTTGACCTTGAATGACCTTGGGTTTGTAACTCACAGCCCCCACCCAACTTCTCACCTGTGACGTGGGGTCCAGGCACCAGAGAACTTAAGGGGGCAGTGGCACAAGTCTGGGAGCCCTGAGTGCAGCAGCAAGTTTGGCCCCTGTCATTGGGGTGGAGCCCCCTTCCCTGGAGCTTCAGGGAGGGCACCCCTGACCCTCACTCTGCCCACTGATTCCAGGCCGGGGCTCCAGGCAGAGAGGCCATGTACATGAGCCCTGCACCCCAGCACCTCTCAAGGTGAAGGTCTGCTTGGAGAGAGGCCTCGCACCTGTCACCCGGGGCTTAGCTACTCTGCTGTGAGGGGGTCTCAACTAGACTCAGGTCCCAGACCCTTCTCCAACCCCCAATACCAACACAGGTTCCCAGAGGGAGGGGTGTCTGCCCTCAGGGAGGGATCAGCTAATGCCACTCCAGAGGTCAAGCCTGGCCCCAGGCACTTCAGTTCCATGATCACTTAAATGACGTGTCCCCCACCCCACTGCGAACACAGGCCAGATTCCAGTTACCAGGTGCACGAGCTGTAACTGCATACAGCACATACCCCCTTGCTCACTCTCCAGCCCCCCAAATCCCTGAAAAAGCAGATGCACCTCATGGCTGGTGCCCCACCTCTCACTGCTGTCAGAGTTGGCCCCTCGGTCCCCACACACACAGCAAAGCAGTCGGTTGTGCTTCCCCCTTGTCTCCCAGTGATGAACTCACAGGACACTTTACAAAAACAAAGCAGCAGACAAGGAACAGGGCCCCCAGGACGCAAGCATAGCAAACAGACAAGGATGAGGGCCCGGAAGGGAAATTAGAGCCAGTGTTCGTGAGGTTGCAGAGGGGGCAGCGGGCCATTGGGAGGGGGACACGGTGCCACCAGAGATGCAGGATGAGCAGCCAGAGAACCAGGTGCAGGCGACTTCCCGACAAGCGAGAGGAAGGGGGCCGCAGCGAAGATGCCCCAGGGAAGTGACACCAGCGAAGAGCCTGACATTAAAGCAATGCTCAGAGGCACTTTCCGACACTGGAAGAGCAGGGGATGCCGTGTTGGGAACTGACCCACACAGAGAAAGGCGTGTGTCCACTCTCCAGGCACCGAGTGACGGGGCAGAAGGCCGGTGCCCTTCCCACTGCTCTTGATGGGCCTTTTATTAATAGATGAGCCACTTTAATTCCCCATGTTTCCAGTGCTTTAAATTACAAGGTTCTGTCACCTTTCCTAGTTTTTCCTCTCTTTGTGTGCTATAACCAACAGTAAGAAGGTTTTTAATGTTTTTCCAGAAGGTTTAAAGATCACTTTGTGTGGTTTTTCCTTGCACGGACACTTTTAAGGTGCACTACCCCATGCCGGGCTCTGGGTTTCCCATTTGAGCCTTACAGGCAAACTTAGCAGGATCTTTACTGCTCCCAATGTAAACAGGAAGAAACTGGGGCATGAGGGGGCTAAGGAATGGGCTGCAGTTGGCACTGGAAATCCAGGGGACACTCCAGACATGCCAAGATTTCACCTGCTACCTGTCCGAGTAGAGACACCCACAGCACCCATGTCCGGGTGCACCAACAGTGTGGAGATTCAGGCTCACCTCTGACAAGTGTCCCAAGCTCCGGACCCTGAGTTCATTTTCTGTACTGTAGCGCCTGCCCTTGATCCTCAGCTCGCCATAGAATTGGCACACCTTCATCCAAAACAAAGATATAACAGCACAGATCTCTGAGGCACACCTCTGGAGACCTCCACCCTCCACTCCATGCTGCCAGGAACACAGGCCATAGAATCACCAGAAAAACTGGCCAATGACTCAATGTTTAGAACTTGGAGACAGCTCCTGATTCTTTGAGAAGTGAGTTAGCAGTTGAGTTCTTTGGTTGGCCTTCTGCATCAGAACCATAACTTCTTAGAATTGTCCAAGTCCTAGACGCATGCCTGGGCACGGTCAGGACCATCTGAGACAGAGGCTGCAGCACCTTCTTCCGGCTACCTGAAGGACCGAGCCAGCCTCCACAATGGAGTTACTCTCTCAGCTCTGTAGTTAATTGAAAGTTCAGGAAATCAGCCCTGACTGGCTGGCTCAGTGTTAGAACATCGGCCAGTGTATGGATGTCCCAGGTTCAATTCCTGATCAAGACACACAAGAGAAGCAACTATCTGCTTCTCCACCCCACCCTCTCTCTTTCTCCTTCCATGCAGCCATAGCTCAATTGGAACGAGTTGGCCCCAGACACTGAGGATGGCTCCATGACCTCCGCCTCAAGTGCTAAGAAGAGTTCAGTTGCTGAGCAATGGAGCAATGCCCCAGATGGGCAGAGCATCGCCCCCTAGTGGACTTTCCATGTGAATCCTGGTGGGGGCACATGCAGGAGTCTGTCTCCCCACCTCCCCACTTCTCACTTAAGAAAATTAAAAATAAAGAAGAAAGGTCAAGAAATTAAAATTTAATTAAAGTAAGAATATGCCATATATATATATATGGCATATATATACACACACACACACATATATATACACATATATGTGTGTGTGTGTGTGTGTGTGTGTGTATGTGTATAATACATCTTGTTTCAAATGTCCAGGTCACTATGAAGTGGAAAGACTGTGCGTCACTTCACTTTCGTTTTCCCTATGTCCTCCCTCATTCTCCAGGCGTGGGACCCTCTCATTTCCATCCCCAGTCATCCCACCCATTAATCTGACTTGTTCGAGGATGGCTTGCATGGTGGATCACGTGTCTAGGTTGGGAGTGAAGAATGCACCGTTAGCGGTGGGCATGGGAGCCACAGTCTGTGGACAGCCCCGTCCGCCTGGGAATCTGAGCGGCTGCCGTGAGCAGGTGTAACTAGACAGCCACCCAGTAATGATTCAAGCCAGCTCTTTCCATGGATTTCAGAATGAGTGATCGATCCCTTTGATAGAATTTAAAGACAAGGAGAAGAGCTTATTAAATCAAGTTATGCCTCTGCCATTGTGCAGGTGTACCAGGCGCCCTTGCACCCTCCCTTCATCCCTGTCGTTTCCTGCCCTCCACCCCCAGGATGCTTCCCGAGGCTGCCCTGCCACACCTGCCTCTGCCTGCGGGTCCCCCAACTTCCTTTCTGTCTTCCCTTCTGCTGACGCCCCTGGAACGTAGCCTGTCTGCTCCCGCAACTTCTGAGACAAGGTCCCCAGAAGTAGGCACTGATGGCACAGCCCAGTCCGTTTGGGCGTAACTGAAGGTCAGTGAGTGGCCTGAGGCAAGGAACTGGGTCCCAAGCACACAGGGCCCTTACCTGACATCCTTGCTCAGGTGTGCGGGTGCAGAGTGAGAAGCCGCCAGAAGGTGGCGCCCACGGAGTTTCTCTGTGGGGAAGAGGCCAGGCCAGATGGGGGATGGGACCAGGAGTCCAGCACCCTCACAGTGCCCTCCTGCTTCAACAGGGCAAGTCCAGTCCCAGACACATGAAGAGTCAACCACGTGCAGGTGACCCATGGGGATAGAGGGGCAGCTGCTGGATTGACTGGTCCTCTCCAGACTCACCTCAGAAGATCCCTGGCTATTGTCGTCTAAAACCAGCCCAGCATCTGTGGGTTCCGCCTCACCTCGGCGCAGGAGTGTGCTTCCCAGACACCACACAGTCCCCTGCACAGGAACAAGGATACGTCCACCAGCCCATGCAGCCTGCCTTTCCCACACCCTAGGGCACAGTGACTATGAACACTTGTCTCCCTTAGAACACTCCCAGCAGGTGGGGTGGCTCAGAAATAAAGCTGAGCCCCTTGGCCATGGTCCTTCCAGTCCCGGGAAACCTCCCCACCTTCATCACCTGCCAGCTCAGGCTGCCCACCTCCCAGATCCCTGTCTTCTCTCCCTCTCAGTATGTGGAATTAATCAGACATGTACTGGCATAGACGGCCCATCCCAGAGCACCCAGAGGGCGACTGGTCCCCTTCCCCTCCTTCCTTGATACCGGGGCTCATTAAAATGCACTCAGTTTATTGAGAGATATTGGAGAGGAAGATCGTACGTAATCTGTTCATTCATCATCTTTGCTTTCATCAGGGACACTTTCTGGGCTCCCGCAGATAATCGGAGGGAGGTTTCTTACAAAAGGGTAGCCTTGACCCCTGCAAGATAGCTTCCCAGGCGCACATCCTAAATGGAGTAGTTAGAACGGAACATCGCAAGGATCCAGCCACTGGACTGAATGAAAATGGAAACATCTGCGCCGAGGCGAGGCGTCATCCCACGCTTGTTGTGATAATCCCGTCTTTCGCATCCATTAACCTTTCCCTGGTGGCCCCCTCGGCCAGCATGATGGATGAGCTCCGCCCAGACGTCTGAGGGTTTGACCTTTATTCAGCTAAAAGCGCGGGGCTCATGGTGTTAAGTGGATGCCACTCCAGGATAAAATTGATCCCAGCATGAGAATCTGTAGAGCCGTCTCAGATAACGTGATGAGGAATGCACTCAGAACTGTGGGCTTGAGGATAAATTAAAACCACACACGCTGAACATCGTTTCCCTACGGAGCTGCTTTAAAGCAGAACCGCCCGTCCCCCACCTCACCTCCTCCAGGGAGGAGCTCTGGTCCCAGAAACCCAGAGGCATTCCACGGACCCAAAGGGAACCCGTCAACTCGCGCTACTCAAGGAACCTCCTGGGAATACTATGGTAGATGTTCATGACTTTGCTCTTCACACAAGAATAAAATTGAACCTGAAAAAGGAACATGAAAATAGGTTTAAAAAAATACATTGACAAGAATTAATGGGCCCTGGCTGGTTGGCTCCGTGGTAGAGTGTTGGCCCAGCATGTGTGTGTCCCTGGTTCGATTCCAGATCAGGGCACACAGGAGAAGCACCCATCTGCTTCTCCACCCCTCTTCCTCCCCAATCTCCCTCTCTTCCTCTTTCACAGCCAGTGGCTCAATTGGTTTGAGTGTTGGCCCCAGGAACTGAAGAGAGCTCAGTTGGTCCTAGCACGTCAGCCTCAGGTACTAAAAATAGCTTGACTGAGTCAAACATTAGCCCCAGAAGAGGGTTGCCAGGTGAATTGTAGTCAGGATGCATGCAGGAGTCTGTCTCACTATCTCCCTTTCTCTCACTTAAGAAAATAAAAAATAAGAAAGAAAAAAAAAGAAAAACAAAAGGGGAGAAATGACAAAAATCTTTAGAGATTTCATATGAGAAAAACTTTTTTTTTTTTTTTTTTTTTTTTTTTTTTTTTTTTTTGGTATTTTTCTGAAGTTGGAAACAGGGAGGCAGACAGATTCCCCGCATGCACCCGACCGGGACCCATCCAGCATGCCCACCAAGGGGCAATGCTCCGCCCATCTAGGGCGTTGCTTTATTGCAACCAGGGCCATTCTAGCCCCTGAGGCAGAGGCCATGGAGCCATCCTCAGCGCCCGGGCCAACCTTTGCTCCAATGGAGCCTTGGCTGTGGGAGGGGAAGAGAGAGACAGAGAGGAAGGAGAGGGGGAGGGGTAGAGAAGCAGATGGGCGCCTCTCCTGTGTGCCCTGGCCAGAAATCGAACCCGGGACTCCTGCATGCCAGGCCAACGCTCTACCACTGAGCCAACTGGCCAGGGCGAGAAAACTTTTTTAGAACAGAGACAAATTACAGTAGCCTGACTTCTTTTAAATTAATACATAGAAATACACAGGGCCTGACCAGGCGGTGGCACAGTGGATGGAGAATTGGACTGGAATGCTGAGGACCCAGGTTTGAGACCCTGAGGTCGCCAGCTTAAGCGCAGGCTCATCTGGTTTGAGCAAAAGCTCACCAGCTAGGACCAAAGGTCGCTGGCTTGAGCAAGGGGTTACTTGGTCTGCTGAAGGCCCGTGGTCAAGGCACATATGAGAAAGCAATCAATGAACAACTAAGGTGTCGCAATGCGCAACGAGAAACTAATGATTGATGCTTCTCATCTCTCCGTTCCTGTCTGTCTATCCCTGTCTATCCCTCACTCTGACTCTCTCTCTGTCTCTGTAAAAAAAGAAAAGAAAAAGAAATACACAGGGGTCACCACCCCTCAATAAAAGAGCAAGTGAGTCACCTTCCCAGGTAACAGTACAGATAGGTCCCCACCCCAGAGAGACACCCTCATCCATGAGGATTTGTTTGATGTCTGTGAATTCAGAAGAGATCAAGACCTCATCTCCACTGCATCCTTCTCTAAAATCATCTGTCTCTCTTAAGCAAAAACAGCTCCTTCTCCAGAGGGTCCCCATCCCCGTCTCCAGCTGTATAGAGAGCCCCTGCCAGGCCCACAGGCCAGGGAGCCTGGCGCTGGGCTTTGCCGCAGGAGGCAGGCTCAGCCCTGATGCCCACTGACAGCATGAAGATATCTTGGATGCATCAGATCATTTTGGTTGCAAGCTGTCCCCGGGCCCAGGCTCCCGACAGCTGCCACATCTGATTAAACCGTGATGCATTGAACTCGACTCAGCAGCCCCGGCCTGTTAGCGCAGGAGATGAGGAAGCCAGTGACCCAGAAAGAACGGCGCCCGGGCCCACTACTCGTTCCCTCACACCCGTCTCTGCAGCGTGAGAGCTGCCTCCCTTTGCAGCTGTGGGGGTTCTGCCGCCATTAGCTATCAAGACGTAGTGGTTCCAAAAATGGGGCATTGTCCTTGGGATCCCATTTCCTTCTGCCTCTGACACCCCAGGAGCACTTTTCTGATCAGAAGCGCTGTCATTCTTTGGGCTCATGACCCTGGCTTCCTGCCTCATGGTTTCAACAGCTCAGCAACAAGCAGAGAAAGGCACCTGCCTCCTCGGCCCAGATGGACAGACATCCCCCTTGCAGAACGGGGCCCAGGAACCCCTCCTCAACCTGGGAGCCCACCCGGCTTGCCAATCTTCTGCCTCTTTCAGAGGGTGGCAGAGGAGTTGAGCTGTGTCCTACATGTGCCTGCTGGGTCAAAGTCGTGGCCAGGCCAGTCCAGAATGCATGATCCTGAGGCTGCAGCAGGCAGAAGCTGGGGAGGCCTGCAGGGCCAGCAGGGCCCGGAGTCATCAGCAGCTGGGGACTCCACATCCAGAGCCCCAGAGGATGCCTCTCAGAATGTGAGGGCACATCAAGCAGCCCGGCAGAGGGAACTGAGCCTGAAGTACCCTCCCCCAGTGCAGCTGAGCTGCACCCCAGAGACAGAGCTGCCTGGTGGAAAGGGAAGGTGGTGCTGGTTCCAGGGAAGACAACGGCCAGCTGCTCTGAAGGCAGCCCCGCAGGGCTCACCGTCCACCTCCTGCCCCCTCCTGGTTCCTGGCTCTCAGCAAGTGACCAGTAGCTGTGTGCTGAGTGTGCATGACCAACTCAGAGTCCTGTGCAATGGGCCGCTCCTCCTTGTTGGATCGTGCTGGCCAGACAGGGAGCCTGGGTCTCCAAGAAAGATGAGTGGAGCTGGAGCTTCTGCACACGCATGCATGCCAGACGGCCCTCTGGAGGCTCCGGGTAAATGAAGAGTGGAATGGTGGAGAAGCTGACGAGTCCCCATGTAGCCAACAGCACAACCTGCTGAGTCTGCACTCACAGAGGAGAGAAGGAGCTCTGCTTGTGACTATTCCTAACGAGGACAAGGTGAGTGAGCACTGAGGGGCTTGGGGTGCATGGACATTCAGACCTAAGCTGCTGGGCAGACACAGGATGGACATCACCACCTTTCCAGCAATCTGAGCTCCAGGGAAGCCAAGATCACTGATGTCCCTCCACCCTCCAGCAGATGTGGCCAAAGGAACGCCAACAGTGAGTACAGCCAGCTAGGAGTTGAAGAGTATGGGGGGGGGGGGGTGTAAAGGTCCTCCCAATATCTATGTCCACCTAGACCCTGAGAATGTGGCCTTATTTAGAAACAGGGTCTTTGCAGATGTCATTAATTAAGCATCTCATGGGGAGGTCATGCTGGACTTGGGCTGGGCCTATGTCCAATGACATGTGTCCCTGTAACAGACAGCAGAGCAGGTGCAGGAAGCACATGATGGCAGAGGCCAAGATTGGGGCAATGCAGCCACACACCCAGGGATGCGAGCACTGTGGGCAGGCAAAGGCTAGGAGAGGCAGGAAAGAACGTCCCCCGGGCCTTTGAGGGAGCACGCTCTGTGACACCATGACTGTGGACTCCTGGCTCCAGAACCTGGAGAGAATAGATTTCTGTTGTTTGGAGCCTCCCCTGTCTGTGACAACTCGTCATGGAGACTCCAGGGGACTCACAGAGAGCAGGGCAGCATCCACCTAGATGGCATCTTAGGTCCACCTGACCGAGTCAGCGTCGTTCCCAGCTGGCCCATCCCGGCCATCACAGATCTGGCTAAACTGCTCAGGACGGCAGACAACACATGGCAGAAAGAAGCCATTTCATAGACAAAAGAAATACAGGACTTGGAGGCAGGGAGAGACACCAAGATCCCAAGAAACGCTTTATAAGTGAGAAGGTGAGTTTGGGTAGATTTGAGCTTTCAGCAGGGCTGCTGTGGCCAGAAAGCAGGAGCTCTATTTTTTCTGAAATATGAACCCCTGACCACAACCATTATGCTCTAGCCGGGCATTAACACGTACCCACAAATTCCATCAATCCCCTTGCGCATGTGTCTACTTAACAACCCACACAACTTGTCAAAATCCCTTTCAGATGAGTTTGCAGAAGAAAGAGGGTCTGGGACTCTGAATCGGGTGCTCACACGCAGCACCCTGTGAGTCTGACACTCAGAGGGACCCTGTGACGCTGTCTCTCCTCTGGCTTCATCAGTCTCCCGCAAGGAGCCCGGGCAGGACCTCCTTCCGAATGTAACTCCACAGCTCTGTCTTCTTGGTGTGCTCAGGGTCAGCTCCACAGTCATCACCGCAAGGGTCTGAGGCTGTCAGGAGACCTCCCCTGAAACAAGGAGAGGAAGTCCATCTCCACACAGGAGATCGATGGCGACGTGTGTGAGGGGAATGAGAAAATGAGACCCAGCTGAATATTAAATCACCAACATGCAGGTGAGTCGATGAGCCATCATCGCGGCTACTATGGAGAACCGGCTTTGCAAAATTACACATCCTTCCATGTCACCGGTCCACAGTCAGCTACGCACCGCCGAGGTCGGGCTGAGCCAGCTGACACAGATGTCGCTATGCACGACACAGTCACGCATCCATCACAGCTGACATAAGCAGAGAGGCCACTGGGGGAGGACAGGAAGTTAGGACTGTTTGATAACACCAGACCCACAGTTCTGGGAAGTGTGGAGGAGTTACCCCACTCCAGTCAGAAAGAGGAGGGTGGGGATTCCTGCTGGGGTGTGTAGCTGAACAGGTATACCCTAACTAAATCATAATGGCGCCCCATTCACAGCAGCCTCACAACTGTGAGACCTCGAGAACAAGGTAAGGGCAGCTGGGGACCTAGAGGAATTGGCCTGCGGAGCCTCCCTGGGGCACTTACGTGACCGAGGCAGAGCCCACGCTGGTGTCCTCCCCCTAGCCACCACCACACACTTTGGTTCCAGGTGGCTCAACACCATGCATCCCCTAACCAGTGAGTGTGACTGTTTCCCGTCGGGTCAGTCCCAGAACACCGTCCTCATGTTGGAATCAAAGAAGATATGGGAGCTTTAAAATGTCCCCCCAGCCCACGGAGCTTCTCTCCTGTACAATGTCCCCTGTTCTACACATCATCCTGTCTCCACCAGTGTCCCTGCCTGCAGCCATTCCCCTGGCCCCCAAAACCACCAGGACCACAGTTGTCAAATGACTTCCCCAAGGCATCCTCAGCTGTTCCCACTGCCCAAGGCCCTTGCTGCTCCCTACAACATCTGCCCATTCCACAAACACAGGAGACACATTGGCCTGTTCACTCCTTCTTCCCTCGCTCTCTGCAAGGTCCTTAAGAAAGCCAGGGCACTCTCAGGGTGCTCAGCCACCTCCAGCCCCCTCAGAGGGCCTGTGCCCAGCCCTGCCCCATGGGGCAAAGTCACTCATCATTGGGAAGGGCTCTCCTTTCTGTGTTCACAGACCTCTGGCTGAGAGCACATTCTAGAACCTTGCACTAAGAGCCAAGAGCCTCATCTACAACCAGCCAGGCGCATGGGGGAGGCAGGGCGCGGGGGAGGGCGCCCAAAGACCGGTGGGGCTCCTCCAGCACAACACGATGCCCATGCACAAATCCCCTGAGGAGCCACGCCACATATAGTTCGTGTGTGACGCCCTGGGCATCGTGTGCAAAGTGACAGTGTGGCTGCTGGTGCTGAGCACCAGCGTGATGGTGCTGCTCAAGCTGCTGCCTCCCTGGGGCACGGCCTACATGCCTGGTGCGCGGTACGTTCTTTCACCTGCTGGCCTCCCTGGTGCTGGTAGCACACGCACAGACCATGCTCACCGACCCCGGCTCCCTGCTCGTGGGCGCGCAGACTGGCCCGGGCTACGGGGCCCCCAATCCCGGTTGTCAGTTTTGCGGCACTGTGCAGGCGGCACACGTGCACCACTGCCTCGTGTGCAGGCACTGCATCAGCGAGCTGGACCACTACTGCCCCTGGGTCAACAACTGTGTGGGCAAGGACAACCGCAAGTACTTCCTGCTGTTCGCGCTGTACCTGGCGCTGGCAGGGCTGCACGTGCTGCTGCTGTTGGGCTGGCCCGTCCTGAGGGGGTACATGCATAGCCAGTGGGACCTGCTCAGTGCCGTGGAGCCCGGTGGTTCCCTCATCTTCCTCTCCCTGCTGGCCCTCATGGGCTTCCTCCTCGGGTCCCTGATGCTCACCATCCAAATGTATGCCATTTGCACCAACCGATGCAGAAGGGAGAGTGGAGAGCTGGGCAGCAGATCTGCGTGGATAAACTTGAAGGCTATCTTCAACCACCGCCCCTCCCTGGCCTGGATCAACCCCTTTACCTTCCCGGAACCTCAAAGGGCAAGTGGGCCACACAATGTGGTCTGAGGCTCTCCCGTGCAAACTCGGCTACCATCCACTAACACTCCCAACAGGTTTTTAGGGAGGAAACTTCAAATGACAAACTTCAACAACAAGCCACCTTTGTTCTGTGTCCACAACCAGACCAGTATGGCAGGCCATTTAAAAGCCCCGGATTGGATTCTCTTCTAGACAGAAAGTGGGGCTTTGAACCACTGAGATTTTGAGTTCATAAGAGTAAGGTCGATGGGTAATGGGGGAAGGTCACATGAGGAACTAGGCCCAGGAACTTTGGCTAGAACCACCCACACCCATGCACACCAGAAGAAACTTCCCAGAAGTCCTTTGGAAGAGAGCGACTGTCTGCCAGCCGGTGAGATTTCGCCATGTCATATCAACTCGCCTCCACCCTAGAGACTCTTTAAATATCCCCCACGTGGTTTCATCCATGCGACTTCTCTGGCCTTTGTCCCTGGGACCAGAGAACCTCGTCGGGCGGGATGCACTGTACTAAATAAAGCTTTTATTATTCCACACTTCGTGGCTACGCCCTTCCTTCTTCCTCAGTGGGGAAAAATACCTTACAATAAGCCCAAGCCCTTTCCTAAAAGGAAGGTAATACATTCTGCTTCCTTTCACCTGTTCATGCTTCTCTGTAGCAAACAGTTAAACCCACAACATCTATGAATAAAGTATCATAAGTTGACCGTGGTGAGTCAGTGCAGAGCCTGTTAACTGTGGTGACTGGACACTGAGGTGCTACCTGAGTGCTCCTCTGGTCTGTTGTGTCCAAGATGCATGGGTTCTTCATCTGGTGTTGAACCATCCTTGTATTCCTGATAGGCCCAGCACCATCATAATGGATTATTTTGTATTATCTGTGGGATTTGATGAGCCAATATTTTATGTAAGGTTTCTGTGTTTATGGTCATCAGTGAAATGAGCCTGTACGTTTCTCTTCTACTTTATAAGCCTAATCTGTTTCCAGCTTCCTCCAGGTCCCACTAGCCACGTAAAATGAGGAGGGTCGCTACTATCTTTTTACTGTTTCCAAATCTGTACAGGATGGGCAGTAACTGTTGCGCGAAAAGGTGGTGGATCTTACCAATCATACCAGCCCAGTTTGGTTTTCTTGTCTGTTTATTGTGAGGTCATTGTAGCTTTATGTGCAGTTTCAAGAAATAATAGAGAGAGCCCGTTTACCCTTTATCCTGTTCCCTCCTGGGTGGTAGGGTAGCATCCTTGCAGGACTGTAGTTCAATGTCACAACCAGGAAATCAGCGTTGAAACAACCCACTGACCTCACTGGGATTTCTCCAATTTTTTATGCACTCATCTCTTCCTACATATGTGGGAGGGAGGTGGGAAGGAGGGGATACTAGGCAATTTTGTCACATGTGAAGGTGTGCATGTGCACCACCACAGACAAGGTGCTGATACAGCCAGCTCCCTACCCCCACCCAGCTCTGGGAAGTGTGGAGGATCAACCACTCCCCAGTCAGAAAGAGGAGGGTAAGGATTCCTGCCAGGGTGAATGGCTAAACAGGACGGCCTAACTAAATCAAAGTGACACCCCATTCACAGCAGTCTCACAACTGTGAGGCCATCATTCTTTGCACCTTTTCCCACAAAGTGTGGGCTCTGTTTCTCTACCCCTTGATTTGGGGCAGCTTATGGCTGTTTGCCAGCAGAATGCAGCAGTACCACTGTGAAGTCCCTGCCTGGGCCCTTAAGCCAGCCCAACCCCCAGCCACGCTGACCGCTGACCACTGATGCATGAGTGTCTGGGTGAGACCCGAAGGACCAGCTGTGAGCCCACCTGACGCTGGCACAGTACACTGTGCACTGGGCTTGTGGCTGCTCTCTGAAGCCACTAAGTTTGCAAGCTGATTTGTTACGCAGCACTTAGGCTACACGCAGGTGCCAGTCTTGGTCACCAGGACACGAGACTACCCCATCAACCTGGGCCACTATTCCCGACCACCCCCCTTCCAACACCTGCCTGATGGATTGATTCCCTGTCTGAGGTGTGTCCTCGGTGCCCTGAAATGACGTTAGCGCCTTAGCAGCCTCAGGGAGGGCAAATGGATCTGGTGGGGGGGGGGGGGTTGTGAGGAACGGGGCAGGTGACAGTGGGGGAAGGGGCTGCTGCTGCTCCCCTAGAATCTGATTTAAATGAGCCTCCTTCTTGTCTCCCACCAAAAAAAGAAAAACCGGCTAAAAACTGGGCAAGGTTTCCGAGTGGACATCTGTCAGAAGCAAAGGGCCAAAAAACCCAATTAGGAGCATCTCTGGATGCCGCAAAAAATGCATCTCCTTTCATCACAGAAATAATGAAGTTTTCCATATTCCTGCCCAAAGATGGTGGTGGTTCCCAAAAGTGCCCATGGCCAGATGGACAGCTCCACTCTCCGCAGGGTCCCAGGAGAGCTCTGTGGGCTGGCACCCGTGAATGCAAGTTAGAGGCCTGAATGGTGCCAGCACTGGGGAGACAGCCGAGCATATCCACCCAGGACCCCTGCCCCCCTCACTCAGAGCCACCTCGCTGGAGCCGTCCCAGCCTTCCTGTCACCTGGCTGTTCTGGGGCCACTTTGTTAGCGAGAGCAAGTGTCCTGGTCTCAGCACAGCTGATGCAGAGGCCGCCGCGGACTAGAGGAGCAAGAGGTCACCTCCTCTGTAACTTGATTTTATCTCTTCTTAACCAATGTTCTTCCCAGCCAGCTACCGAGCAGACACCCCTCTGCCGGTGCCTCCCTCACACAAGGACAAGAACACAGGCAGGCATATGTGTGCACACATGAACACACATGCAGACACAGGCACAAGCAGAGGCACAGCCATCTGTGACCGATATGACCACACTGGTGGGATGGGAGCCGGCCCAACCTCCCCTGTGCTGAGAGCCTCCCCGTGCCCCATCCTGCCCCGTGGGCATGGAGGTCACAACCTCACCCCCCAGGCCTGGGAAGCTGGAAGCTGAGAGGCTCATCCTGAGACGGAGGTCTCAGGGGCCTCCTGAGACTCCGCCGAGATGCGGGGACATGGCCGTGCCAAAGCGCTGGACACACTGCCCAAGGCATAAGGGGATGCCATGCTAGGCTATCCTCCAAGCTCCCCCTCCAGGCAGCCTGAGGTTGGGGGGTCACTATGAGACAGGTTCCGGAAGAGGAGGCACCGGGGGTTACACTCGAAGCAGGGGCACTCCGCCCCAGCACAGCCAGGCCCATCTGCCCAGGGCCCAGATGCCCCCATCGTCTCCTTTACCAGAGACCCTGGCCAAAGCATTCAAGACCTCCGCCTTCACCCACCACCACCAGGCTCTGGGGTCTCCACGCCCTTCCTCACCATGTCCCCTCCATGGGAGCATTCCAGCCTGTCCATACCCGGGGCACCCCCTCCGGCAGAATCCCCAAAGCCTAGCCTTCACCTGGTGGGGTAGGGACCTGCAGACAGGTACGTCTCCCTCCACAAAAGTAAATTTTAATGACTTGGCTTTCAGGAAGGTGTCTCATTAGTAAGCACATTAAAGAGGAAATTGATTTCTGGGCAGAAAATGGTAACAAAAGAACTAGCCCACACTGGTGGAAGAGGTATTTCTGAAAAGCCAGAGGGATGGCTTTTAGATGCTTGCTAATGATGCCTCGATTCTGCCAGGGTTGCCCTAACTGCTGGGCCAGTCCCAGTCACAGGGACCCCAGCTCCCTGTCACTCCAGCACTGCGGCCATGGTAGCCCTGGCCTCCACTCCTGTCCTCTCCCCACTCGGCTTGGGGGTGGGGGGTGGCAGGGGACTGGCAAAGACTGCTCGCTGGACTACAGTCTGCAAGTCCACGTTCTCAGACAGACACGGGCCCTCAGCGCTCCAGCCAGGACCTCAAGCTACAGTCAGCGGTCAAGGCCGGCACAGTGGAGACT
The DNA here is from genome assembly GCF_036850995.1 of Saccopteryx leptura. Taxonomy (NCBI): domain Eukaryota; kingdom Metazoa; phylum Chordata; class Mammalia; order Chiroptera; family Emballonuridae; genus Saccopteryx; species Saccopteryx leptura. Next base: position 319,226,924 of record NC_089503.1, read on the forward strand.
TCACTGTGGGCAAGGTGTCAAGAATCAGGGGCCACAACCCCGACTCCACAGAGCAGGGTGGCTCCTCATGACCCTTGGGGCTGAAAGAGCCACTCTGGTCTCACCCTTACCCACCCAACCTGAGCCCTGGCCATGGAGATTAACCAAGAGTCACCAGACACACAGGCACTCACAGGTGCCACGTCCAGGTGCACCTGGACCAGAGCCAACACCCTGAATGAAACTGGGTGACAGCTGGAGCAAGGGCAGTAGGACAGCGGACAGGGCAGGGACACTGCCAGCGTTAGCAGGGCCCGGTGTCCTCCACCTCCTAACTTGGGGCAAGACATTTTGAGTTTCCCAGTGTTTTACCAAAAGCACTGCTACTCATATCACCCTTCTCTGAATCAAGGTGTCTGCTGCTAAAAATCTCAAACTGATATTCAGCAGCCCCTCCCCTCCTCCAACCCCTCTGCTCCACAGAACCCACCTCCTCTCCTTGTCCCCTGGGCCCTAGGACCTCGGGTCTGCCAGTCCCAGCCAGGGTTGTGGCACCAAAGGCGTGTGATGTGTCCTTCCAGACCCTGCAGGGTAGGTGACATGGAGACAAGAAGGGGGAGACTTGTTTCTCATCTGACTTCAAACCCAGGAGAGTTGGGTTTTGTTTTATTATGAAACGCAGAGTGTCCCCACCATCCGGCAGGCCAGGCACAGGCTGAGTGGTTCCTCAGAGAGCTTGGCTGTAAATGAGAACAAATCCAGGAGGGATGGAGAGACCTGGGGGGAGGGCTTCCTGGAGGCAGAGTAACGGTGATGCTCCCAGGTCCTCCCTGCAGCGCAAGCCTGGTGGGGTGGAGTGGGCACGGAGGTCTCCCCAGCCAGCTCACCCTTGAGGCCGGTCCGGAGTCCTCTCTTCTCTGTGCCTCAGGGGGTCACAAGACTTGTGGCCTGTGGTCCGGGTCGCTGGGGTGCCCACAACCACATTTGTAGGAGGGCCTGAGTGACCCAGAGAGTCTGTGTCTGCCAGCCAGCCTGGTACTGCCCACATCCACCCAGGGTGCTCACAGCGCATCATGGCGTCTGTGGCTTCTATGCCTGCTGGGAACCAGGGCCGCTGGAGGGGTCTGGCCAAACTAGTGTGCCCATAACCACTGCAATCAAGCTGGTGGCTCCTCGTGTCACAACTGCCCACCAGAGCCTCACTGCAAAGCCTGTGGCCGCCTCTCTGCTCCTCACTGTCACTGGGGGTGGAGCGCTCTGATGGCCTTGCAGGGGCACCCACAATGCACTTTCACACTCCCGCAGGACTCAGCACTGGTTTCGAGCCTCCTCTTCCTGCTGGACCCCAATTCCCGCACAGCAGCCAGACGGGCCCTGTCTCCCGAGCCTTCGATGTGAGCTGCTCGTGGCACTTGTCTGTCAAGGAGGAACACAGGCGCTAGCAGGCTGCCCCAACCCCACTCTTAGCCGCATGTGCCCCACACTCTCTGTGGAAAGGGGACTGGCCCTGCAGACCACACTGTCCCACACAGGGCCAGGCCCAGCACTGGCAGGGATGGGTCACGCAGTTTCTCCCTTCACCTCCGGGGCAGCTGGACAGGCCACCATGCTCTGCGGGGCACACACGTGTCCTGCTAAGAGTCTAGCCTGGAGGGTGTCTGTCCCGCCCAAGCTGAGCCCCTGGGAGTCACACTCAGTCTGGGAAAAGGACTGAACAACAGCCTTGCACCTCCTGGCCCTCAGCCCGGGGGGGGGGGGGGTTGGTTCTGAGGAAAAAACAAAGGTCATTGGTCACAGCACAACTAGGACCGCCTGGCAGCCTCAGGCCTCCCAGGACACAGAGATGGCATGCCCTTCCTTCCCAGGCCCCGCACTCAGGGGCAGCCTGAACTGCTGATCTGGTCCCAGCTCCCGAGCTGCCGCCCCACCCCGGAGTGTCTGAAGAGACCAGTGTGTGAGGAACGTCCAGCCGAGGGCGGGCCAGGACCTCACAGCAACATTTGATTATGAGTCCTCCCCCCATAAAATCAAATTCCCTTATGCCAGGGGTCTCAAACTCGCGGCCCACCGAACAATTTTGTGCAGCCCGCAGACTAATCCACGAAGTTCAAAATATTTTGGATAAAATTAAGTAAGCCTAGGGGCCTACTTGTATTTTTCATTTCTCTAGCATCCTAGCTAGATATTAGCTTAGTTAACAGCAGTTGTGATGCGAACTACAGTTTCTGGTCGTTTTGTGACACTGAGTAAACTGCATGTACGATTGTGCTTGTTGTACTGATTTTTTTTTTGTTTTCAACTGCAGTGAGAAAAGTGTTGTGTAACAGTTGCCTTTTGTAGACCTAGTGCGGCCCGCCGAACAGCTGTGATCTTGCTCTGCGGCCCACATGCTGAGTTGAGTTTGAGATCCCTGCCTTATGCAGTGTGTGAATTACAGGGAGGGGTGGAGAAGTCCACGTGCTAGCCGCACACCTCCGCTGAGGTCTCTGTTGCACATATTTCTCAGGAGAGGCTGGGCTGCATGTGGCATCTGGCCAAGACAATTTGAAAGGGAGCAACAGTTTAAATGACATTTTCACCTTCAGCAAATGGATGCCTGCCCACTCAGAGTGGGGTGCACTCCTGCCGGGTGATCTGATAGTCCTGTCACAGACAGGTGTCAGCTCTCATTACACCCCAAGGATAAATCCCACTTATCAGCCCTGCTGGCGCCCTGGACCCTAACACCCTCCTTCAGGCTCAGACGCCCCCGCCCCACCCCACTCCCATCTCTGTGAAGTGTCCGTGCCCATAGATGCCATCCGAGTTTCCGTTGCCAAGTACACGTTGGATACAAGAGACATACAGCCAGCCAAAGATTGGGAGCCTGGTGGAGCAGACGCCCTGTGTTACGCCCTGAGTTATAGACGCTGGGGCTCGGGCACCATGCCTGTCTGTGTTCCTGCCTAGAGGTGGGTCCCTGTCACAGAGCAACCTGTGTGGCCCAGGGCTCTCTGAGGTTGGCCAGCTCAGCTGCCTTGCTCGTCACCAGGGCAATGAAAAAAGAAGCACATGTGCAGGGCCCCAAAGAGTAGAGGCAGGGAGGCTGCAGGCAGTGCTCTGGGGTTCAGATTTTGTGGGCATCAGGGACAGCCAGCTGGATGAAGTCCGGCGTCATCCCCTGTCTCCTCCTCGGACTGTGGAGGAGCTGGGTTTGGGGGGCACTTCCTCCCTTACTCCCACTCCCCCCCCCCCGGTGATTCATTCCAACCAGAGACCACCGCATACCACCCACTGAGACATGCAGGGAAAACCATCCCAATGTCCTCCCATCAGCCATGTCACCATTCCTGGGGTCTGGATATGGTGCCCAAGCTGTGTCCAGTGATTCCTCCATGAAGAAGCTTGTGTGTGGGACCCAGGACTCTGGAAACACCATCTTCCCAGGCCTGCCTGTCATCCATCTCTGCTGTCCCTTCAGAGTCACCCAGAAACCCACCTGTCCCATCAGGTGAGCAAGGTGCATGTCTCTCAGTTTGGCCAGCTCCGGTCTGTGAGGTGCATGTTTGTGCAGGAAACAGGCCACCTAGGTGGGAGGCTCGGGTGGCCAGAGCACCTCTACAGGACTGTTGTCTGTTCCCAGGGGAGAGGCTCTGCGGAATCTGAGTCACCTTGTAGCAGGAACACCCGAGTGAACAAGAAAACAGAGGCTGGCATGAGACAGCTGCAGGTAGACACACAGAGCTGACTCAGCTGTGCAGGTAAATGACTTCATGGACTGCGTCTCGGCATCTGTAGCCACACGGGAACAGTGACCCTTCCTCACGAGGTGACTGGAGTGATGACACATGATAACTAGCACCGTGTGGGAGACAAAATGTTTCCCACCAAGTGCCAGCCCCATCCCAAGCTCAGGCCTCTGATCTTGGTTAGAAGAGCTGCATCTGCTGTGAAGTTGGCTCTTGAGGAGCGGGGAGGTCGCTGAGACCCATCAGCTGGTCATACTCTAGCAGGCATCCCCAAACTACGGCCTGCGGGCCGCATGTGGCCCCCTGAAACCATTTATACAGCTCCCGCCACACTTCCGGAAAGGGGCACCTCTTTCACTGGTGGTCAGTGAGAGGAGCACTGTATGTGGCGGCCCCCCAACAGTCTGAGGGAAAGTGAACTGGCCCCCTGTGTAAAAAGTTTGGGGACCCCTGCTCTAAGGCTTGGGACTCTGAATCTGAGAAACAGTTTGAAACCTGGAGCCTGCGGGCAGCTCAGCCACCTGGTCTGAAGTAGCCTTTCTCCACCTCTGTCCTCAGAGCCCACAGGACTGTCCTGGTACTGACTCCCTCCTTCACCCTATGTTCCATGCATTGATAGGGACACTGGTCAGGGCCTCGGGGAGCAGCAAGGGACAGGACCCCATCAGTCTGCCATGAGAACAGGTAATCCTGTCGCATGTGGCTTCCAGCTCTCCAGGTCCAAGATGTGACTTGTCATCTGGGCAACTGAGCTGTCACCCTCCCTACTTCTGAGATGCTTCTCAAAATCATCTGGGCCTTGAAACAAATCCCAGTAAATTTGACAAGACTCAAGTCACACTCAGTAAATTCTACGATCACAGCAAGATTAAGTTTGAAATCAACAGCCAAAAGTTATCTGGGAAATCTTCATGCATTTGGAAACTAAGTGACATGCTTCTAAATAACTCACTGATCGCCCTGGTTGGTGGCTCAGTGGTAGAGCATCGGCCGGCGTATGGACGTCCCAGGTTTGATTCCCAGTCAGGGCACACAGGAGAAGTGACCATCTGCTTTTCCCCCTCACCTTCTCTCTCTTCTCTCCCTCTTCCCCTCCCACAGCCAGTGGCTAGAGTAGTTTGCACATGGCCCTGGGCACTGAGGATGATTCCATTGGAGTGCATCAGCCTCAGACACTAAAAATAGCTCGGTACTCAAGCATCAGCCACAGATGAAGTTGCCAAGTGGATCTTGGTCTGGGTGCATGCAGGAGTCTGCCTCATTATCTCCCCTCCTCTAACCTTAAAAAATAAATAAATAAAGTTAAAAAAAAATAACAAATCAAAGAAGAGTCTTTTCAATGAATGAAAATAAAAATAAAGTGTTTCAAAATTCATGGGATGCAGCTAGAGTTTCCTTTAGAGTAACATTCATAGCACTAAAATCAAACATTAGAAAGTGAAAAAATCTTTCATATCTGTGGCCTTATCTTTCACCTTAAGAAAACAGTAAAAAAACAAACAAAAAAAAAAACCCCAGCATACTAAATTAAAAGTACACAGCAGAAAAGTCTCAAGATCAGAGAAGAAATCAATAAAATAGAAAAAGAAAAATCAATTAAACAAAAGCTGGCTTTGACTTTAAAAAGGTTTCTCAGATGTGACATCAAAAACATTGCTTCTTATTCTCAAAGAACCTTAAAAGAAAAAAGGGATCAGGAAGCTCACGCAGGTCGAGTGCCCACTGCCCTTGTGGGCTGGGCTGCAGGCGCCAGGATAAAGTGCGGTTTTCAAGGCCCTGAGCCCAGCATGTGAGGGATCAGGGTTCTGGGATGGCCTGGGGAAGATGGTCAGCCAGGGTGGTCATTGGCCACCCTCCTCCCCAACTGGCTGGTGCTCGAGGTGGTCGAAGCCCAATGGGCGTGAGCGTCCACAGTCATGGGTGGTTGGGGAGGAGGCACACTGCCGCGCCACTTCATTTTCCACGGAAGTTCAGTAATCCTGTTTCAAACTTCTAATTATCAAAGGATTCATGTGTGAAGGGACGAATTTGGTGTTGTGGCTTATGAAGAGGCATCAGCACGCAGGTTGATGGCCATGCTTGTCTCACTCTCCACCCAGAAGGGCCGAGAACAAGGGACAGAATTAAATGTGTCCACTGCAGTGCCCCAGAGCCGCGTAGCCTCACCACGCTTCGAGTGTCAGCCCGGATCTATGCTGAAACTGGTCTGATGCTGCTCCTTGCACTCCGCAAGTCTCATGGACAAGTCCCTGGGTCACCCTATGTCCCTGGAAGGCTTCTGGTTTATCCTTGGCTGCAGCTGTGGCCGTGAGCCTATGGAGGCGGAGCATCAACCTCCGAGCTCCGCCTGCATTTGTCTCCTTTCATACTTCTGACTAGAGAGGTGTAAGGCATCCCCACCAGAGACAGAGGAGGAGAACCATTAGCTCCCAGCTAGCAGACCCCACTTCCTGCGAAAGGCTCCAGATGCAGTCCTGAGCTCCTCTCCCCCACCCCTCCTTCCAGGGGTGGGGACTGGGCTCAAGGAGGTGGGCCCTTGCTCCCTGGAAGGTCCGAGCAGCATCCAGGCATAGGGAAAAGGTGGCCACATGGAGCTTGGAGGCTGGTGGGGCCCTAAAGCCACACGTGGCCAGGACCAGGAAGATGGTGGGGCCTGAAAAGAAGAGACCTCTGTCTGGAGGGAGGATCAGCTGTTAGTCACCTGTGTGGACTCATGAACAGCCGCAGACAGGACAAGGGCTTCTGTGAGACACCAAGGTGGGCGGAACACAATTTCACTGATGCCCAGATGCACACATTGACACGTTCACACATACACACGTGCATGTCATGCATCACACATGTGCACACATTATGAACAGAGATACACATGTACATACTGCCACATAAACACATATACATATATAATTAAATTCAGAGACACACACACACATAAATACTGACATACAGTACACATATGGGCCTATATGTAATACACACATATGCACACATACACCCACAAAGACACACAAGTACACACATGTACATGACACGCATGTCCACACACAGGTCTGCAGCCTCGGGCCCTTGGAGACACCCAAGGCAGAGCCCCACCTAACAGGCACCCCTGTGTCCACAGAGCTGCTGTCCTCCCCCCAGCCACTCGTCACCACACAGGGACACCATGAACGTGCAGTGACAGAAGGAGATGGTCCTTGTGGATCTCCAAGCCCCTCGCCGGGAGACCCAGGGTTACGTCACCCTCGTCACAGCTGTGTCCACGTCCCAACTTCATTCTGGGAGGGCCCGTCCCCTCCCTGTCAGCCTGCTGGCCTGGGACCCGCCAGGCTGGCAATTTGCTTAGAAGATGGACTCAGGCTGCAGTGACCGAGTGTGTAATTTATTAAAATGGAACAAAATGTGACACTCTGTTGCTTGAACCCAGAACGACACCTGGAAGAGCCTATTTGACACAAATTGAGATTTCAAGGTTTACAGGTTTTGCAAATGAAAACCCCATAGGTTTTCACTAAGGGTGCACTGGTGCCTCTTATATGGTTTGAATTAATCACAAGATAGGGGGAAAGCTTTCTATATTTTGAGGGCCTTTTAAATAAAATCATTCTAAGAAGCCTCCATTCTTTCTAGAGCTATATTAAATGTCCCCCTTGCCCCTCTGAGTGCCCAGAAGGAACTGGGCTGGTTCTCAGGTACAGAGGGTTCCCGTCACCCCTCAGCCCTGCAGGTCTGCACCCTCGAGCCCAGAGCCCTATCGCCCCATAACCAGACTGCCCCTTTCTTCTCCTCCCTCTTCCTTTCTTCCTTCTGGGGAAAATCCATGCTATTAGCCCGACCTGGTTTCTCTCCGAGAATCACTCAGCAGGCAGCCATGCCCCTTAGCAGCTGTCTGTCACAGACATCCCAAACTCAGCAGCTCCCAGCAACAAGGGTCTGGGTCGACTGGTGTTCAGGTCTTAGCCGGGTTTACTCAGCGTCTTGGGTCAGTGAGAGTTGGAACTCACAGTTCTGTGGTTCTGTGGCCATAGCTGGGCTGTCTTCACGTTTGGAGTTGGCTGGAGACAGCTGGTCTAGGATGGCTTGACAAGGACGACTGGACTCCCCCCATTTGCTGCCTCCTCCTCCAGCAGGCTCTGCAAGGTTGGGGGTTCCTCCTGAGGCCTGTCCTTTGAACTGGTGGTTGTCACTGCACTACCGTCTGCTGGCCACAGTGGGTCACCAGTCTAAAGAGTGGGGATACAGAGGCTGTTGCTTTTTAGGGGAAACTTTCCAGCAAGACTCAGAATTCTGGAAAGCTGGCATCCAGCACTGCGGGCAGGACGAAGGAGAGCCCCCTGTTCGCATGCCTGAAGCTAGGAGCAAGGCAGTCCAGCATGAGAGGTCTGACAGGAAGTGGGCTGGTCAGTTCTTTAGCAAGTGGACACAAATGGAGCAGTAGGGAAGGACCTCCAAGGATCAGGTGGTCTGGAAGCTTCTGGAAGATGCAAACTGCCCTGGGCCATGTGCAGGAGGCAGGGGGAGCAGAACCAGGGCCAGGCAGGGCACCCGGAGCAGGGGAAGAGGCTGTCAGGAGGCAGGTGCGGAGGCTCCTAGCGGGGAGTGGCCAGGCAGAGTTTGCAAGATCATGTTTATTCTGAAGTTTACTGGGCATGAGCCATGTGCATTTATCCAGTAGGTTTTCTGCTGATTGTGTGGACCATCTAGGTCCTGCTGTCCATGAACAGCACTTGGCCTCTGGTTCTGCTTCCATTGCTCACAGTGCCTGGTGGGAGCTGGGCCCCGGGGCTAGAGTGCCTGGGTAGAAAGAGATGACAGTGAACTCTGGTGGTGAGGAGAAGAGACAGGGAAGGCGTGGCAGGTGGTCCTGTGCTCTCTGCCGGCTGAGTGCTCAGACGACGGTACCTCACACAGGCGCTCCTTGTAGGACCCGGCATCACCCCAATTAAAGGGGTTTCCTCTGAGCTTCTCCTGCGTGTCACCTTTCACCAGTGAGGGAGCTTGAAATGTTTTCAAATCCTTTATAAATCTGGCTTCTAGGTTCTCACTTAATGTGTTACATGAATGTTATCAGTGTATCTGCTCATGTTAAATGTGATAATATGCCCTGGCCAGTTGGCTTACTGGTAGAGCGTGGATGTCCTAGGTTCGAGTCCTGATCAGGGTACACAGAAGAAGCACCCATCTGCTTCTCCTCCCCTCTCCCTCTTTTTCTCTCCCTCTCTTTCTTTCTCTCTCCTCCCACTGCCATGGCTCAAATGGTTTGAGCAAGTTGACCCAGTGCACTGAGGATGGCTCCATGGCTTCCGCCTCCAGCACTGAAATAGCTTCATTGCCAAGCAATAGAACAGCAGCCCCAGATGGGCAGAGCATCTTCAGGTATGGGGCTTGTGGGGTAGATCCCGTTCCAGGCGCATGTGGGACTCTGTCTCTCTGCCTCCCTGCCACCCCACCTCTCACTTAATAATAAAAAAAATGTGATAATACCTTGCTATGTTTTGTTTATACTCCCCTATGTAGGCCAGGGTCACCCTCAAGGTCTTGGGGCCTATCCCTGACCCAGCACAGAGTGGGGAACTCCTGTCCTGCAGCCCACAGGTGAGGAAGGGGCTCAACTCTACTCTCCCCAGATTGATGATCTCATTGCAAAGACCAAGTCCCAGTGATTGGTTGAGGGAAGCTGAGCATCCGCACAGAGGGGCCGGACTCTGGGGACTCACAGAGGAGGTGGCCAGCCCTGAGGGAGCAAGGTGGGCAAGGTGGGCAGGAGACCCCACCTGTGAGGACTGGTAACCAATTCCGAACCCAGAATACAAGATTACCTGCAGGAGGGGCCCTGGCCGAGGTCCTGACCAGCACCCTCGGGTTGAGACTGGAGTGGCCTAGGAGATGCACACTGGACCGGTTCACAGACGATGGCGCTGGCTGGGATCGGTATGGTCATGAACTCAAGAGCCTAAGGTGTTTCCAGCACAAAAAACAGAGGTGGTTCCGTAAGAACAGAGATGGGGATGTGAGCTCCCATGGCCCTGTCTTGCAGAAACGCGTCCTACATGGGCCCTGGTTCTCCAAGGCCAGAGGGGCCAGGTGGGGTTTGGGACAAGGCACTGTCCAGAGACTGGAAGGACTTGCTGTCTTCACCCACTGTCCTAAAATTACCAAGAAACTCCCGGGTGCTGGCTTCTTTCCCGCTCGGCTGAGGCTTCCACAGGCTTGAGGCAGCCCAGTCTGCAGCCCCGACTGGACAGAGGGGCCCTCTGTGGTACACAAGGAGTCTCAACCTTGTTAGACAAAGACCACAGATGGGCAAACAATGGATGTCTTTGAGCCAGATGGCAGCAAGGGGCACAGCACAGTGACCTTGGGTCCAGCGAGGGAAGGAAGAAGCCAGTTGTGATCAGTTCAATGAGATAAATCATTTTCTGAAACACAGACCTGCTCAGAGACAGACCAGTTGTCCATGTGAAGGAGTGAGCTTCCCATCAGCTCTGTGATATCTCCAGCTGACAGCTCCATTCAAGTTAGACCACAAAGAAATGTGAGTTCTCCTGCGGAGGCATGCAGACCTCCCAGGGCCCTGCAGAGTGACCTCAGGTCGCTGTCCAGGCCGCTGTCCTCCCCCAAAGCCACATTTACTGATGTGTAAAGCCAATCCTGATGCTGGGCCCGCGTCTCTGCCACTGTCACCAGGAATAGTTTGCAGCTGTGAGGACATCCGCTAACAGCTTCCACCAAGCTCCATCATTTATATCCATCCTCTTCCCAAACAGAAATATAAGGAGATGTGTTAGCGATTCTGACTTTCTTTCATAAAACACAGAATGAGGCCAAATGGAAGTCAGCTTCTAAACGATTTCAGATCCGAAAACCAGAGTGCATACCCAGCTGCAAATACCACTCAGAGGAAACCTCTTATTTAAAAAAGAAGAAGAAGAAGAAGAAGAAGAAGAAGAAGAAGAAGAAGAAGAAGAAGAAGAAGAAGAAGAAGAAGAAGAAACTACGTGTTGACAAATTTCTTTGCCTCCCAGAGTCAGTGTTTTACCAGGTTGGGGGGGGGCAGCGCTTGTATCCCACACACTAACTCCACCAACCCCTTGGAGGGCAGGTGTAAGGTAGGGTCACTGGGTCATAGCATCAAGGACACTGACAGAGCAACCCCCACATGCCCGTGCCGAGGCCACAGAGCATGGAGTCTTCTGGACCCCCACAGCCGGGAAAGTAGATCTGTCCTCCCCCCGGGCCACCTGCAAAACCAGCCACCATCCTCAGCTGACAGGAAAACCTCCCTGCCCTCACCCTCCTCAGCCCCCCAGCATCCAGTTCAAGCCACACTGGCATCATTTATGGGCTGACAGGGAGACCTACACACACAGGTGACACTTCCCCCTGCCAGGCAATCCACCTTCTGCCCCCTCACAGGACCTCCCTCAGCTGGTGCCCAAAGCCCGAGAGCCACCTTGTGCTGTGTACCCACCATGGCTCACAGGACTCCTAGGGCCCGGGTCACCTGTGGGCTCCTGCATTTGTCCAGGGTTCATCCTTCATCCTCCTCATTTTCAGGCACCAGGAGGGGCACCTCTGCTCTCGTGTCTATCTGTACTATGGAAGGACCACCCTGTCTTCACTATTCAGCTTTGCAGTAAATTTTGAAATCAAGAAAAATGAGTCCTCCAACATTGTTCTTCTTTATCAAGATGATTTTGGCTATTAAGGGACCCTTAAGATGCTATATGAATTTTAGGCTGGGTTTTTCTTTTTCTACAATAAGATCAGCTTGGATTTTGACAGGGACAGCATTCAACCTGTACATTGATATGGGAACGTTGACATCTTAAAAGTGTTAAATCTTCCAATCCATGAACATAAGCTGTCTTTCCACTTATTTAGATCTAATTTGATTTATTTCAGAAAAAAAAAGTGTGTTAACCCAGATACAAAAGAACAATGGATAAGATTTGCTTAAGGCAAATGTAAACATTTTACTAAAGAAGTTATATGACTGAGATGTGACTACCTACCATATCTGCCCAAGACAAGATGGAAATGGAGTAGTCTGACGTAGCAACTCCCACCTCCCAAAACCAAAGTGGATTACAACCTAATTTTAAGAACCATCATCTGGAAAAACCAACTTTGGACTAAACTAAGAGGACTCTTCAACCAAGGAACACTAAAGAAGGCACACTGAGACTGGTAGGAAAAGTGGAAACGCAGAGAGGGCTGCGACTCGCGTGGTGGGAAGTGAGTTTAGCAGAGAGGGGAGGGTCCTGAGCCCCAGGAACAAAGCCCCAGCCTGCAGCCCCAGAGCCTAGAAGAGGTGTATGGACAGTATTTAGCTGGAAACAAGTCAGGATACTGTTTGTGAGAAAGAGACTGATTTCTCAGACCCAGGATTCTTCTTAAAGGGACCGCGCAGAACACCTCTCTCACAACCACTCACCCGGGGCTCCAGGGGATGGGGAGAGAGGAGAATACCAGAGTAGCAGGAAGAGAGTGTAATCTAGGAGGCACAGGGAGAAGCATTTTGAGAGACAGCCACCCTAACCCCTGGGACGAGTCACTCCCCAAATCTGAAGAGAATATTTCCCCTGGAAACAGCAATACCAGCAAAGGGAAGCAGGACACCAGCCAAATAAGCTCTCCTGCAGCACTCAGAGCAGAGTCACTTAGAAGCAGAGGGAGCTTTCGAACTACAGTAATGAGTCTTAGGGTCTGAGCTGCAGCGCCCCCACCCACATGGCTGAGGGCTTACCAGAGGGCGGGTGGTGGTGGGACATGAAAGCGCGGTTCTGTGGGCAAGGGCAGAAGCTGGCTGGCCACAAGTGAGGCCCAAGTGTGAGCTCGGTCTTGCCCGGCTGGGGAGGAAATGACGTGCAAAAGTGGTCAAGCCCAGCAGCAGGTCACCTGCAATCCAGCCTTCAGGGGAAGGGCAGAAGCCCCAGAAGGGGCTGAGACCTGTCCTTGAGCAATGGCGCAGAAGCGCAGCCTTGCCCCGCCTGCAGAACCAAGGCTTGTGGCCTGACACAGGAGCCAGCTCCTCCCATGGGCGTGGAGCAAAAGTCCAGAACAGGCAGAGTCCCGCAACTGAGTATGGGCACGCAGCCCCACCCAGCCCGTGGAGCCAAGGCTTGCAGCCATCCCACAAGCGGGCTTCTCCTGCAGGGGTGGGACGAAAGCCCAGAATCAGGCAGAGACCCGCAGCTGAGCAAAGGTGCTCACCCCTGCCCTCAGTGCAGAGCATAACCCCACCCATGGGGGCAGGGCGAAGGCCGAGGCTACCAAGGCTTGTACACCCAGCAAGTGATCACAGCCACTCCCATGAAGGAGAGGCAGAAACCACAGAAACAGCCCCAGTGGGCTGGCACCAGCAACGCCCATACCTAAACACCCTAGGCAGCAGCAGCAAAGCGGATTGTGGGCCTGCAGACAGACCACACCTAGGGAACACAGAGGCCACACCCAGTGGCCAAAACCTTCTTTTACACAGACAAAATGAGAAGGCAGAGAAATGCAACACAAATGAATCAAGAGAAATCCCAAGAAAAGGACCTGAATGAGTCAGATATAACCAAATTACCAGATGCAGAGTTTAAAATAACGATTGTTAGGATGCTCAACGATATTAGAAAAACAATAGATGGTCATTATGAACACCTAAATAAAGAGATAGCAAATATAAAAAAGGATATTGAAATAATAAAAAAGAATCAGTCAGAAATGACAAATACAATATCAGAAATGAAGAACACAATGGAAGGAATTAAAAGCAGGATGGATGAAGCTGGGAATCGAATTAGTGAGTTAGAGGACAAGATAAATGAAGGCACAGAAGCAGAGCAGAAAAAAGCAAAAAGACTCAAAAAGTCTGAGGAAACTCTAAGAGAGCTCTGTGACAACATGAAGAGAGATAACATCTGCATCATAGGGGTTCCTGAAGAAGAAGAGAAAGAACAAGGGATAGAGACTTTGTTCAAACATATCATAGCTGAAAACTTCCCTAAATTAAGGCAGGAAAACATCTCACAAGTTCAAGAAGCACAAAGAACTCCATTAAAGAGAAACCCAAAGGAATCTACACCAAGACACATCATAATTAAAATACCAAAGCTAAGTGATAAAGAGAAAATATTAAAAGCTGCTAGAGAAAAAAAAGGCTATCACCTACAAAGGAGCCCCCATAAGGACGACTTCCGACTTCTCAACAGAAACACTTGAGGTCAGAAGGGAATGGCAAGAAATATTCAAAGTAACGCAGAACAAGAGCCTACAACCAAGACTATTTTATCCAGCAAGGCTATCGTTTAAAATTGAAGGAGAAATAAAAAGCTTTCCAGACAAAAAAAAAACTCAAGGAATTCACTACAACCAAACCAATACTGCAAGAAATGTTAAGGGGCCTGTTGTAAACAGATCAAAAGAGAAAAAGAATATAGCAAAAGAAGAATACAGTTTTAAAGAATAAAATGGCAATAAACAACTACATATCAATAATAACCTTAAATGTAAATGGATTAAATGACCCGATCAAAAGACATAGGGTAGCTGCATGGATAAGAAAACAGGACCCATACATATGCTGTCTACAAGAGACACACCTTAAAACAAAAGACGCACACAAAAAGGATGGAAAAAAGTATTTCACACAAATGGAAATGAAAAAAAAGCTGGGGTAGCACTACTTATATCAGACAAAATGGACTTTAAAACAAAGGCTATAGTAAGAGATAAAGAAGGTCACTACATAATGATAAAGGGAGCAATCCAACAGGAAGATATAACAGTTATAAATATCTACGCACCTAATATAGAAGCACCTAAATATATAAAGCAGACTTTGATGGATTTAAAGGGCAAGATCAACAGCAATACTATAATAATAGGGGATTTCAATACCCCACTAACATCACTAGATAGATCTTCAAGAAAGAAAATTAACAAAGAAACAGCAGACTTAAAGGACACACTAGATCAACTCGATTTAATAGATATCCTCAGAACCTTTCACCCTAAAGCAGTAGAATATACATTCTTTTCAAGTGCTCATGGTACATTCTCTAGGATAGATCACGTGTTAGGGCACAAAAGTGGTCTCAACAAATTTAAGAAGATTGAAATCATATTGAGTACTTTCTCTGATCACAATGGCATGAAACTAGAAATCAACCACAATAGAAAAACTGAAAAGTACTCAAACACTTGGAAACTAAATAGCATGTTATTAAATAATGAATGGGTTAACAATGAGATCAAAGAAGAAATTTTAAAAATTCCTAGAAATGAACGATAATGAGCACACATCAACTCAAAATTTATACAACACAGCAAAAGCAGTCCTGAGAGGGAAGTTCATAGCATTACAGGCATACCTTAAGAAGCTAGAAAAAGCTCAAATAAACAACTTAACCCTGCATCTAAAAGAACTAGAAAAATAACAGCAAGTAAAGCCCAGAGGTAGTAAAAAGAAGGAAATAATAAAGATCAGAGCAAAAATAAATGACATAGAGGCTAAAGAAACAATACAGAGGATCAATGAAACCAGGAGCTGGTTCTTTGAAAAGGTAAACAAGATCGATGAACCTTTAACCAGACTCACCAAGAAAAAAAGAGAGAGGACTCAAATAAATAAAATTAGAAATAAAAGTGGAGAAATAACAACTGACACAACAGAAATACAAAATATTGTAAGAAATACTATGAAGAACTGTATGCCAAAAAACTAGACAACCTATATGAAATGGACAAATTCCTTGAAACATACAATCTTCCAAAAATTAATCTGGAAGAATCAGAAAACCTAAACAGACCAATTACAACAAATGAGATGGAAACAGTTATCAAAAAACTCCCCAAAAAGAAAAACCCTGGGCCTGATGGCTTCACAAGTAAATTCTACCAAATATTTAAAGAAGAATTAACTCCTATCCTTCTCAAGCTATTTCAAAAAATTCAAGAGGAAGGAAGACTTCCAAGCTCCTTTTTTGAGGTGAGCATAATTCTGATTCCAAAACCAGGCAAAGACAACACAAAGAAAGAAAATTATAGGCCAATATCCCTGATGAATTTAGATGCTAAAATCCTCAACAAAATATTAGTAAACTGGATCCAGCAATATATAAAAAAAATCATACACCATGATCAAGTGGGGTTTATTCTTGGGAGGCAAGGCTGGTACAATATTCACAAATCAATCAATGTGATTCATTACATAAACAAAAGAAGGAGAAAAACCACATGATAATTTCAATAGATGCAGAAAAAGCATTTGATAAAATCCAGCACCCATTATGATCAAAACTGTCAGCAATGTGGGAATACAGGGAACATACCTCAACATGATAAAGGCCATCTATGACAAATCCACAGCCAACATTATACTCAATGGGAAAAATTAAAAGCAATCCCCTTAAGATCAGGAACAAGGCAAGGGTGCCCCCTTTCACCACTCTTATTCAACATAGTTCTGGAAGTCCTAGCTACAGCAATCAGACAAGAAAAAGAAATAAAAGGTATCCAAATTGGAAAAGAAGAAGTAAAACTATCATTATTTGCAGATGATATGATATTGTATATAGAAAACCCTAAAGTCTCAGTCAAAAAACTGGACCTGATAAATGAATTCAGCAAGGTGGCAGGATATAAAATTAATACTCAGAAATCAGAGGCATTTTTATACACTAACAATGAACTGTCAGAAAAAAATTAAGAAAGCAATCCTCTTCACCATTGCAACAAAAAAATAAAGTACCTAGGAATAAATTTAACCAGGGATATTAAAGACTTATACTCGGAAAATTATAAAACACTGATAAAAGAAATCAGGGAAGATACAAACAAATGGAAGCATATACCACGCTTATGGTTAGGAAGAATAAACATCATTAAAACGTCTATATTACCCAAAGCAATTTATAAATTCAATGCAATACCGATTAAAATACCAATGACTTACTTCAAAGATATAGAACACATATTCCAAAAATTTATATGGAACCAAAAGAGAACACGAATAGCCTCAGCAATCTTGAAAAGGAAGAATAAAGTGGGAGGTATCACACTTCCGGATATCAAGTTATACTACAAGACCATTGTACTCAAAACAGCCTGGTACTGGCATAAGAACAGGCATATAGATCAATGGAACAGAACAGAGAACCCAGAAATAAACCCACACCTTTATGGACAACTGATATTTGACAAAGGAGGTAAGAGCATACAATGGAGTAAAAACAGCCTCTTCAACAAATGGTGTTGGGAAAATTGGACAGCTACTTGCAAAAAAATGAAACTAGACCACCAACTTACACCATTCACAAAAATAAACTCAAAATGGATAAAAAACTTAAATGTAAGCCGTAAAACCATAAGCATCTTAGAAGAAAACATAGGCAGTAAGCTCTCTGACATTTCTCGCAGCAATATATTTGCCGATTTGTCTCCACAGGCAAGTGAAATAAAAGACAGGATAAACAAATGGGACTATATCAAACTAAAAAGCTTTTGCACAGCTAAAGACAGTAAGAACAGAATAAAAAGACAAACTACACAATGGGAGAACATATTTGACAATACGTCTGAATAAGGGGTTAATAACCAAAACTTATAAAGAACTTGTAAAACTCAACACCAGGAAGACAAACAATCTAATCAAAAAATGGGCGAAAGAAATGAATAGACACTTCTCCAAAGAGGACATACAGATGGCCAATAGGCATATGAAAAAATGCTCAACATCACTAATCATTAGAGAAATGCAAATTAAAACCACAATGAGATATCACCTCACACCAGTCAGAATGGCGCTCATCAACAAAACAACACAGAATAAGTGCTGGCGAGGATGTGGAGAAAAGGGAACCCTCCTGCACTGCTGGTGGGAATGCAGACTGGTGCAGCCACTGTGGAAAACATTATGGAGATTCCTCAAAAAATTAAAAATCGAACTGCCTTTTGACCCAGCTATCCCACTTTTAGGAATATACCCCAAGAGCACCATAGTACTGTCTCAAAAGAAGAAATGCACGTTCTCATGTTTATGGCAGCATTGTTCACAATAGCGAAGATCTGGAAACAGCCCAAGTGTCTGTCAGTGGACGAGTGGATTAAAAAGCTTTGGTACATATATACTATGGAATACTACTCAGCCATAAGAAATGATGACATCAGATCATTTACAATAACATGGATGGACCTTGATAACATTATACTGAGCGAAATAAGTAAATCAGAAAAAACTAAGAACTATATAATTCCATACATAGGTGGGACATAAAAATGAGACTCAGAGACATGGACAAGAGTGTGGGGGTTATGGGGTGGGGGGGAGGAGAGGGAGAGGGTTGGGGGAGGGGAGGGGCACAAAGAAAACCAGTTAGAAGGTGACAGAAGACAATTGAACTTTGGGTGATGGGAATGCAGCATAATCAAATGTCAAAATAACCTAGAGATGTTTTCTCTGAACATATGTACCCTGATTTATCAATGTCACCTCATTAAAATTAATTTTAAAAAATAAATAAATAGAGAAGAGAAGAAGAAAAAAAAAGAAAAATAAATAAAAGTAAAGTGTTAAAAAAATTTATTTCATTGTGAGTGTAAGTTTGCATTCTTTTGTTAAATTTACTCCTATTTTATTTTTTGATGCTATTATAAATAGAAGTGTTCCCCTTGTTTCATCTTCAGTTTGTTCATGACTGCTGGATAGAAATAAAATTTATTTTCATGCATCAATATTGCAACCAGCAACCTTGTGGAACTCATGTATTATTAGCTCCAGTGGTTTTTAGTGAATCCCTCAGGCACCTCCAGGAAGTCTCCCAGGCTTGCTTTAGAGGGTGCAGGGGCTCTGATATCCGAGGTCAGGTTCTGTCTCTTCAGGAAGCGCTGCCTACCACTTCCCACATGCAATGCCTTCCTAATGAGTTCAGGCAATCTTCCCTCCTCCCCATGTGGCAGGAGCCAGTGATGTGTGACTGATTCGGTGATGGCACAAGGAGCTAAGCAAACACTGGGTCACAGGGGGCATAGCACTGCCACACACACCTGTTTGTCCCTCATTCACACATTACCTTTTCTTTATTAACTTGCCATAAAGTAGTATACCCCAGACCCCAGCCACATAAAGTCCTCACAGCCCAGGGTACATGTCACATCCTTGGGTTGCGGGGCTCACTGCTTCCCCCAGGCTGGGCACTCCCCCACTGGCACTGGGGCACATGGTGACCCGCCTCAGGAGAGGTGAGCCTGTCCCACCATGCCTGCCTGGCAGCTGGGCATTCACTCTAAATCTCAGAGAAGGCCCAGGGTCCCTGTGGGTCTCAGAGCCCTTCCCAGAAGAAAGAGCCAGACCTCATCTGACCACTGGCACTTCCCAGGAGAACCAAGGCCTGCTGGGGCCAGTGGGGGCTTGTCTGCCCATTTCCTCATCAAGCCAAACAGGACCAGGGAGAGAAAAGACACAGAAAACAAAAGAGAGGCTCCTGGGTTAGAAGCAGTTGTGGGGGTGGGAGCTGTTCCTCCTGGGGGCGGAGGGTCCCGCGTCCACCATAGCTACTTCCACATTCCTGCTTTCACGTCCCAACCAGCATGGCTGGGGACCCGCCCAGACACATATTTTTCACGAGGAGCTTAGACTCTTAATGGGGGGGGGGGGGGTAGTGACATACACAACACACAGAAATCACAGGTCCAAAATCAAGGGAGGATCCCTCCTGCCTCCTCCAGGCCCCTCACAAAGGGTGCAGGATCCCCGTGGACCAGCTCCTTCATGTCCCCGCAATGACTTCAAAATAACCTCAGAGGAACAAGGACAAAGAGCTGGACCTCTGCCTGGCCCCACAGTGGCCTCGCTGCATGACATCCTTTACTCTTCCCAACTACAAAGTGACACAGTAACTTTGTCATCCTCACCTCTGAGGAACACAGAGAGAAATCACCACGGTCCCCAGCCTGGCCCGGCTTCCCCTCCACATCTACCACCAAAGACTGACTGGTCTGAAAATGTGATTTCAAAGATGACCAATAAACACAGCCCGTTGCGACCTGCTTTTCTCCGTAGTGATGACCCTTTACTCTCCTTCTAGTAGTTTTGTTCTGGTGAAGGGCACACAGTGTCTGAGTGTCCATTCTCTCACCCACTGTACTCCACCGCCTTCAGGAGTGACCCCTCAGAACCCATGCCAGGGGCACACCGCACACAAGGGGCCCTGCTGCAATGCTCAGGGGCCAGGAGGAATGACGTGGGGCACTGGCAGCCCCACACACACTGCTGTGAACCCCTCCATGAAGCCCTGACTGTCCCCATGCCCACCACGCCAGCTTCTTGTGCTCCCTCTCCAGGGGTCACTGGGGACCCCATGCTTGGGGCTGCTTCCTACCCAGATTTGGTGCCCCAGACCCCAGCTGGACTGTGGTGGAGATATCACCAGCATGTCCCCGCCTTCAGGGCTGCAGTCTGGGGAAAGGGGAATGTGATTCAGCTCTGAACAGTGACCCCTGCCCTGATGTGGGCCCAGAGGTTGCTCGGGTGAGGGTGGGCTTCCTGAGGAGCCGGGGGCAAAGTGCAGATAGACAAGGAGAATCCTGGCAGGGGCTCTGGCCAGCCATCTTCATCCGAGCCAGGGCCCAGGGTGCAGCCTCTACGTCAGCTCCCTCTTACGCCCCAGAGATGTGGTGCCCTGTTCTCCACACTCCAGGCCCTGCACCTCTGGACCAAACTCCCTGCAGGAGGTGGAGAGGGCTGGAGTTGACCTACCCACCGCCCAGTATTCCCAAACAACCGCAGGGTCTCAGCAGATGCAGACACCACCTGCCACCCCACCCCACCCTGGAAGCAGGTTTCTGCCTACCGTCCCAGCAGGGGGAATCTTTGAATCCACAGCATCCCCTCCCACCCTGAGGGACCCCAGTTGAGAAATCAAACACAAAACACCCCCAGCCTGGGTGCGAAGGCCGCATCACCCCATGAGGCAGGAAAGAGGTGCCTCTACCCTCCACCTGCACTCCCAGCCCAGAGCCTCAGCACCCTAGGTCCCTGCTGTCCTGCTTTGTATTGAGTTGTTAATTAATAACCAACACCATTTCAACATCCAAAGACATGTCTCCATCCTTCACAAAATTATTATTTAAACTTTTCCTGTTGATTGGCTCAGTAGTAGAGTGTCGACCTGGTGTGCAGGAGTCCCGGGTTCGATTCCCGGCCAGAGCACACCGCTTCTCCACCCCTCCCCCTCTCCTTCCTCTCTGTCTCTCTCTTCCCCTCCCGCAGCCAAGGCTCCATTGGAGCAAAGTTGGCCGGGGTGCTGAGGATGGCTCCATGGCCTCTGCCTCAGGTACTAGAATGGCTCTGGTTGCAACAGAGCAATGCCCCAGATGGGCAGAGCATCACCCCCTGGTGGGCATGCCGGGTGGATCCCGGTCAGGATCCAGGCAGACTGTCTGACTGCCTCCCCGTTTCCAACTTCAGAAAAATACAAAAAAATAATAATAAAATAAATAAATAAATAAAAGAAAAATAAAACTTGTTAAACTTTTCCTGTTGAATATTTTATACTTTTCTCCCAAACTTTGGATTCACAAATATGTCAATCTTGGTCTGAGGTTGGGCGCCGTCGCTGGAATGCAGCCGGCAAAGAACGCGCCTGCCACCTGGTGGTCGTGTGAGGATAGTGCTGGCGGCCAGGAAAGGGAACTCAGAGCAAAGGCTGCAGGCAGAAGCAGACAGAGCCCCCCCGCCCCCCCTCCCGCCCTCGGCCGGGCCAGCTCCTTAGACGCTGCAGGAAATGCCCACCACGCGTTACACTCTCTTGAGAGACCTGGGGGGCCAAGTCAGCAGCCCACCCGCCCTCGGCCTCCTTCTGCTGTCCCCCTGGGAACAGGACCCCCCAGGCTCCGGCACTGGGTATGCAAAGCGGGGCTGGAAGGGAGAGTCTTGGGACTACCCCTGAACCCCCACTTCCTGCCGGACCTCTAAGCCCGCTAAGCTTTCTCTGAATGCCCCAGGGCCCAGCGAGGCCCAGGCACAGGACAAGAGCAGAGTCCCGCTGGACATCAGGCTCCCTTCCACCCCCAGACCCCAGCGGAGGCTGTAACTCCGGAGAGGCCCTGACGGGAAGCAGATCTGTGATCTCTGGTCAGGTGACATCAGGTCGGACCAAGCAGTGGGGACGCAGGCAGGGAGCAGGGAATGGAAGGTCTCCAGGCAGAGAGCCACTTGCCCCGGACACTCCAACTCTCCTGAGGAAGTCACCTCAAGTTTCTTCTCCTGCTTATTTTTAGATCAGCTACTTGTCACATCAAGCCAAGATCCTGAGTACCTTTTGGTATCTGTTCTTGCTTTTTTTTTTTTCTTTTTTTTTTTGTGACAGAGACAGAGAGGGACAGACAGACAGGAAAGGAGAGAGATAAGAAACATCAATAATTCTTCATTGAAGCACCTTAATTGTTCATTGATTACTTTCTCATATGTGCCTTGACCTGAGGGCTACAGCAGACTGAGTGACCCCTTGCTCGAGCCAGCAACGTTGGGCTCAAGCTGGTGAGCTTTGCTCAAACCAGATGAGCCTGTGCTCAAACCGGCGACCCCGGAGTCTCGAACCTGGGTCTTCTGTGTTCCAGTCTGACGCTCTATCCACTGCGCCACCACCTGGTCAGGCACTGTTCTTGCTTTTTAATAAAATTTGTTTTTATTAATAAAAACTGCTGCCTACGCATTTCAGTTAAGAAAATCCTCCTTCAACAGACCCAGAGCAAGGCTAGAACTTGTTCTGACAAAAACCCACCTGCAATGGTGACTGCCAAATATTTGGAACAGAGGACAGGCAGGGACCACAAGCCACCCTCCACACGCAGGTGGTAAGTGCATGTCTGCAGGAGGCCAGGCAGGAGCAGGAGCGACCTCAGGGAGCCATCCTTGCCTAGTCCTATAAGCAGCTGGGGCTCAGAAGGCCTAAGACTGGACAGGGGATTCTCTGGCTGTGGTTTCTGAAGGCCTCACAGACTAGAGCAGGTCCCCATGGGCAAGGACTCTGCAGTCTCCAGAAGCCAAGGGCAGAGAAGGAGGAGGGAGCCCTTGCCACCCCCTCCTAGCCCAGGCACAGATATCCCACACTTTGCCATCACTGTGCCCCCAACGAAGTCTGAGGAGCACACCCCAGAAGCGCCCCTCCTTGCTGAGCAGTGAACACAGACGCTGAGCCACTTTGGCACCCCACACCCTGCCATCAGGGCAGGATAATTTGAAAATAACAGGATACTGTCCTAAGAGCTGATGCCCCTGGCAGGCTATGCCCAAGTCCTCCTAGCTCCCTCTGGGGCCGAGCATGCCCACGCCTGCTGGGCACAAGAAAAACCCATCGCCAAGTGGCCGGAGCTCCTTGAAGGGCAGACAGGACTCACACTCAGTCACCCCGCCACTCTCCAAAGCTCACTTGGGTGAGTTTTCCCCCAGAACAAGCATTAGGACCCCACCCTCAGAGGAAGCTGCACGGGGACAGGAAGGATTGGCATGGTGCCAGTCTGCAAGGCGGTTCTGTCCCCAGGAACCAGAAGGTGTGGAGCCAAATGGGGCATACATGAGGGCCACTCAGGCTGGACTGAGGTTAGAGCCAGTGGCTGTCTGGGTTCTGGGTGGTGGGCAGCTGAAAATTCAGGCAGACCGGTGGGTGGAAGCAGGATGGACCCTGGACACCATCCAGAGGCAACAACAAGCCTGGTGACCCTGACAAAAAGAGGGCCATGTCCCAGACAGCTCAGCCCACAGGACCCTCCAGGGTCAGGGTTCTCCCTGCCCACCCAGGCTCCCCCAAGAAGAGGCTGTCCTTCTGATCAGCCAGGCTCTGTACAAGCTGGAAGGAGGATCTGAGCCTTGGAAAGGCAGCCTCAGATCACCCTCAAATCTGCCTTGGAGAATTTTCCTGTAGCCTTAGTTTGGGGGGATTTCTGGGGGGAGGGTGTTCTTGTTTGGTTTTTTATTTGGAATTTTGTAGTAGTTTTATTCACAATTGTCCAAACTTGGAAGCAACCAAGATGTCCCTCAGTAGGTGGGTGGATAAAGAAACTGTGGTCCATCCAGACCATGGAATATTATCCGGCAATAAAAGGAAATGAGCCATCAAACCCTGAAACGACATAGAGGAACCTTCAGTGCATATTGCAAAGTAAAAGAAGCCAGTCTGAGAAATCTGCATGCCATGTGATCCCAACCCTGTGACGTTCTGGAAAATGTAGGCTTCATTTCAAGCAACATCTCTTGGTGAAATTATCTTCACATGCTTGGAAATGCCAGAGATTGTCAGATGTGTGGGTTTATACTTGTCATGGAACTGGGGAAATTTGAGGCCACTGTTTCTTCAAAACATAGACCAACATCAAACAATGACAAGGAGGCGGAGCTGTTAGATGTCTCTGACGTTGCTGGTGGGGACAGACTGGCACTTGTCATGAAGCCAACCACACTTGTCCCATTGTCTGTCACCCGGTCCCAGGTATGTTGGCCCAGGAGACAAGAGAAGACACGCCCTCTAGGTGGTCTGTGTGTGGAAGTGACAGCCACTGGAGACAGCCCCAAACTGATGAATGGACAAAAAAATCCCAGCATCCCAGCAATAGAGCATAATGCACTATCTGCATTACATAGAATTTATAACATTATCACATGGGATCTTTCCTCTGTAGCCTGCTGGTGCAATAAGGGACTACATTTACCAATCACAGAAGGCAGAACCGGTCGTGCATGACTTGGATGAATCCTGCTGTGCCACATCTCAGTGTGGTCCTTTTGTACATCACTGGGCTTGAGTCACTAATATTCTGTTGAGGATTTTTCTGCGCTCATGAGAAATGTTGGTCTGCGGCACTCTCTTCTGTTAATGTGTTTGTCTTAGGAGTGTTAGGAGAATGTGGCCTCATCAAATCAGTTTTGAAAGGTTCCTCCCACTTCCATGTTCTGGGACAGATTGTACAGAATGGGTACAATTTCTCCTTAAATTATGTTTGTTAGAATTCATCACTCAAGTCATCTGGGCCTGGTTTCTCTGTTTTGGAAGGCTGTTGATTACTGATTCAATGTCTTTCATGGATAAGAGGCCTTTTCAGGTTGTTTTTTGGTAAGTTGTGTCGCTCAAGAAAGTGGCCCGTTTCATCTAACTTTTCAAGTTTGTGGCACAGAGTTTATCATATCACTTTATTATCCTTTCAAAACATCCATGGGATCTGTAGTGATGGCCCGTCTTTCTGATATTGGTCATTTGTGTTCTCTCTGTCTCTCTCTTTCTTTTTTTCTAGAGATCTTTTCTTTCTTCTTCTGGCTGTGGGTTTGTTGATTTCATTGCTCTTTCAGAGATTGATAGCTTTTACTTTGACCAATTCTGTGTACTGTTTTTTCTGTTTCCACTTTCATGAACTTCTGCTGTTCTTACTATTTCTCTTCTGTTCACTGTGAACTTAATTTGCTCTAAGAAGAGCAGAACAATTTATCCTAGTCTCTCTTTCCTAATATATGCATTCTAATAATTCCCTGTGAGCACAGCTTTTGCTACATCCCACCAGTTTTAAACACTTGTGGCCTCGCCAGTTGGCTCAGCAGTAGAGCATCAACCCAGTGTGTGGAAGTTCCAGGTTCTATTCCTCATCAGGGCATACAGGAGAGGCAACCATCTGATTCTCCCCCCTCTGCCTTCCTCTCCTCTCTCTCTTTTTCTCTCTCCTCCTTCCACAGCCATGGCTCAACTGATTCGAGCACATCGGCCCCGGGTGCTGAGGATGGCTCCATGAAACCTCCACCTCAGGAACTAAAAATAGTTCAGTTGTGAGCATGGCCCCAGATGGGCAGAACATTGACCCCAGATGGGAGTTGCCGGGTGGATCCCAGTCAGAGCTCATGCAGTAGTCCGTCTCTATGTCTCCCATCCTCTCACTTCAAAAAAAAAAAAACAACTTGCATGTCCATTGTCATTTAGTTCAAAATACTTCATTTCTTTTGAGACTTTTCTTTGACTCAGGTATTGTTTATTCTCCCAGTACTTGGGGATTTTCCAGCTCCGTTCCCTGTCACCTCCATTCTCATTTACTTCCATTGTGTCTGAGAGCAGATTTTGTATGATGTCACCATTTTAAATTTGTTAAAGAGTGTTTGTGGCCTAGAATGCTGTCTGTCTGGGTGACTGCTCATGTAAGCGGGAGAAGGGCACATGTTCCACAGGATGAAGCCATCTGTATGTGTCCATTCTGTCTGGTGGACTGATAGGGTGGTGGAGTTCAACTGTCTTCATCATTTTCTCCAGCTGGGTCTTTCATTGACAACAGAGGGCGCTGCGGCCTCCAGTGGTAACAAAGGGTTTGGTCCACCTTTCTCTGCCCTCTATCAGGTTTTACCTCGCGTATTTCAATGCTCTGTTGTTAGACACACACTCATCGACATTTGCCAGAGAAGGAGGGGACAGCACTCTAGGGAGAGGCCACAGGAAGGGCCAAGGCCCGGAGGTTTGGTGGGGAGGGAGAAGAGGCTGGACGGGCAGTTGGGCAAACCCAGCAGGGGATGTCTTGGCCTCCCCTCACCAGAGTGCATGCAGAGCCAGAGCTGTGGGGCTCAGACCGGTGGGTGTGAGGCTCACCTGAAGAGGCATGGCAGGTGCACGCTAGGGTGGTCCCACTGCCCACATCCTGGTGTCCGTGCCTTTTCATGGCACCTTCCCCATGAATAGGGGAGGGTATGACTGGCTTGTTACCAGGAGAACAGGGTAAGAGTGATAGGTGCACATGACTACATCCTGGAGGACTGTGACCCCATTTTGTTGAAAGAGTAAAGCAGCCACACTGGGGAGCACCGCACACCGGACCCAAAGGCCACAGTCTGACAACCAAGTTGTTGTACCAACAACTTGAATGAGCATAGACACCAATCCTCCCCCAGCCAAGCTTTCCATGAGACCGCTGCCCTGCTGCCAGCTTGACCGCACCACATGTGGCTTAAGCAGAGGGCCCAGCCAGCAAGCTGGACCCCTGCACACAGAAACTACGTGATATGAAACATGCATGGCCCTAGCCGTTCACTGTCTTTGTAGTTTCTGTCTCTCAGCAAAGGATAATGAACAGCAGCTCGTACATGGTCTCAGGGCCCAGCACGCCAGCCCAATGGCATTTGGGAAGCTTTGCAGCCAGGTCCAAAAGACAACGTAGCCAACGCTTCTCATAGCTGCTCCATACCCACAGACCAAGAGCTGCGGTACGTGAGCTCATTCCTGAGAGCTGGGGGGAGGAAGTGGGAGGACCATCCCGGTGAGAGGAGAGACAGGCACAGGTGTCAGCGGGGATGGAGGGAGTCCCACGAGGCTGTGGTGCATGGCTCCTAGACCCTGCCAACCCCCAGGGCTTCAGCATCTGGCTCTCAGAGCCACTTCCTGGGACAGACAGTCCGTGTAAGTGTGACAGCAAATGCCATCCATAATATGATTTAATTAAGAGATCATGACAATGAGATCAAGATGGTGTTGTGTCTGGGTAATGGCTCCGAACAGCGGCAGAGCCCGGCCATCACTCGGAGCCGGGGTATTCATGCATCATAACGCACGTTGCTTGGGGAGAATTACCATATTTTTCAAATGCTTTCAAACTTTTATTTTCTTTCCACGGTCTCCAAGTTTCTCCAGCCCCGCCGCTGATTAGTTTCAGCTAAATATGCCTTTTCTCATCAAAAGAAAAGATCATGCATTTTATTTTCAATTAACTTTGCAGGAATCTATCAGGAGTAATCCGTTGGAACCTCATCACTCACGGTCCAATTTCTCAAACTGCCAGGAGCTGGGAGGGGTGGTCCTGGGGGACCCTGGCCGCTCTTGCAGGGAACACACGCCCTGCTCACTGTGGGCCAGGCCTGCTGTGTGCACAGTCCCCCAAAAGAGCAGGACAGTGAGTGTGAGGGCCCTTCAACCCCACCCGCCACCACACCATCCCTCTCCAAGTCACACAGCTGGCCTGGCTGGCAGGACATGGCCCTGGCCACCCCCTCAGAGGCCCAGCTCTACACCACAGTGACACTGGGACCAGTCAGAGAGGCCAGCAGTCCTGTGGGCTCTCAGTCCCACGTCCCCACGGAGTATCTGACGGAGGCTTGCCAGTGGGCTGTTGCCACATCGGGCCTGTCCATGTCTCCGGAAAGGACTTCCCCTGCACACCATGGGTGACGAGCTCCAGAAGCTACTCCTTTTCTCAAATCAGAGCCTGCCGTGTGGGGCATTGCAGGCAGAGGTGAGGAAAGCAATGGATCAGGATACCTAGATTCAGGCCAGTCCTGCACCAGCTGCCCAAATCACAGCCGCAAAGTCCTGGCCCTGAACTCTCAGCATCTGATGGCTACAAATAGCACTTCCTCCACACCTCATTCTGACAGCCATGGCCCATTGCTCCCCCATGGGCAGGTGGACAGGAACTGGGGACAGCCCCTGGTGTTGGGGAACAGAGTGAGGGTCCTGCATGTAGGGGGGCATCTGGGGCAGAGCCCAGCATCCCCACTACTCAGCAGGGAAGCCCAGTTTGCAGTGAGGACCCCAAGGCAATAAATGTGTCTGACCACCCACCATGGTCTCCCTCGGGCTGGTCCACTTCCTGACATCCACTCTGGAGTTCCCCATCCTGAGCACGCTGTACGGTCTCCTCCTCCTGGCAGCCTGCCTGGCATACATGTGACTCCATTATTGGTTTTGGTTGTTCCCAGCTCCTGCCTGGATGGGGGCAGCAGCTTCTTGTCTCTTATCCTCCCCACCTCTTGTTCTGACACAGAGCCTGGCACACAGTAGGTCCCAGGAACTACCTGTAAAACCAGGTGGGTATGTGAAGAAATGACCAAGGGGACAGAAGAGGCTGAGGAAGGGGCCCCGGGACAGGACACAGGAGACTCGAGGAGCACAGGTGGCAACTGAAGGGAGAAGACAAGAGACAGAGCGAGAGAGTGAGGCCATGAGGCCAGAGGAGGAGGAGCTGCCCTGGGAGTGACCCTTGGGCACTTGGATCCAGGGCAAAGCTCAGAAGAGAAAAGTGTGGGGTCTGGGCAGTGACCTGGGTGGTGGGGATGCGGCCAGTAGGCAGAAAAGAGGAGCTGGGGTGGGTGACCCCAAATGTGCAAGGAGGGCTCTCTTTGAGAAGGGGAGAAAGTGTCACTCCACCCCTGCAGAGGAAGAACAGTGAGCCAGGGGCCTGGCAGACAGGTCCAGGGGAACAAGGATACATGCTCCTAATACCCCTAGCCAGACACATCTCCCTCCCGAGTGGTCAGCCACTCCCAGCGCTGTCCACACAGGTTGGCTGTGCTGGCCCTGCCCACTTTGCCCTGCTGATCCTTCCTGACATGAGCCCTTTGGGTGCATGGGCAGGGCTTCCCGAGTCTGTACAGCAAAAGCCCCAGAGGAGACTCTCAGCAAATGGGGGCTGCTGCTGGGATGGAGGTGGTCCGTGGTTCAGGCACAAGCATCTTCAGACTGACCAGCCTCTCAGCTTTGACTACAGAGCAGTTTGAGTGCAGGGGACATGGTTCTAGAAGACCCAGCCAACGCCGTAGGACATGACAAAGTCACACGAGCAGACTCAGAAGGGAAGGTGTGTCTGCAGCTCCTGCAGGTACGTGGCAGCTTCTGCAGAAAACCCAGTAAGACCCATCAACTGTCAGAACAAATAAGATTCCTCAATTCCATACCAACTTAAGAAAGCCTAGTGTCTCTCCACGTGTAGATACGGTCTGATCACAGAAACTACAACACCTCTAGAAATTATCCTCGCTCATTCTAAGACCTTGCATAGGAAAGTTTCTAACTCAGTCTTTGAAGATGAGTCACTATACATGATGTGGAATCAGGTGCTGGAGCAGGCCCCAAGATCCTGTCCCTCGGTGATCGCTCCCAAGTGGGGCCTAAATCTGGTGTCTCCCTTTAAACAACCAGAATACATCCAGGTCGATGTAATGAGATAAAGACAATCTTCTGAGATAAAGACAATCTGTGGCTCTGATTTGCCGGAGCTGTCCCTCGCGCCCCTGAGCAGGTAACACCACCCTCCAAGCCCATTTCTCCTTTGGAAAATGGGAACAGTAATACTTTGACAGTTAATACCTTTACAGTTGTTGTTAGAGGACACGACCCTGCAACTCTGCCTGTGGAGGGCTCCCCATCTCCTGCCCAAGTCCCCCAGCCAGGCCCCCTGTGCCTCAGGATCCGGGGGAAGAAGCACACCCATGAAACCAGCCCCCACAGCCCCGAGCGGGCGAGCAGACGCAGGCAGCTATCAGGGGCCCAGCACAGGCAGCAAGCTGGGCCTGTTTTACATTGTACCCCAGCACCCCGAGCCCCAGAAACCCCAACAACCCCAGCCCGTCAGGGCCTACTTAAGCCTCTTTCAGACCAGCTGCAGGTGAGTACACCTGGGGCCCAAGGCTGGCCATGTCTCCCGTGCGTGCACAAGGGGTTCTAGTGCCAGCTGGAAGCAGTTGGGAAGCCAGCTGCAGCCCCCGACCCACAGCGCCAAGCCCCAGCCTACCCAGGTCTCCACATCAGCCCCAAGGAGCCCTAGCAGCAGCCGCCACTCTTTGGCTCCGAGGAAATTTCTCAGGCTGCAGGCCAACGATGGTCAGAGGCCAGCAGAGAGACACCTGAAATGCCCAAGTGCAAGGAGTGACCCACTCGGGGCAGCAGCCCAAAGTGTCTGCTTTGTATAAATTAAGACAAATTTCCGTTCGCCTAGAATACTCACCTGTAATAGGCCGAAGCCCACAGATCACACAGAGTGATCTGTGTGCAAAGCTTGTGTTCACAGGAAGATAGGATCACTAAAAAACCCAGAGAGGATGCCACTGACCGACGGCCAAACCTACCATCAGTGGAATCAGCTGGGACTCAGAAACCTACCATCAGTGGAATCAGCTGGGACTCAGGTCTGTCCTGGGGGTGGCCCAGGCCTGTCAGCACTGCCCACCCACACCAAGCTCATGATCACACTTTAACGTGCATCCTTGCCACAATGTCACTCAGAGTAAAAAAAAACTCTCAATGAATTAAAAATACAAACATAGGCATGAATATATACACACACACACTTTCTTTTTCTTTAATGGCTGTTGTTTGCTCATCAAACAGAAATTCAGTCTTTGGTCTACACAAAACCCAAATTTCTGCTGAGTTGAAGGCTGGCTTGGAGGTCCTACCTGACCTCAGATGTTACCTGTCACCTGAGGTCCCACAACCACTGTAGACAGGTCTCAGAGAGAGGGCAGGGGCAGGGGCACCACAGCTGCCACTGTGAACTTGGCTTGTTATTAACAGAGACCTGGCCTCCCTATCCCTCTGGCCCAGGACCTTGGCACACTGTCCTCAAACCTGGGCTGCCATCATGGAACCCACCCTCAGACATCTCTCACCCCCTGGGGATTTCTGGGTGGCAGGTGGAGGGAGCAGTGGTAGGGCCTGGCAGGTCAGGGGCTTTGGGGTGGGAATCCCCTGCTGAGCTGACATGGAAACTCTGGAGCCAGGTCCCTGAGAGACTCTCCACTCACAGCAAAAGTGCTGAAATGAGATGAGGTCACAGGACCCGATTCAGAGCAGAGGACACTAAGTGCCAGGTGTAACTTCCCTGAGGTGGGAGCCCAGCACTGGTCCAGAGGGCCTAGTGCACACTCCCCACCCCGTCCCCATGACCTCCCGGGGGAACCTCTGGTCTCTGTAGTCTCTCCCAAATCCACAGGAAAGATCCAGTCAGCCCTTCAACCCTGACAAATTGCTTGTGTCTCATGGGCCACAGACGGGAACCTCAGAGCTCTGAGGAATTTTTAATTTTCAGTATCTTGGTGTCTATCACTTTTAAAGACCAAATAAATTATACCCCCTCCAGAATACCAACCATTTATTTTTAAACACAAGTCTTGTGTATAAACCAGCACAGAGAATCACCAGACGGTGCCCACACTGAGCCTTGTAACAGCAGTAATCAAGTATTGTAACCAAGCCCCACACCGAGTTTCTATTGAAATGATGTATTTTTTAAAAGTGAGCTGTGGGTTATAAACAGCTCCGCTTCTCTCCTGTGGCACTGGGGGAGGGGCAGCAGCACCTTGAGTTCAGAGTCCCACCCCCTCCAGTGACAGCGGCCTCCCAGGGCAGGCTGGGCTCCTCAACCAGAGTGCTCCTAAACTGCTGCCTCCAAGGGGTCCCACCACCTCTGCTGGGCACTGGTTCCCCAGCATCCGTCAGGACCCCTTTACCTTTCAAGCTGCCCCTGCAGCCCACCCACCCCGAAGACCTACAGGACCCACTCCTCCAATGCACAGCAGTCCAGAGAGAACCCACACCACCCCTGTACTCAGCCCTACCAAGAGCTTGGGACCTAGGTGAGGGTTGGGTATCCCAACATCGACCACAAGCCAAAGGTAGAGGAAATCTCAAACACCAGTGTCAGCATCTCCAACCACCCTGCAAGAAACAAAAATCCACAGTATCCGTGAACTCTCTCAAATCACCTGGACTATGGGTTAGATATGAAACACCCTGTAGGTTGGAGCCCCAGGTGCCTACAGTCTCCCGAGACAACAGGCTCTGCCCCAGGCCAGCTACCCAGCACCTTCCAACTCCCCTGCAGCCTGTCCCAGCTCTGATACACTCAGAGACAAGATTCAGCCCTCCTGATGCCACAGAGAAGCTCGAAGTGTCACCACCCCACTGTCCACTCAGTCCCCATGACAGCACCTTCCTACAGCCCATGGAGAGAGTGCACCTGCCACTGCCCCAGGCTTAGGGTGGGCCCTTCTCTGAGCACAGTCATGGCTCACCCGACCGACCTTCTGGGAAGGACCACAGCAGATAGAAAGCGTCTGTCAGACACAAGACAAAACTATCAAAGGAAGACATTTATTTTCAAGTTTCTGTGGAGTTGTTACAAACAACGAAGACTGAAAAGAAAAAAAAAACATTTAAAAATGTCAAACTACCACTTTAAAACAAAATATGATTAGCTAAAATAATAAATAATACCATCCCATGACAATGTTAAGATGAAGGCATGTCATGTGCCTCGATGAGCCGGCGGGGACAGGCTGAGGGGCCAGAACACGGGCCAGCCTCCACTTTGCCCACCGACCAGCACGCTGGGGGTGTAGGAATAAAATGGCCACACTGTCCAAATCTTGACTTTATTTTTTAATATAAAAAAATGCAATTTTGGAAACCCACCCTACCATTTCCCCTAACATAATGCTTTAACCTCTTAAAAATAAAAATAAAGTACTAATTCTATGTACATCACAGGTACCATACAAAATGTATCCAAAGTCTCTATTGCTACCAAAGTGTTCTAAATCAAAACAAGTTACAGAAAGCCCCTCATTGTAAACAAGAGTACAAGTTACAAAACCAAAGAACACAGCCAGAGTCGTTTATACAACAACCAACACGTCCTGCTCCGAAGCAAGTCGAATGTATGTATGTGCCTGTATAAAAATGCATATCAATATACTTTTGCAAATTTACTTTTCATTATAAAGCAAATGAATACATTTTCTACAATAAATAATCTGCTGGGGGGGCCCCGTGGGCAACTGGGGAGGCCGGGAGGCTGGCGGGCGAACAGGGACGACAGGACAGGACAGTAACACCCAGAGGAAGGCCCGCCCAGCCCGCACGGGGCGGCGGAGTGTTTTGGTGATTTGCAGGTGATGTACACGGCAGAAACTTATTTTCCACCTCTTTCCACAAAGTACCATTCAAAATAATGTCATTTTCTTTCTTTAAAATACATATTTGTCATAAATTTACATCCCATCTTATTAAATAACTGGTACTCTATGTAAAGAGTATGATTTACAAAATTATTAAACATTCAAAAGTCTTTTTAAAAAAAGCTAGGGATCAAAGAAAGTGATGCAAGCAGCACCCTCCAGTGTGACCTGTGATGGGCACAGAGTCGTGCTCAAAAGATGCGCCCCCGCCATTCAGAGCGCCGAGACGGGGACGGCTCCATAGAAAACTTGGAAACAAAACCTCCCCCCTCCCTGGGGAAAAAAGAACTAAAGAACTATGCCTAAAATTCAGAATAAGTTAGGTTCTGAACAATATACAAACATGTACAGCTTATCAACATATGGACAAAGCAGGGTGGCCCCTCAGTCGATGTCACTGAGGTCACTGGCCGGCTCCCCGTGCACGCGGCTCAGGTGGTTCATGGCTCGGTCAAAGGCGATCCTCACGGCTTTCCGAATACTGGAGTTCCTCCCCTCCATCATTTTTAACTTGTCTATCGTCTCATCGATGCCGAGAGGAACCATTTTGGACTTAGGGAGCCACTGCCTGGTTAAAAGAAAAAATGAAACAGTGAGAGTCGCTGGCACACCCATCTGTCATGCTCCATGTCATAGTCTGACCAGCGACCCGGCGCCCTCTAGGGGCAGCAGGCACTGTGGCACCAAGGCTGGGAGACATGCTCCTCGGGAAAGCCCACAGCTGGGCCTGGTCAGCCTGGGGACTAGGGCACAGCCTGAGCCTCCCACCACACCTCTGGGGGTCGGGGGCTCAGGGAGGTATGAAACCAGGTGGTCACCTCCTCCTCCACGATCCCCAATGGGCCAACTATGTCCTCAAGGCCCCACCAACTTTACATGCCTTTCCAGAGTAACCACCACCGTGACACACAAACCCAACCCAGCTCAATGGGTGCTTGCGGGCCCTGCACACCCTCACCCCCAGCGGGTACAACACCAGGCACACTGAAGCAGCTGCTTTGCCCTCCAAAAGGCCAGATGATCACTCCACACCAAGCAGCCTCGAGTACACTGGGGCTGCAGTCCATAGGGTCAGAGATCTGAAACTGCCTGGGAGCCCATCATCAGCTCAATGAGCTTCAGCCCTAAGACATACTGTCAGCACTCTCTGTGCAGACAGCCAACACGCATGCCACACTAAGAGGGGCCTAAGCAGGGGCAGCTCCTGGCACAGCGCTGGAGTCAGGGGCCCATTTGAGTCCAATGAGTACCATGAGTACCAGGTAAGAGATGGGGGCCAGCCTGCAGTGCCCAAGAGGAAGACAAAGCTGTTGGAGTGGAGACATGGCTGAAGTTCAGCACACATTCTCGTTCTCAAGGAGACCCAGCTGCTCACATGCCTCCATGGTTTCCAGGCATCAGAGTGCAAGTATGCCATCTGCTCAGACCTGGGGCCCCCACACCACCCGGGCACGGTGCTCACCAGCTTCTCTTGTTGTCAAAAAAGAGAACAAGGAACAGCTTCTCATCCGCCTTGGTCTGCATGTGCTCGCCTATCTTCAGAACATCTAGCGGTGGGGCTGGGATGGTGACCCCATTGTGGTGGCCGGGCACACGTGGCATCTTAGGGTCAATGATCTGCCAGGGGAAGATACATTTGGTCAAATCTGAGAGCAAGCACTGCACCCCAACAGAGTCCTGGGCCTCTCCTGGAGGCTGGTTTGAAGGATCTCTCCCACCCCAACAACCCACACGCAAGTGCCTTGGCAGACACTCACAGGACACCTGTCCCCACACTGCTGGTGGAACAGTTCTGGACCTAGCAGTTCCACTGCCCACCAGCCAAAGCACTGACCCCACACCCATGTGCCCCGGCTCACCAGGGCAGGGTACGAGGGGTAGCCACTGCACTTGGCCCACACCACTTTCAGAGGTTCGAGAGCGGAGGCCGCAGCATCCGTTGAAATCCACATACTGTTCTGACCCACTTCTGGAAAAAAGAAGGGACGGAGAAGTGAGTGGCCTGGAGGGCACCCAGTGCGAACGACACACCCCAGCAGGGTGCATGTCATCCTCATGCAGCGACCCCCCTCCTGAGACTAGGTGGCCACAGTGCACCTGCCCCTCTGCGGTCACAACACTGCATCACCACAGCCTCACCCCAGGCTTCCTCAACCCCCTTCCCCACTCAAGGGCCTCTGACCTCCTGGTTCTCAATAGCTCTCCCTCCTGAGCCCCCAACCTCTCACCCCCACATGCCGACCTCCAAGAATGGACCCCCAGTGCATCTCTGCAACTGACACCCCAAATTCAAAATTGCAGCCCTGGCTCCTTTACCTGCTCTTCCCACCTGAACCCTCCTCACACACTCTATCAGAAGGGAGCCTTGCCCGACTCTCAGAACTTCCCTGGAAGTCTACATCCACATCCTAGTGACCAAGGTCCCACCTAGTCCTCAGCCTCCTCTCCACGCAGCCCAGAGCATCACTCAGGGTCATGCTATCAGCCACTCCACTCAGACCCCTCCTGGCTGCATCACCCCTCATCTCTGCCCACCTTTCTGACATAGTCTCCACCTCAACCACACAGTCCAGCTGTTCCCACTGACATCCCAGGCCTCTTCCAGATGCTGAAAGCTGAGAAACCCCCACCTCACAGTCTCACAGTCAGCTACAAATCCCATATGAGCCTAAACAAACATTAGCAGCCTCCAGAGCATCTGACAACCAGACCACTTGGAGCTGAGCAATCCACACACAACGGCAAGCTGCAGGACAGAACTTTCACATCCTCCCACGCATCCATGGTGGCTGCCCACCCAGCCCCACCCTCTGGGTTGTCTGCGGCGCAGCATACCTGCCTCATGCCCATGAGGTGTAGCCAGCCCTTTCTGGAAGTAAGGCCAGGCACACAATACCCACTCTGAGGCAGAAGGCAGGCAGTGTCCATAGAGGGAACCCCCGTCCCACTGTGCTGCCTTCTGGCCAGAGAGAAACAAAAAAGAGGCTTGGGCATCCACTCACCAGCCGCAATCCTGGCTGCCTTGGCGTAGTTTCCATTCTCAATGCAGGAAATCAGTTCACTGCGGTCCTCCAGCGTGTGCCTGCGCACCAGGGCCGGCTTGCCGCGGCCGCACTTAGGAGCACTGAAACTGTCAGAGGAGAAGCAGAGCCGTGTCACAGGGCAGTCCCAGCTGTGGCCCAAGAGCCAAAGCCCCATCCCAGTCCACACAGGGTGCAGCTATGCCCAGAAAGAAAGTGGCCACTGCAGGGCAGGAAGCCAGGCCCGTGCTTGCCACCACTTCAATAAAGGAAAGACATAAGAAAAAATCAAAGTACAAACTATCAATTTAAAGTTTAAACCATCAAAGTTCAAATTTACAATTTAAAAACTGTATTTTCATGTAGCTGCATTTTCCATCTCTGATTGAGTTCTACAAAACACATTAACATATCAACACAAACAAGTGCCCCGATCAGCAGGTGTACCCCCGCCCCCCCCCCCCCATAGGATGCGAGGCCCATGTTCCCACCTGGCATCGCAGAGCGGACTGCTGCTGGAGGAGATACTGGATTCGGAGGCACAGCGGCGCCGGGGCGTGGCTTTCCTCCCAGGGGCACTGCCCAGCTCCTGCTCACTCCTCACACCCCCAAAGCCATTGGTGAGACCTGCAACAGACACCAAGCACCTGAGCTCAGGGCCAGAGCCAGCTGTTCCAGGCACCATGTACCCTTTGAACTGGAATCTGTTGTGTGTCCCATGTGCACAGTCCAATGGCACAGTGGTCACCAGCCCAAACCTCCCAGTACTTAGCACAGCACTCACGGCACAGGAGACACACAGCACTTGTGCAACGAGACACGGTGACAAACCACAATCAAGCTAGCTCAGAGGACACTGGTCTCTAGGAGGTGCTCTTCTTTAAAAGCCAAGTGTTAGGTGGCTCCACAAAGGCAAAGAAAGGGCAGCAGTTATTCATTCCCAGATGGACGGAACCACACACATGCCCATCAGGTACACAGGGGACAAGCCATGTCTGGGTCAGGCCTCTCGCAGGCCAGGCCACGTGGAGCCCTCACTGAGGAGTGAGACTGCTGAGAGTGGCTTCACACAGGGGAACTTCAAGTGGAAACAGAAACTCTGAATTTAAGAAAAACCTTCTTTCAAAAGAAGAGTTAACAAAAACCTCAAAAGCACTGAAACACTAAAATAAACACTGGCACCTGGCTAACCTCGCTGGGGAAGCTGAGGGCTAGGCCTGCGCCGCTCCCCAGGAAGCCAGCTCTCACAATACAACCTCATCACCTAAGTCCTCAAGAAATGCTTTAGTCAAGGCCAATCTCAAAACTGAACCCTTGACCTTCCTCCCAAAAAGTCTGACTTCTGTGCCACTGAATATAAATAGTACACTGGCCAATCCCCTACCACCAACGTCAGGCCTGAAGGAAACCAGGTGAAGACTCCTCACTCACACAGCCTGTGTCCAACCAACGTGGGCCAGCCTGGCTCCCTCCCATACGACACCTACAGGACTGTGTGTCTGTTTTTCAAAAAATGAATCAATCCCATACCTCATGCTTAAAAAATTAACAATCCATTTCTTTAAAATGTTTTGAGGTGGGTGGCTAGATTACAGGACTCTACAACCTGCTCTGCACGGCAACCTCATTTCACTGCACCTCACAGACACTGCGTCTTTACAAAGTGAAGGTTGTGCAAGTGAAGGCCTGCATCTGGCACTATCAGCACCATTTTCCAGGCCTGTGCTCAGTGAAATTCTCACACTATTTCAAGCCTTGCCATTGTTATCACATTGTCATGGTGATCTGTGTTCAGTGATTGCCGATGTTACTACTGTAATTGGGGCGCCACAACTGCACCCACAGGAGACGGCGAACTTGCCTGTGTGCTGTCACTGCTCCAACGACTGACCCTCCCTGTCTTTCTCCCTCTCCTCGGGCCTCCCAGTTCCCTGAGATACAATATTGAAATTCAGCCAATTAATATCCCTACACTGGCCTCCAAGTGTTCGTGTGAAAGGAGGAGCTGCATGTCTCTCACTTTTACATCAAAACCTAGACATGATAAGCTTTGTGAGGAAGGCATGTCAAAAGCCAACATAAGCTGAAAGCTAGCTCGATCTCTTGTGCCAAACAGTTGGCCAAATTGTAAATGCCAAGGAAAAGTTCTTGAAGGAAATTAAAAGTGCTCCTCCACTGAACACACAAATGGTAAGAAAAAGAAACAGCCTCATTGCTGATACAGAAAAAAGTTTCAGTGGTCTGGACAGACGATCAAACAAACATTTCCTTAAGCCAAAGCCTAACCCACAGCAAGGTCCTAAGGCTCCTCCACTCTGTGAAGGCCGAGAGGAGAGGAGTGCGAAGCTGGCGGAGGCTGCCGCTGACCGGTGAAGCAGAGCGCTGAGCAAGAGGCTGCAGCAAGCTACTCAGAAGATGCACTGAGATGACTACTGAAGGTGGCCACTCTGCACAACAGGCTTCTGTATTGGCAGAAGAGGCCATCTAGGACTTTCACAGCTGGAGAGGAGCCAGTGCCTGGCTTCAGAAAACAGGCTGGCTCTCTTGTTTGGGGCTCATGCAGCTGGTGACCTTAAGTTGAAGCCAATACTCAGTTACCATTCCGAAAACCGTAGAGCCCTGCTGTGCTCTATAAATGGTAAGCAAAGCCTAGATGACAACACAACTGTGTATAATACGGTTTACTGAACAACTCAGCCCACCCACCACTGAGACCTATTGCTTACTGACAATGCACCTGCTCACCCAAGGACTCTGATGGAGATGGACAACGAGATTAATGTTGTTTTCATGCCTTTCTATAGCTCTTGGATCAAGGAGTCATTTTGACTTTCAAGTCTTATCATTTAAGAAATTTTTTTTTTTTAAGCGAGAGGCAGGGAGAGATAGGAACATCGAGCTGTTCCCATATGTGCCCTCACCAGGGATCTAACTGGCAACCTCTGTGCTTCAGGACAACACTCCAACCAACCGAGCTACCTGGCCAGGGCAAAGAAATACATTTTGTAAGCTCTACCTGCTGTGGCGATTCCTCTGATGGATCGGGGCAAAATAAATGGAAAAGTATTCACCACTCTAGATGCCATTAAGAGCTTATGGGAAACTTCTTCCCATAATCACAGAAGTTTGGAAGAAGTTGATTCCAGTCCTCGTGGATGACTTTGAGGGGTTCAAGACTTCAGTGGAGGAAGTAACTCCAGATGTAGTGGGAACAGGAGGAGAACCAGAACTAGAAGTGGAGCCTGGCCTGGCCTGTGGTGGCACAACAAATGGAGAGCCGACCTGAAACACTGAGGTCGTGGGTTAGAAACCCTGGGCTTGCCTAGTCTAGGCACACATGACAAGCAACCAATGAACAGCTAGAGTGAAACAACTACTTCTCATACCCCCACCACCCCCCATAAGATCAATAAAATATTTTTTTAAATGTGGAGCCTAAAGATGGATGGCACTGAGCTGCTGCAATCTCAGAACTTGAACGGATGGGGAGGTATTCATGGATGAGCACAGAAAGTGATTTCCCAAGATGGACTTCACTCCTGGCAAAGATGTAGTAGTGAGGATAGTGAAATAACAACACAGAAATTAGGATGTCACATTAACTTATTTGATAAAGCAGCAGCAGGTTTGAGGACTGTCTCCAACTTTGAAAGTAGTTCTTAGGCTCTGGCCAGTGGCTCAGAGGCTAGAGTACCAGCCAGGCGCATGGACATTGGGTATGATTTCCAGTCAGGGAACACATGAGAAGCGACCATCTGCTTCTACTACCCTGCCCTCCCCCCTCTCTCTCTCTCCTCCTACAGCCAGTGGCTCAACTGGTTCAAGCATTGGGGCCCAGGGTGCTGAGGATAGCTTGGTTTCGTCCGAGCATCAGCCCCAGACAGAGGTTGCCAGGTGGATCCCGGTTGGGGCACATGGAGGAGTTTGTCTATCTCCTCTCTTCTCACTTAAAAAAAAAAAAAAAAAAAAAAAAAAACCCTGGCTGGTTGGCTCAGTGGTAGAGCGTCAGCCTAGCGTGTGGAAGTCCTGGGTTCAATTCCCAGCCAAGGCACACAGGAGAAGCATCCATCTGCTTCTCCGCCTTTCCCCCCTCTCCGCTTTCTCTCCTTTCTCTCTGTCTCTCTCTTCCCCTCCCCCAGCCAAGACTCCACTAGAGAAAAGTTGGCCCAGGTGCTGAGGATGGCTCTGTGGCCTCCACCTCAGGCGCTAGAATGGCTCCAGTAGCAACGGAACCAACAGCCAAGATGGGTAGAGCATCGCCCCCTGGTGGGCATGCCAGGTGGATCCCAGTCTGGTGCATGCAAAAGTCGATCTGACTGCCTCCCTGCTTCTTACTTCAGAAAAATACAAAAGAAAAAAAAGAAAGAAAGTTCTGTGGGTAAATGCTGCATGCTGTAGAAAATTGTTCATGAAAGGAAGAGTCCAGTGATATAAAAAATTTCCCTGCTGTCTTATTGTAAGAAATTGCCACAGTCACCAACTACCACCAAGCAGCCATCAACATCAAGGCAAACCTTCCACCAGCAAAAAGATTACAGCTTGCTCAGATGCTTGTTAGCATTTTTTTTTTTTGCAATAAAGTAGTTTTAATTAAGGTATCTACATTTTTTTAGACATAATGCTATTAAACACTTAATAAACTACAGTGTAGTATAAACATAGTTTTTACATGCACTGGGACACCAAAATATTCACGTGACTCACTTTATTGCGTATTTGCTTTATTGTGGTGGTCTGGAACCAAACCCACAGTATCTCCAAGGTGTGCGGCACTTTCTGTATTTCCTCAATCATATGACTTACTTTTTAAATAAAGGAGATGAATAAACCTTGATGGCAGCTAAGAAATAAAAATGCAGAAAGTATATGAGTTTGCTGCTCACTGAATAGAACAAAGCTATGCATTTTCTTTACATAAATTCATCAGACCAGTGTTTTTCAACCGCCAGTACGCAGACCAGTCCGCCAGAAATTTTGTGCCAGTCCACAAAATCATTAACCACCCTGATGTCGTGTGAAGATTACAGACCCAATGATCTTAGCCAAATTCACTTATGCTTATGATGATTTCTGCCTTAGCAAGCCCCAAAATAATTCTATTTTCTCTGGTTCCCAAGTGAAAAACGGTAGAAAGCCACTGCATTAGACAGCTTGCTCCATTTCTGCTGGACTTGAACACTGGCTTTAAGAAAAACTTAGTTCTTTTCACTTTAAAATTAACACATTTTTATAAGCAATAACTGCAGACTGCCAGGTGTTACACTCACTTTGTAATCTGACATTTGTGAGCAACTACCAAACCACATTGAAAAAAGCAGCTGAGCTGACACAGGAGAGACACCTCGCTTCTCGTCACCCCCTTAGCATAAGCAGCATAAGAGATCTGACCTGAACCCTACTCCCCTGGGAGAAACGGGGAGAGCATCTCCACCCAGCCTTCTAGGGCAACAATGCTTAGGAGGGCACAGAATGCACTGTCTGGAGACACAGGGATCCCCCAGGAACAGAGCAACCCACAATTCAGTAAGTCAGAGATTACCAACCCAGCCCAGATGGATGGACAGACAGATGGAGTCTGGTATGCAAGATTTATTTGGGTCTGAGAAGGGGCAACAGTCACATAGGCACACATGTGGGCCCAGTATCAGCAAGACTATACAAGACCACCGCCTAGACCCTTGGGGGAAACCCCAGACAGGATTCTCCGGACTTGGGCCAGATCCAGGCACACCCTGTGGCAACAGTCCTCTCAACAAGGACACATAGCCATAAAGTCACTCCATGCAATGTCAACACGGTACTGATAGCCTCATCCTGCAACTAACTTCCCAGGAACTCCAGCCATGTCTTCGCTTCCTCTCTGCAAAGGAGCTGACTGTATGCCTTTCCAGGCAAAAGGCTGGGCCCAGACCAGGAAGTCTCTCTAAAAGAGTGATGGGCGAGTCTCCCCCATCTGTGATAGGGACATGGAGGTACCTGGGAAGAGCTCCAGTGAGTGATGAGCAGAGTCAGTGTCTGCGTTGCCCCTTTGGGCCCTGTGGCAGGTTGGAGCCTGCAGAGAAAGCATGAGGAAGAGCAGGCAGTGCTATCACTGAACACAGCTGGCCAAGGGCAGACCAAGTAAGGTGCATAGCAGAGGTGAGGCGTCCAGGACAATGGAAACCGGCACCAAAACACGAAGTGAGTCCACATTGATGTCCAGCGGCAGACAACGTGCTAGAGGACAACCACCTAACATCAGGCTGCCAGGTGACACACTAAGGGAAACGAAGGGGACATGTGGAAGCCTCAACCTTTCCACCTCTCTAAGGACAGAGAGGACACACCGGTGTGACAATCCACAAAGTTTTTCACGTTACCCATGAAATGTGAGTGGGCACCTGTCACTGTCACTCTCCCACATGGGTTCCCTGTGTAAACCCTTCCCTGCTGCTCAGGACACTCACCAGGCTATGCCTTGGAGACTGCAAGGACATAAAAGGACACTCAGGCAGGTCCTAAAGGAGTGCAGAGAGCGGGGTCCACCCTTTAGCCCAAGCCCACACACCAGCCGTGTCCAACAGAGCATATGCTCAGCACAATCGCAACAAGAGGGATGTTTTGAATGCTGAAAGTCAAGTCAGTATGCTATGAGAATGAGACAGGGTGGCTCAGGAACAGGCCAACGTTCTCCAGCACGGAGGCTGCATTCTCCCCAGAGCACTTGAGACTGTGCCAACACCCAGTCTGCCTGTGGTCACAGGGACTTCTTAGGAGACAAAAACAAAAGAAGACCTCCTCTGCCCCCAAAGGCCTGACCAAGCAGAGAGGTGTGCTGGCCCAGCTATCCAACCCCCTCCTGGTCTTTCTAGAGCAAACCCAGGCCACAAGCAGAAGAGGTACCAGATGCCCCTTGGGACAGATAAGGCACCTCTTCAGAGAAAGCTCACTGAGGTTGGACCTCCGTTCCAAATGGCCCACATGGCCAAGCAAAACAAAGTCCATACCCGCCACACCCTCACTAGGCCTTAAAGAACCTTCTGGATGGCAGCCAGCAAGAGGTAAAGCAGAGTGGGCTGCGGTCACTACTGTCCACCTAAAGCCATGTGCTGTGAACACCAGTGCTTCACCCAAGCTGCCACGTAGCTCCCCAGCATGACGACATGGGGTCAAATGTGTGACCAGCTTCAGAGGCCAGCGGGCACAGTGACCGCACTCAGCCTCCTGAGCCCATAATCTTGCTCACATGTTTTATTTTTACTGTTGAAAAGAAAATTTCATGTAGGATGCATGTTTCAATCTTTCAATAAAATCACCAAAACACAGCAAATTAGATCCCCAACACCCTGCTTGTGCCTAAACCAGCTCCACAAAGACACCATGGCAGTGGAAGTGCACAGAGGATGCTGGGCACAGAATGTTTCACGTCTCACAGACAAGGCTTCACTCATTGCAGTGGCACTTGGTGTGGTAACCAGAGAGACGAGCTGGGAGACAGCCAGGAGGAAAAGAAGGAAAGAGAAATAAAGAGGAGAAGGTCAGGCAGACACCAGGGACACAGATGCTAACAGCCAAGGGTCCTCCAGGTATGCCATGTGGAACATGCAGGCCATGTCAGGCCCAGTGCTGCGCCTGTTGAGGGAATCAGAATCTGTCCAGTGAGTCCTCTGTGGATGCAGGAAGCGCTATGAGCCACTCGACTGACTGTAAGGCTCACACCTATCCACAGGGAGAGCCAAGGCGGCATCCCAGCAAGGTAGTTCCTCCTGGGGCGTGTGGCTCTAACTTAACAGAAGGGAACAGGTCTGTGCTGGTGTTAGTGTTTTTGTTTCGACGGTAGCTGGACTGATGCTTCCAATGTCATCCAAAGAATTACATGGAATACAAGGGTGCAGCAATCTCTCTGCATTCCAAAATGACCACTTAGCAGAACTCCAATCCAAGCTGAGTAAGAGAAAATAATTAGGATCCAAAGAGTGAACTACCCAACATGTTAGCAGTTAAAATGAGAACCTAGAAAACAGTGAAAAAGTCATTTAGTCTGACAGAAGACATAACAGACCAGCCTCTGCCCTGACCAGC
Organism: Saccopteryx leptura; assembly: GCF_036850995.1. Classification (NCBI taxonomy): domain Eukaryota; kingdom Metazoa; phylum Chordata; class Mammalia; order Chiroptera; family Emballonuridae; genus Saccopteryx; species Saccopteryx leptura. Next base: position 319,271,449 of record NC_089503.1, read on the forward strand.
CAAGGCCACTAGAGTCCCTCTCTCTCTGTCCCTCACACACACACACCCCACCATGTGTACAGCAGGAATCTCAAGAGAAGAGACAAGTTGTACAAACGTTCCAGCCTGATGGCTTATCGTTGAAAATAAGTTAGTGGTCACAGAAGAAATAATCTAGGAGACAGTGCAGCTCCATGGGACAGGACACCAGGAGCAGACTCAGGTGCGCTAACCCTTCTTGAGGTCAAGAAGCAGCACACATCTCCACACGGGCACTTTCAACAGAGCCCACAGGGGCCAGTGTCTCAGAATGAATGCATCAGTTTTTACTCTAACTTGGAAATCCTGAAGTGCGCGGTGGAACCCAGAGAACTGCCTACAAGGCAGGCAGGGTACACAGATGAACGTGTGGGACGACTGGAAGCCCAGAGTGTTTCAAGTCCAGACTGCGAAGGCTGCAGCTCAGAGCAAGGAATCCAGGTGTGCAGAGCCGCAGGCCCAGGTGAGGCGAGGCCAGAAATGGATGGTGGGCAACGTCGCTGGCGCTCTGCCCACACGCTACTAAGGCTCCCTCCCGGGGCGCACAGGGGCGTGAGGCCTCGTCCTGTGTCCACTGACTCTACTGTCATTCTGGAATAAGAAAGCAGAGACCTGTGTTTCAGTCAGGATCATAGGGTGCAGACTCTCCTCCAAGGCCCATCACCACTTGCAAAACCCTCCACTCAGAGGCAGAAAAGCAGGAGGAGGGGGGGCAGGTTATTTTCTACAAAGGACATCTGGTGACTGAGTGCAAGAACACCCCAAAAGCCATGACTGAAAGGCTGGGGAAACCTCACCAACAGTCAGAGGCCCACAGTTGGCAACAGCTCCAGCAGGACCCAAAGTGTCAGGTAAGGGCCACTGCAGGGCCAGGCCAGCTACTGTTGAGACACCAGCTTCTCAGTGGGGTTCCTGACCAATAGCGCCCTGCACACACAATGCAGACAGGGAGGTCAGAGGCTCCAGCATGTGGTGGGCGCCCCAGATCAGGGAGCCATCTGCCAGGGCCTGGCACCCTGAGCTAACTGCCAAGCAGGTACACAACACATGGTGACTCCCCTCCAACTGTTAACTGCAAGGACTTCTCCTCAGAACACTTAGAAAACGAGTCGCAAGCCTTGGCCAGTTGATTCTGTGGATAGTGCTGGCTCAGCATATGGATGTCCCAAAATCGATTCCCAGTCAAGGCACACAAAAGAAGTAACTATCTGCTTCTCATTCGCGTCCCCTCGACTGGTTCAAGCGTGGTCCCAGGCACTGAGGATAGATCAGTTAGTCCAAGACTATCAGTCTCAGGCACTGGGGATAGCTCAGTTGATTTGAGCATCGGCCCCAGATGGGGGTTACTGTGTAGATCCCGGTTGAGACACCTGCAGGAGTCTGTCTATCTTCCCTTTCTCTCACTTAAAAAAGAGAAAGGGGAAGGGGAAGGGGAAGGGGAAAGGGAAAGGGAAGGGGAAGGGAACTAGACTACATTTCCTAAGTGCACTAGGAAGGCCATAGCAGAGAAGGGAAGTTCCCAAGTGCTAAAGAAAGCTCCATAGTAACTTGAACTACCATCTATGAAACACTGAAGGTCTGTATTAGAAGTTCAAATTTTCAAAAGTTATTAAAAAATTCTAACTTGAGCCCTGGCCAGTGGCACAGTGGACAGAGCATCATCCCAGAGCGCCAAGGTCACTGGTTTGATCCTGGGATCAGGGCATGTATGAGAAGCAATCAATGGGTACACAACTAAGTGAAACAAGCTGATGCTTCTCTCCCCTCTCCCCTCCCCATCGCTCTCCCCCTCTCTCAAATCCATAGGGAAAAAAAAAGAATTCCAACTGATATCAACCCATCAAAATAAAAGGGGACATAAATAGAGCTTTTCTATAAAGTTAATTCCCATGTAAACGTTTCCTACATGTTAAGATGAAACTGATAAGAAGTTACTCTGGCAACAAGAAAGATGGTCTGTTGAAGTGTAGGACGGGCACCAGAGTAAATACCTACTGGACCCGTCCCTCCACCTCAACGCCTCAACCACAGATGGATGGGTGCAGGCAGGGGACCGCCCTCTGCCCCCAACCTGACTCTGCCCTGGCAGGTTCTAGGCTGCAGCCTCACATCCTCACAGCTGAACTCGGGAAGCACCGACAGCAGGGTGGCAGAAGAAAGCACACCATTCTTTGTAAATAACAGACCAATGAGAAACACAGACCAGGCTCTGGTCCAAGATAAGAACCCATGGGACAAACATGCCTCCAGGAGGAGGTGTCAGCGTCAGAGGCAGTACCTCCCAGAAGCACGGCCATCAGGGAGCCAAGCGGATGACAACAGCCTGTCAGCATCAGCAGACACTTGCACTTTGGTCCTGAGACTGAGGAGCTGGCTGCAGAAGAGCTCAGGCACCCCCCATCCTGCTTAGCCCCTGGGAACCCATGAAAAATCTGGTGACCAAAGGTACATGTGGCAATCTCTCAGTTAACTGAACTAATTTAAGTTATAAAAGCTTACCAGTAAATAAGAAACACCTTCAAATGTCATTTTAGCAAGAAATAGTCATTCACGTACTAACAAAGCGACACAGAACAGTGATAAATATCAAAAATTTCTTTAACTGGGCAAAGTGCTACATTCAGCCTAAGGATGGTACCCAGAGCCCATACTGACCTCAGAATGGAACACCCCAGCACACTGCAGACCAGAGCCCCACAGCATCACCCCAAAGCGTGCCCCTTCAGTGAGCTCTACAAGCCAGACACAGCCTGTCCCATGCCACTAGGGTACTGCGCACAAAATGAGCAACTCCAGAGCCCCTCCTAGTATACAACATAGGGGAGGAGCAGCAGGACCGCCCACGCCAAGCCAACCATGATGGCACCCCTCAGACCTACAAGCTAGAACTTTTCAAAAAATAATGCACCATCTATCTTCTCATCTGGAAATTAAGAGAACTGTGGACAGTAAACTAAAACACCACACTTGGGCATCATTCCCGATGACTACGCCAAGACCCCAGAGAAGAGAAGGGTGCAGTGAGGATGCCGTGGCATTTACCTGTGTCCAGGCGCTTTCCCGGGGACCCCTCTTCCACCTCGGAGTCGCCGCAGGTGCTCCGCGACCTTTTTCTTGGCTGCAGAAGAGTCTCCAACCTCGGAAGGACTACAGACAAAAAGGTTTTGGTCCCTAGCTGAGGAGAAGTTGGCTGGGTTTCAGTGTTCTTGGCAGACTTTGGGGGGCTTACACTTTTCGATTTGCAGAAGAGAACAGAAGTGCGTCTGTTTACATCGCTTGCTGGCTCCGCCACCGCGGAGGCCGCCGCCGGCGCATCGCCACTACAGGCGAGGGTGGGCTCTGCAGGGTGTCCGATTACCAGTGCGCTCTGAGTGCAAGTGCTATGTGATTCATTATCAAATGTGACTCTTTTGAATAGTTTACTCTGCTCTGGGTTGAGTTCTACTGGTTTGAGGGTTGGTGGTTCTGAATTAGTCTCCGAGTTTGAAGGAAGAGGTAATGCATCTGATGGTTCAAGTTTAGGGGGAGATTTATCTCCTGAAAAAATTATAAATAAAGTGATTTTTGAAAACTGGTAATTATAAAATCTATTATAAAACTTACTATAAATGTGAAGTCCACCAAAATACTGATTCAATTAAGGAAACAAAGCATCACACAAAACTGTCTGCAGGCAGTGAGGGGCCTTCGGATCACACGGCGTGGTCTCCCTAACCCCACAGGATGAGGCACCCTGGTCTCTCTGGAAACAACCAGGAAAGATGACTTCACATTGGCCAACATTAAACACATCATTCGAGTGCATGACAATTGCTGCAATCAATAATTCACTTACCTTGAGGAAGAAAAAATAGTTCACATAACTAAGGGTCTAACTCAGAATCCTCACATCATCCTGGCCTCAGCCAGAGCTGAGCACACAGAATCAACACTTACACCTCATATCTGACAAGGGTTTCCTATGTCAATGCCAAAAACAGGCAGTGCTGAGTGGCTGTGAACATATTCAAGGAAGGAAGGGGAAACCTCCCAACTCAGTTCTCAGAACACACTAGCTTCTATACCACATTCTAAAATGCTACAATTTAAATTCTTTTTTTTATCTGACTTTTAAAAAAAAAAAAAAAAAAAACCTTCAGAAAAAGACTTAAAACTTCCTAACATAAAAACAAGAAGTCGAAAACAACAAGGAGCCAAGCTTAGCACTCAGCACTGGAAGCTGCTCTGCCTGAGACTGGCCCTGGAGAGGAGGCCCACAGAGATAGACCAACTGGCCATGTGCAAGGTCACACCTGCTGGCATGAGCATGCAGTTTCTTTCTGAGCAAGACCAACTCTGGCTACAGGATGTGTGACCTACAGCCCAGAGGAACCATTTGATCCTAAGTGATATTTATTACCCAGGTACAGTTTTTACTGTATGAACCCTGCAAAGTCCACCAAGCCACTTGAAAGGTGTTAGGTTAGCATTTTAATCTCAAGTTCATTTTGAAAAAGAAAATGATGCCTGACTAGGCAGTGGCGCAGCGGATAGAGCATTGGACTGGGAGGCGGAGGACCCAGGTTCGAAACCCTGAGGTCCAGCTTGAGCGAGGGGTTGCTGGCTTGAGTGTGGGATCATAGACAAGACCTCATGGTCGCTGGCTTGAGCCCAAAGGTCGCCAGCTTGAAGCCTAAGGTCGCTGGCTTGAGCAAGGGGTCATTCTCAATGCTGCAGGCACCCCCCTCCCCGGTCAAGGCACATATGAGAAATCGATCACTGAACAACTAAGGAGCTACAACAAAAAATTGATGCTTCTCATCTCTCTCCCTTCCTGTCTGTCCCTATCTGTCCCTCTCTCTGACTCTGTCTCTGTCAAAATTAAAAAAGAAAACGAAAAAGTGCACATCTACCTCAGAGCCCATGCTGGAGAACTGACCACAAGGGGCTCAGCCATCTCAGAAATAGCCGAGGTCACGCCTTCCACCTTCAAATGCCACGCCAAGCTTGTTAGAACACCAGTCACACAGGTGAGTCAAATACTGAGGGAAAAAGGCTTCCCAACTAAGAGCTGTCACAGAAAACAGCATTCCTCAAGGCTACTGTGGCAGGCACACTCACCTGGTCTACTGTGACACCTACAAGTGGGAAACTAATTCACAGGCCACAATGACATTTGGCTGGTGACAAAATTCTTCCTGCCACTGTTTAAAGTCACTAAAAAACTTAATAAAACAGCATTTACAAAGCATAAAAGAACACCGCGCACGTGGGCAGAAGGGACATGCAGAGCTCCTGATGAAAGCTTTCTGCTAATGCACCAAACACAGGACAGGGACACAGCTGCAGGCCTGTCCATTCCCTTCCCCAGCAGACCCTCTGTTGATTTCCTGCCTCCTTTTCCTCCCTCTGGCCTGTCTCTCAGGCCCCCACATTGATTACTCATCCTGACCATTACACCTCTGCCCACCATGGTCTCTGCAGGGGTCCACTCAGTCCTGGCCTGGTAGGCCTGTAGAGCACCCCCTGCCCCTCCGTGGCTGGTCCTCCCTGCTGGGTTCTCCATCACACAACCAAGCCCCTCATCAGCCACCTTCAGCCCACCCCTACTCAAAAGCCAACCTTATCCCCAGGGGCCACACCCAGTCCAACAGAGCAACAGAACACCAAAACCTCATGTCACTGGCAGCTCACGTGAGGCCCCAGACCGCCACAGTCCACATGCTCTCTCCTCTCTCTCTCATTCGATACATCCTTCCCCTGGTTCATAGTAGCCCCACACACCAGGCGCAACCCCACCTTCCACCCACAGATGGGTCTGCTCAGCCACCATTCCTGCTCTGCAGTTGGGCACCCACTGCCAAGGCAGCTCACAGAAACATTTTTAGGGCATTAAGGGGGCAGGCAGATGAAAGGCCACAGTAAAAAGCAGAGGATGCTCCAGTGATCGGGTGCAGGGCCCACATAGACTCACATGCCTGGTGAACCCCAAGACTGCAACACTGCACCAGTCAGGCAGAGCCTTGCTGTCCAGCCTACCAACAGCAGGTGCCTCACCAGGACCATGAGTGGAAACCTCACTGGACACTAATATACAAGTAAGAAAGTTATTTTAAAAAGTCAGTGCCTGCAAACAACTACATGTAATTAAACTATGAGAAGCTAAAGCTCAATGACCTTATAAATCAGGGGGTAGTCAACCTTTTTATACCTATCGCTCATTTTTGTATCTCTGTTAGTAGTAAAATTTTCCAACCACCCACAGGTTCCACAGTAATGGTGATTTATAAAGTAGGGAAGTAACTTTACTTTATAAAATTTATAAAGCAGAGTTACAGCAAGTTAAAGCATATAGTAATAATTACTTACTGAGTACTTTATGTCGGATTTTTGCTAAGTTTGGCAGAATAAATCTTTATAAAACTTACTATAGTTAAATCTATCATTTTATTTATACTTTGGTTGCTCCGCTACCGCCCACCATGTAAGCTGGAACGCCTACTAGTGGGTGGTAGGGACCAGGTTGACTACCACTGTTCTAAATTAAACTTGATGCAACTTTAAACATAAAAATCAAGCCCTGGCTGGTTTGCTCAGTGGTAGAGCATTGGCCTAGTGTGTGAATGTCCCAGGTTTGATTCCAGTCAGAGCACACAGAAGCACCCATCTGCTTCTCCACCCCACCTTCTCACTTCTCTTTCTTTCTCTCTTTCTCTTTCCTTCTCACCTCTGGCAGCCATGGCTCTATTAGAGCAAGTTGGCCCCAGGCACTGAGGATGGCTCCACGGTCTCTGCCTCAGGCGCTAAAAAAAATGGCTCTGGATACAACAAAGCAAGGGCCCCAGATGGGCAGAGCATCATCTCCTAGTGAGCGTGCCCAGTGGATCCCGATTGGGGCGCCTGCAGGAGTCAGTCTCTGCCTCCCCTCCTCTCACTTAAAACACACACACACACACACACACACACACACACATAAATCAGCATCCTAAGTTCCACTCAATGGAATGTATCACATTCACAAGATGGCTACAAAGCCTTACCCTGGGATGCCTGATCTAGAGAAGCTGCTCTCGCCCTGGCCAGGTAGCTCCATTGGTTAGTATCATCCTCAAACGCAGAGGTTGCCAGTTCAATCTCCAGTCAGGGCACATACAGGAACAGGTTGATGTTCGCACAAGGCGTGCGCGCGCGCGCGCGCGTGTGTGTGTGTGTGTGTGTGTGTGTGTATCTCTCTCTCTCTCTCTCTCTCTCTCTCTCTCCTTTCCTTTCTTGCAAAAATCAATAAACATTTAAAAAAATAAAGCAGCCTGACCAGGCGGTGGCACAGTGGATAGAGCGTCAGGGACGCGGAGGACCCAGGTTTGAGACCCCAAGGTCGCCAGCTTGAGCACTGGTTCATCTGGTTTGAGCAAATCTCCAGCTTGGGCCCAAGGTCGCTGGCTTGAGCAAGGGGTCATTTGGTCTACTGTAGCCCCCCGGTCAAGGCACATATGAGAAAGCAATCAATGAACTATTAAAGTGCTGCAACCAAAAAATTGATGCTTCTTATCTCTCTCTCTTCCTGACTGTCTATCCCTATCTATCCCTCTCTCTGACTCTCTGTTCTATCAAAAAAAATAAAATAAAGCAGTTGCTCTTGGGATCCACCTGCCATTCCATGTGCTCACACATATTCAGCCACAGCTGTACAACACTTCACATACCTGGTCGCCAACTATGCTCATCGAACGCTTCCAGAGCAAAGCCAAGAAAAGCTCGGGAACACTACAGCATGATGCTCGGCCATTCCCAACCCAGTACAGACTGCGTTACCACCCCCTCCACCGTGCACGCGCACACACACACCTCGCACCACATGGGAGTTCTCACAAACATGACAGGATCCTCGCCTGCACTACAGGCTGTCATAATATAGCACCAGCACAGCACACCTGCTGGATATACTAAACAGCAGGCCTGAGGACCCTCCAGTGAAAGGCACAGCTCAGTCCTGAAACAGTGAGAAGGGATCAAAACATGACCTCAAACCCCAACAATCAAAAGCAAAAGCTCCATTCTGAGACTCAGTGACAACACCCCTGCCCCACCAGCCACAGCTCGCTGCTCTCCCAAAACTGCCTGTCTTCATTATTCAGCACCAGCCAGTCCACTGGAACCAAACTGAGGAAATGAAGAAAATAGGCCTCTACGAGCTGCTGACTGCACACAGGGCAGGTGACATGGGAGCTGTGACATGCCACCTCCAGCTCTCACTGAACCTCACCCAGCTCCACAGTCACCTCAGGAAACAGCCCCAAACTGGACCGCAACACAGACCAGGAGCTGAGACAGCCACACAGCGCTAGAGCACTGTCCCCAAACTGCAGAGCCTGTGTGACCCGGACAGACCTGCTGTCTCCGCACCTCAAGGGACTCAGAGAGACGTCCCTGGGGACACGGAGCACAGAAGACCCCCCTCCTTCAGAGCAGGTGGCTCAACAGAACTGATAGCCACCATTACTTTCCTGTCCTTCAAATGGAAAGCACATAAACATAAAGTTACAACCAAAACAGCTCATGATGTTAAGAAATTACTACTTTAGGTGAAATAACATTGTTGTGAGACCTATGCTTTACAGCAGTGGTCCCCAACCCCCGGGCCACGGACCGGTATCGGTCCGTGGGTCATTTGGTACCGGTCCGCAGAGAAAGAATAAATAACTTACATTATTTCCGTTTTATTTATATTTAAGTCTGAATGATGTTTTATTTTTAAAAAATGACCAGATTCCCTCTGTTACATCTGTCTAAGACTCACTCTTGACGCTTGTCTCAGTAACGTGATACATTTATCCGTTCCACCCTAAAGGCCGGTCCATGAAAATATTTTCTGACATTAAACCAGTCTGTGGCCCAAAAAAGGTTGGGGACCACTGCTTTAGAAGACTCTTGGCTGTGTGCCATCTAAGTGAATGTCTCTGCAGGAACACAGACATCTGATTCTGGGTGTCTTCACCCATACTGATAGAATTATCTAACCACACCCCACTCCACCAGAGGTCCCCTGCTTCTTCATGGAGGGTGTCCCCACACTGGCTTTCCAGGCTGCTTTCCTCTCCATCCCCTTTCCCCTCTCAGCTCAAAGTAAAATGCCCTTTCTGTGCATTTGGTCATTTTAACAAAGGTGTACATTCCAGGTGATTCCAGGCCATCCTTCACTTCAGATCTGTTTAAATGCTTCCTTTAAAATCCAGATATACAGAGTAGCAAAAGTGGCCTTCCGAGGAACCAGAACCAAGTGGGGACTGCCTGCCACTCCTTGGGTGGGGACTCGATACCAGGGAGGAAGCTTGTGACAAAGGAACAAGAAGGGTCACACATCACTCTGCACTGAGAAGACCCGGACTGCTAGGAAAGAGAAGTGCTCAGACCAGCGATTTAACAACAGTAAACCAACTTGCTGACATGCTTTCTCCCCAGCTCACTCTCTTCAAGGCAAGTAAGAGTGGCTTTCCTAAAAGTAAACAGATTGCCCTGGCCAAAGCAACAGCTCAGGCAGTGTAAGGGGACTGGCTGGGAGGAGGGTGGGTAGCCTACACTGACCCAGCCTATAGGTGCTACGACGTGGTCCCAGGGCACTCAATCTCCAGAGGTGCAGCAGGCCTGGCAACATGAAGCAGCCTGGGCCCCCAGATACATCTGGCTGCCAGAGGCTCTTACGAGCAAGTGCACCTGAGAACCAAACCCTTCAGGCAGGGAAAGCATTGAAAACTAAAGCTTCTTCTCTGTTCTAGAATCAACTATAATTTATATCACCCAAAGGAGACGTGCTGCAGGGGTCCCCAAACTTTTTACACAGGGGGCCAGGTCACTGTCCCTCAGACCGTTGGAGGGCCGCCACATACAGTGCTCCTCTCACTGACCACCAATGAAAGAGGTGCCCCTTCCAGAAGTGTGGGGGGGGGGGGGCTGGATAAATGGCCTCAGGGGGATGCAGTTTGGGGATGCCTGTCTACAGCCTGCATCTAATGCAACAGTAACCTAAATCAATACATCACCAAACTAAAAATGAGGCACAAAATGAGGAAAAGGCTGCATAACCGCTTTTTGGCTGTGTGCATAGGTAATTTCCTAAGAGAAAAACTCAAGGGCTACCAAGTCTTCATGCTACAATATACAGGAGCCATAACCCACGGGGAACCATGTAAAACTCGAAGAGACTAAACAGTCCCAGCCAGCACTTACTCAGGGGCTGGAGAGCCATAGCACACCACATAAGACACTGTGTGGCCATGACCAGGACACCGCAGACAGTCCACAGCAGGCAAAGGTTTTTATTCTTTAGCAAAAGAAAAGCTTTTTAAAGAAGAAGTTTGCTTCTTTTTAACTGCACAATTTCTGTGTATTGTTTAAAAAAAAAAAAATTGAGAAAGATTATAAACCAAACTGCTACTGGTTGTGGTGGAGAATCTTACTCCACTATCTCTTTATGTAACTGAACCATGCTGACTCTAAAATCAGAAAAGGCGGCAAAAAAAGAGGGTTTCTAGCAAGTTCTACTTGCTCAAACCACTAAAGTTCCCAACTGAGTTTCCCTCTCAGACACAAGTTACCCTGAATGTCCATCTGCACCAGGTACCCCTTTTCCTGTTGGTGGCTGGCTTTCTCTCCACTGTGTGTTTCCTGTTCATACACACAAGCCTGGTGCACAGCGCTGCTCACAGACACACTACAACTGTAGGCACGATGAGCCACCATCGCTCTGCGTGTGAATGCACAAATGCTGCCAAGACAGGTGGGCTCTAGCGGCCATGACAGAGGCAGCTCTGGCCCCACTGTCTGCCCACCCAGTGACTGATACCCAGTTACCTTTCCACCCTTGCAAACATCAGAGAGGAGCATGCCAGGAGGCACTTTAAAGCAGCCCTCTGATAACCCGTGTATCACATGGCTCTCCCCCCATGCAGACACAGAGCAACATTATGGCCTCGCTCCTGCTGCTTAGCTACTTCCACTCATCAACCGTTCCAGGTGGCTGTGCCAGTCCTGAACCGAACCATTCTTTTTAAATATTTTTTCAGGGCCCAATTGAAACAGAAAGTTATACTCTGCACCTTAAACTCTACTATTTAAGCAGCAAAACACAGCACCAATTGCACAACTGTAAGGGAACAAAATGCCCAGTATGCCAGGATTGGGGGAGTGTCGCCCAGGTGATCCTAGGCCTCGGGAAAGACCGACACTGAGACAGCACTATGCTTACCTTCCTCCTCAGTCTCCTGCCCCAGCTGAGCACCTTCCTCTTCAAAGCCTCCAATACCTGACTCCGTGGATGGAGGCTGGCTGTGCTGCTGGCTAAGTTTATTTCGAATGAGAGCAATTTCCTTTTTTAGTAACTTGGCCCGCTTGCTCCGTGACCCGCTGGACTTCATGGAGCACGTGAGGTCCAGTTTGTCCAGCAGCTCCCTCAGCTGCTCCTCCAGGACCATGTGGGTCCTGTTGGCTGGGTTCAGCAACCTGTCCACTGAAGTCAAAGAACACATGCCCATTAGTCATCAAATGCCACGCTGCCTTCTGAGACAAGACAACCTTAGCACTCCCACCACCCCTTAAATCGCCCTTGGCCAAAACCCCTTGCTCAGCCACATGACCAGCCCCTCCACCCATGCGCTAAGTCCATGACAGGTTGCTGCCACAGGGAACTCAAATCACATGTGGTTCACACCCTAGTCCTACTGGGCCAAGTCGAAACACAGAGCCTACAGGAGGATCACTCTTCCATGCACTCATGCACCCGGGGCCCGGTGCTCACCATCCTCCCAGGAGAAAGGCCGCCGAGGAACCACGGCAGGCCGCTCCAGCAGGTGTACCCCTGAGGCCTCCTCAAATCCGATGCTGTCCACCTGGCGCCGGGCCTGCCTCAGGACGACACCACCCTGGTCACGCAGCCTCACCGCGGCTCTATAGAACACCGTGTCCTTGGCGTTATACCTCATACAGTTGTCCACAATGAGGTCAAAGTCCTCCTCAAACTCAGGGAGGCTTCTGTACCCTTGAGCTTCTAACCGCTTCCTCATCGTGGAAAAGTCCATGGGCTGTTTAATGTGGTCCAAATAGTCTGGGACCTAATTGTAAAAGGGAAAAAACAAGCACTTACAAACAAAAAGGTTCGTCACTAACACGTCACACACAGGAGTCTAACTCACACACACGAGACGCTGAAACACACAAGCATGCACACACAACACAAAGGACACACACACTGTAAGTGGCAGCACTGAGATACACCGAGCTTAAGCCCCACATCCCCACAGAGCCTGCTAACTCAGGCCCCTTAATGAAATCATAATCGACTGCTGCGCCCGCTGGGCAGACCCTGCCACCTGCTGAGAGGGTCTTTCTAAGAACTTTTCTCATTTACAACAGTTTACAACCATACACTTTCACAATGGAAATAAGAGGTTAGATAAGAATAAGAAGAACACAGTATGCCTGTGTTCTACCTGGCTAGTGGGCACTAACTAAGGGGTCAGGGCAGGTGCAGTCCGTTTGTACACTCACCTCCTTCAGGCTCACTGGCTGGGCAAATATGCGAGCCGGGTCCTTGTCCTGCAGCTGGTCCAGGACAGAGCGCAGCAGCACCGTGAGCGGGGTCAGCCGCAGCTCCATTGCCATCTGCTCCACCTTCACCTGGAAAACAAGGGTGATCAGCACTGACACTCACAAGGTATTCCTGTCTCTGAAAACTTCCCTTCCTGTTGCAGAAGTACTCAGCACTGTCACACAGTCCACAGCCAATTCAAATTCCTACTTTACACCCTAACTCCCCACAGCCCAGGTCAAGGTGCATCACACATGGCGCCCCAAAACACCTACCAAGTGCCAGCTCAGCTCCCACCTTCCATGGCCCTGTGCCATCCCTAATACCACAATAGATGCCACGCTGCCCCTGCACCGGCCCTGACCTCCTTCAGGGGGTCAGTGTCACCCTTCCATAAAGTTGCTTGCAATCCAGGGCACCAGGATGACTCAGAGGAGGGCCAGGGCCAAGGACTGCAGGTCCAGAAGCCACACTCTGACAAGCCCTACACTGGGCCTTACCTGCTCCCGTTTGAGCTTCTCACGCTTGCGCAGGAGCTCAATCAGCAGGCGCGCGCGCTCCAGGTCATGCCGCAGCCGCTGCCAGTACTTGAGCTTCTCTTTGGCAGCCTGAATCTCCTCGTCATTTTCTCTCTGAGAAAATGAATCAAAAGCTGAAGGTCAGCCTCAGAAGCCTTTGCGTTGAGCCCCAAGGCAGCATCAGGAGCCCAGCCCTCCCCACAGGCCCAGCCAGCACGCAGGGCAGCAGAGGAAGAGCTGAGCAGGGTGCAGACTCCAATCTGAAGAGCACACCAGGCAGAGAGAGAGGGAACTTTTCAGAACCCCAAGAGCTGAAGGGCTTGTGTTGAGAGCAGCCATGCTCCTTGATCTCAGGATGGGGCCAGGGCTCCCACCTCCTGGACCCTGAGAATAAATAAGGCAGCAGCCCGGGAAAAAACCAAGATACAGAAAACACTCGCGTCAAGCAGTCCTGCTGCACGCCAAGCCTGTATACGTGGGTCAGTGCTCTGGACATGCCATTCGCCTGTCCCATTCTATGTTCCAGCACTAAATATATGTCACACTAAAAAGTCACAGAAGTACAGGCAGTGAGCGCAGATGGGGTGTTGTGGGTGTAGGGCTGGCTGTGGCTGGCACTAAGCCCCAGGCAGCACAAGGCCAAACAGATGCACCTCCAACCAAGGTGCTCCAGGAGCTGCTCCAGCCACAACAGAAGAGACAGCAAAGTGGCACAGATCAATGGTCCTACAGAGACCATTGTCAAAGTCCCCAACAGCCCAACAGGACTATCCTGGCACAGGAAATGACAACCAAATGTGTTCTATGTCCCCAGTGATGCAACAACCACTAGCCCAGCTCCAGGCAGGCTCCCAGCACTCCAGCCTCCTGCCAACCTCACCCTCCCCTCCGGGCTCCACACAGCCACACATAACTCCATGCACTTCTTCACAAAGAAATTTCCTGGCCCTCAAGGTGTGCCCAGGCCCTGTGGTCCTAATGCACACCTAAGGTGATCACTGTCCACTCTCACAGCAGCTGCCCATCCTCAGCTCCACTTCTGGGCCCACCTTCTACTGCCTGCTATCGACACAGCACTACAAAGTCCACATACCCGGAGCAAGCACAACTCCCAGGACAGACCCATCACGACAGCAAAGAAAACTATCAAAGCGCTCCCCTCAGCTCCTCCTAAAACCATGCTCTGCTAAGATGCTCAAACCTGTGCCCGCTGTGGGTCCTGATCACAGCAGCCCAAGATGCCCTAATCCTATTCCAACTTTACATGCACATCTCCCTGGACTAAGGGAAAGTCTCACCTCAAGACAGCTGTCCTTCCCACTCCTGGGACACATACACCTACAACCTCGGCCAGTCACTCATCATCAAGTTTCTGAAACATACACTTGTCAGACCCTCTTCTTTCTCTGGATGACTCTGCCTCACACAATCCAGACAGAGCTGAAACAAAAGGGGCCCCATCCAAAGGCCCCTACCCTGATGTCCCAAAACCTCACTTCCAATCTGAACACCTGGCAGAGCTGAGAACTCTGCCTGAGGAATGAACACTGCTTTCTAAAGAGAGCTGCAATTACAGACACACAGACAAAGGTACAGGAGGGAGTGAACCAGGTATAGGTGCTCTAGTCATGGGACCAGGGTGCAGGGGACCAAAAAAGGTGGCCTCAGTATCCACCAACTGAACAACCAGTTAACTGAATGTTCTCTGAAACACTCAGGCATCAAACAAGAATCCGCAATAACAAGTCAGCTATATAAACAAGTCCAATTAATTCATAAAGAAGATTTAGAAAATCAAATTACCCCAAAAGCATCCAAAAGCCATCCTGTCCATTCATTTGCAAGATACACTCTGGAAACATCAAGCACCAAGACGTTGGCCTGGTGACTGTATGTGGAACCCATGTGCCCACATGCTCATCGCACTGGCTGGAAAAAGACCAAGATGCATATGGTGGTCTCACCTGCCCAAAGGGCCCAAGTTTTCTGACCCTGCTCTTGAGTGGTCTTTACTTCCCACATAAAACCAATCCTAGAAGACTCCAGAAGCAGAATAAAAGTGATTACTTTTCACAACAAAAAGCTATCTAAAGAGAATTTTAGAAGACCATGTTTTAAATCAGGCCAACTTCTACTCGACAAACAAAAAGGATACCCACTGTCGGGGAGACAGTCCCACTGTCAGGACCAGCTCAGATCAAAACCCCTCTGCAGTTGGCTCAGCGGTAGAGCGTCGGCCTGGCGTGCGGGGGACCCGGGTTCGATTCCCGGCCAGAGCACATAGGAGAAGCACCCATTTGCTTCTTCACCCCCCCCCCCTCCTTCCTCTCTGTCTCTCTCTTCCCCTCCCGCAGCCAAGGCTCCATTGGAGCACAGATGGCCCGGGCGCTGGGGATGGCTCCTTGGCCTCTGCCCCAGGCGCTAGAGTGGCTCTGGTGGAGGCAAAGCGAGGCCCGGAGGGGCAGAGCGTCGCCCCTGGTGGGTGTGCCGGGTGGATCCCGGTCGGGCGCATGCGGGAGTCTGTCTGACTGTCTATCCCCGTTTCCAGCTTCAGAAAAATACAAAAAAAAAAAAACCCCTCTGCTGCCTGACCAGGTGGCGGCACAGTAGACAGAGCGTCAAACTGGGATGCGGAGAACCCAGGTTCGAGACCCCCAGGTGGCCAGCTTGAGTGCGGACTCATCTGGATTGAGCAAAGCTCACCAGCTTGGACCTAAGTAAGGTCACTGGCTCGAGCAAGGGGTCACTTGGTCTGCTGAAGGTCCACGGTCAAGGCACATATGAGAAAGCGATCAATGAACTAAGGTGTCGCAACAAAAAACTGATGATTGATGTTTTTCATCTCTCTCTGTTCCTGTATCCCTATCTATCCCCCTCTCTGACTCTGTCTCTGTTTAAAAAAAAAAAACAAAAAAAAAAACCTTCTGCTGGTGGAAAGGGCACGCCAACTCTACAGGGTGAGTGCCCAGCACACCCACCTAAGTCCCAAGCTACGACACAGTGAAAGACTCCAAGGAGTAGCAAGATCCAAGACCCTCAAGTGGGTTCATGAAGGGGCAGCTCCTGCTACTGAATCTGATGCCTGAACCTGCAGGAGGGTGATGGCCAGAGAAGGGTTCAGCGGGTTCCAAACAGACTAAGAGGAGGAAACGCCATCCTGCAGCACGCAACATTCAGTGCAGGGGCGCCAGCAGCACCCAGCAACCTGAGATGCCTCGTCTGCTCTCAGACCAGCTAGTCCTGTTTGTCCCCCCCAGAAGGTCAGGCACAAGAGAAAAAGAATGCACCCGACCTCTTCCAGGGCCTGGCTCAGGACGGGCATCCAAAAACATGGAACAAATGAGTTAAATTAAGTTCTAATATCCACTATTTTTAAAGTTTCAAAAAAACATTAAAATCACACCAAGACTTAAAACATTCAGTATGGAACATTATTACTCTAGACCAGTGGTCCCCTACCCCCGGGCTGCGGACCGGTACCGGTCCATGGGCCATTTGGTACCGGTCTGCAGAGAAAGAATAAATAACTTACATTATTTCCGTTTTATTTGTATTTGTCTGAACGATGTTTTATTTTTAAAAAATGACCAGATTCCCTCTGTTACATCTGTCTAAGACTCACTCTTGACACCTGTCTCGGTCACGTGATACATTTATCCATCCCACTCTAAAGACTGGTCCATGAAAATATTTTCTGACACTAAATCAGTCCGTGGCCCAAAAAAGGTTGGGGACCACTGTTCTAGACCCCCCCAAAATCAACCCTTACAGCAGTTTGAGAACAGCCCTTCCACCAGCCACCTCCCACCCTTCCCATAAAGGGCCGACCTGTGTCTGAGCAACGGCCTACACAGGCCTAAGTGACCACTTTGCAGCCTTATCGGTAACATCCCACCAGACCTGGAAAGTCAAGGTGCACTGCAGGGCCTTAACACCAACCAGGTCGAGTGGGACAGATTCAAATCTACGCCTTTTCCCCCAACCTTTCTGAAATGAAGCCAACATTTCTGTTTCTGTCTTCCTGTCCTTACAAATTTACCTTGCGTGGCAGGAGGCAAAATCTAAGATAACTGATTTCACACCAATGTGTCAAGCAATACCTCCTGAGACAGAACCACGTGTTCCCACAGCCTCTTGCACACACAGGCCTCTCAGTGCACAGGCACCCTAGCTCCTTCCCTCCCTCTCAGCCCTTCCTCCTTCAACTTTCCCACCCTCAAACCTAGTCCAACAACTCTCCCAAAAAAGACCACACAAGCTCAGAGCTGTGTACTGCCCTGGCTTGACGTACTCAGCAGGTCCATGTGTACAAACCACATGGTTCATCCATGGCTCTATGACAGATGAGAACTTGGGTCCGCATCCTCCACTTGTCCCATTTCCCTGCATCATCCTGCCTCAGCATCCCAATCCCTGCAATGCCCTGCCTCATCTACCTGTAGAGGAGCCCCTCCTCTCACATGGAGGTCTTACAGGCTCAGGTCTCAACCTCCCGCTCCACCTTTCAGTCAGCACATCCTAGTGACATGCTAGCTCCAGCTGGTAGTCCCAAGGGCATGGGTCCCGGCACAGCCCTGACCGGAACACAAACTCCATTCACAAAGTGGAAGGATAAACCCACAGCACGTCAGCTAAGCAGGCATCGCTAACAAAGGTAACATCCAAGGTTCAATGCAAAGGTTGGGGGTGCACTCCAGAGGTCCAGACCCAACTCAGAGAGTGCAGGATGCACATGTGCACAGCCCCTGGAGCTTGCAGCAGACACGACGAAAAACAAAGAATGTGTCCAAAGCACTCAGCAATTCCAGCACCAGATGGAGCAAGCAGCTGACCATTCGGCAGGCCAGCAGCATGTCAGGATGCTCACAAAGCCAGGCTTTATCTACATGTGCACCCAAAGCAGACAAGAGCTTGGGTTGAGGGAGCTACCTTCAGTGTGATGGACCCTGAACCCAGCGCCCCCACTCCAACAATCCTTGCAGTCCTAAGACAAGGCAGGCAATGATGGTCTGCACAGAGGCCTGACCCCACCACACACTGTCCCTCATCACTGCCTGAGACCATGTGTGCTTATACATTTAGTGGGAAAGGTCTCAGATGGTACTGTGGCCCCAGGAAACCCACACACAGCCCTGGACCACTGAGAGAAAAAAGTCTAACCACCACACCCTCAGAAGGGCAGCGGGGTCCAAGAAGTACAACCCTCAAGCCTCAATGAAGGTCAGAGGGCACATCCCATCTCATAAAGGCCCAGAATCTTTAGTTTCTCTTTGGTTTTCAAAAAGTATTAAAAGAAACATTAAAAT
This sequence comes from Saccopteryx leptura, assembly GCF_036850995.1. Classification (NCBI taxonomy): domain Eukaryota; kingdom Metazoa; phylum Chordata; class Mammalia; order Chiroptera; family Emballonuridae; genus Saccopteryx; species Saccopteryx leptura. The sequence continues at coordinate 319,289,850 of NC_089503.1, forward strand.
CCAAATTTTAAGAAACTAAGCATTTGCCCTAGCCGGATAGCTCAGCTGGTTAGACAATCATCCTAAAGCACAGAGGTTGCCAGTTTGATCCCGTCAGGACACATACAACAAGAGATTGATGTTCCTGTATCTCTCTCTCTAAAACCAATATTTAAAAAGAAACTCTTCAAAAAAACTGAGCATTCAAATGTGTTAATAATTAAATTATCTGTTTTGTCACCACAGAATTACAAAAAGTTGAGACAAGGGATTCACTAAGAATGACACTAACGTCCAGGCCAGCGACAAGGAGGTGGAAAGGGAAACACTCAGCCCGGGCTCACTGTGACTAAGGAAAAAGGGACAGTACAGAGGTGAAAAGTGACACCTCAAGACATGACAAGACGAAACGGTGTCGATTTGCTCAACAACCAAAAACATCCATCTTGGCCTCTCCTCTGTGTAGGTCCAGTGGAGGGGTGGTAACATTGTGGAGGGATGGGGTTCTTGCTCAGTGGGACTAACTTTAAAACCAGAACAGCCCCACCAGGAGTGATGCCCAACACTAGAACACAATAGAGGGAGTGATGTGAGCAGTCTGGTCATCGACAGCCAGGGTTACTGCCCATCAGAGAAGCCCCCCAGACCAGCAACCTGGTGGGTCAAGAGCCCCGTCCCTGCCTGCCCAGAGAGCACCACATCCCGCTGTGTCTGATAGCATCCCCTTGGCCTTGTTCAGCCACCTGGCAGGTCAAGCAGAAAGGACAGAGCAGCAGAGCCATTTGGACAACAGGGGTGCTGCAGCTGCACGGGATCTAACATTAACTTGTGAGAGGGCAGAGAAGGGGCAGAAAGGAACATCTTACCAGACTCTGCTCTCCATTGAGTTTTCCCAGCCTCTATACCAAGGACAGTGGTTGGCAAACTCATTAGTCAACAGAGCCAAATATCAACAGTACAAAGATGGAAATTTCTTTTGAGAACCAAATTTTTTAAACTTAAACTATATAGGTAGATAGATTCCTTATCGAGGTAGAGCCCGCACATGGTATTTTGTAGAAGAGCCATACTCAAGGGGCCAAAGAGCCACATGTGGCTCGCAAGCCGCAGTTTGCCGACCACTGACCAAGGAGATAGCCAAACCCAGAGGCCAACCACAGACATAGCTCTTCCCTACAAGGCCAGCCACTCTTTACAGCACAGAGTGACTGAACAACACCAGCCAAGAATGGAGGCAATGGGCAGATGAGAATTTTTGTTTCCAATTTCTGACTTCCTAAATCCTTATTTTCAGAACTGCTTTATAATATCAAACTCAGAGTTTAGCTTTAAAACAGTGCATTAACAAGTTTTCATCATGGAAACTGGAAATGACAGTGTTACTTTTAATAAACCACACGTGTTCTCACTGTGCTTCTCCCTCATCCACACTGCCGCTGGCTCTGCTGATACCAAGTCCACCATCTCCTGCTATCCCCAGGTTTCATCCCCTTTTCCTTCACTCATGTCTATCAGAGTAAACACCTAAAAAGAAAATATGCTAAAATTAAGTACTAAAATGTAAGAGCTTGTTTGCTGTTTTTAAAGGAATGTTTCATGATTCCTGTCATGTTTATGCAGGGCCCGTGCTATGTTAATCTCTGTAGCGTTCCAATTTCAGCACATGTGCTGCTGAAGTAAGCACTGGTTTTGTTCTTTTATAAAGCAAAATCCCACCTGACCAGGTGGTGGTGCAGTGGATAGAATGTTGGACTGGAACATGGAGGACCCAGGTTCAAAACCCCAAGGTCACTGGCTTGAGCGCGGGCTCACCAGCTTAAGCGCAGGGTCTCTGGCTTGAGCGTGGGATCACAGACATGACCCCATGGTTGCTGGCTTTTGAGCCCAAGGTCACAGGCTTGAGCAAGGGGTCACTCACTCTGCTCCCCCCTCCCATCAAGGCACATATATGAGAAAACAATCAGTGAACAACTAAGGTGCCGCAGTGAAGAATTGATGCTTCTCATCCCTCTCTCTTTCTGTCTGTCTGATCCCTATTGTCCCTGTCATACCAAAAAAAAAAAAAAAAGGCAAAATCCCTGTTCCCTCTCACTCATCTCGGTTCTTGCCTCTCGTCCTCCCCTCTGCAGCCAACACTAAACCAGCCTGCAGAGAAGGGCCTCTAAAATAAAGCACTCTTTGCCTTGGCCAGATTGGTGGGTTGGTTAACCATCTTCTCAATGAGCAAAGGTTGTGGGTTCAATTCCTGGTTGGGGCACACACAGAAGCAGATCAACATTTCTGTCTCTCTCCTGCCCCTTCCTCTCTCTATAATCAACAAATAAAAAATTAGAAAAAAAATTTTAAAAGTTAAAATAAAATAAAGCACTACTCCTTGTACATTTCCAGAACACAAATGCCCAACCCGTCTCTGACCCATGCCCATGGGCTTCAGGGCCTCATATACTGCTGCTCCCCATCCCAGGACCAGGCCCCACATGGTCACAGCTTCCTCTTCCCCTGGTATCCCCAACAGGCAACATGTACAGAGTAAGGGGAGAAGCCAAATGCAGGAACATCAGGGGACAAACACAGATGAGAGTCACCTGCACAACCCACAGCCTAGCAAGCCCGGGGCACACATAGGTCCTCATTTGCTTCTAGGACTGAACCAAACCAGACTGGGGCTTGCAAACGGGAGGCCTGGAGCCCATGAGGCTGGCCACACATCAGCCTGAAGCAGGTGCTGGCTTCTAGGGCCACTATGTCTACTCAGCGTGTCGGGAGGACAAAAAACACCAAGAGATGTGCAAGGGCACGTACCTGCTGCGTGCTTCTTTGGGACTGCAGGCTGGACTGGAGTCGTCTCAGCAGGGGAGCGCCATTCCTAGACAGCCTTTTGAGTAGCCAGTAGCTGTGGGCTCTCTCAACAAACTGCTTCTTCCGCTGAATGGCCACCTGATTCGCAATCCTATTTAATCTAAAACACAGAAAAACTCAGAGTTTAGCTTTAAAGCAGTACATTAATAAGTTTTCATCATGGAAACTGGAAATGACAGTGTTACTTTTAATAAACCACATGTGTTCTCACTGTGCTTCTCCCTCATCCACACTGCCGCTGGCTCTGCTGATACAAAGTCCACCATCTCCTGCTATCCCCAGGTTTCATCCCCTTTTCCTTCACTCTATCAAGAGTAAACATCTAAAAAGAAAACATGCTAAAAACAAAGCTCTGAATGACCATCCTCCCTTCCACATGATGCTGCCCCTATGCAAGCAGGCTGCAGGCAGCACCTGGGGAAGCTCTGCCAAGTGCAGCACAGTGGGAATGGGTCCCTCAGAACAGCTGGCTCTCATGGAGAGTGGGTGAATGCAAGGCTCCACTGGAATGACAATGGGCAGCTAGTCTCCTGAGAGACTTCATCTTTTTGGGGGCTATAAAACACAAAGGATTTTTAAAACAGGGCAAAGGAGGATCATTTAACAATCCCTTCAGGTTACCAGGAAGCTCCTGTGTACCCAGTTATCACTCTCCTGCTGAAACAAAGGGCAACTCCTCACTGCTTTATAGAAACACTGAAAGATAAAGCTAAGTTCAATCTAAGCTAAAAAGAAAACAAAAACACAAAATGCAACAAGAAGGCATTCTTCATTGTACACCACAATCAAAAAGTCAGGACAAAAAAAATGTCAAGACAAAAATCAAGGAATTTTAAGACCAAACTTTTTTTTTTTTTAACACAGACAGAGAGTGAGTCAGAGAGAGGGATAGACAGGGACAGACAGACAGGAACAGAGAGAGATGAGAAGCATCAATCATTAGTTTTTCATTGCGCATTGCAACACCTTAGTTGTTCATTGATTGCTTTCTCATATGTGCCTTGACCCCGGGCCTTCAGCAGACCGAGTAACCCCTTGCTGGAGCCAGCAACCTTGGGTTCAAGCTGGTGGGCTTTTGCTCAAATCAGATGAGCCCGCACTCAAGCGACGACCTCGGGGTCTCAAACCTGGGTCCTCTGCATCCCAGTCCGACGCTCTATCCACTGCGCCACCACCTGGTCAGGCAAGACCAAACTTTTTAACAAATGCAAATCAGAAGTTTTACAAAATAACCAAAGAACAAGACTGTGAGAGCACCCCCAGCTCAACCACGTCCCCACAATGACAGTCATGCTGTCGTTGTCATTTTAAACAACAGCTCTGGTGCATTTCCAAGACTGTCCACTGGCTTGGCCTCAGGGCCAAGTTCTGAAGGGAATGCATCACATACAGCTGGCCTCCTCCTGGACCCACAGGCCATGAGGAGACCCAAGACACCTCTCCTAAGGCAAGACACAAGTCCTTTAGAGTGACCTGACCTTGGGGGCTTTGCAGAAATAGCCATGTCAAATCAATCCCCAAGAAGGTACCAAGAGACTCCACAGGTATATCAGGACAGAACCCAAGCTCAATGTGTCCACAGTCTGCTCTTGACTGAAGGGCCACAGGCTTGCACGCTGGAGGACATCTGGTCACACGGCCTCAGCAGGAGGTAGAGACAGGACATCCATGTCCTCAAGGGCTCCAGCAAGAGGCACATTGGGAACGCAGGCTCTGTCTGCAGCACCCATGCATGGGGCCATAGCTGGGCTGGTCCTGGGCACCTTACCGGTGCCATTTTGGGTGTTTTGTTTTTACCATTTTTGACTGAGGCATCACGCAGGTGCAGTGAAGTGCACAAATCTTAGCATGCAAAACTCCATGGATCTCTGTACATGGGGTCATTCTAACACATATACACACTAAATTATTTCCACGGTCAAGTGAACCAATGTAGACAGAAGTAGTTTTTAACAATTTCAAGTCCAAAAAAACACTGTTTGGCAACATGCTTATAAGTAAAGATTGTCCCATGAAACAAGCTGCCATCTCCTCAACAGGCAGGATTTGAGTCATCAACAGCCTACAGGCGTGAGCAACAACAGGCTTTGATGAAAACAGACTTACAGCTGTTGTAAAGGATTTACTGAATGTGCTGAACACTGATTCTACCCCACGAGCAACAGACAGGGCTGAGCACTGAGGCAGCACTGCAGGGACTCACCATGTGCTCCGAAAGGACAGAACAGCTCCAGAGAGCAGTCGTGCCAATGCTGAACACATCCACCACACTCACCTGCACCCATCAGCCCCAACCCAATCACCGCGCACAGCAAATAGGGGGCAAAGCAAAGCGTAAAACTGTACCAGGGAAACACCCAGCCAAGGGACAGGGACCAAGACAGGATGGGGACCCAGCCCCCTTCATAAACTCCAAAGTGAAACAGACCAAGAGAGACCTTTAAAGGAAAGACTTTAAGGATCAATAATTTTAAAGGCACATTAAACCTTAGTGTTCAGAAAGGGGTAAGCACCCAAGTCCCACAGAGGGGAGGACAGCAATGGTCCTGAGGACAGGTAAGGGTCACTGAAGGCCTGGGAGCTGACCAGGTTCTGTCTTCTCAGATGGGTGGTTATAAGTGTGTTGGCCCCATAGCAATTCACTAAGTTATGTGTTTGTTTTACTCAGCTTTGAGTTTGTATTCTTCTGATGTTGTATGAAGATTGTAAAATTGGGTCTATAATCTTCATATATCCAGGTGGTTAACTCTTTCGCAGACAGATACAAAATTTCTGGCAGACCAGCCAGTAACTGAAAAACTGTGATAACTAATACTATCGTGCTGAATACTACACAACACACAACATATACGGGTACCAAGTCATCACATTGACACCTTAAGCTTACAATGTTATTTCAATTATATTTCAGTAAAGTTGGAGCAAAAAAGACAAACACAAAAAACAAACTTTGATGAGCACTAATCAAGAGGACAAAATGATGTCAGCAGTGGGAAAAACTAAATGAATCAGAAATCCAGGCCTGACCTGTGGTGGCGCAGTGGATAAAGCGTCGACCTGGAAATGCTGAGGTCGCCAGTTTGAAACCCTGGGCTTGCCTGGTCAAGGCACATATGGGAGTTGATGCTTCCAGCCCCCCCCCCCCCCGGTCTCTTCTCTCTCTCTGTCTCTCCCTCTCCTCTCTAAAATGAATTAAAAAAAAATTTTTTTTAAATATCCAACTAAAGTACCATGAAAACTGAGACGTAAAACAAATCTGTAAAAAAGTGTACCTTACCAAAACCAACTCATAAAGAAAAAAAAATCTAAGTGCATTCATGTAATTATTTTAGAAACTGAAACAGTATAGTTTAAAATTTTCCTCCCACCTCAAAAGAAAAGGAAAAGATGAGTTCTCAGAAGAGGTTTACCATTAGACGGATCAGTCCAACCTGGTACCACCACCCAGAAGGAAGAGATGCACACAGCTCCCAGGAGGCAAGTGCACCACACCAGGGCAGGAAGGATCAAGAGCAAATTCACTGTGAACAACTATGTGAAGCTGAAATAAGACACACCAACCAAAACCATGTGAGTGTGAAAAACCACTGTACACCTTGACCAAGGGGTGTCTGTCCCAGGAAGGCAAAGATGAAAAGTTCTAGAAATAGAACCCACATAGCAACAGATAAGGAGGGCAGAATGTGACCATCTCAAAAAAAAAGGGAAAGCAAGGGGTCACCATAACCCTCAACACACAAGGAGGGGTCAGGAGAGGCTCCATCCCAAGACCTGGTGAGAGCCTCAACTCAGCCCACTGGGAGCTGCCCCAAAATCAGACCCAAGATGCCCACCATCCCTGTTTCATGACAACTGTAGGGGAAGTTCCCACAGATGAAAGCTAGCAGTTTAAGGACCAGATATGAGCTGCTTTATAAAGGGAGAAATTTATCTGACATTACTGAATGATAGTAAAGAAGCTCTAAATAGTGGAGATGCTCAACAATGAAAAATGTTAGTGAAACAGAGACAAAACATCATAAATCACAAACCACCTCCAAATTAGTCCATAGAGTTCATGAAATATCCAAATTCACAAAAGGATTTGTCAGAAACCTGACAGGATGACTACAAAACTTACATGAAGAAACCACAGGTCAGTAAGAACCACCCCTGGTCTAAGAGCTCGCCCCAACAGCAAGAGAGAAGCAGACCACCCACACAGGGAAGGTGGCAGGGGCTGGAAGGTGGGGCTCTAAGGAAAGTTGAAAGCAAGGTTGTCCACACTGAAGCGAACACTCATCCCCAAGAGATTAAAGACTCAAATGTAAGGAACTGGGATTCAACAATGATCCAGCACCTCTGGAGGCCTGGGGGAGGACACTGCAGGGAGGCCATCATGGCAAAAACAGCCAACAATTCAAATGGTTTAGAAGAAACTGTTCACTGCTGAGGCCAGAGGAATATGCGAGGGACAGGAGCAAAGACAGACATTCAAAAGCTTTTAGAAGAAAATCTTGAGGCCCTCAGGGAAATAAAGGATTATTCAAAGAAGATATGACAACATTGGCCACAAAATAAAATAAGTAAATATGTAAAAACAAAAGGCAATCCCCTGTAAAGCACCAGGACCATGGCAAGAATGTCTGCTCTCACCTGCCAGACCAGCAGCCCTTGGCTGGGCTGAATCTGGATAAAGACAGGAAAAACTGAAGGAAGGAAAGAAAAGCCCACCCCAACTGTCATTTTCCGTGTCCACAGAGATTTCATAATGTATTACACAACATTAAAAAATAAAGTGGATCTACACAAATAGCAAAAAAAGCTAGTTTTAAAAAACACTATTTACCATACTAAATTTTCATGGGACTTTCAATGAAGCAAACTATGATCACCCATGAAGGGGCTGCCAGGTAGATCCTGGTTGGACACATGGGGAAGTCTATCTTCCCTCCTCTCACTTTAAAAAAAAAAAAAAAGAATCCTTCTGTTATCAACACCAGTGGTTTTCAGCCTTTTACACTTGGGGACCAGTGAAAACAGGAGACTTTGGGAACCACTTAAGACAGAAATCACCCTGAGCGTAAGTAAAATTTGACTAAGATTGTTGGATCTATAATCTTCATACAACATCAGGGCGGTTAACTCATCTGCGGACCAGTAGTTGAAAAACAGTGATCTACACTGACACAGCCCTGGACAAAATGACCGAGAGCTACCTCAAAATGATCACAAGGAAGGAACAGGCAAGGGAGCCCAGACAGGGGCAGTGACTGCTGAAGATGGGTCACAGGACAGATGGACTCTTCCTACTTGATACAGTTTCCCAAATTTAAAAGAAAATAAGCCCAGGGGAAGAGATACACAATGAACACAACCCAGTACTCAAGGCAGAGCCTCCCCAGCCCCAGGGACACACACAAACCCCCCATGCCCAGGCCGGTGAAAAACAACACACTAAACTACAGCTCCACCCAGAGCCAGAAAAGCTTTGGCACTAGCTGCATGAATGTCCCCAACATCACCTACCCATGGCCAGGGGCACTCTAGTTAGAATAAATCAGACCCACTGCAACACTGAGTGCCCTGTACAGTACGGCAGCACTGCGTCTTCAATCAGTGCACAAACCCACACCAGACTGCACATGTACCAGTGCACAAAGAGAAAAGCGAGGCTCTGAGGAACCCCAATTTACAAGTACTTGCTATGGGAGGGGTGGGCTGCTGGGACTGCAGTGTCCCAAGAGTGACTTATGAGAATTCATTTAATATTGTTTTTTTTTAATTTTCATATTTGATAAGTATGTTAAATCTAATTTTTTCCTTGTTTTTAAATTCTGTATATAAAGATCATGAAAAATAAAAAAATAGCCATCAAAAAATTATTTCCATCTATGTATGGAAAAAAAAACGCTCCACACTTCCCAAAACACACTAACGGTACACAGAAGACCCTCTTGTGACATCCCAGCCATCATCTGTGAGGAGTGGAGTTTTAGACTGGACCCTCCCACCCCCCACTTTAACAGGCTGAATTGTCTGAATCTTTATAATGGGCACCAACAGCTCAGAGGTCAAGGTGGCACCTGTGAGATCCAACCTTCTTGACCTAAAAAGACCAGAATCTGCCTCTAGTAGTAGTGGTCCTGCTCCACCCTATATCCTGGGAGAAACCCCCTGCCCAGCTTAGCTCAGGCCAGGACTACCTGCACTGTCCTCGAGGCTCCAGATGTACAGATGACAGTCACAGAGCCCCAAGATCGCTAAGGTACACACGTCCATGCCCGCCCCACCAGGCCTCACCATCACCCGTCACACTGAGGTGGCACCTACAGCGGGGGTCTCCCCTCAGCTAACTAACCAAGAGCTGAGATTCCTGAGGTCAGATTGACAGAACAGCTGGCTGGACAGAGCCCAATTTTATTAAAAATCCCACCATATGCTTGCCTTCCTGGAGCAGCCCCAATCTTGCCTAATACAGCTGGGAGCCCACACCTCCACAGCCCTGCTGGAATGGATCTCTCTGAAAACCAAGATCTCCTGATACACAATGTCCAAGAGAAGGGAAGGATCTGCTGAGAGGAAAACTGGAGGGAGGGCTGAAGTAAACACTCATTGCCAGTCCTCGCAGGGAAGAAGACCCAGGCAAAAACAGATATGACATCTGGGCAGTGATAAGTAGCAGTGAAATGGCCTTCGAGGGTCTCCCAGACCTCGATTGGACACAAGAAACAAAAGCAGAAATCATCCATGGAGATGCTTGGCAACATCTTAATCACCAAGAAGCAGGGGACATCACTGCATCCGGATGGAAGGATGCATGGCACCTACGTGGTACCTAGGCACACCTCCATCAGCAATGAGGACACCAGACAAACCCAAAACAAGGCTGGCTCTATTAAAGGGAAAGGGGAGTCTTCTTTAAAAACAGGAGATCTCGCCCTGGCCGGTTGGCTCAGCGGTAGAGCGTCGGCCTAGCGTGCGGAGGACCCGGGTTCGATTCCCGGCCAGGGCACACAGGAGAAGCGCCCATTTGCTTCTCCACCCCTCCGCCGCGCTTTCCTCTCTGTCTCTCTCTTCCCCTCCCGCAGCCAAGGCTCCATTGGAGCAAAGATGGCCCGGGCGCTGGGGATGGCTCTGTGGCCTCTGCCTCAGGCGCTAGAGTGGCTCTGGTCGCAACATGGCGATGCCCAGGATGGGCAGAGCATCGCCCCCTGGTGGGCAGAGCGTCGCCCCTGGTGGGCGTGCCGGGTGGATCCCGGTCGGGCGCATGCGGGAGTCTGTCTGACTGTCTCTCCCTGTTTCCAGCTTCAGAAAAATGAAAAAAAATAAATAAATAAATAAAATAAAAATAAAAATAAAAACAGGAGATCTCAAAAGACACTGAGCAGCTGTGGAAATGTCCAAGTCAAAGGAGACTGACTAGAACAAGTCCTGACTAGAGGCACAGGGCCATCTTGTTCCTTCCTGCTTTGAGGCAAATGGACAACAAAGAAACCTTCACCATACCCAGACAGGTCAGCCTGTCTTAGATGTGTCCCACCAAGTGGGGTATAGGAAGTGCCCTCAGAGGATGCCCATGTGTGCATGTTACACAGGCAAGGGACATGGGACACAATGTTAGCAACAGGTGAGCTCAGGTAGAGTTATTGTTGCTCTTCTTATTTTTGCCATGTTTTATAAACTTAGAAAATTTTCCAAATGAACGTTGAAATAAAGATGATACCCCTGACCCAATTTTAGTCTCTGTGTGTGCCCATAGAGGGCCCCCTTCCTCAGTCGGTCTGTCCTACTGTTGACTGTTGAACACTGACACAAAATGTACGTCCAAAACAGCGTTCTCCATGTTAGCCCAAGCAGCACCTAAGCTACAATGGTGGTGAGACTGTGTGACAGTTACCCACTGCCAGTATTAAGGCTTCAAATAAACTGTCACCTTATCTCTACCTAAAGTAAGTGAATACAGTGGACGTGAACAGAAATGGCAAAAAATCACTATGCTGGTGAGTTCCTCTTGGGGTCTGAAAGCCTGTTCTTTGTGCAGGGGACACCTGGGGAAGGAATTCGGCCTGGTAGGATGGCCAGTAGAGCAGACATGGTGAGTGTGGGCAACAGCAGAGTGGTCCCGGCAGAGGAGACCACCAAGTAGAACCCCAAGTCGGAGGGGGCCTTAGGACAGAGCAGAGCCTGGGCCGATGTGTCTAAATGCTTATAACCAGAGAGCAGAGCCCACAGCACTACACCCAGAAACACTAATTTTAGTTCAATACAAGAATCTCTCAGAAGAGTACAGCACATCTGAAACATGCACTGAAAATGATGAGATATGCAGCCTTTAATAACCCAGACATCTTTCCTAGCACTATTTTACTTTCATTCACTTTGGCTCTTTGATAAAAACAAATCTGCTTACCAGATGTCCCATATCCTACCTCACTGGAGGATGCCCTTTCAGGCCGGACTGGAACAGACTCACAAGACACCCAGTCCCCCCGAATTGAAAGCAATGAAGTCATAGGAAGGTGAGAAGTAGATCATACAGGATGGGGCAAAAGGAGGCTTACAGTTATTCATTTAGAAAATACTACAATAAATAACACTACAAGAATAAACTCTGTGTTTCTTATACTCACAACTGTATACGTAACTCTGCTCCACCCTGAGTAAGACAGCACTCAAGACAACACTCTCAAAAGAGCTCAGGCATGGCACACTCTTCAGTGACCAGGAGACAGCAGTTTGGTATCAGAAACACCGGCCCTGCATATCCACAAAAAAATGCACTCCACAACCTGCACTTTTTATGTTTCAATTTGGTTTTTAGTTGTTCTTTCCAGAGAAGCAACTACACAGGCTCTTCCACTGGGGACCCTGGGTAGAGCTACCACCTAAGCCGGCAGGGCTCCCTCACCGCCCTGGGGCATCCACAGGAGCACACACACACACACAGAGCCCTGCTATGAGTCGTCCAGAGAAGGGCTTTCACCTGGAAGGGCTAAGCCAAGCACACCTCTCATGTCCCCAGTCCACAGTATATCAGAACTTTTATAATATGTAAAATTCACTGCCAGAAACATGAAGGAAAAAAAAAAGGCATACAAAACTCAAGTCCCAACTCCTGCTAAAGATAACAAACATAAATATCCCCTGTCCAGTAGCTAGTAGGCACTCACTCTCCCATTTGTCCTTAAAACGGGACATCTCAGAAGACACTGAGCAGCTGTGGAATGTCCAAAACAAAGGAGGTTGACCAGGACAAGTCCTGACTAGAGGCACAGGGCCAACTTGGTCCTTCCTGCTTTGATGCAAACAGACAACAAAGAAACCTTCACCATACCCACCTAGAGGTCAGTCTGTCTTAGATGTGTCCTACTAAGTGGGGTGTAGGAAGTGTCTGGTAAGCAAGGACACCCACCAGCAGAAGAAACAGGCAAAAAGGGAAGGAAAAGGAATCTCTTTCCTCTTCAGATAACTTCTCATATCTTCCCCAGTTTCTTGTTTTGGTTTTTGTTTTGTTTTTTAGATTTTATTTATTGATTTTACAGAGAGAGAAGAGAGGGAATAAGAAAGCAAGAAGTATCAACTCAGAGTTCCTTCACTTTAGTTGTTCATTCAATGCTTCTCATATGTGCCTTGACCAGGCAAGCCCAGGCTTTTGGGCCGGTGACCTCAGCATTTCAGGTTGACACTTTGTCCATTGCACTACCACAGGTCAGTTTAAAAATGTTGTTTTTAATAATGTTGTTTCTATGCTGGAAAACACTTTTATTTATTTTTCCCCCTGAAATGAGAAGCAGGGAGACAGAGACAGACTCCCGCATGCGCCCACTGGGGGCAATGCTCTACCCATCTGGGGCGTTGCTCTGTTGCAACTGCAACCAGAACCATTCTATTCTAGCACCTGAGGCAGAGGCCATGGAGCCGTCCTCAGCACCAGGGCCAACTTTGCTCCAATGGAGCCTTGGATGCAGGAGGGTAAGAGAGAGAGAGAAAGAAAGAGGGGGAAGGATGGAGAAGCAGATGGCCGCTTCTCCTGTGTGCCCTGGCTGGGAATCAAATCCGGGACTTCCACAAGCCAGGCCGATGGCTCTACCACTGAGCCAAGCAGCCAGGGCAACACTTTTTATTTTAAAAGGGAAAACAGGCACAGAGGGCCACAAGTAAGGATACTGGGACAACGACTCAAGAGTAACTTAAAAGTCTTGGGCACTTCCAGCACACTGAAGGCAGGATCCTCACAGGCAGAAGTACCAGGAAGGCCAAATGTCTACCAGACTCGAGCCACCCCACCAGCAATCACGTTCCAGCAGTGCTGTTCTTGGCCACAGCAGTGGCCCTGCCATCCAACCTGATGCCACGAATCTGAGTTCTTGAATGGACAGGCAAAGCCTCACAATATCCACAACTTATTCCAGAATCTCTTAGAGAAGTAAAAAGCAATCTTTGTTATTTAAAAATTAAACATCTCCTCCTCTCATTAAAAACAGACCATAACTTAAGAGTCAATGAAAACTTAGTAATTAAACCACTCAAATTACAAAAGCATTTCACAGTCCCTGCCAGTCCAGCCCCCTTTCTCTCAGAACAGATTCTGCTCTCTGCAGGGAATAAGGGAAATCCCTCCTCTTCTGAGGATCTCCAAAATGATTGCTCAATGAGTCCCACGGCTCTCCTTCAGCACCTGCCCCAGAGTTTGTCCCAGAGGATGTCGTAGGTGCTGCTCTTGATGGTCCCACACCAAAGCTGTGGAGAGCACCTAGCTCCCCCTTGCATGCAACATGCCGGGCTTTAACCCAACCCACACTCCAGTGGGGCCTCCTGCACACACTCAAAATTAATGCCTCTGTCCTTCAGCACCCAGTACTATGCTGTAAAAGAAAAAAGATTTTATTTCAGGAAAAAAGCCATGCTTCTAAATCTTAATACAAAGTATATGCTTGCTCCTCTCAAGACCAAAACAGTACAATAATGTCCGTGGCAAGTCCCACTATACTCTTACCACCTAACTAATCAGTGTGATGAAAATCATGACACGTTAAAATAAACTCTATCTTTTAATCAAATGTGAATTATTTTACATCACAGAAGTGCAGGAAAATAATACGAAAAGCTAACATTAAATATGCTGAAGATAATTTTTTTAAACACAAAAAATATACTGGTAGTCTGTTAATCCACTTGATCTGTAAGATAAATACAACTTTATCCGTGACTTTCCGATAACAAGATAGTCCAGGTAACAACAGGTATCTTATCAACTGTTCTCACAAGCAGACATCTGTTTAAATGTTGACATCATCAGGTCAATGCTTTACTTCCTTAACCAAATGTTTTAAAGCCCCATTCCCTATTAAAAATAAAGAGCACCACTTCCTCAAAGTTCAAGGAAGTGATGGAGTGGGGATGTCTGCTCTCCCAGATTCACAGAGCACTCACGGGTTCTGGTGTAAAACTCATCAAGTCACTTACCTCTATTCTGAACAAGAACATTTCAAAAGACAACCAAATAACAAAAGTAAGTCTGTAATAAGAGGAGCAGGCAAAGACGAGGAAAGAAGTTCAGGCACAGGAATGGACACAGCTGGATGAGGACTAGCCAGAAACAAAGAGCGGCAGGGTCTGCTCACAGCGAGCAACAGCAGAGCCCGGACCTCACCACAGTGGACCACCACTCAAGGTCAGAGAGCCCTACACTGACCAAGCAATGTTCATATCACAAAGGAAATGGTCAAGATAACCAGATAAACTCACACAATAGAAAAGTGGTCAGCCCTCCCTCCCCAGAGCTTTCACCAGCCCCACTCAGATCTCCATCCCAGTGTGTTCTTAGCCACGCTGCTTCACTTTCCAACAAATTGCTTTAAAAATTCTACAAGGTTCCCAAATTTTGGTGGAGGAACAAGGTGAGAAAGAGCATTTTGTTGTGTTAGAAGGCCCCAGATTTCTGTCAGTGTAGCCTCTGATACCCTGACACCATCTGACTTACCCCGTGGGCTGATGTGAGCATTAAGGAAATCACACACCTTCCAGGTCTAATAGACTCAAGTCTTTTGCAACATCCATGCTCCCACAAAGTGACAAATGAATAAGGCCACATTTTAGGAAACCATTAGGAAGCTTTATAAACATAAGGCTTGAGGATGCTCTAACATAGCCTGTGGAGCCCCTTTCTGGCACCCCCATTCTAGGCTCATCCTGGCCCCCACGCCTGCATGTGCTTACCTCTGGGGGGGTATATATGGAGCACACACAGGTGGCAGAGCCGCACAGGGCTCACTCAGTGTTTTCTTTGCCTTTTTTGCTTTCTTCCTGACCTTGGATGTGGGCCTGACCGTTTTGACTGAACTGTCTTTTCGACATACACCGTTTTTCATTTCAACATCCCCATAAATGTTCAGAGGCCTCCGGGTACATCCCGGAGGCGTGTGTACATCACAGTAAGCGGTCTTTCTTACGGAGAAGGTCGTGGCGCCTCCAGTCAGTTCTTTCACAGGCTCCATTTTCATGTAGAGGCCAGCTTTTTGGGCACAGGTCACATGGAAGGCTGTGTAACAGTTGGCCTTATGGCACTGGATACAGGCACCCACGCCCTTCTGCTTACAGAGGTAGCATGTCAGCTTCCACCGGGCGGGAGGGATGTTCCTCACACCATCTATGGGTTCAATGAATACTGTGTTGGCAAAGCCAACCTCCGGGATCCACAGGGCACATACCACATGGCCCCAACGGTCATCGTCTGTCTTTTTGAAGGCACCTCCCTTGTTGGGGCATAGCACGCAATCAGCAGGCCGGGACCGGGACTGTAGGCAGTGTCGGCACAACCACTGGCCCTCAGGGATGTAGGGCACCCCGTAGCATTCCTGGTGCACAGCCAGGTTGCACATGTCACAAAAGAGAATCACATTGCTATTCTGGCACTCGCCATCCATGCAGATGCAGCACACGGCATCCTCGTCGATCAGGGACTGCTGCTCACCCTGCTTCTGGTTCTCACAGTAGGACTCCTTCTCGAAGCGGTCCATCAGGAACTCAAACACACTCTGTGACACGGCTGCCACGCAGTCACCCTTCCGTTTCTCGTTGACGATCTCCAGCCAGGCATAGTCCTCCTCGTCCATGTCATACTCTACCTCATTGTCCAACTCCTCCGCTGACTTCTCAACGAACTTGTAGTACACAGGAGGCCTCCTGGGAGCAGATGGGGGGCTGTACTCCACAATCCGCACCTTGGGCTCTGGAAGTGCACTAGCTGAGGCTGGTGTGCCATGGGCACTGGGAAGGGCTTCATTCTTCTTTTTGACTCTATTGTTTTTGTGACGCTTAGTTCTTAAGCACACAGGTGGTCTCTCACTATTTTCTTTATTGCTGTTGCATTCACTCATTTCTTGAGCAGTGAGGTCATCTTCTAATATGATCTCCAGGGGATCAAAAATACTGATCCTGTGCAGGCGCCCCTCAATCTCTATCTCCACCATCCTCTGAGCTTGGGCGTAGGTCAGGGTTTCTCTTGTTGGGGAGTGCTTAGTACTGCATGGGGAGGAAGGGTGCCTCGCTGCAGCTCCTCGATGACATCGTCCTTTCCTCCTCATTTGGTACTGACTCCCTGAAAGAGAGGCAGAGGTGAAATTAACTCAAGAAAACCACCATGCACACTTGGGCAGAGCTAGCTAACCCACTCACACTAAATCAAAAATTCCAGATATTTTTTTATTTTGAGGTTTCCAAATCACTCATCCCAAGACTCACGATCATATTTCAACAGCTCGTCTCCACCAGGCCATACCTCACCAGGGACTCCCAGGACCAGACGGCAAGGAGTGGCCCTCAAGAGACATGTGCATCAACACGTCCCTGTAGTACCTTCTGTGATTCCCACTGCTCACCAGCTACCTTCCTAGATCAAGCCAACAGATCACTGAGATAACTGGAACATCCCTCAAGAGCAAGTGATCCCATCCTGAGCCCAGGGAAGCCCATGCCTGTTGAGTGAGACTCTAGCAGGCATGGAGGTTGTAACCATGAGGCAAGGGTACTCAGTGGCTCCCTGTTTCTGACCAATGCTCCCCAGAACCCACTCTCCTCCTCCCCTACTGTTGCACAGGAGAGTGCCCCTGGAGCCCAGTGCACCAGTCCTGGCAGCATCCGTGCTGGGGGCCAGAGGGTTCAGTGGTCTGACCACAACCTACTTCTCCTTCCTCTCTGTGAACATATCCTCCACATCCATGCTGAACCAAGAGGGGAGCCCCTAGGGAAACAATCTTCATCCCCAGCAAGGCCTCAACCCAGTCAGCCTGCCCCGTATACACCAAGCCACATACAATGTGCCAGAGATGGCACCTCTGCTCTCACTCCACAGTACGGTCCATCCCTTGAGAACCCCATACTGCTTGCAAAGCCCCCACTATGAGTTTGCTGGCAATGGCTCAGGTACCTGAAATCTTGCCCAGAGACTTATAATTTGCACTTTTCAGTCTCCACTGTCACGAATAGAGTCTATTTTCATGTGAAGTCCCTGAGTTTAGACCACCACCTGCCAAACAGAGTATCTGTCACCTTAGGATCTGACAAGGATCACTCTCAGACCTCTGAGACTCCACCCTCCAAACAACCATTTTATTGACAGAAAGCAAATGATGTCTAAAAGACTGGCTTACAAACACACATTCCAAGTTGAGCTCAAGGTTCACAGCTGCATTTGGCCAGCCAGGAGGAGAAGCCTGGTATCAAGCACCTGCAGGAGCCTGAACCACAGCCTCACCACCACCTAGCTAGCTAGTCTTTGGGAAAACTACTCAAAGAGTGGGCTTTACTTTGTACATCCCGAAAGGAAATCCCAGCAACCCCTAAACGCACTTTCTAAAATAGGCCCTGTACAATGTGGTTTTCCTTTTTTTGTCAAATGGAAATCCACACTTTGACAGGAATTTCTTGTAAAGAATGGCAAACCCCATAGTCAGCCAAACCCCAACTCACCTGCACTCAGGGGCCTCCACAAGAACCCAGGAAACCAGCCCTGGATTCCTGGGGAGCATCAACAAAACCACTGCCCAGCCTGCAGTCCCTTCTGAGGGTGTCTGGGTGTGTCCCCCAGGTGTCAGTGCCACAGCCTACAGAGGGGACCCTAATACACTCAGAAACAGGTTTGCGTGTTGTTACTGAGGTGGGGCAGAAGCAACAGTTGGTTACTCACCAGATTAAAAGCAAACATGTAATTGCCTCCTCTACAGCAAAGTACCAGGGAAGGGAGCTCTAACTTCAACCAGCCCTCCAAACTGACCTGTCCCAGTGCACGCTGAAACCCTACAAGACTTCTACCCAAGGCTTAACAGTCACGGCAAACAGTGGCAGGGAAAGAAGACATGTTTAGCAGCATTGCCCAGCACAGTGCCCCACGACCTCACCTACTCCAGCATTCCCACACCCACAGGCTCTTCTACGTTCCTTCCTCTGGCTCTGTCCACCGCTGGCACTTTTGCACAGGAAGAAGCATTTGCACCAGAGAGGGATGGGCAGGAAGAGTCAGGAAACCTCCCCAGAAACAATTCTTGTTAAATACATCCAGAAAAGTCTGGGAGCCCCAAGAGGGTAGACTCCACACCAATAATCAGCTCACACTGTCAAGTCACCTCACTTCCTGCCTGGCTTCGGCCGGGTCCCTGAGACTCTCCCAGCCGTGGCTCCCTGCGCTGCTTGCTGCTCTGCGCTGCAACACGCGAGGAGCAGCAGCACACACCTCCTGGACCGCGTACAGACCAAGTGAACATAAAGCGCTCAGGTCAGTGCCCTGGTAGGGTTGGTGCTAGGCCAGGTAATCAAACAGCAAGCAGCCCGAGTCTCTGACCCCGTTTCATGCGAGGGTCCGGCAGAGGTGAGGTCTGTGGAATGACGGGACTCTTCTGGGGACTCAGAACTCACTGCGAGCTCACAGCAGAGCCCTATCTGCAGACTGTGCCTTCACAAACTCCTTCCTTCAAGGAAGGGCCCAGGAGGGCCGGGGCACAAGTCCACTGCACGGTGTTTACTGCCAACACCGCCCGGAAGCGGGAGGGCCGCTGCCCTGCGCCGCCGGGGCCTGACCTTGCGTCCACCAACTCCCCGGTCTCGCAGGAAACCTCCACAGTCGCGCCTACGGACAAGCTCCCGCCCGGCAAAACGTACCAGTGTGTCTGTTACATAATGCGACCCGCGGGCGCGACCAGGACTCCCGACCGGGGACAGCCGGCCCTTGCGCCGGTCCCGCCCCGCAGAGGCCGCCCCTGCGCCGCCCGAGCCCGAACAGGCCGGGCGGGCCCGGAACGAGTCCGGCCCCGGCCTCTCCGCTGCCCCGGCCTCACGCCCCACGGCCCAGCCTCTCCCGCAACCCGACTCCCACCGCTCCAGACCACCGGGCCCCCGCCCCACAGAGCTCGGCCTCCCCAACGTTCCCGACGTCCCGGCCCCTGGGCCCCCAGCCCCGCAGCCCAGACCCCCGCAGGCCAGGACCCCGCAGCAACCCGGCCTCGCGCCGCACGCCCGACCACCCCGGCAGCCCCTGCCTCCGACCCCCGCCCGCCGCCCGCGGACAATGCACCGCCGCCGCGGCCTCAAACATGGCGGCGGCTCGGCACTCGGCCGCAGGCGGCCCGCGAGGCGGCGGCGGTGGCGGCGACCCCGAACAGGCCCCCGCCCACTCACCTTCGGGGCCGCGGGAGCCCGGCGGGCGGGCGGGCGCGGGGGCCGGCGCGGCCGAGGCGGCGCTAATGGCGCCCGCGGCTCCTCCGCCAACGGCCGCGCAGGCCCGGCGCCGCCGCTCTGGGCGCGAGCTCCAATCGGTGGGCTCCTGTCGGCGGGCAGCGGCGGCGGCGGCGGGGGCGGAAGCTGGGCCGGGGAGGCCAGGCGGGACCCGGCCGGCGGTGGGAAGCGGGGAGCGGGACGCAGACGCGGGCTCGGGTCTGCTAGGACGCCCGGGCCGGCTCGCTCGCTTGCTCCCCAGCGAAGGAAACAATGCGGTGAGCGCTCCGCCCGGCGCGCTGCGTGCGAGACGTGCCCCGCCCGCCGCCGTGACGCAGCGCTGGGGGAGGGCCGCTGGGGGGCGGGGCCTGAGGGCGGCTGTACACCGGGGCTGGGGTCTGGAGGGCCTCGAGGCTGAGGAGGATGGGGGATGGGGACTGAGGGGACTGAGGGGGCTGGAAGGGCCGAATGCCTGAGGCGGTTAAAGGGCCTGAGGGGGATAAGGGGGCCGAATGTCCGAGGTGGCTGACGGGGCCTGAGGGAGTGAATGCCCGAGGGGACTAAGGGCCTGAGGGGGCTGAGGAGGCTGCTGAGGGGACCAAATGCCTAAGGAAGAGGAGGGCCTGAGAGAGTAATAGGACACGGGTGGTGGCCTGAGGGGCACCAGGCTGGGGAAAGAAGCAGAGCAGACCTGAGGGGTGCAGGGCGGAGGGATGCCTGAGAGGGGACCCCAGTGGGGAGGAAACCTAAGAAGTGGTGTGGCAGCTGTACCTGAAGCATGGGCGAACACGGGACAGGGGCCCTGGGGAGCCTGGAGCTGGGAATGAAGGGAACCCCAACAATGGAAGGAGAAGAAAGGCAGTGGCCACCTAACGAGAGAGAGAGAGAGGGGTGGCCTGGTGGTGGAGGGGGAGAAGTCCCTGGGAAGAAAGGAGGGGCTCCGGATGTGATGGGGCTGGGAGAGGTCTGCTCTGCTCAGGCCTCAAAGCTGAGCATACCAGAAATTTGGTGCCTGAACTTTGTTTAAACTCTAAAATTCAGTGATTTTGTGAATTTTTATCTGGACATCGCATCGCAAAACGTTTTGAGAGATGGGAGCAACCTGAATGGTTCCTTGGTTTCCTGGGAGGATTTGTCAGTGCAAAACTAGCTGTATGGGGAGCACAGACCCAGGCCGGGGAAAGAAGCTTGCAAGTGGACCCCAGCTGGTGGCATCAGGGGAGGTTACTCAGGAAGAGAATGGACACCCTCCCCACCCAAGGCAGAGTTGGGATCCTTCTGAGCTGGTCAGATACTCCCCCACATGGGCAAACAGGGCAGGGTCCAATGCTAGGATCCTCCATTAGACACTACTAGATTGGGAGTGGGCTGTCCCTGCCAACCCAAATATCCTAAGTGGGGGATGGATCCCCCACAGAATTTTTGCTGACCAGCACTTGTGCACCACTGTACCCAGTGTACAAGTTGAGAAGTGAAGGCTTAGAGGGTGGCTTAGGACTGCAGCTAAAGTCACCCAGTGGTCAGTCCTGAGCAAGCTCCTACATCCTACATCGAAGGTGGTGCCCCTCGAGCCACATCCTTAGGCCCAGGTGCGGTAAGCCCAGCACATCTGCTCCAGACCCAGGAACTGCAAGTTTTCTCCTCTGCTCTTAAGATGTCTGCTTATATGAGTCTAAATGGGCTGGGGCAGCCAGTAGTGGAGTGCAAGTGAGTGGGGCCTGCACTCTGCTCGCCTCCACCTTGGGCAAGCCAGATGCACACCAACAAGCTGGAGGGTCTCACAACACAGAGCACAAGACAGTTTAATGAAAGAGAGGATGGAAGACAAATCCTCCACATCAGTGGTCCCCAACCTTTTTTGGGCCACGGACCGGTTTAATGTCAGAAAATATTTTCACGGACCGGCCTTTAGGGTGGGACGGATAAATGTATCATGTGACCGAGACAAGCGTCAAGAGTGAGTCTTAGACGGATGTAACAGAGGGAATCTGGTTATTTTTTAAAAATAAAACATCGTTCAGACTTAAATATAAATAAAACGGAAATAGTGTAAGTTATTTATTCTTTCTCTGCGGACCAGTACCAGTCTGTGGCCCGGGGGGTTGGAGATCACTGCTCTACATAACAAAAGAGAGAAGGGGAGATTGGCTTCTCAAAGAATAGAAATTTGCCCAAGGAGTTAAAAAAAAAAAAGACCCATAGTCATGTCAGTGTCATTGTGGAACTCCAAGGATAAAGAGCTGAACACAGAAACCTTCAGAGAGGAAAGATCTTTAATCAGACTGAACCTGACTGTCAGTTGTTTTGGGAGGATGGAGAAGCCTAGATGATTCCTTGAGAAAGGAGTGATTGACTAAATTCTAAGATATAGATAGATATAGATATATAGATATAGATATAGATATAGATTTTTTTTTTTTTTTGTATTTTTCTGAAGCTGGAAACGGGAAGAGACAGTCAGACAGACTCCCGCATGCGCCCGGGATCCACCGGGCACGCCCACCAGGGGGCGATGCTCTGCCCCTCCAGGGCCTCGCTCTGTTGCGACCAGAGCCACTCTAGCGCCTGAGGCAGAGGCCACAGAGCCATCCCCAATGCCCGGGCCATCTTTGCTCCAATGGAGCCTCGGCTACAGGAGGGGAAGAGAGAGAGAGGAAGGAGAGGGGGAGGGGTGGAGAAGCAGATGAGCGCTTCTCCTGTGTGCCCTGGCCGGGAATCGAACCCGGGACTTCTGCACGCCAGGCCGACGCTCTACCACTGAGCCAACCGGCCAGGGCCAATTCTAAGATATTAAGACTAAAATTCCATACCCAGTGAAACTAGCATTCAAATGAAAGAGCAAAATAAAGATATTTCATGGCCTATAAACATCCAAGTTTGCCTGACCTGTGGTGGCGCAGTGGATAAAGCGTCGACCTGGAAATGCTGAGGTCGCCGGTTCAAAACCCTGGGCTTGCCCGGTCAAGGCACATATGGGAGTTGATGCTTCCTGCTCCTCCCCCTTCTCTCTCTCTCTCTCTCCTCTCTATAATGAATAAATAAAATCTAAAAAAAAAAAAAAAAAAAAAAATTTAAATTAAAAAAAAAAAAAAAAAAAAACATCCAAGATTACCTCACACAAAGTCTCTAAAAAATTACTGAAAGATATCCTCTAGCACAGCAGTTCTCAACCTGTGGGTCGCGACCCGGCGGGGGTCGAAAGACCAAAACACAGGGATCGCCTAAAGCCACGATGCGACCCCTGTGTTTTGGTCGTTCAACCCCCGCCGGGGTTGCAACCCACAGGTTGAGAACTGCTGTTCTAGCAAAATGAAAAGTGAATCTGAGAGTAAAACATGGATGCCAGCAAAGAAAACAGTCTGGACTGTTAAAAAGAAAACCAAATAACAACTTGAGAGAAAATCCCAGATGAACCGAATGTGGCTATGATATGAGAAGAGGGCAACAGGAAATAAAAGTGTATGTAAGTTTTTATATTGTCATAGGATTTTAGAATGGACAGAAAAAGGTTAAAATATCCAAGTTTTCACTAAAAAAAATGGAAACAGGATTTACAAACTTCAGTACTGATGAGGGGAAACTGAAATGAAAAATTGACAGTGCCAACAAAACGCAGAAAAGAGGAAAAGATAAGTGTGTGGTAAATAAGGAACATAATAAATGATAGGAATAAATACAAATGTTTGAGTAATCAGACATGTTTGAATTAAAGCAGGGGTCCCAAACTACGGCCTGTGGGCCGCATGCGGCCCCCTGAGGCCATTTATCCAGCCCCCGCCGCACTTCCGGAAGGGGCACCTCTTTCATTGGTGGTCAGTGAGAGGAGCATAGTTCCCATTGAAATACTGGTCAGTTTGTTGATTTAAATTTACTTGTTCTTTATTTTAAATATTGTATTTGTTCCCGTTTTGTTTTTTTACTTTAAAATAAGATATGTGCAGTGTGCATAGGGATTTGTTCATAGTTTTTTTTATAGTCCGGCCCTCCAACGGTCTGAGGGACAGTGAACTGGCCCCCTGTATAAAAGTTTGGGGACCCCTGAATTAAAGTTATCTATTGAAAGACTGAGACTATTTTTTTTAAATATGGAACGCTTCACGAATTTGTGTGTCGCCCTTGTGCAGGGGCCATGCTAATCTTCTCTATATCGTTCCAATTTTAGTATATGTGCTGCCAAAGCAAGCACTCTCAGTCTTTATTGGAATAAAAATATCACTAAATAGTGTTTATAAGAAATATACCTAAAAATGTCATATTGAAAATAAAAGAATGGAAAGCATGTACCATACAACTTTTACTCCTCAAAAGACCATAAAAAGAAGGAATAACAAAAGACTAAAACTAGAAGACATCTACAAGTTTACCCTGCAAATGATTAGTAACCAAAATATATAAAGAACCCTTTCAAATCCATTAGAAAAAGATAAGGCAATAGAATGATGGGCAAAACCCATATCAAGCTCCTTACAGAAAAGAACATAGAAAGGGCCAATAACTTCACTAGTAATTTTAGAAATGCAAACTTAAACCACACCAAATGAGCACAAACACTAAAGTCTAGCAATACCCAGTGATAGCAAGAGGGTGATCCCTACTGTCTAGAATGTCAAGTGGTGCAATTATCTTGGTAAATATGTAATATGGTATTACCCAATGAAGTTAGACATGTGTATCAGTTATCACTGCATAGCAAACCACCCCCAAAACTTCATACCTCAAAACAACAATCGTTACCTTTGCTCATTGATCTACTACATCTGTTCAGCAGTCACATCTGGTCTACTCTATGCTGTGCCGGCTGGGGCAACTCCACTAGGCATTGGAGGGGCTGTGTCCAAGATGGTACACTCATGTGGCTGCTAAGCTGGTTCATGCTATGAACTGTGTGCCTTGGTGATTTCCTCATGGGATGGTTGTCAGGTTCCCAAGAGCAAGAGTTCCAAGAGAACCAGGTAGGACCTGTATCACTTTTTATTTTTATTTTTGTAAAATTCTTTTTCTTTCTTCTTGATCTACCTCTAACCTTTAATTTAATAGACTGCATTTTCACAAACAAGTGAGACATTTCTTAAATGACATTTTCTCACTTCAGAATTCAAGAAAAAGTTTTTACCGACTCTTCACTTTTAAGATAAATCTAGTTATTTGCATAGTTTCAATAACCAGTCCTCCTTTTTACCAGGATATAATTAGAAAAATCGATTGTGCAACCAAAGCCTTACATTGTGCCATATTTGAGAATACATCTCATGTGATTCCATTTACCCCACCCAACTGCGGAACAAGGGTTGTAGCATCTATGTTGAACCAATGCCCACACAGCCCTCAGAACCAAACTAGTCAGCTCTCAATCTTACAACTAGTAAGGAAAACAGGAGCTGTGGCAGACATTACAATACTTAAGAAGACAGAAATGTACCTACATTCACAGGCACAGCAGGTAAACCTGAGGGAGATTAGTTTGGTTCAGTTTTGTGACCTAAAGAGAAAAGCCAATAAAAAAATGTAAATATCAGGCATAATAAAGGCCCAATCCTACCTTCCTTATGATGACATCTCCAAACAGAAGTTGAATTTCCAGACTCTGTCATTGGGTAATGCCATACGGCTTAGATGTGCTGGCTTAACCAGGAGGCTCATATGTGTTAATTACTACTTCTCACAGCACCTGTGTGGATGAATCAGTTCCAAACACAGTAAGACTAGCTTTCTCTGCTTAAGAATAACCTTTGGAGATTATCATCATGAAGGGTAGGGGTAGGAAGGGCGATGCTAATAAAAATTTTCCAAAACTTCTAAAAAGACAGAGGAATGACAGTGGGTCCTTTGGGTGGAAGGTTAAGTATTGTAGCAGACCTACCAAGGGAATTTTCTGATTTTCTGGGTGTGCTGTTTTTGTTACTTACTATTGATTGTGGCTTTTTACAACTCAGGGAGAGAAGACTTGTGGAAAATAATGTAGAAACAATTCTTGTCTGAAAGGAATGCAAATAAATTCTGCCTAGTAGTAATACGATAGAAATTATTTCTGTCTGTAGAAAAAAATTACAGTTAGAAGAGATTGTAGTTTTATGGCCCTATAGAACACTGACCTGTTTGTTTGGTTCTTTTTTATTTTTTTAATTGAGTTGAGAGAAAGAGGAAGGGAGGGGTGAAGAGAGAGAAAGAGAAAAGAATCAACTCATTTCACTTATTTGTTCCATTTAGTTATGTACTCATTGATCGCTTCTTATATGTGCCCTGACCAGGGGGTAAAATCTGCAACCTCTGGTGCACCAGTTCAATGCTTTATCCACTGAGACACCAGCCAGGGCCAACATTGACCTGTTTTTAATCTAAATTAGCAAGTTAACTTAAGCAAACTATTTTCATCTGCTTACAAATACTTTCCTCTCTCCCCAATATTTTGAAGCATCCTCACCACCATGGTTTCCTTATAAATGGTTTAAATAAATCTTTGACACAGCCTTACTTTAGAGCTATACTTTTTTAACTTTTTGAAAATTATTATTTGACAGCTCCTATATCTACTTGCCTCCTAAGGATCTCCTCTGGGATGTCTACAGGCATCTCAACATGCCTGATACTGAGTATCTTCATCTCCAAACTTCTCCTTGTCTTCAACAACTGTTAGGGTTGAACTGTGTCCCCTACAAAAGAATGTGGACATCCTAACCCTTGGAACCTGTAAATGTGACTTCATTTGGAAACAAAGACTTTATAGATGATCAAATTAAGATGAGGTCATTAAAGTGAACCCTAATCCAGTGACTTCTGTTCTTATAAGAAGAAGGAGATTTGGATACAGACAGAGGCAGAAGGACATGTAACACCAGAGGCAGAGATTGAGAGGATGCAGCTACAAGCCAAGGAGCTTGGAGAGCTCCTTGCAGCTACCAGGAGCTAGGAGAGGCAGGAAGACCCTCCCCTACAGGTTTTTTGTTTGTTTGTTTGTTTTTTCATGTTTTCAAAGCTGGAAACGGGGAGGCAGTCAGACTCCCGCATGCGCCCGACCAGGATCCACCCGGCATGCCCACCAGGGGGCGATGCTCTGCCCCTCTGGGGCATTGCTCTGTTGCATCCAGAGCCATTCTAGCGCCTAAGGCAGAGGCCACAGAGCTATCCTCAGTGCCCGGGCCATCTTTGCTCCAATGGAGCCTCAGCTGCGGGAGGGGAAGAGAGAGACAGAGAGGAAGGAGAGGGGGAGGAGTGGAGAAGCAGATGGGTGCTTCTTCTGTGTGCCCCGGCCGGGAATCGAACCCAGGACTCCTGCACGCCAGGCCGACGCTCTACCACTGAGCAAACCAGCCAGGGCCCTCCCCTACAGGTTTTAAAGGGAATGCAGCCTGCAGAATCCCAGATCTCAGACTTCCAGCCATGAGACAAAAAATTTTCTATTTTTTAAACCATCCAGTTTATGGTTCTTTGTTATGGCAATTATACCTTCTCTGTAATTGATGACTCCCTGCTTCCTAAATGAAAGGCAGTGTCTCCCTGCTCCCATCTGATCCATCAGCAAATCCTGTGGGCTCCTGTTTCAAAATGTGTCCAGAACCAGCCCACATCACCGCCTCTTCTGTTATTACCTCGCGGTCAGTCACTACACTCTGTCACCAGGGTTATCTCAGTATTCTGACTAGTCTGTGCTTCACCAGGCACATCTATATTTTTTCTATACACAGCATCCCAAGTGATACTGCCATACCTGTGCTTACAAACTTCCAGTGGCACCCCATCTCTCACAGAATAATAGCCAAAGTCCTCAACTCAGCAACCAAAATAAACAATCAGCTTAAAAAACAGGTAAAGAGCCTGACCAGGCGGTGGCGCAGTGGATAGAGCGTCGGACTGGGATGCGGAAGGACCCAGGTTCGAGACCCCAGGGTTGCCAGCTTTAGCGCGGGCTCATCTGGCTTGAGCAAAAAGCTCACCAGCTTGGTCACTGGCTCGAGCGGGGGATTACTCAGTCTGCTGAAGGCCCGCAGTCATGGCACATATGAGAAAGCAATCAATGAACAACTACAGTGTCGCAACAATAAAACTGATGATTGATGCTTCTCATCTCTCTCCGTTCCTGTCTGTCTGTCCCTATCTATTCCTCTATCTGTCTCTCTCTCTCTCTGTCCCTGTGTAAAAAAAAAAAAAAAGAATGTTCTTCAAGCAGAAGAAAAATGATACCTGGAATGAAAATCCAAAAAAAAAAAAAAAAACAGGTAAAGAACTTGAGTAGATATTTCTTCAAAGAATATATAAAATGTCCAATAGGCACATGAAAAGATGTTCAGCATCATTAGCCATCAGAGAAATGCAAGTCAAAACTACAGTGAGATACCACTTCACACCCACAAGGGCAGCTAGAATCAAAAAGATATAGCAAGTATTGGTAAGGATGTGGAGAAATTGGAACTCTCTTGCATTGCCAGTGGGAATGTAAAATGGGGCAGCTGCTTTGGAAAGCAGTTGGGAAGTTCCTCAACAGGGTTACCATGTGACCCAGCAATTCCACTCCCAGGCATAGACCCAAGAGAAGTGAAAAAACCTGCCCACACAAACTTATATGTAAAGATTCATAACAGGCCCTGGCTGGTTGGTTCAGTGGATAGAGCGTTGGCCTGGTATATGAACATCCTGGGTTCAACTCCTGGTCAGGACATGCAGGAGAAAAGACCATCTGCTTCTCTCTTCCTCCCTCTCCCCTTTCTCTCCCTCTTCCTCTCCCGCAGCCAGTGGCTCAATTGGTTCAAGTGTCCACCCTAAGTGCTAAGGATAGCTCACTGGTCCAAGCATCAGCCTCAGCCACTAAAAATAGCTCGTTTGCCTGACCTGTGGTGGCGCAGTGGATAAAGCGTCGACCTGGAAATGCTGAGGTCGCCAGTTCAAAACCCTGGGCTTGCCTGGTCAAGGCACATATGGGAGTTGATGCTTCCAGCTCCTCCCCCCCTTCTCTCTCTCTGTCTCTCTCTCCTCTCTCTCCCTCTCTGTCTCTCTCCCCTCTAAAAATGAATGAATGAATTAATTAATTAATTAAAAAATAAATAAATAAAAACAGCTCGTTTGATTCTAGCATCAGCTTCAGACAGGGGTTGCAGAGTAGATCCCAGTCGGGGTACATAAGGGAATCTGTCTCACTATCTCCCCTCCTGTAACTTAAAAAAAAAAAAAAAAAAAGATTCATAGCACTCATATTCATAGTAGCCAAAAAGTGAAAACAAACCAAATGTCCATCAACTTGTAAATGGACAGGTAAAACGTGGTCTATCCATAAATGGAATATTATTTGGCAATGAAAAGAAATGAAGGCCTGGCCTGTGGTGGCGCAGTGGATAAAGCGTCGACCTGGAAATGCTGAGGTCGCTGGTTCGAAACCCTGGGCTTGCCTGGTCAAGGCACATATGGGAGTTGATGCTTCCAGCTCCTCCCCCTCTCCTCTCTCTCTCTCTCTCTCTTTCTCTCCCTCTCCTCTCTAAAATGAATAAATAAATTTAAAAAAATTAAAAAAAGGAAAAAAAAGAATCACACTTTCTTTAAAAAAAGAAAAAGAAATGAAGTACTGAAATGTGCTACAACATGGATGAATACTGAAAACATAATGCTAAGTGAAAACCCCCAAAAGGCCACATGTTGTGTGATTTTATTGATATGAAATGTCCATAACAGGCAAATCTATAGAGACAGAAAACAGATTAGTGGTTATGAGGGCCTCAGGTAAGGGGCAAGTGGGGAGTGACTGCTAATTGGTACAAGGTTTCTTTGGGGATGATGAAAATGTTCTCATATTGACTGCCAAAGGTTTCACAACCCTGTGTATACATTAAAACCACTAAATTGTATATTTTAAATGGGTAAAGTAGATGGTATGTGAATAATATCTCAATAACGCTGTTTTTAAAACACATTAAATAATTACATAAATAAAAATTTTAAATAATATCAGAGACTTCTAGTTCAGGAGTAGATAATTTGAACACATCTCTCCCTGCTCCTCCAACTAAATACAATTTTTAAAACTGGGAAATAATACAGAAGACAAGTATAGACCTCTGAATGGTGGAAAAAGGAAGGTAGGCTAACCAGGGACCTAGGGTTGGGGAAAAAGATAGTAGCTTGGAGTCTCCCATTCCCCACCCAGGAGTAGAAGGCAGCCCAGGCCCAGTGTCTCCCCGCCCACCCTCACACCAGCAGATGTGAGGGAGCCCAACTACCCTCCCACAGGGGAACTGGCAGATATTGAGCAGGAACCCTGCTTGTACCAGGTCTCAGGATAAGTTCTCCATCTATGGGTCCATCCTTTCCCAGTGGCCACCAACTAGCCTGGGCAGCCTGGACAATCACCTCTGTCCCTACAGACAGCACCAGCAGAATTAAGTGGAAGCTGTTGTGGTACCAGATGAACAAAATAGACCAGAATAGAAATGCAAAGTCCCTGAAAACTAAATTATCATTGCAGCCACAACCCACAAAAGCAGGCCAGGATGTGCTACCCCTAACCAGCATGACTGCCTGATAAAATGGAAGGTTTAAATGGGATTCACATCTCCTGACGTACTATTCAAACTGTTTAGATTACGATTTTTTAAAAGTACTGTTATATCAAGAACCAGGAAATTCATAACCTGAATAAGAAAAAATAATCAATAGATACCAACACTGAAACGAATCAGATGCTGGAATTACCTGACAGATAAAATGCTTCAACAAGCAATTACAAATTATCTTGAAAGAAGTTATAAACCAGAAAATCCTAGCAAAGAAACAACTTATTAATAAAACAAACGAAAATTATAGAGCTAAAAAATACAATAAACCAAAATTTAAAAAAATACTCAACAGGCTCCATAGCATATCTGATATGATAGCAGAAAGATTCTACAAACAATAAGATAGAACAATAGGATTTACATAATCAGAATACCAGAGAGAAAATATACTGAGAAAAATCACAAAGCTTCAGGGAACTGTTGGGACTATAAAAGAGAAAATTTACATTTTTACTGTTGGAGCCCAGAAGGAGAGAAGAAGGGTGTGAGGCTGAAAAAAATATTTGAAGAACTAATGGCAGAAACTTTCCAAATTTAGCAAAAGCTATAATACCCACCGATTCAAGAGACTGAGCAAATCCCAAACAAGATAAAACCAAAGAAATCTATGACATGCACATGACAATTAAACTTCTAAAAACTAGTTACAAAAAATATATATATTGAAAATGGACAGAGAGAATCAACACATTGCCTATATGAGAAGAACTGGGGGGAAACAAGAGAGAGAGAAGAACAACTGGAATAACAGTGGATTTTTCATCAGAAAACACAGAGGCCAGAAGGAAGTGGCAAATTTTTCAAGTGCTGAAAGGAAAGAACTGTCAACCATGAATTCTATGTCTAGTGAAAATATGCTTCGGGAATGAGGGGGGAAACAAAAACATCTTCATACAAAGAGAACTAATTTATCACTAGCAGAACTACCCGTATAGCATAGCTAAAGGAAGTACTCCAAATGATAAATAAATTATAACAGAAGTCTTAGAGCTTCAGAAAGGAGCAAAAAAACAACAGAATAGATAAAATAGGAGTAAACAGATTATCCTTTTTTATCACGAGTTTCTTAAATAATATCAAGTTGTTGAAGCAAAACTTGTAATTATTTGATATGGCACTAAATGTATAAGTAGAAAACACTTTAGTCACATTTTTTATTTTTATTTTTTAAATTATTTTTATTGGCCCTGGCTGGTTGGCTCAGTGGTAGAGCGTCAGCCTGGCATGCAGGAGTCCCGGGTTTGATTCCCGGCCAGGGCACACAGGAGAAGCGCTCATCTGCTTCTCCACTCCTCCCCCTCTCCTTCCTCTCTGTCTCTCTCTTCCCCTCATGCAGCCAAGGCTCCATTGGAGCAAAGTTGGCCCAGGCGCTGAGGATGGCTCTATAGCCTCTGCCTCAGGCGCTAGAATGGCTCTGGTTGCAACAGAGCAATGCCCCAGATGCGCAGAGCATCGCCCCTGGTGGGCATGCCGGGTGGATCCCGGTCGGGCGCATGCGGGAGTCTATCTGACTGCCTCCCTGTTTCCAACTTCAGAAAAATACAAAAAAAATAAAATAAAAAATAAATTATTTTTATTTATTCATTTTTTAGAGAAGAGAGAGAGAGAGAGAAGGGAAGGAGGAGCAGGAAGCATCAACTCCCATATGTGCCTTGACCAGGCAAGCCCAGGGTTTTGAATCGACGACCTCAGCATTCCAGGTCGATGCTTTATCCACTGCGCCACCACAGGTCAGGCTAGTCACATTTTTTAAAATGAGGATAGTAAAGGTAGCTAAGTGGAAGTAAGGTTTTTACACTGTGCTTACAGATACTCAAATGGTATCTGTAGACTTTGATAACATATATGGATTCTGCAATACCCAGAGAACCTCTGAGAAAACTATACAAAATGTTACACTCAAAATCAAAATGGAATTCTAAGCAATATTCAAGTAACCCATAGGAAGGCAAAAAAAAAAAAAAAGAGAGAGAGAAAGAAAGGGACCTTGCCAGTGGCACAGTGACACGGTGGCACAGCAGTGCCATGGATAGAGCATCAGCCTGGAGCACCAAGGTCAGTGGTTCAACCCCCACGTCACCAGTTCTAGGCCCAGTCGGGGCACCTACGAGAAGCAATCAATGCATGCGCAACTAAGTGGAACAACAAGTTGATGCTTCTCTCCCCCCCCCCATAACAAAAAGAGAGGAATGAGAAAGGGAATAAACAGAAAACAAATAGTAAAGTGGCAGACTTATGTCCTAATATATCAAAAATTTTAATGTAAATGGTTTAAATACACTGATTGAAACACACAGATTGTCAGAGTGTATTAAAAAAAACTCAACCCAACTACATGCTGTCTAGAGGAAACTCACTTCATCATAATGACACAGGTAGGTTAAAAATAAAAGAATGAAAAATATATAATACATGCAAACATTTGTAAAAAATGTAGGTGTGGCCATAGTTTATTATTTGTTAAATAATGTACATTATATGTTATAATGTTATTAATCTTGTATTAAAATTAGGTAAAGTGACTTCAGAGCAAAGAAAATTACTGGGAACAAAGAGGAACATTACATAATGATAAAATGAGCAATCCTTCTGAAAGACATAATGATCCTAAATGTGTAAACATCAAACAACATAGTTTTAAAATACATAAATCAAAAAATAATAAGAGCTGAAAGGAGATACAGGCAAATGTAACATTATAGTTGAGGACTTTCACACCCCCCTTTAACGACTGATAGACCTACTAGACAGAAAGTCAATAAAGATACAGAAAATCTCAATACTACCAACATCTGACAAGATCTAAACAATATTTATAAAACACTCCACCCGGCCTGACCTGTGATGGTGCAGTGGATAAAGCGTCGACCTGGAACTCTGAGGTCGCCGGTTCAAAACCCTGCACTTGTCTGGTCAAGGCACATTTGAGAGTTAATGCTTCTTGCTCCTCCCGCCTTTCTCTCTCTCTCTCTCTCTCTCTCTCTCCCCTCTCTAAAATGAATAAATAAAATAAAGTTTAAAATAAAATAAACACTCCACCCAACAATAGCAGAATACACATATTTTTCAAACAGCCATGGAACATTAATCAGGATAGACCATGTCTTGGCTCACAAAGCAAACCTCAAAACATTTAAAAATATTTAAATCATAATGAATGTGTTCTCCTGATCATAACGGAATCAAACAAGATATCAAAAGCAGAAAGACCACAGGAAAATCTCCAAGTACTTGGATCAGGGGTCCCCAAACTACGGCCCACAGCTGCATGCGGCCCCCTGAGGCCATTTATCCAACCCCGCCGCACTTCCGGAAGGGGCACCTCTTTCATTGGTGGTCAGTGAGAGGAGCATAGTTCCCATTGAAATACTGGTCAGTTTGTTGTTTTAAATTTACTTGTTCTTTATTTTAAATATTGTATTTATATTTATTCCCGTTTTGTTTTTGTTTTTTTACGTTAAAATAAGATATGCGCAGTGTGCATAGAGATTTGTTCATAGTTTTTTTTATAGTCCGGCCCTCCAACAGTCTGAGGGACAGTGAACTGGCCCCCTGTGTAAAAAGTTTGGGGACCCCTGACTTGAATACTAAACAACACACTTCTAAATAATTCATGACTCAAAGAGGAAGGCTCAAGGGCATTTTTAAAATATTGAACTGAATAAAAAGGAAAAGGCAATACATCCAAATTTCTGGGACACAACTAAAGCAGGGCTGAGAGGGAAATCTAATTTAGAGCACTAAATACACAGCCAAGAAAAGAGGAAGTCTCAAATCAATAATCTAAGCTCCCAACTTAAGAACCTTGAAAAAAAAAAAAGAGCAAAGCAAGCACAAGGAAGGAAATAATATAAATAAGTGTAGAAATCAATAAAATTGGGAACAAAAAAATCAGTGAAATGAAGAGCTGGATTCTCAGAAAAAAAAACACAATAAAATCGACAAACCTCAGGCAAGACTGACAAGAAAAAAGAGAGAAGACAAATGACAAATAAAAAGAATGAAACAGGAGATATTGCTCCACACCCTACAGACATCAAAAAAGTAATGAGGTTATGATGATTAATGTTATAAGTCAACTTGGCTGGGTCACAGTGCCCAGATATTTGGTCAACATCATTGGGGATGTGTCTGTGAGGTTGTTTCAGGATGCAGTTTACAGTAAAAATCAATGGGCTTTGAGTAAAGCAGAGTGCCCTCCATAATGTGGGTGGGCGTTGTCTAATCAGTTAGAAGCAAAGAGGTGTGACATCATTACCCTAGGGAAATGTAAACTAAAAGCACAATGAGCTATCACACCTAATGGATGAAAACAAAAAGTTGTGACCACAACTGCTGGTGACAATGTGGAGACACCTGATCACTCCCCGTTGCTAGTGCAGATGTGAAATGGTTCTGCTGCTCTGGAAATCAGCTTGGCAGTTTCTTCAAAAACTAAACGTGCAAGTACAACGGTATGACCCAGTAGTTGCGCTCTGGGTACATATCCCAGAGAAATGAAGATTTCTCTTTACACCACAGCCTATACACACCTGTTTCTAATGTCTTTTTGGTAGTAGAATAAAGCTGGAATGAACCCAGATGTTCTTCAATGCGTGAGTGGTTAAACAAATCGGTCCACCCATACTGTGGACTACTACTAACAATACAAAGGAACACATTATTGATGCATGCAACAATTTAAAGGAAACTCCAGGGAGTTATGCTGGACAAAATAGCTACTCCCCAAGGCTATTTACTATGTGATTCCACTTGTAGAGAAGTAAAATTACAACATTTTAGGGATGAAGGGCAGATTAGCGGTTGTCAGGGATTAGCGTCCAGTAGGAGACATTTGGGAGGTGGGTGTGGTTATAAAAGGGCAACATGAGCCATCATCATTGGTGCTTTTCAGTATCCTGACTGTGGATACAGGAACCAACTTGGTGATAAAACTGTGCAGAAGTTAATACAATCACAAATACAAGTAAAGGCGGGAAATTAGAATGAGGGGATGGATTGTATGAGCGTCAATTTCCTGCTTGTGACCTTCTACTGTTTTATAAAATGTTAGTTACCTCTGGGGAAACTAGCTAACATGCACTTCTGTGTTACTTGTTAGAATCACATGTGAATATATAATTACCTCCATAAAACTTTCAATTAAAAAACTTCTAATGCTAGGAATTCTTTCTGAGGAAGTAACCAGAGGGGCTGCAAAGGCATAAGAGTAGTCATGCTTCTCCGAGAACTATGACAGAGAGCTAGACGCAGCTGGCACCCCTTCCTAGAGCTGTGTGTCCACCTGTACTGTGCAGCCACAGTTGGCCTGGACATATGGGGGTAGGTATTTTAAATGAAAACAGCATACTAGAAAAGAGTACACATAGTGAAATCTCTTTTTTAATCTGCCAACATGTATATAAAACCTGGACAAGATATACATCTAATTGTTCTCAAAATGATCCTTGCCAGGGGAGCAAGCTTTCGGGAGGTGGTTAAGTGCAACTCCACCGTGAGTGCCTTGGTCCCTGGGACACCAGCCCTTACATCCACCTGCCCAACTCCACCTCGGTTAAGGCCTATGTAGCTATGTTCCCTGAAGTAGGAGGGCCATTGAAGGCATACATGAGCACCCAGAAAAAGAGCAGAACAACAGTTTGCACATCTACAACAGGAGCCTGCAGTCCTGCCTCTCACACATACACACGAAGTGACAATGAAAAACCGGTTCAAAGCGGAAGCTGAAAGGCACTTCCTCTTTGCTAGTCCTGGAGGTGCTGGAGCCTCCACTCCAGGCCCCACCCACCGCAGGAGGATTCCAGGAAGGGTATGGATGGAGATACCTAGGAGGGGGCTGTTACCTGAATGAGGCTAGGTGCTCAGATGAGGGGATAGACACTGGGGAATGGCTGGATTCACCTGGTGTCACTGCCCAACTCCACCCTAGGAGTAGCTGATCTCTGGAGATCAGCTCTGGTGAGTTACTGCCCTGCTCCACCTCCTGCTCTCAACATGGTCTCCAGATTGCAGGCCTCTCTACTTCCATGGAGGTTTCTGTGGGCCAGGAGCTTTTGGGGCAAATGGGCACCCAGATCTTCAAATTTCATATAATTTTCACAGGTCATGAAATAAGTGTTCTTATTTAGATTTTCCCTCATGCATTTAAAAATAAGAAAAAAAGTCTTGGCAAGGGGCTGCACAAAAACAGGTGCTGGCAGGGTTAGGGCTGCGCTATAGTTTGCTGCCCCTGAGCCATACGATCAT
Source organism: Saccopteryx leptura (assembly GCF_036850995.1). NCBI lineage: Eukaryota > Metazoa > Chordata > Mammalia > Chiroptera > Emballonuridae > Saccopteryx > Saccopteryx leptura. The sequence goes on from NC_089503.1 coordinate 319,326,161, forward strand.
CCAGCACTGTTCTTTGCGAGGCAGCATTGTAGGAAGGGGGAAGCCATCAGTGAGAATAAGCAAAACTCTGCTATTGAGTTATGATCATTATCGAGAGTGTGAAAAGGTCATAAATTCCTGCGTGCCTGCCTCAATTATCCACACAAGAGAGGGTTGTGGAGGCTGTGGGAGGATGGGGAGTAGAGCCATGAAGGGCTCTGGGCAGAAGGGGTCCGTGGACTCACCTTGCAAAGTATGCCAATAATTGTTGAGTAAATGAATGCTTAATCATTACACTGATACTTATACAGTGTACACACTTGTCATTTTCAAACAAAATAAACTGTAACCCACAATCTGCGTTAGGAAATTCTACATAACATGTCCAGATTGCTTACATATACTTAAAAAGGGGCCGAATTACACGTGATCAGCACCTGCTGCCGCTGGCCCTTTCTACCCGAGGGGCTGCTCGGAAGTCACAGCCTGCCAACCCAAGGCTTCCCTGGTGTTGGCTACCACAGTGTGAGCGTCTTTCTCCCTGGCTCCCACTGGGGTTAAGTTTTAATCCCATTTCTACATAGAACGGGGCCGCGCCTGGAAGCACCTTATCACCTTAGATTTAAGAGCTTAAGTACACTCAGCACGTGGTTGCAACAGCCTTCGGAGCTCCTGGGCATGAAGCTGGACACTCGGCGCCACTTCCGGGTAAAGTGATCGGACTCTGCGTCACGCAACCGGGGCACGTCGCCCACAGGTGGACTCCCACCCCCACGGCTAAGGGCCAGGCGGGCGTGGGGCCGGACCCACCAACGAGAAACGAACAAATGGACCGCGACTGGCACAACTGCTGGCCAAGCCTAGCGCCCAACTTCAGCACTAGAGGTTCAAGACCCCTCTATCTAAGGGACCGAAACGTAGGACAAGCCTGCTGGGGAGGGGCCGAAGCTCTAATCTGCACCTGAGTAGTCAAGCCGGACCCGAGGGGGCGGGGCCGAAAAAATGAATACTGCGCCTGCGTGATCGGTCCAGTCGAGCTCGGGGGCGAGGCCAAAGTGAAACTAGGCACCTGGTAATCGGTCCGGACCTGCGCGGGTCGGGGTCAAAGTATGGGGGGTTACGCCTGCGTAGTCGGTACTGCCGAATCTAGGGGCGGGACCTGAGTGAAAATCAGCACCTGAAAGATCGGTCCGGACCAGGGTGTGGGCGGAGCCAACGAGCCAACTGCGCCTGCGTAGTCCGCCCGGAGACCTTTTCGTCGACACCGAGAGCGTCTTGCTCGGCAGGTCCCTGGGACGAGGCGGGGCCCATGGGCACTGCGCCTGCGCGCTCCAGCCCTGCGCCCAGGCCCCACCCCGCGCTGCACGGGGCCTTGGGAGGGGCGCAGCGTCCGGTGGCGTAACGAAAGGCGGGCGGCGGCGCCGGGGGTGGCGGTGGCGGGAGGGGCCGAGAGGGCAGACAAAGCCGCAGCTAATGAATGGGAGTGCGTCTCTCTCCGCCGTCCGGGTCCGCAGCCTTCTGAAGCCCCGCGACCCAGCCCGGCGCCCGAGGTGAGTGCGCGGCAGGAGCCGGCTCTGCCTCAGCTGCGAACCTGCCCCCGAGCCCGGCCGTCTTGCCACGCCGTCGGACTGGGCCTGGGGACGGGGTCGGGCCGGGGTTCTCGGCCCGGTGGGACTGTCTACGCTGGGCAAGGGGCCGGGCTCAGGCCGGGGGCGGGCAGCCGCGATATTGTCTGCGTCCGGGCCAGGGGTCGGGGTCAGATGGACGCGACATCCCGTGGCCTGGACCCCGCCCGCCGCTGACTGGGCCGCGGTGCCCGCAGCGCCGGTCTACCGTCGGCCTCGACCCGGCCCCGCTGACAGCTGGCGAGCGGCGGCCCGGACACTCGGCTGGCCAGACGACCGGTCTACAGGCTTGTTCTCCGGGCTGCGGGATTTTGTGAACGAAGCAGCCGAAATGGTCAAGTTGGTGCGGTCCCGTCGCCGCCGCGGCGGGACCCGGACAACAGGGGCGTTAGGTGCGGACGGAAGGGCGCGGACCGGCGTATTCGCGCTGGTGCCCCCTGGGTGCCGCCATGAGGGCGACCGCACAAGGATGTGCGCGCGGTGCGTATGGTTTCTGCGGGGTCCAGCGGGTCCGCGGGGACGAAAACCCCCGACCCGGGCGTTCTCGGCGCGGCTTGCGGGCCGGGCGGCTCGGCGGCTCCTGCCGCGGAGACAGGTGCCCAACGGCGTTCTCCGGGGACTCTGTGCCCGTCGCCGCCGCGAATCGCCTGAGACGTTGTGTGTTTAGGACGCGTCTCCGGGTGGAGTTGGTTTCCAGGAAGAGCGATTCTAGGGGTCCTTGTTGAAATGTGCTAGCAAGCGGGTGAGACCGCTTCGTTGTCACTACGGGCTTTTGAAGCTTTTGTTACTGTATGTTTTCCTGGGTGTGACTATTCAAATTTAGTTGACAGAAATAAGAGTCAAATCGCTAATCGTGATTTCGGATGTTTTTTCCTGTTGCAGTTGCTTTTTTAGGCTCAAGTGAACTTAGAGTCCTCTGTCTTCTCTCCTCATTCTGTGATCAACACCCCCATTGCTTATGAGAGGTGCCACCCTGGCTCCTGTGCTGCTTCGTGTTCCGGTGATTTTGTGGAGACACCTGCTTCCAGGAGAAGAGCGCACACCAAGCTGAGCCCTCGGAGAAGCCCCTGTTGGCATGCTAGGGTTTGTAGAAAGGGGAAGTTATTTGTTGAAGTTAACTGTGTATAGTTTTTGAAAGTCACTTTAGACTTTAAGGAGGCCAGTTCCTACATAAAGCACGGGCGTCTATGTGATTTTTAATATTGAAATGTTAATTGTTGATGCTTATAACATGCGGATAAAATTAGGAGACTAGGAAGGATTTGGTAGGAAGTTTTTTCTTTTAAGTGCTAAGGATCAGCCAGATTTCAATTGTGAGTTAATTTCGGTTACTAAACAAAATTCTCTTGAGAAAGGAAACTGCTTACAGGGAGTTTGATTCCATACTCTGATTTCCATTGGGATGTCTGTGAGGAATGTGCTGTCTGTCATCCTTAGATTATGCCTGCTTGTCATAATTTACATTTTCTCAGAAAAAGCTCTAGAACAGATTAGAGAGATTCTATATATCTTCAAAAAGTTTCAAAGGACACAGTTCATCTCCTATATAGGAAGAAAGCTCAGATTTTCAGTCCACATGACAGATGATTACTTGACAGCCCCCTCTCACCTCCGTGGCCCACACACATTGTTCTGGTTAACTCCGGAAGTGTTTGGAGGTGAACACTCTGCTGTATTCTTTAGTGCACATAAGGAGGTTCCCAAGCCTCTCAGGCTGTGCAAAGAATATTCTCAACACCTTGGTGAAAGTAAATTATTGGGGTTGACTAAACTCTGTGCAGCTGCTATGCAGGGTTTACTTAGTGAAGGAAGTATGTTGGCCCTCTATATCTGGAGGCTCCACGTCTGCAAGCAAGCCAAAATATTAGTGAAAAAGTTACATGTTGCTGTTGTGTATTTTGTACTTAGGCCTGTGATGCTGCATGTGTATCTGTACTGAACACTTACAGACCTTTCTCCTTGTTACTATTCCCTAAACAGTTCTGTGTACCTACTAGTTTACATCTTATTAGGTATTACAAGGAACCTAGAGATGATTTAAAGTTTACAGGTGGGATGTGCATAGGTTATATGCAAATATGATTGGCTCTTGAACAACAGGGCTTTGAACTAGGAGGGTCCACTTATACATGGATTTGTTTTTTAATAAATACTGTAAGTGTACTTTCTCTTATGGTTTTCTTTTCTCTATGTAAGAATACAATATAAAAATACACAGGCAAAGTTTCTGTTAGTGGACTGCTTATATTACTGGTCCTATATTACTGGTACGGCTTCCCATTGGCTACTAGTAGTTAATATGGAAGGAGAAACATATGTGATTTTGACTGTGCCGGGGTGGGGGGGATTGCCCCTAATGCTGCATTGTTCAAGGCTGAACTGTACTACTGCCATTTATATCAGGGACTTGAGCATCTGCGGATTTTGGCATCCAGGGTGTGTCCTAGATCCTGTGCTCAGTGAACATTGAGAGATGATTGTGTATGTCTCTGTTTCAGGTCCCTGTCCTGTGCAGCATTTAGAGAGTAACCAGATGGTACATGAGCTGCTGGAGCATGAAGAACAGTGATCATGGTCAGTGCAGTCCTTCTCTTTACTTTGTACTTAATGTTTTTTCTTGGCCCAGCTTCAGCCCCTCAGTCTGGTTTCTTTCTCCTCTGGTGTGATGATTGCCTTGTGGAGGGACCAAAAGGGGTTAGTGACCATTAAAAGAGACCAGGGTTTCTTGACAGGTTTGTTTGCAGTCGGGCAGGAAGAATAGGTAAGTCTGGGACATGCTGGCGTACCAGAGAGCAAGGAGCCATTGAGAGTGTACTACAGTTCTGTCAGGAGCCAACTTGTACAGGCTCCTGCTGTTCAAAAATGAGACAATTTGAACATAAAAACGGCCTATAGTCACATTAAAACTCATCCAGTGGCCCTGGCTGGTTTGCTCAGTGGTAGAGCGTCAGCCAAGCATGTGGCAGTCCCAGGTTCGATTCCCAGCCAGGGCATGCAGGAGATGCGCCCATCTATTTCTCCCCCTCTCCTTCCTCTCTCTCTCTTCCCCTCCCGCAGCCAAGGCTCCATTGGAGCAAAGGTGGCCCGGGCACTGAGGATGGCTCCGTGGCCTCTGCTTCAGGCGGTAAAATGGCTCCAAGTGCAGCAGAGCAATGCCCCAGAGCAGTGGTCCCCAACCTTTTTTGGGCTACAGACCTGTTTAATGTCAGAAAATATTTTCACGGACTGGCCTTTAGGGTGGGTGGATAAATGTATCATGTGACCGAAACAAGTGTCAAAAGTGAGTCTTAGACGGATGTAACAGAGGAAATCTGGTCATTTTTTAAAAATAAAACATCATTCAGACTTAAATATAAATAAAACGGAAATAATGTAAGTTATTTTTTCTTTCTCTGTGGACCAGTACCAAATGGCCCACGGACCGGTACCGGTCCGCAGCCCAGGGGTTGGGGACCACTGCCCCAGAGCATGCCGGCTGGATCCCGGTGGGCACATGTGGGAGTCTGTCTGCTTCCCCGCCCCCTTCTCACTTCGGGGAGAAAAAAACAAAAACCAAACCTCTTCCAGTATGTTTAAATCTATGAGTTTATAGTACTAAAGTGAAGTCAGTTGGTCAACTTTGGAGGATGATAGAAAAACCATTATTTTGAAAATTGATCATCTTTATCCTTGAAATGATATTTTACTTTATTTGTAATATTTTCCTAGGATCCGTAATCTTCTTTCAGTATTTTTCTATCCTGATTTATGTTGCCTTTTTGTATTATTATTTTTTTCATATCATTAGCTTCTTTTGAAATAAGTGACAGTTTTTATTTAATTTGAGGTTATGATTTTCTTGTGTGCTTACATTATCTATATATTTTTTTGTTCTTTATAGTTTTTTCTCATCTTTTTGTGAGATTTGACCTTAATCTTTTTCTGCTGCTTTTTGTGTTCACCAACCTAGAAGTTCCTCAGACCCACCTTGTACACTTGGGATTTTTATGGAGGCTTCACTGCGTCGGCACAATCAGTTATTACTCTTTCAAGCCTATCTCCCCTCCCTGAAGGATGGGGGAGGGTGTAGGGTGGTAGGTCCAAGCTTCTAATCATGGCTTCATCTTTCCAGTACTGAGTCCCCATTTAGGAGTCACCCATAGTCACTTAATTAGAACCAGAGATCTTCCTATCACTCAAGAGCTCTGTGTCAGGAACTGGTGTCAAAGACCAAATATTAGCAGAAACTGGAGACAGAGACTCATAGATATATATTTTAGATATAGATATAGATATAATATTAATTCACAGCTGTAATTGACATGTAATAAGTTATACAGTTTGGTAAATAAATATACACGTACTCATGCATTTGTGTCATGTTTCTATATGTAAACAGCTGATGTCAACATTTGGAACAAGCTGGAGTCCCAAGGCGCTTGGGCTGCCCAGCAGCTGTTGGCTAGGGAATGAAGCTGGGCAGCCTGTGTTCCTCAATGTGTTTGGGCCCAGGCCCTGTGGCTGGCACTGCTTCCTGTACCAGGTGTTTGTCCCTGGGCATCCAGTGCCCTTCAGTGGCCCATCCAAACCATACTGGCCCTGGATGGGCATGAAGGGCAAGGATGCTGTGTCTGCATTCTGCATGGCTGCTGGAGGCACCTGCGGTCAGCCTCTTGCTGTCTGCTGGGCCTGAGGCAGGTACTGTGATTGAGCTCATGCCCATCCCCTGCATGGGCCACCTGAATGCAGATCCCAGCACAGCCACCCTGGGCAGCTGCCATCTGTTCCAGGGGAGCATAGCCTTGTCCTTGGCATGGTCCAGCCTCCCAGCTGGGCAGGGCCCCCATGCACCTGGGTCAGCTCAGGGTCAGCTGCGTTGTGGTGAGGAACCTGGCCCTCCTCCCAGTGCAGGGCCTGTCCTGATCCCCTGACCATCCACAACCTTCTTTCCTCCCACAGCCGAGAACTGCCCTCTCCTTATTTTCTTGATTTGTCCTCTGATGGGATTTTATTTGGAGGCTGGCTGAGCTAAGGGTCAGAAATCTGCCTTTGTCCCCACCTCATGGCATTCTGGTTTTGGCTTATGTGTAGTTTTGAGTCTTTTCTATTTTGGTTGTATCTCTATACCCCTGCTAAATGCTATATCAAAAAAAATAAGTTTTTTGCCTGACCAGGCGGTGGCGCAGTGGATAGAGCGTCGGACTAGGATGCGGAGGACCCAGGCTCGAGACCCTGAGGTTGCCAGCTTGAGCATGGGCTCATCTAGTTTGAGCAAAGCTCACCAGCTTCAGTCCAAAGTCGCTGGCTCCAGCAAGAGGTTACTCGGTCTGCTGAAGTCCCACGATCAAGGCACATATGAGAAAGTAATCAATGAACAATTAAGGTGTCACAACGAAAAACTGATGATTGATGCTTCTCATCTCTCTCCATTCCTGTCTGTCTGTCCCTATCTATCCCTCTTTCTGACTCTCTCTCTGTCTCTGTAAAAAATAATAAAAAAAATTTTTTGTATGTTATGTAGAGTCTAGTTTTATTATTGTAACAAGCATGCTCTTCCTTGTATTTGTGCCTCAAAGTTGCCAAGAACGGGTTTTTATTGCCTTTTTTTTTTTTTCCTGAAGTGAGAAGTGAGGAGGCAAAGAGATAGACTCCTACATGCGCCTGACTGGGATCCACCCGGCATGCCCGCCGGGTGTTGGTGCTCTGCCCATCTGGGCCGTTGCTCCATTGCAACTGGAGCCATTCTAACGCCTGAGGCAGAGGCCATGGAGTCATCCTCAGCGCCTGGGCCAACTTTGCTCCAATGGAGCCTTGGCTGCAGGAGGAGAAGAGAGGAAGGAGAGGAGGAAGGGTAGAGAAGCTCATGGGCACTTCTCCTGTGTGTCCTGGCTGGTAATCGAACCAAGGACTTCCACATACCAGGCCAATGCTCTACCGCTGACCCAACTGGCCAGGGCTGGTTTTTGTTGCTCTTTTATACTTTTTTATTCAGTGCTCCATTCCTGCTTCACCTTGTCACCACCCCACATGCTTCAGCTTGGCCTCTGTGCTGCCCATACCGGCTTCTGTCCCACATGTTCAGTTCGGTCTCGCATGCCTTCAGAACATCACGCATCCTGGTTTCTGGTGGTGGGCACAGTGGTGATCTTAGTTTTTGAGGATGGGTGGTCCATGGAGGCTGGACGCTGCATGGCTATCATAGGACTGACCTTTGTTCTTGGTTGCAGGGACCTCATTTTCTGTATGACATTCAGTGTTTAGTCTGTGAATTGGTTATTTCAGAGGTTAGCTGCAGGTTTGTCACTTCCTATGTTAGTTCCTACAGCAGAGTGGAATGAAATGGATTTTAGGGAGTTCAGCTTGCTGGTGGCAGCAGTTATAAGTGCCTCTGGTACAATGTTTGATGAGAGGGCATCAATTCTAAACGACACCGAGCCCTGTTTACCATTGAAGGGCTTTTTCCTTGCTTCCCAATCATTTATTAATAGGCCATTTAAATTTAAACTCCTATCTTTATTTTTTCACTGATTTTGCCATTTTAGGGTATTTTCATTGTGTAAGTGGACTTTAAAAAATTCAAGGAACAAGTTTTTTTTATTTTGACTTACCATTATGGAATTTTAATCTGTGCATGTTGAGGCTGATAAGTCCCTGGCACTAGGGTTTGCAGTGTGTAATTCAGTTAAGTGCTTGAACCGATTTCATCTCTTGTAGGTAATGCAGAAGGACCACCAAGATGGGAGCAATCGTTTTTCCAAGACAATGAACAGGTCCGCACAGCGTGAATTTACGGATTCTTTGTAGAATTCCTGGAAAGCATTGGTCTGTGTGCTGAGATGAAATACTCATGAGTTACACGTTCTGTTTTTCAGTGAGGTTTGTGATTGGCTGTATTCATAAACATCCCAAAAGATAGAATCATTTTCAGAACACTGAAGATAAAGTACATTGAAGGGCACTGATGAGTGTTTGGATCATTTTTTTACCAACCTGAGATATCAACATGGTTGCACAGCGGGAATAGTTATGATCAGTCATGGAAAATGATCAGGACACCTACTGCAAAGGGAATATTGATTTTGTTTCTGACAAAATAAATTTTAAAATAGAAGAGGAAGATGATGATGGAATTCCAAATGATGGTTTGGAAAGAATGGACTTTAAAATTGAACATGAGGACAGGAAGCCAGCCGACAGTGGTGACGAACAGGCACGGATCAGAGAAGTGAGCTATAGCTGTAGGCCCCCAAGAAAGTGTTTTCCCTCCGACCACGAGGACAACTACGGGGCTCTGTTCTCCCAGTACAGCAGCACGTTATACGATGTTGCCATGGAGGCTGTGACACAGAGCCTCCTGTCCAGCCGCAACGTGAGCTCCAGGAAGAAGTCCCCAGCCTGGAAGCATTTCTTCATCTCTCCTCGGGACAGCACGAAGGCGGTGTGTGTATACTGCATGAAGGAGTTCAGCCGCGGCAAGAACGAGAAGGACCTGAGCACCAGCTGTCTCATGCGGCACGTGAGGAGGGCGCACCCCACGGCGCTCATCCAGGAAGATGGCAGTGTGTCTGCCTTGGCCTCCCGCACCCCCTCTGCATTGCTGCTCCCACCACAGCCAGCACACGTTGGAGACCTGGACACCAGAATGTCACCCGTCAAACTTGTCCAGAAAATGGTCCCTAAGATCCCATCTCCCGATCAGGTGCTGGAGGAATCTGTGTCTGTCGTGTCTTCTGAGGAGATCTCCTCTGACGTGTCCATCTCTGAGAAGTACAGCCAGGAAGATGCCCTGGTGGGGCCATCCCCACCCACCCCTGTACCCCAGTATGATGACTCTGTGGAGAGTGGGCCAGAAAAGAGCCTCCCACTTCCCAAGAGCACCTCCGGATCCCGAAGGAGGTCTGCGGTCTGGAAGCACTTCTATCTGTCACCTCTGGACAGTTCCAAGGCCGTCTGCATTCACTGCATGAATGAGTTCAGCAGAGGGAAGAACGGGAAAGACTTGGGCACTAGCTGCCTCATCCGGCACATGTGGCGGGCACACCGTGCCATCGTGCTGCAGGAGAAGGCTCGGGGTACGAGCATGCCGCCCCACTACTCTGCGCCCCCCACTCTGCTGTCTATCCTCCCGCCTCCCGAAGGAGATCCAAGCTCCGTGTCCTCATCGCCAGGAAAGCTGGTCCAAGAGTCTGCCTCGGCATCCTCCTCCCCAGATCAGCTGACTGAGGACTTGGAGGTGCGTCTGAACACCGGGGATGCACTAATGGAAGATGCCTTGGTGCTGTCATCCTCTGATGACATTCATGAGGCCTCAGTGGTGTCCTCTCCTAAGAAGCAGCAGGGTGGCGGATCAAGGCCTCATATGTTTGAGTCTGGTGCTGTATTCCAACAGAATAAAAAGGTGATGAAGAGACTGAAGTCAGAGGTTTGGCATCACTTTTCACTAGCCCCCATGGACAGTCTGAAGGCAGTGTGCAGACACTGTGATTGTGTCATCAGTCGTGGGAAGAAGGGTCATGTGGGCACTAGCTGTCTGATGAGACATCTCTACAGACACCACCCGGAAGTTGTTGGGAACCAAAAGGGCTTCCTGGGGTCCAGTTTGGCAAATTCTCCGTATGCCACCTTGGCTTCTGCAGAAAGTTCCTCCTCTAAGTTAACTGACCTGCCAACAGTGGTCACAAAAAATCCAGTACTATTCCCTGTTCACAGCAAAAAGACCTCCAAGTTGTGGAATCATTTTTCCATCTACTCTGCAGACCCCACGAAAGTCGTGTGCTTGCACTGTGGTCGGACGATAAGCAGGGGGAAGAAGCCAACTAACTTGGGCACCAGTTGTCTTCTGAGGCACTTACAGAGGTTCCACAGCAGCGTGCTGAAGACCGATGTCCCCAAAACCATGCTGCCCTCTCCTCCGGGCATCCATGTGCCGCTGAGTACAGAATTGTCAGGAGCTTCTTCCTTTGATGACACCGATGAGAAGTTTTATGATTCTCATCCAGTTGCCAAAAAGATAACAAGTCTCATAGCTGAAATGATTGCACTTGATCTTCAACCATATTCTTTTGTAGACAATGTTGGTTTTAACAGGCTGCTCAAATACTTGAAACCTCAGTACTCTTTGCCCTCCCCTTCCTACTTTTCCAGGACAGCTATCCCAGGAATGTATGATAATGTGAAACAGATCATTCTGTCACACCTTAAGGAGGCTGAGAGTGGCGTGGTCCACTTCACGTCTGCAATATGGATGAGTAACCAGACCCGGGAGTACCTGACCCTCACCGCTCACTGGGTCACCTTTGAGTCGTCAGTCCGGCCGCACTGTGAGGACTACCACTGTTCAGCACTGTTGGACGTGTCACAGATTGACTGTGACTATAGTGGAAACAGCATTCAGAAGCAGCTGGAATGTTGGTGGGAGGCCTGGGTGACATCCACTGGCCTCCAGGTTGGCATTACGGTGACTGATAATCCCAGCATAGGAAAGACGCTGAATGAAGGGGAATACTCCAGCGTGCAGTGCTTCAGTCACACGGTGAATCTCATTGTCACTGAGGCCATTAAAAGCCAGAGAATGGTCCAGAATTTACTCAGCATTGCTCGGAAGATATGTGAGCGGGTTCTTCGCTCACACAAAGCAAAAGAGAAACTGGCCGAGCTGCAGAAGGAGTATGAACTGCCGCCACACCATCTTATTCAGGACGTGCCGTCCAAATGGAACACATCATTTCACATGCTCGAATGGCTGATTGAACAGAAGAGGGCAATTAATGAGATGTCCATTGAGTGTAATTTCAGAGAACTGATTAGTTGTGACCAGTGGGAGGTCATGCAGTCCGTGTGTCACGCGCTGAAGCCCTTTGATGCTGCGAGTCGTGAGATGAGCAGCCACATGTCCACCCTTAGCCAGGTCATCCCCATGATCCACATCCTGAACAGAAAGATCGAGATGCTGTTTGAGGAGACGATGGGCATCGACACCATGCTGAAATCTCTGAAGGAAGCCATGGTGAGCCGATTGTCCGCCACCCTCCACGACCCCAGGTACATCTTTGCTACACTGTTGGACCCTCGTTACAAAGCCTCCCTGTTCTCCGAGGAGGAGGCGGAGCAGTACAAGCAGGATTTAATCAGGGAACTAAAAATGCTGAATTCTACCTCAGAGGACACAACTGTCTCCAATGGGTGTGCTCTAGGCTCCCCGTCAAGAGACTCTGATGGGGATGAGAGCCTGTGGTCCCTTATGGCCAAGATAAAAAAGAAAGACCCTAGAAAAAAGACAAAGATGCCTGAGGCCATGGTGCTCGCATACCTGGAGGAGGAGGTGCTTGAACACAGCTGTGACCCGCTCACCTACTGGAACCTAAAGAAGTCGGCCTGGCCGGGCCTCTCAGCCTTAGCTGTCAGGTTTCTGGGCTGTCCCCCAAGTATCATCCCTTCAGAAAGGCTGTTCAGCACACCCACCGAGAACGGTAGCTTTGGCCAGTCCAGGCTCATGATGGAACATTTTGAAAAACTTGTCTTTTTGAAAGTGAATCTTCCGTTAATATACTTTCAGTATTGACTTCACAATGGAGCCACCAGGCTAAAGATGTTGTTGCTCATGAGGCACCAGCTATTTGTCAGGAGCTGGTGGCTTGCTCCTCTCGGGGCCAAGGATGACATCAGACCAGGCACTCTCAGGTTCATGCTGAAATTTCCCTTCCAGTCTCACCGTATTGTCTACATGTGCCTTACTCCTAGTCCTTCATGCCAGGTACCATGGTGCATTTTAAGAAGCCACTAGAAATAGCCTGTCCTATCAATTATGAAATATGATGATTAGGTTATAATCCATAACTAAAGTTTTTTAAAGTTGGAGGTTAGTTATTTGTTTTGCTAGAATGACAGAGAAGATGTAAACAAGTTTATTCTGTAGGTGTTTTACTCAATTATATAAAAACCACAAATCAAGTACTGTATGTTAGTTAAAAACTGCTTTAATTGCAACAAAGCAGCCTTTGTGACTGTCAAATAAAATCTGTAAATAGGAGGTGGAGTTGAAGCCATCCTGACCAAGCGGATTTTAACTAGCTCTAACGTATGTGAGGAGTCAGAGACACACACAACATTATGTGTGGAAGGTAACTGTTCACTATGACAGAGATGTGGCATTTGAAGACTAAACTTAAGATGTGTCATGGACTTGTCAGTTGAATGGTGGTTGGTAGGAGAACTCCCTGATATTTTTTTGTGTTCAGGTTTCACATGGTTGATTAACTCACAGTCGTCCCAACTGTTTATAATAAGCTCCTTGCTGCTTGTGGTCCAGCAGGTTTGCAGCACGACACATTTGCAGCAAGCAGTTCTGGTGATTGAACTCTGTGCCTCTGACCTACTGTCTCTACGCATTGAAGCTGTCTTTTGAAATTTGTGTAGTGACCCCCAGTTTGATCAAATCACATAAAGGTTTTTTTAGAAGAGGTGGCTTAATAACAGGGAAGAAGATTGTTATTTTACCCTTGTAAGAATAGCCTTAGGTGTCTGGATTTTTTTTTATACTAGGGAAGACTCAGCCTTCACGGGTATTATAGAATCCCAAGGACACCACAATGAAGTGTTACTTGTCAGATTCTTTTAACAATTATATGTCTTAAGAGTTTTTGCTTCAACGTCTAGAAAAGGGTTCATGAATTTTCTTATACCAATTAAATATCCTTACAAAACTAGTTACTCATTGCTGTGACCTTTTAGAAAATTTGTTTTGTCAAAATTCTGTACTTATCTGACATTGCATTGACTCTGTTTTAGTGTATTTATAAGTGGTGAACTGGGTTTCTGAAATTAAATTTGTATTTACAATTTGCTACTGTTGGAGGTCACTGGCTTTTTATTATTAGGATGATGAAATAGTCATCCTCTTTGGAGGCTAGTATACATAAAAACCACCTTCATGCAGCCTTTGAAATTTCACCTTAACTCCAGGTAGGACACAGGAGAGCTGCTGATGTGTTTTTACAACGACGTTTCTCAGAGTAGTGTACATTCTCAATCAGCCCCTATTCCAGTGCCCAGGGAGCACCAATCAGGGACACACTAGTGCAGTGGTCAGCAAACTCATTAGTCAACAGAGCCAAATATCAGCAGGAGGTTGCTGCCGGCTTCTTCAGCAGTAGTGGGTTTAGGCCAATAGAAGTGACAGAGATGCACATGTGTGGGCTCTCCTGAGGCCTCCTGGTCCAGGGCTGGGATTTAGCTGATGTTGAGCTGCGCCTCTCCCGCATGTGGCTTGCGAGCAGCAGTTTGCCAACCACTGCACTAGTGAATCATGTTAGTATGACTTACATGAGAATCCCCATAAACGTGTGCTCAAGGCAGTAATTTGGATGAAGACTTCACCAGGTTGGGATTCAGGCCATCATCATTCTTCCCTGTGCTGAGTCTAACCGTGTCCAGGAAGTAAGTCCCAATGGTGTGAGAGATGTGGAGATGCGGTGTTGGACTCATAGCTTTGCTGGAGGGAAGAGTTCTTCAGCTTTTTATCTTGGGCTGGTCTCTCTTCACAAGACCAAGTGGGGCAAGGCTGTGGGTGGCCTTTTGGCTGGGGGCTCTGGGGTCTCACCTGAGAGCTGGACTTGACATGGGGAAAATGTCCTTAAAAAGTTTGTATATCTGGTAGTGGGCTGACACTCGGAGTCGTTAAACCATGCTTCTGCCTCTAGTCACGATCTGGGGCTCCCCATCCCTCAGGGTTCTGCTGGCCACAAGAGGCTCTTCATGTATGCCTGACCAGGCGGTGGCGCAGTGGATAGAGTGTCGGACTGGGATGCAGAGGACCCAGGTTCAAGACCCTGAAGTCGCCAGCTTGAGTGCGGGCTCATCTGGTTTGAGCAAAAGCTCACCAGCTTGGACCCAAGGTCACTGGCTCAAGCAAGGGATTACTCGGTCTGCTGAAGGCCTATGGTCAAGGCACATATGAGAAAGCAATCAATAAACAACTAAGGTCTCGCAACGAAAAACTGATGATTGATGTTTCTCATCTCTCCGTTCCTGTCTGTCCCTATCTATCCCTCTCTCTGACACTCTCTCTCTGTCCCTGTAAAAAAAAAAAAATCTTAAAAAAAAAAAAGAGGCTCTGTACGTGTTCACACAGATATGGTTGTCCCTGGCTTATGTCAGAGACAAGTGTTGATGCATTTTCCTACTTCTGTATCCATGCTTCAAGGGTTTGACTTAGATTTCCACAATAGGGGAGGGTTCATCATGTAAAAACAGTGAGCTGTGGGACAACAGTGTGGCTTGGGACTCAGTTATCCCAGTCTCTCCCAGAGCTTAGCTGCTCCCTGTCCCTGACCCCTTCACAGGCTAGAACCAGCCCCAACTAAGGCCTCCTGACTCCTGCACTCTAACTATTTGGTGCTTCCCCAAACAGTGGGACTTACTCTGTCTCCTGGCAGTACCTGGGCAACCCTTGTCAAGAAAGCTGTGGGCAGCAGAGGAGGTAGGGGCTCCCATGGTCACCAGCTCTCCTGACTTGGATGTAGCTGCAGGTGGGATAGGAGAAGGGCGTTGAGTCCTGCTCAGCTGTGCCTGTGTCAACCTGCAGCCTGGCTTGTCTGAGGGTACTCTTTTTTTTTTTTCCAGGTTCATAATTTATTGTACAAATTGAGTATCACATGATGAGTTGACATTAGCTTCTCCAGGCATGGGAAATTAACAGATGAAGTACAGTTAGAATCTTTTTTATGTCGCTTTCACAGCTGGGGCTTTTTTAGACCTTAACTTGAAGTATAAAACCAGCAAAGCAATGCCTCCATATGTGGCCAGTACACAATTCATTCTACCTGTGAGAGCGTAAGAGTTGAAATATTTTTTGATACCAGTGAATTGGAATTGAGCATCAGCTTCTGGACCTGCCATGGCTTCAATCTTGCAAAATGCACGAATTCCACCAGCTGTGTCCTTCAGCGCACGGAGATACCCCTCAGCCCACCGGAAGAAGAGAGGGTACTCTTTTGAAGTCAGTATCCTGAGAATTGGGGTACTGAGCTTAGTGGCTTTCCCCCCTAAAGCAGGTCAGCACAGAGTTACTGGCAGAGTGTTCAGTTATTCCCCCCTTTCTGCTGGCCCATAGCATGGTCAGAGTACACATAGTCCTCCTGTCCCTCAGAGCTGACAGGCTCAGTAGGACCCACTGGCCCTATGAGGCTGTCTGCCTGCTGCCTGTTTGCTAGGTGAGATTTCCTTCATGCCCTGTCTACTCTACTCCCAAGCTGTGGGGCAGCACTGACTGACTGGCACGGTAATACCCATGAGCTGTCTGTTCACTGTTGGGCCCTTTCCAGGACAAGTTTGCTGGCCCCGGTCTACTCTACCTTTCTGTTCCATTTCTCCTGTTCAGCCACAGGCTATTGTGTTGTGGGTGAGGCACACTGTTACAGTCATGTATGAAAGGGGATTGCAGAAATCCAGGCTCACATTCATAGGCAGAGAACACAGCCCAAAATATGGACCTTAAATGATAGGCACAGGGTGGTTCTTCATTCCTCATACATTCGCTCTTGTTGATTACTGAAGCAGCCCCTGTGAGCACTGTGGAGACAGACCATCTGTCTTCACGCTGCTGACAGTCCTGCAAGAGGAAATAGGACCGACGCTGACAGCTGTACGGTGCTGCTCATCGCTGGTCCTGACACCGATGTTTGCCTGACAGAGGGTTGCTGGGTGCAACTAGAAATGCATCTGCTCTTAGCTGTCCCACCACAGCTTGTTCAGACCCGAGTGCCTAGCTGTTCATTTCCCAGCTATAGGTGACATTTGGGGCAGGTGTCTTCATTCCTCTGATCACTCATAATAAAAAGAAAGCCCTTTGTGTCGGCCTCAGGAAGTGTCTCATTTCAGTGAATGAATGATGTTGTATGTTAATAAAACACTGGACTGCACTTAAAGTTAAAATTTCCTTCCACTTCTGAGTGTGAAGCAGCATCAGGTATCAGGCCAACAACTGTTCGGGCCAGAGGAAAGGTACTTTTTAAAAGAGGTTTTTGAAGACATCAAGGAACACTCAACAATTTGAGGAAGTACAACACTAGCAAGGAGACTCTTGCATGAAGACTAGTCCTGTGTTCACAACTCTACTTTTGCTGGTGTGCCAAGGTGGCAGGCAAAGCAGAAAGCAGTAACATTGGTCTGGGGAGACCCATAGTGAAATCAACCAGGACTCCAAGAGCTGAGGTCTTGGGGAAGAGAGCGCCTCAGGAGAGACTGTGTCCCGTGTGATCTCCCCAGGTACAGATGCCAGTCCCTACGACAGGTTGAGAAGCTGAGAAGTTAAATGGGCACCCTGTGCAGGCAGATGTTCAGACTCCAGTGCCTGCCAGTAGTAGGACCCCAAGTTTCTAGCAGCAACCTCTGAAGGGCAAATGTGTTAGACCAGCTCTCACAAAGCCTGAAACAGCTGTGTCATCTCAACCTTGAATGCATTAAGGTGGCCTGTGTTATTCCATCCTGCCCAAAAGAAAATTTTTCTTTTTGTGAAAAGACCCATAGCTTCTACAACTTTACCTACATACATTTTGACTCTTAGTAAATTATCCAACTCTAAAAGGAGGACCAGGACCAAAAGTAAGAGAATGGACAAGAGAAACAGACACACAGGAGAATGCCAATTTTCAGACATGGATGCTAACTGTGATCAATACATTCAAGAAAATTGATAAAGTGGAGTATGTCACCAGAGATTAAGAATCTATAAACATATTCTAAAACTGAAAAATCAAATAACCAATTAAGAATTCAATAGATGGACCTAATATAAAGTTAGATGAGAAGATTGCTGGATGGAAAGCCAGGTCAGGAGCAAACCTCTGACTCAAGTGCAGAGAGCAGGTGGCGTGGGTCAGTGGGAGGTGACAGGTCCCAGGAGTCCTGGAGGAAGAGGATGTGCACAGGCAGGACCTGAAGGAGACAGTGGGTTTCTGGAGGGATTTCCCAAATTGACAGTGGGTGAAGCCACAGATGTCAGAATGTCAGAGTATATTAAAAGTTACACACAAGCCCTGGCTGGATAGTTCAGTTAGTTAGAGCCTCATCTGGAAGTGCAGGGGTTGCCAGTTTGATCCCTGGTCAGGGCACATACAGGACAGATACACATTCCTCTCTCTCTTTCTTCCTTCTCTCAAAAATCAATAAATATTTAAAAATGACACACAACATCCAACATCTAGGCATATCCCAGTAAAGTTCTGAAAACCAAAGACAGGACATCTAAAAGCAGAGAAGAAAAAATAGACATTTCAGAGGAACAACTCAACTGACAGTTTACTCTTTTTTTTTTTTTTTCTAACAGAAACAATGGCAGTTATAACAAAGAAATGGCATCTGACCTACCTCCTTTAGGGCATTTCCTAGGGGAGGGGGACAGAGGCAGAGTCACACCAGGCCTTTTGACCAGCCACCGCAGAGCTAGACTGGGGATCAGACAGCCCAGGGGATGCACTGCAGGACACTTGTGCGTGTGTATGTCTGCATCCATGTGCCTATGTGTCAGCTGAAAACACCGTGTCTGTGATGACCTACAATGGAAAAGCACCAGGGCAGCCCCAGGCTTGTGAGAAGCAGGTGGAGCAGGGACCATGACAGCAAAGACAGTGTGCTGCTGGCCGCACACCAACCACCAAGCGCAGAACTGAACCCCACAGGGCCCCGCATTGTGACCTTGACTGGGCCAGGGACAGACAGCTCAGCCTGCACTGCAGGGCCTGAGAGCCGGTGTAGAGACGTGAGGTGTCCACACGGGGGAGAAGCAAGCCAGACAGTGAAGGACTCCTGTCGTTCTGTGCCTCAGGGGACAGACAGATTTAATACAAGATCTCGAGCATCATCGGGATAAACTGGGCACACCGGACTGCGTTAAAATGATGAGGGCCTGCTGCTCATAGGACACCATGAAATGGCCAGAGGAGAAGCCGGAGTGGGGGGAGCTCAGCAGCGCATGTGATGTCAGAGCTCTGATGCCCAGAATGTGGAAGGAACTCACAAATAGTTCCAAACAGCAAATAGGAAAACGAACAGAGAGGTGAACAGGCTGGCGGGCATGTTGTTTTAATTTGTTTCTATAGAAGTTGCCCCTGGGTGACACTGTTGGCAGGCATGTGCTACAGGGTGGGGTGGAGTTGGGTCTCCAGATCCAGGTGGCTCGGTCCTGGACCTGGGTCTACCCTGGTGCCTGGGTGGTCCTGCTTCTTATACTTTGTCTGAGACCCCACAACAAAGCCTCACATCCCTGCCTAAGCCTGCACTCAGTGAGGGGTTAGGATGAGATTAGGAAGTGACCCTGAGGGTCTTCACAGGTCAGGGATTGTCTCTGGGGTAAGATTTTGGAGAAAGCTTTCATTACCTTGTATCTCTTCGGTAAGAATTTTTTACCAAATGCGTGCCATTGTTTGTAAACACAGCATGTCCACTAAGGGTGCTCATCCAGCATCAGTCAACCCCTCTCTAGCCCCTCTCTCGTGGATGTAGGGAGTGGGTTTAGCCAGGTCAGCAAGCACTGCATTCACCTGATGTCCACACATCCCTGAGCCCACACAGACACCCCATAGGAAGGCTGTTCAGACAGTACGCGCAGCCCCAGGTCCCCCTCAGTGACACTATAGCTGGAGCCTGAAGCCCCACCTCCCCCAAACTTGCTTCTTGACAGCAGGCAGCTGTGTGCTCCCGGCTGCCCCCAGCCCCGCACACAGTGGGTCTCCAACACACAACAGTGTGATGAGAGATGCACAGTCAGAATCTGTGTGTGGTTACTGGAAGTCTGACTTCCTTTACCCTCGATTACATCCTACTGACCAAGGACATGGACCTTGAAGACTGGGTCTTGACAAAGCTTTTCTTGCCAGTCCAGGTTGGTAAAAAATGAGATGCCTCACTTCCTGTGGACAATCAAAAGGGACGCCATCGACTACCACAGCTTGAGCTGTGACCAGATGCTGAATCACTAAGGCAGAACAGCCTCTTTCACCACCAAGGTGAGTGGTGGAGGCAGGGGCTGTGCCATGCAGGTGCAGAGTGACCTGTGGACCAATCACCTCGGGGCTCCTCCCCAGGAAGCCTTCTGGTTGGAGGCCACACCCAGTGCCAGTGGCCACAGTTGCTAACCCCTGCCCCACACACCTGCCCCGAGTCCTAGGTAACCCTTGCTGTTTCCCTGGGGACCCTGAGGCCACAGAAGCACCCTCCTCTGGGTACACAGGCCAAGCCTGAGATGGGCTGGGCCTTGGCTCTGCAGAACCTGTGTGTACCCACTGGGGAGAGGTTTGGTAGAGGGCTTCCCTGGCCACTAGGGGACCACCCACTCAACAGGCACATTAAAATCTGCAGTTTTCTTCCATCAGAAGATAACTTTTAAACTGTGAAACTACAAGTTACAAATGGGAAAAGCTGTTCACAATACACTCAGAAAATGGGGAAATTATATGAAACAAAACCTTTCCAGAGGAGGAAATTTACAAAATCTACCAACACACACTGAGGCATTTGACACAATCAGTGAAATGCCATCGGTGATTTTTAGGTTTATGCACACACGTCTGTGCCATTCACCCCTGCACGTGTCTCAGACCATCAACGAGGGATCACTTGAGTCCTGCTGGGGACATGCTCTTGAGAGTCTCCCTTGGTGAGGGGGGCAGCTGGTGGCACACTCGGATTAGTTTCCGGTCTACAAATGTCTTTTCCACACTTATTTTTGGAAGGGACAGATTCTCTGAGGGGAGTCCAGGGCAAGGTCGTTGCTCTCAGCACCTGAGTCACCTGCTCCTGTCGGGCTTCCCTGCTGCTCTCTATACAGGAGCTGTCTGTCTTGTTTGCCCGCAGGTCTGGGGTGCGGTTCACTTTCATTTACTCTAACTGGGGTCCTGTGAGTTCTCCAATCTGCGCAACTAGGTCATTAATCAGTTATGAGAAATCATCAGCCATTCTGCGCCTCACCTGCTCCTTCCCTCTGGGACAGACTGGATGTGCCCTTGTCTCTCCCGTATCCCTGACTGTTGCTTCCTGCGTGGCCCCCAGTCCCTCTGTCTGCACAGGGACCCAGAGCACTACCCATCCCCTCTTGGAGGCTTTAATTTTAGTTAGACCAGTGTCATGTCTTTAGAGGGTCCACTGAATGAAGTTTTTGGTCACCTTTGTGTTCCTCTCCCTTGCCTGTACTTTCTCAGCAGCGCTGAGGTTTTACAGTTCGTGCGTGGTCAGTGTCTAATTACGTTGTACAGTAACACCTGATGTCCTGTCATGCTTGTGCTATGGCTCTGCTGGCACACACACTCGCTTTCGTGTGAACGACTTGTCTTCCGTACACAGTCAACTGGGGATTCTTTGTGTTCCTTCCAAAGTGCAGGTCTTTGTCCCTCCAGGCCAGAGGAAGGCGCTCAGTGTCACTGAAATCCACACCAGACACAGTGTCCCAGCACAGGGACAAGAATCTGTCCTGCACACGTGGGCTAATCAGCTCGGGCTTCTCTGGGGTTCACGGTGTTGCTCAGCATGGGGGCAGTCCTCTGACCACTGGGCAGGGCAGTGTACCTTTCCAGGTTACTGCTTCATGGAGGGTGGGAGTCTCTCCCCGTCTTGGGCTGACTCTGCCCTGCACCTGGCCCCAGGCAGGGAATCCTGAGCTCCAGCCCCTGGGTGGGCAAAGCCTGGGAAGAAGCTGGGGCGGGGGGGGGGGGGGGGGGGGGGGGAGGTTCCTCGGGGCTTGTGTTCCTGTGTGTTCCTGCAGTGGAGACCGGGCCATTCCTTATTCCTTGCTCTTTGCCAGCATGGTGTTGCTTTAAGAAGATGTTTTTCATACGTTATGCCTGGGTTTGGCAGTTTTCCCCAGAAGGTTTGTTTGGATCCCAGAGCACCAGTTCCTGCGCACACCACACCATACCCACCTGGTACCGCCCCTCCTTGAGCCTCCTGTCTGCCCCTTTTACCCCAAGATCCAACACAGTCCCTAACGGGACCAGGGCTCGAGCTCCAGCCTTTGCTGCCTCCATCGCACACCCTGCGGGCACCGTGTGTGTGCCGCTAAGCAGGAGCCTTGACTCAAGCACATTTGCCGCTCTGAACACTGGGGCCAGAGCCGATCTCCTGGGCGTGGAGCTGGCCCAGCCTCAGCCCTTCCAGCCCATGGGGGCCCTGTTTAGTGCACTGAGGGACAAAGAACTGCCCCGCCGAGCTGCCACCCTGGGCCTCTGTGCCTGCTACCCCCAGACTCAACCTCCCACCTAGCATCTAACCCTGGCCCCAAGCCCCTGCCTCCCACACCTTCCTGTGCGCAGGCCCTGGGGTGTCCACAGGGAGGCCATTGCCAGGATCTGGCTCAGCGTCTTCTCCAGGCTCCAGGAAGTTGCAGGCTGCTTTGCATAAGCACCCTGTGCCCCACAGCCTCCCTCTCCACCCAGACCCACCCGAACCCCAGGGAACATGACTCAGCCAGGCCCCTGGCAGAGGGTAGCACTGGCAAGAGTGGAATCCAGACCCTGCCTGAGGCGCTGCTGGGATCTTGCTGCTGGGGCGTACCTGGGCCCTGAGGCCGGATGTCTGGGGAGCCGCCATTTCCTCCACCTCCTCTTCCCCCACGGGGGCCTGAGCAGCCTGAGGAGGGGGCTGGGCACAGGCCCACCCCACTCCCTAAGGAGGGTTGGCCAGAGACCTGGGAGGTGTCCTGGAGCAAGGGCAGTGGGCAGGGTCAGAGGATGAGCAAGAGGCCTGTGGAAGGCTGCTCAAGGCCTCGGCTTCTAAGGGCCCAGATCCCATCTGCCTACAGGCCAAACCTGTCCCGGGTATATGAGGAACAATGTGGAAGTCCTTGTGAAGCAGCAGCTCCCATCTATCCACTAGGCATGGGGCTGGGGCAGGGTGGCTCGCCTTTCAAAGCCTCTGCTGGGCTTCCCATTGCATTGCCAATGGCCACAGCACCCTTACCCAACAAGGGCCAGCACACAGCCGATTCTACGCATGTGAGGGAGGGCTGCCCCTTCTGCAAGTGCCTCCCAGGTGGCCAATGGGCAAAACAGCCTCATGCCTGGGTCAGTGAGGATGGGCTTCAGCTCCAGGGGTCTGAGCTCAGGCACACCAGGCAGAGGAACTAGGTCTTCCTGGGCGTGTCCTGCCTTGTGGAGGACCAGGGCAGGGTCAGGACCGGAGGAAGAACTGGAGAATGTGGCACCAGTGGGAGTCCAGTCCTGCAAATACTGCTGCTCCTTCTGTGCCACTGTCCTGCAGGCACTTCCTTCCTGCCCCTTGGTCAGCAGGGCAGCCCGTGGACCTCATGACAATGGGGACCTGGATGCGGACAGATGTCCTAGGCCCATGGCCTCCAGAGTGTGGCTCATTTTTTGGGAAACCTAAACACAGATGAGGTTTACAGAGCTATACAGAGCTATTTTAGAGAAATGGTACAATCTGAACCATGCTATTTCTTATGGAGCCCCACCCAGTCCTGGTGCCTGCATCCCACAACCCACCCCTCACCCTGCATTGAACCCATACCCACACCTCTTCCTACCTCCCACACCTCTCACCACTCCAAGACCCAGCCAGATGAGCGTGAGTCCTTCCCAAGAGCCCACCTTGCTGGAAGCCCCCAGCGCGCAGCCGGAGATCTCAGAGAGGCAGCCGTTTATTCCCTCATTTATTTGACAAAAATCTCACTCTCTGGTGCAGGTTCTTTGCATCCAGCCCCCATCTCCTTCCAACCTGGCGCCAAGCAAGGGCTGACCCCTCAGATGCCACCACAGCTGGACTTCTGGGTCCTCTGGCTTCAGTGGGCAGTGCAGACTATGGGGACCCAGGGCAGGGGAGCTCCTGAGGACTCTTTGGGCTCAGGCCCAGGTGTTCCATCCCCCTAAGCCCACACAGGATGGGGGGCTGCGAGGAGAGCTCAGGGGCCGTTCTTTGTGGACATTAGGAAGGTCTGGAGCCACCAGCCCTTAAAAACAAGACAGGAGTCCTGGAGGTGAGGGGCCTAGTCCCACCATGTTTCTCCCCCACAGGCCTGTCCCTTCATGAAGTCATGTGGATAGATCTGCTGTCCACCTCCGGCCACACTTGGCACTGGGAAGCCATGTTCCAGGAGCAGCTGTGTCACCTGGCGGGGTGGGCCCATCCTAGGGCAGCCATGGTGGGGGCCTTCGGGTATGAGTGGGCTCACTGGGTGTCTCAGATCATGTGGGCCGCCTTTCTCTGAGGAGACTGTGCCCATACAGTCACCTGGTATACTGTCACCTCCACCCCCGCACTGTGGCCACAGGTGAACACTGCATGGGGTGGAGGCTCCATCCCCATTTGCTTTGCCTCACGGGGGTGACCGCAGACCAGGCGGGGGCTGGGTTGGGGCACTGGCCCTGGAGGGAGGAAAGCTGGGTGAGGGCTCTGGCACCTTGGCCAATGGCAGGGGTGAGGACCATGCCCTGGGTGACTCCCCAGCACTACACTCCTTCCCATGCCCCCAGTCATGGGGCAGTGCCTGTCTCGGGCCTGAGAAGCTCACACCTGCCAGGGAGGGAAGACACCACGGGGCCCAGAGCCACACCGGGCTCTCTCCTTCTCATGGCCCTGCTCTGGCCGGGCCCCTGCCTGGAATTTTCTGTGCACAGGAGGAGTCGGAAGAGAAAAGGAGTTTGGGGTGATTCCAGGGCTGAAGCCCGGCCCCATACTACAGGCCATGGAGCACTGCCGTCTGGCTTGAGGGACAGTCAGCAAAGGGCCCAGCAAAGGGGTACATCCTTTCGAATCCAGAGAGGTGACGAGGACACTCGGTCTTGGAGTGAACCCAGGTCCCACTCCAGGAGAGAGTAACTTGAGGGGGTGGGAGCTAGTAAAAGCGGCTGTGGGGTGCAGGTGCACATGACTGCTCCCCCCGCTGACACGGCTGAGCTGGACAACCAAGGTCATTGGCCACCACCCACCTCTGCCATCAGGAGGGTTGTCTGATAGACGGAGGTACACTCAGGAGCCGACTGGTGTGAGGGACGGCTCGCTGGTCCCTCAGGCCATCCTGCCCCCGCCGCTAGGCTCAGGAAGAACCCGGTTACATGGGATGCCAGTGACTCAAGTATAGGAGTCTGGCAGCCTAGAAACCCCACGGGCGTCTGGCCAGAGTCTGCAGACCCACAGCGCAAGCCGGGACAAGCGGGAAGTTGTGGGTCTGTGGTTTCAGCCTTCCCACTTGGGCTCTATTCCACCGGGAGTCAGTGAGAAGGGGTGTCCACTCCTGTTTTCTTTTGGGGCTGAGCTGTGACAGGAAGAGGCAGGAGCAGCTGCCACAGGGCATCCTGCAAGCTCAGCCCATCCCCTCGCACACACATTCACACAGTTACTGCCACACAAGCCATGCTCACTGGGCAAGCCGTCGCACTCCTGTCCCTGACCTGGAGCACCTACCAGAGCCTGGCCATCTCCCGGATCACGGAATGTGGCCTCTCCTGTTCTCAGGTGAGCCTGTTCCCTCCGAAGCTCTCATCTTGAGGGGGCCCTGGTTCCTCCACAGGTAGGCACTGGCCTGGCCCCCTGAGCACACAAGTAAGAGTGACAGGTGGAGGTGCAGGGCCCTAGGGGTGGTGAGTGATAGGAGGCTGAGGGGGACATGGGGACCAGGGATCCCTGCGAGGAGCCCGCCTGGCGCTGCGGCACTGCTCCGGGGGATGTCTGCTGAGAGCCTGAGGGGCAGGGTGAGCTGACACACCTGTGGCCCTGTCTCTCTGAGAAGATGCGTTAGGGGCAGCCTGGAGCCCAACCTCCCCAAGCCACATTGCATCACCAGGGCCCTGGCTCTGGCGGTGCTGGGCTTGTGTGGACACTGACAAGGAAATGCTTCAGGGAACACTATCATCCTGGGCGGGAAGGAGCCGTCAGGCAAAGACACAACTCAGAAATGGTGGTGTCTTGGGACTTTTCAGGGCAGAGCAGGGTGACTCAGCCTCACCCAAGGGGTGATCCCAGCAGCACCTGCCATGAGAAGTGCGCCCAAGTGCCTTGAGGTGCCCCAGTGCCAAGGCTGGCCAAGGCACAGCCAGACATGGCCCGGAAGGTGTCACAGGGATGGGGGACCTGACTGGGAACCTGCTGTGTGCACTGGTCCAGGTGTGGGACAGCAGGGTGGCAGACGCAGCCCCTGCCCTCAAGGATGGTGTTCTAGTTAGAAAAGCTCACAACAGAACTGGATTGCGGGTTGGCCATTGCTGAGGAAGAAAGAAGGGGCCAGGGTAAGGGCAGCCTGGCCAAGGACTCATGTGTGTCTGGACCCGAGACTCTCGGGGACTCTGGTCCTCGTTCAGGAGGAAGGGCATCTCTAAGAAACCTGGGAATGTGTCCAGCAAAAGGCCTGGGAACTCAGCAAGGGGCAGAGAGGGCTCGGGTGGCTGGAGTGCTGGGAATGGGTCAGGCAGGACCTCAGACCTGAGGAGCAGTGCCCCTGGGGGCTAGGCAGCTCCCTTAGGCTGTGGAGAAAGCAGGCAGATCCAGGTGAGGGGATGGTGGCCCAAACAGGAGGGGCTGCTCTGGGGTGCCCCCTGAGGGTAGAGGTGGCAATAGGGGTCCTGGGTGCAAGAGGGGTTCTGGGTACATGAGGGAGGAAGGCAAAGTAGCCTTAGAGTGGCCTTGAACCTCAGGGCTGATGGAGGAACCAGTCCTTAGAGGGGTGTCTGGCAAATGTTCATGAAGGGGAAATACTCATTTTTGGAATATGGGATTTGAGAAGCCCAACAGATGTGGAGAGCTGATGGGTGTTGGAGTGGAGATGAACAGAGACAGATTAAGGTTGGTTGAGGCACCAGGCGCAGAAGAAAATATCGGGTCCCTTAAAAAAGAGAGAGAGAGAGACAGGGAAAATAAAAATACATGTTAACCATATTTTTAAATAAATAAAAAATATTACGTACTATTAATGTTAAAATTGCACATGTGAAACCAAACTTGATGTCATTAGAAAAAAGTGAAGTGTAGTCCTGGCTGGTTGACTCAGCAGTAGAGCGTTGTCCCAGCATGTGGAAGTCCCGGGTTTGATTCCTGGTCAGGGCACACAGGAGAAGCGCCCATCTGCTTTTCCACCCTTTCCCATTCTCTTTTCTATTTCTCTCTTCCCCTCCTACAGCCAAGGCTCCATGGGAGCAAAGTTGGCCCGGGCACTGAGGATGGCTCCATGGCCTCCACCTCAGGTGCTAGAATGGCTCCGGTTGCAATGGAGCAAAGCCCCAAATGGGTCAAGCATCGCCCCCTGGTGGGCATGCCAGGTGGATCCCAGTCGGGCGCATGCGGGAGTCTGTCTGCCGCCCCCCACTTCTCTCTTTTGAAAAAAAAAGTGTTAAGTTGGGGTTTTGCAGGGACCTTCGGAAGTCAGGGCCCAGGGTGCATGCCCAGTGCACCCGCCGTTAAATCCACCTCTGGAGATGAGGGTTTGGTCCTCCTACTTGGGGAAGGCACTGGATGGTCTGGGCCGAGGACTAAGCCCGACATGGGCCCTGAGCAGGAAAATGAATCCTGGAAGGAAAGTGGAATGGGGTAGAGGGGGACAGGAGGCCATTGGGGGAGGGGAGGGATTCATGCCTATAGGTACAAGTGACCTGGCATCTGGGGTGGGTGGAGTTAGGGGAGGAGAAGGGTGAGAGGCAGGGGCAGCTCACAGCTAAAGGAGGGAGGGAGCTGGAAAAGGCGCTGCCCAGGGGTGAGGATCAGGGACAGGAGCTGTAGCAGGAGGGGACAGCAGGAGACCTCTGTCCCATCTGTGTCACAGAAAGGTATCCTGATCCTTGGCCACTCTGCAGTGAGAAATAATCTTTGCTGACCTGGCAGTCAAGGCTGAGGGACAGGAACAGAGGGGGCAGGTACTGCCTGTGGGGTGAGTGGGGAGGGCAGGGCCTCAAGCTGCATGGAGTCATTAGGGACCTCCTGCTCACCCTGCTGCAGAGGCAGTAGCATTGCCCTGTGCCTCCTATAGCCCAGCCCAGGACACTGGGTCCCTTTCTCCAGCTGGATGGAGTTCAAGCCCGGTAGAAGCAGCTTGAGGGACCCAGACCCCACCTCAAAGATGTGTGCCTTGGAGCCTATCCACACAGACACTCCTCGCTGCCCCCCTCTCCAGCCCACGTTGGGCTGGGAAGCCCCAAGAAGCCCAATGGAAAACCCCAGGACTTCTCCATCTCTATCCCGCCCATCACAGCACCCCAGGGCTCAGGGCCAGCCCTCTCCCATGTCCTGGGTCACTAGGATTTCCGGGCAGCACAGCCCACCAGTGTTCTCTGGCCTCGACCTTTGCCCCTGTTTGTCCCTCTTCTTGTGTCCCCAAGGGTACCGAAGGGCCAACTATCAGACCACATCCACCTGCCCTCCACAAGACAGCATGGTCCACAGCTCCCTGTCTGTGTGGGTCTCCTGCCCTCCCCACCCTGGCTCAGTCTCATTCTGGAGGGGCTCCCTGGTAGGCTGGCAGCCTGGTGGGTAGAGTACCAGGTGGGTGGGCACCCAGGTGGGCTCTCATCCCTGGATCCACTCTGCTCCTGGCATGTGAGTGGGGCTGCAGGGTCAAGGCATCCTGTCTAGTCTGTGTTCCTCAGACATCAGCAGGTCTTGTGGCTGCTGGAGATGGAAGAGGGGCACGCAGGCTGTCCCCAAGGAGATGTTGCAGTGGTCACCAGCTGGGATAGTGACAGGGGCGTGGGAATGAAAAGACCAGGAAGCTTTGTGAGCTGGAAAAGAAAACATACATTAGTAGAAAAACAGGTGAAATTCAACTTCCACCTGGAGTTTAGCCAATAACGTCCCCGTCATTGTGCCATTGCTTTGTGAGATGTTGACATCAGGGCATGCTGGGTAAACTCCCCCTAAACTTAACACTATTCCAAAGTGAAAGTTTGTTTAGTAAGGGGGGTGTGGGGAGATGGGAACAGCAGGGTGCCTGCTCCCCAAATCCAGGGAACACAAGTGTACCCCACTCTTATTTCTTCATCCCCGCACCTATGCCTCCAGCAGGGAGCCCAGGGTATCCATCTTGAACCCCCCAGCCCACTGGCCCAGATTCCTGGGGTCCTTAGCAGGTCAGTCCTCTCTGGGGAAGGGACAGAGGTCACCACGGCTGTTGCTTCTTGCTGCCACTGGTGTCACCATAGGTCACAGGTCATGCCCTCCGATACCCAGGGCAGCACCTACCCTGCTCCTCAGGTATGTAGCCTGGGGCATTGGGACCTCAAGGTCAAGAGGTCCAGTTTACACCATTTACTGAGTGACCAATACCTGTAGGCTAGGGTTGGGCTTTCACAGGCTGTTTCTCCAGATACTGAGGAGGAGGAACCAGGGATGGCAGCCCCCCACACACACCCCAGCCCCTCACCTGCCCCCTTATTGCTGGGTTCAGGAGGTGGGACAGGAGGTGGAGGAGCTGACCTCTTACACTTTCTCACTGTTTTGTCCCCAGGGCTTCATCTGCAAGAGCCGCATGAACCGTGAGTACATCTGAAGGGGGAGGGTGTTATGCTGCCCGCCCCCACCCCTCACCACCAGGGTCACCTTGTCCTCCCTGGGAGTCAGGTCTGCCCACAGCCAGGTCTCCTCTCTATCCCTGGCCTGGGGCAGGCACATGAGCCTGCTGGCTGTGAGGTCACACATTCCATGCCACATTATTTGCCTGTCAGTGATATATAGAAACCCCACTTCGTTGTCTTAAACTTTTCCTTTGTAATATAATAACCCACTTAAAATAGCTTTATCACCTTTGTAAACACTGCTTATGTTTGCTAAAAGGACTGTAAGTGATGTAGGATATATAAGGAAGGAAGTTAAATAAATTTCACTCCAAAGCCCCGTATAGAAATAAATACAACTTATGTCAAGAAAACGTTGTTAGGCCCTGGCCAGTTGGCTCAGTGGTAGAGCGTCAGCCTGGCATGCAGGAGTCCTGGGTTCAATTCCTGGCCAGGGCACATAGGAGAAGCGCCCATCTGCTTCTCCACCCCTCCCCCTCTCCTTCCTCTCTGTCTCTCTCTTCCCCTCACGCAGCCAAGGCTCCATTGGAGCAAAGTTGGCCCGGGCGCTGAGGATGGCTCTGTGGCCTCTGCCTCAGGCGCTAGAACAGCTCTGGTTGCAACAGAGCGATGCCCCAGATGGGCAGAGCATTGCCCCCTGGTGGGCGTGCTGGGTGGATCTCGGTCGGGCACATGTGGGAGTCTGTCTGACTGCCTCCCCGTTTCCAACTTCAGAAAAATACAAAAAAAAAAATAATAATAATAAAAATAAAAAATAAAAAAAATAAATAAATGCACAAGTGCTGGGGAGGATGTGAAGAAAAGGGAACCCTTGTGCACTGCTGGTGGAAATGCAGACTGGTGCATCCATTGTGTGTCCTCTGCTGTTTGGTCATCTGCCTTTGATCCCTTGTTTTACTGACTCCATTCCTTATTCAGATGTTTCCTCAGCAGAGACCCCGACAGTGTAGCTTTACAGCTGGGTCACGTTTTCTTCTCTCTCATGTTCTTTGATTCTGTGTTCCTTTCTCTCTCCCTTCCCTTCGTTCATTTTTTAAAAACATTTTTTTTCCCCATTGATTTGAGAGAGAGAGGTAGGGAGAGAGAGAGAGAAGCATCAACTCGTCCCACTTAGTTGTGCCCTCATTGATTGTTTCCCATCTGTGCCCTGACTGAGGCTTGAACTTATACCTGGAGGTCTAACCATTGTTCCAGGGATTGAGCCAGCAACCTTGGTGCTCCAGGACAATGCTGTATCCACTGAGCCACCAGCCAGGGCACTTTCTTTTCTTTCTTTCTTTCTTTCTTTTTATATTCATTTCAGAGAGGAGAGAGAGAGGGAGAGGGAGAGAGAGAGAGAGAGAAAGGGGGAGGAGCAGGAAGCATCAACTCCCATATGTGCCTTGACCAGGCAAGCCCGGGGTTTTGAACTGGTGACCTCAGCATTCCAGGTCGATGCTTTATCCACTGTGCCCCTTTCATTCTTATTTTAATTTTCCTGTCCTGCGTTGGTGACATTCTTTCTGTCCTGGTCACACTTTGCAGTTCTCTACAAGACCTTGCTTCCTCCTGCTCCCTCAGCCCATCAGACTTTACTGGACATTGGGTTTCCAAGCTGCGGACCCAGCAAGGCCACACTGTCTCAGTCATGATCCAGTGGAACTGGTTATTGGTTTCTCGTAGAGCGTACCCCGCTCTGTGCTCCTTTCCTTTCATCGTCCCTAGAGATGATGGTGGCAGTGTAACCTGGGTCTCTGAATCCTCAGATACCAACAGAGCACAATATAGTAAAGCAAGATGCTCACTTTCAGCACCCCAGGCGTGTAGCTTGTCAGCACCTATGCAGAAGGTGACCAAGTGCGGGGGGAACCCAGAGAGACAACCAGAGGAAACAGGGGAAGCAGGGGGGGCCACCCTACTCCTGTTGCCAGAGGGAGGGTCAGCTCCACTGCCAGCACCGGGACCCCACTTGTGAGATGTTCTGACAGAGGAGCTTGGAGTGACATCAAGTCTGAGCCAAATAAGGATGACAGAGGCAAAAAAACAAAAACAAAAAAACAAAACAAAACAAAAAACCCCCACGGAGACTCAGACAGACACTCGAGGGGAACAAGCTAAGAAATTGGAAAAGCCATCCACCCTGCTTTCAAGCACTGCACAAGAAGAACAGAAGAGGGCGCGCTCTGCAGTAGAAAAGTTGCCAGACTAAGCCTGCTGCTCAGAGCTCAGAGAAAGGACATTCACATAAGTACAAGCAGTGGCAAAGAGTTCCAGACAGGTAACGACAATAAAAAAGAGAATAAGGCATAGAATTGCATCCCGACAGACAATGGATATGCACCAGCAAGGCATGCTAAACAAACCCAGAACTTGTAACACTTCACTTCAAAATGGGTTAGAATAGTCAAGAAAATAGTGCAAGACATTAAAGAATAATAATATGAACAAAAAAAATCAGAAAGATTCAGAAATGAGGCGACAACACTCAGAATTATAAATAAAGGAATAAAACTGTTTTAGGAAAGACCACAGGAGAACACAAGAGTGAAGAGACCCAGTATTGAATGCCTTTAAGACAAAAGGAAGATGAAAAGGAGGAAATTATTGAAAAATCAAAACAAATGAAGAAAAGAGATTAAAACAACACGTGAAAAAAGCTAACGGCTGCATTAGACAAAGATGTCCAAAAACAGATGATATCTTAGGAAGAAACCAAAGCCACAGAACAAACACTAAAACTGCTGTTTGAGAAGATTATTTTTTTCTTTAAATTAGATACTTGAGAGGGCAAGCCACACACTTCAGAAAATCGATCCTGAACACTCAACCCCAAAATATAGTCTGGTAAAATCACTGGATTTTAAAGAGAGACAGAAAGATATCTTTTGGCATCTAGGCAAAAAGTATACAGTTTATAATGGAAAGAAAAGTGTATTGTGTCAGACTTTACAACAGTGACATTTTTCACATGAAAAAAAGGGACAGCAGGCCCTGGCCGGTTGGCTCAGCGGTAGAGTGTTGGCCTAGCGTGCGGAGGACCTGGGTTCGATTCCCGGCCAGGGCACACATGAGAAGTGCCCATTTGCTTCTCCACCCCTCCGCCGCGCCTTCCTCTCTGTCTCTCTCTTCCCCTCCCACAGCCAAGGCTCCTTTGGAGCAAAGATGGCCTGGGCGCTGGGGATGGCTCTGTGGCCTCTGCCTCAGGCGCTAGAGTGGCTCTGGTCACAACATGGCGACGCCCAGGATGGGCAGAGCATCGCCCCATGGTGGGCGTGCCGGGTGGATCCCGGTCAGGCGCATGCGGGAGTCTGTCTGACTGTCTCTCCCTGTTTCTAGCTTCAGAAAAATGCAAAAAAAAAAAAAAAAAAAAAAAAAAAAGGGACAGCAAAGCTCTAACACACAGTATAGTGAATATAGACAATGATATCATATTATAATCATGAAATTTGCTGAGAGACCAGGTCTTAATTGTTGCAACCACAGATTTCCAGCCCCGTCTTTTCAGCATGACTGGCTGTAGTTCATGCCTGTCAGTGTGTTACTGGAGGACTCTGTGGAGCTGTGTGTGGTCAGCTGTCTCCGCTGGGTCTCCCTTTTGTCAACTCTCTTGTCCTCTGCCTGCTCAACGCCCTTGAAGAATGATTCTTGGAGTTCCCTGAGGCCTGGGAGGAAGGAGCCTCCCCCAGACTGGGTTCACCTTTGTTCCTAAGTGGTTCCCAGTATAACATGTGACTGTCGGGACCGTTCCTAATGAAACCACAGATTGAGGTTTCTTGGATCATCACAGATGGAGGTGCAACCAGTGATAGGAACCAGCACCAGATCCAGAGAGCTCATGACTTTCCAGGAAGACCTCCGGTCATCCACGCCATCCCACCGTGCCCACAGGGTTTGTCCTGGTTCTCCACAGGGCAGCTCTGTGACTCCCCTACAGCCGTGGGCTTGGCTGGGCAGGGAGACACTGTGGCTTCCTTGTGCATGGCGTCCCTCTGGCCTTTCTCAGTTATGGGCCTGATGATCCTGATTCTTTCTTTAGTCTCAGAAGTTTTTCAATTCTCTACATGGTTTAAAATTTTTTTTCTTCAGTGAGAGGAGAGGAGGCCGAGACAGACTCCCACATGTGCCCTGACCGGGATCCACCTGGCAAGACCATCTGGGTCATTGCTCCGTTGTCCAGCAACCAAGCTCTTCTTAGCACCTGAGGCGAGGCCATGGAGCTATCATCCTCAGTGCCCAAGGCCAACTTGCTCCAACCAAGCCATCACTGTGAGAGAGAAACAAGGGAGGGGAGAGATGGAGAAGCAGAAGGGCACTTCTCCTGTGTGCCCTGACTGGGAATCAAACCCGGGACATCCACACACCAGGCTGACCTCTACCACTGAGCCAACCGGCCAAGGCTACTTATTTTTTTCCACCAGCATTGTTAGTTGTTTCTGACCATGAAATTGGTCCACATAGCCTGGCCTTCTGAACAGCGGGGAGTGAAACCCCAGGTTGTTCTAAACACAGAGCCGTCTCTCCTCCTCCCTCATCACCTCGAATTTACAGTCACCAGTGTGTCTTCCCAAGCCCATGCCCACACTCCTTCCATAACCCGCTTCTTCCTCTTGAGTTCCTGTTCCTCCTTTTAGAGCCCATCTGTTGTTACTTGTTATGCCAGGAAAGCTCTGTGGCAGTTTTTTAGTCTCTGATTGACAGCAAGTGCATTTACTTCTTCCTAGGTCTTGGTGACTTGTTCCGGACACATGATTATTTCGACAATGACAACAAATTGTTTCTTCTGTTTTGAGCCACAAATAATTTAGCGTGTTTCTGTCCTCACTATAGACTTTCTCCCTGTTTTGTCACCTCACTTTGGGACAGAGCCTTTTTTTTTTACAGGTTTTGTTCTGTAACAGTGACTTCTCCTTTATGTTCATTGTATTTAATTCCACAGATTTCCACATTTCCATGCTCACCTGGGCCCTTCTCTTCTACTGTTCTACCTTTTAAAATATATATATATTCTGGTTTTGATCATTTCTTTGGTTGGCTGGAATAAGTCTTCATTTTTCTCCAGAAAAGGTCAAAAGATGTCAACTTCTCATTTCCTATGAGAAGGGGGTTGTCACACACATGACAGACAGCTTGGGTGGAGAGTGAGATCAAAAGCATCACCATTTCCCAAGGTTGCTGCACATCAAGCCCAGCAACAACCGTCCACCACAAGGAGACATAGGCTTGGGCACAACGTTCTCTTCACCCTGTACCCCCACGTTATCTGGCTAGCCCAGTAGCCTTTACCATAAAACTCATGGCCACGCAGAGGCTGGGCTGCTCCTTTAGGTAGCCTCTTCTCCGATCCTGGCCACTGTCTTTGGTGTCCTTCCAGAAAGCTCTGGATAGTCCATCAGACACCAGACATTAGTTACATTAGCTCCAAGCCAACGGTAGGCCAGGCATGTGCCATGAGGGCCCTGCCAGGTGCAGGTGACTGTTTAGAACTTCCACCAGCTGGAGCAGGGTTTATCACAGACCCTTTAGATAATAAAGGGCAGACCCACTCACTATTCGTTGGTTTTATTGGTCTTTAAATCTCCATCTGTCTAGTGGGAGAAAGCGGAGTGAGCCTGGGTCCCCTTGTCTCTCCCACTCTACGCCTCCCCCCAGTGAAACCTGATGGAAAGACCCTCAGGGATGTGAGGACAGTGCCCCCTGGGTATTTAAAGCCTCTATTTTGTTGTTGTTTTATTGTTTTATTTTCCCCACTTCTGATTGTGTTAAACTGAGTTGGGAGACACTGCCTACTAAGGGGCCACCACAGCTGGGGAAGAATTTGGAAACTTGCTGCCATCTTATACTCACAATGATCAGGGAGAAGGAAGTGACCTTTTCGGCATTATTGACATACAGTTGACACAAGCAAGCTTACGTGCTTCAGATGTTCCATTTGCGAAGGTTTACCTATGTACACACCTGTGAAACCACTGCCCACGTCAGGATAAATGTATTTTTCCATCACCCCAAAGGTTCCTGATGCCCTTTGAGTCCTCCCTCTTCACTCTACCCCTAACCCTACAACCACAGGCGTGCTTTCTGTCCAGAGAGACTAGTTTGCATTTTCTAAAATGTTATGTGAATGAAATCACACTGTGTGTATGCAGGAGATCTCCACTCAGGGTAACGGTCTTTGGAATCATCAGATTCTTGCCCCCTCATCTTCCGTTTTCTGAAAGCAATTGCAGAACATATGTGTGCTTTTGTTGACTCTTTGTTGCTTTTCTGTTTCCTATTTCATTGGTTGCCACTCCTATCTTGTCATCATCTCCTTTCTTCTGATTAAGTCTGGTTTCTTTTTTTGCCCCTAGTTTGAGAAACAATTGACTTAAATGTTGTTTTTGTTTAAGATGATCATTTACTCTTCTCTCTCTAATTCCTGACGGTGAAAGCTGAGGTCGCTAATTTGAGATCTTCCTTTTCTAATGTAGGAGTTTGGTGCCACAAATTTCCCCCAAATAATATTCCCTTTAGCAGCATCCAACTCTTTTTTTTTTTTTTTTAGCAAGAGAGAGAGAGACAGGAAGGGAGAGAGGTGAGAAACATCAACTCATACTTTTGGCCCCTTAGTTGTACATTGAGCTTCTCGTTTATGCTTTGACCAGGGCTGAGCTAGTGACCCTTTGCTCAAGCCAGAGACCTTGGGCTTCAAGCCAGCGAGTATAGGATCATGTTGATGATCCCGTACTCAGGCCAGTGACCTCAGGATTTCACACCTGGGTCCTCAGCATCCCAGGTTGACACACTATCCACTAAGCCACCGCTGGTCAGGCTCAGCATCCAACTTTACTATATGTTGTCTTTTCATTTTCATTCAGTTTAAAGTAGTTTTTAATTTTTGTTTCCATTTTTTGCTTTGGCCTACGAGTTGTATAAAAAAAAAAAAAGTATGCTGAAAAATAAATAAATAAAAGTATACTGATTAGTTTTCAAATATTTGGAGATCTTCCAGAACTATCTTATTGATATCTAATTTAATTACATTGTGGTCACAGAAGATGGTTTGCATCCTGCTTGATGTAGTTTTCATCTCTAGAGGTTGGATTTTGGTTTTTAAAATAATGTCTCCTATGCCTATAGTGAACTTTTTGAACATATGAATACAGTTATAACTGTATTAATATTCTTGTCTATTAATTCTAATATCTATGTCAACTTCAATTAATTGATTTTTCTTTCCATTCTGTGTTGTGCTTTTCTATGATTCTTTGCAAGGCTTGTAATTTTTACTGAATTTACCCTGCTGTGTGCCGGGTATATATTTATATATTTTATTTCCAAAAATATTCTTGAGTCTTTTCCGGAATACAGTTCAGTCGCCAGGAAGCAGCTTGATGTCTTGGGGTCCTCCTGCTAAGATTTGTTGGGCAGGACCAGGGCAGGCTCAGTCTGAGGCTGACGGTGCCCCTGACTGAGGCAAGACTCCTGATTACTGTCCCCAGTGCCCTCTGGTCTGGCCAGGAACAGGCCCCTTCCCAGCTTGTGTGGTGCAGGTCTTGTCCCCTCAGATCCCTGCCACTGTCACTGTCCTTCCTGTCTCAGGAGCACCTGCACAGACTGCGCCCATCCACGCTCTGCTGAGTGTGCAGCAGACTGAATGTTCTCCAGGGTTCTCTCCACATCATTCTCTCGTCTCTCCTGCTCTGTCCTGCAGACTCCAGCCGCTTTGGTCTGCTCAGACTGTCTGTCCCATTTCCTCAACTCACGTGCAGCCCGCTCCGCTGACCTGGACCCTATCCCTGATGCTGGACAGACAGTCTGAGCATGGCTCAGGGGTGAGCCCACCACTCACCAGGGCACTGGCTCCCTGATTCCACTGGACAAGGTCATAAGGACCCCTCCTCAGATTGTGTAGCCCCAGAGCTCGCTCCACTGGCCCAAACACCACAGAGCTTCCTGGGGCGCCAGAGAGCCCCGTGGCATCACCCTCCTTCTCCCTCCCTAGGGAACATACTGAACAGCTTCTGCCAGCAACCCCCCACCTCCATGTTTCGGTCAGTCCTGGGGGCCCTGACTCTCTCCACTGTGATGAAGTGCACCCCTGACAACAGCTGCTCCCTTCTGCTGCTAGTGCAAGCCTCCCTCACACTGCATGGTGAGAGAGGTGACACCCAGGAAGTAGGTGGTGGGCCCATGGCTCCTTTAACCCCACAACAATGGGGGGACCTGCTAACTGCACTTCCCAGAGAGGAGGGGAGGAAGGGGTTTTACCATTATGGTCCAACGAACCTGCCTGGCCCCTCCCTCTACCAGAGAATGTGCGGGGACTGGAGGCCTGCTCTATGAACCTGGACACCCAAGGGACACACTGTCACAGTATGCGGGTCCCCAGGGCCTCTCGCCGGCAGCAGGTGGGGCAGGAGGTGAGGCCAGAACTGCCAGTCCAGCCCCAAGCTTTTGCTAGGCAGCAACTGTCTCCTGACCTGCTCCTGTCTGCCTTCCCCTCCCAGTCGCCTATCCACAGCCTGTCCTGGGGCTCTGCCACCCAAGGTCCAGGGAGTGGGTGCTACTCCACCTCTGCTCCCAGATCGTGGGTTCCAGTTGTTCTAGGTGGAGTTGGCCTGACCAGGGTGGGTGGGCAGAGGCCCCATGTCTACCTGCTTCACCCATGTATCTGCCCAGCTCCAGGTGATCTTTGACTGCTTTGAGGTGAGTGTGGCTCAGAGCCTCTATGTCACCCTGAAGACTGTCCCCCACTTCTGTGGGGTCCAGCTGGAACAGCAGTACCATGTAGAAGGTGAGAGCCCAGGGGTGGGCCTGGGCACAGCTGCCATCTGGCCTTTAGGAACTGATGTGCATTGAAACTCACCCAGGGCAGGGGGCAGGACCCATGCTGGACAGCTCCCAAGAATATCGTCTGGCTTAATTTGGTGTCACAGCCTCCCTGGAGAGGAGGGACTTCTGAAAGCCACAGGGATAGAGGTCCAGCTGGGGCACTGCCCCTCCAGGCAGAACAAGCTGAGTCCAACATTGCCTCTGTCATTTGCAGACTGCGGAGATGAGGATGTGGGAAGGAATATACCAGACTGCTTTGGTAAGCCCCCTTTGCAGGTAGGATCACGCCTACCTAAGACCCTTAGGTTGCTGTGCACACAACAGCCCTCCCACCAGGGTCTTCTTCCTGCCCCACTTAGGAAATCAAGATGGGTCCTCAGGTGAACTATTTCCAAATGCCAGGGTCTAACAGGGGCCATCACCTCAAGGCTCTCAGGACAGGTGGACCCATGAGTCTGGTACCTTTGGTCCCAACATGGCCTCCCTTGCCACCCCCTCTATAGCAGGGAAGCTGTCCTACTGGGTGGACCGCAGCCGCAAGGTCGTTCAGATACAGGTGCCAGAGGTCCCTGGGGGCCCAGACTACTACGTGCGGCTCTGCCTGAAGTGGTACACCTGTGAGGACGTGGGCGCACCTGTGCAGGTGAGCCCCAGGCCTGAGCCTGGGACACAACTGCGCACCCCAGACCACGCCCACCCAGACCAAGCCTCACCCCAACACAAGCCCCACCCACCCACACCTGCCCCAAGTCCAAGACCCACCCAATGCCCCACCCTTCCAGCCCCCCCCCCCTCACAGTTTACTCACAGTCCCCTTGCTCTGGGCTCTCCCACTCCAGGCCCTGCACCCCGGGCAGCTTCTTAGCTCTTGGTTCCCATCTGTCTACTGCAGGTGACAGCGAACAGTGTCTCTGGGATGGTCTCTCTGCCTTATAGCCACGAGCTGCCGTGCCTGTGCCTTGAGGTTAGTGAGGGTGTGGCCTTGACTGCGAGGAGGAGACAAAGGGATGGGCAGGCCTTGCTCTGATCCCAGCCCTTCCCACAGAGCTGGTCTGCGACTCCAGATGCCTTGCGGACCCAGACTTGCCCCTTTGAAAATGGCAAGTGCCTTGTAGTGCCAGAGTGGGGAGAGGGAGGGAGGGGAGAAGGGTGGGATATGGGCGGGTCAGGAGTGTCCAGTAGGGTGGTGGCTGGCCTGGTCCAGTTAGAAGGGCTGAGGCATGGCAGCAGGCCTGCTCTAGATGACATGTAGTCAAAGGGTGTGCTGGGCAAGCCTCTCCAGGTGGTGGAAACTGTGTAGATTTGGGTATGCACATATGTGCGTGTGCTTGCAAGAGGGATGCCCTGCCCTCTGCTCTGCTCAGTGACCCTGAACACACTCAGGCCAGGCCAGAGGACTGCAGGAGGACTGCACCTGAGTCCCTGGCCCTGGTGCACCTGCCATGCAGGTGCTAGGTCCTATGGTCTACTGGCAGTGAAGGTAGGGCCCAGCTGACTCAAGCCCCGGGGCGGGGGAGGGTCCCTGCAGACACGGAGGCACTGTGGGAAGCCATCCGCTACCACCCAGGGAGCCAGGTGCTGAGCTGGGAGCCCGCCTGCCCCATGAGTGGCCACCTGAGTCTGTGCTGGCACCCAGATCCAGGGGCTCACTGCCAGGAGCTGGAGCATTCCCACCGGCCCGTACATGGCAAGGTGAGTGCCTGCCAGACAGGGTTGGGGGTGAGCACAGATATCCAGGGCCCTGACCTGAGCCCCCCTCAGGTGCAGTACTCACTGGTGGACACCCAGCCTCATCTCTGCCTCAAGGTGAGTGGGATGGGTCGCAGCCTGCCACACAGCAGTTGGGGAGGGTGACTAGGAGGCAGGTGGGAGAACCAGAGGCATTGGGGCAGGGCGCCTGCAGTCTCACAGCCTCCATGCCTTGCTCAGCCCTTGGTCCAGCATCCCAGCAGCCTTTCTGTTAGTGGGTGGAGCTAAGGGCTGGAGGGTGAGGGCCATGCAGGAGCTGCACCCCGCCACACCCTGTTCCTCACCTCTCTACAGTTCTCCACCAGCCTGGGTTTCTGGGTGAGGTGCCCTTTCCTCCAGCCACGCTTCCCAGGTGAGTCGCCGGGCCCGCCAACATGGCCGTGGCCTCTGCAATGTGGACGCAGCAAATACAGGGAGACAGAAAGACAGGGAGCTGGTCGCTAGGCAGGACGAGTGCAGTGGTGTGGGGGGGAGCTGGGCCTCACCCCTCCACCCCTGCAGCCTGGAAGATGACCATCCAGCCGGCACCTTCCTTGTCCCACCTCCGGGTCAGCTTCTTCTCGCCCAGCCCCGCCCGCTTCCAGGTGCGCCTGTGCCACCAAAAGAAGATGTGGCCCCTTGCCTGCCACCAAACACTCCAGGCCACCACCCTCTCTCCAGCCTCTGCGAGCCAGGTGGGTGGGCACCATCCTAGGGGGACAGCTGACCCCTTACTTTCCTGCAGGCCTCTCTACCTCCCACCAGGCCAGGAGGGGCCCCAAGGCGGCCTGCAGGGAAAGTGCTTAGAGGGCTGACCCACGCACCACACACACATGTGCACTAGGGACAGGGACATAGGGTAGCCTGATCTGACTCCCACTGCCTGTCCCCCCCCCACCAGGCTGACCTCACAGCGGACCCTGTCTTCGTGGACATTCCCCGGGACGAGGCCTGTGGGCCGGACACTTGCATCCAGGTGGTGCTGCCCTGCCAGCCCCACCCCCAGTCCCAAATGGGGAGCTCCTGCCTCCCCAAGGTTTCCCTAGGGCCCTGCCTTGCTCTAGGGGCCTCTTCAGCCCTGCAGCCTCTCTGGTTGACCCTGTGGGGATGCAGGCAGGGTGTAGGGAAGGGCCACAGGCTGCACTGACCAAGCTGCCCCCTGTCTGCAGGGCTGGAGGACTGATGTGCACTTCTCGGCCCCCCAGCAGCTGTGTGCCGTACCATGCAGTGAGTGTCCCAGCCACAGGTGTGGGCGGCGGAGCCCTAAGGGGCTGCAGGAGGCTGAGGGTTGGACGCTGACCTTTGCTGGGAGCCTGGCCCCTGCTGTCCTTGTTTCCCACTGTCAGGGTGGTGTGGTGTGCACTACACAGGAGTTTGGGGATTGATGGGGGACACAGGGGACACCCACTCAGAGTCAGGTTAGGCTCTGAACTAAGGCAGAGGCAGGCCAGACAGAAGGCCGAGCCCTGGCTCCTCCCAACAGTCACTGACCCCTCTTCTGAGGGTCCATCACCCAAACCAGGGCTCTGCTTCCTACTGTCCAGGAGCTTGGGATGTCCCTCAGGTCCAGATTCCTGGGACCTCAGGCTTGGAAGGAGACAGAGGGAACCTTGCGGGTCCTAGGTGTATGGTGGTGTCCTCCGCCTGGGGATCCAGGAGGCCCTAGGATGTGAGTGGGGAACAGATACCCCCACCTGTAAGCCCTTCTGGCTGCCGAGTGGAGAACAGAGCAGATGCCAGGGAGGCACGGGGGCCACAAAGGGGAGAAGCTGGCCTCCAGGCATCCAGGGCCTCTCGGGACCTTCCCACTGCTGGCCAGCTCAGCAGATGGGAAGTTGTCTCAGAATGGCCTTGAGCCCAGCTGAGTCACAGCATTCCAGAGCAGCCCCTATCCTGCTCCCGGCCCTCCAGGAAATGCCCCAGGGCCTGCAGTGGGTCTCTCAGACCTCCATCATCCACTCCCCTCATCCCCTGGCAGAGTTTTTCAGCCAAGTCTGGGTCCCATTCCTTAGAAAATGTTACCTCCAGCAGATGAGAGATTACCCCAGGGGCCTGGTGTCTGGGCTGGGGCTCTTGGTCCAGGTGGACTCTTTCTGGAGACAGGACATGGGCACTGGCTCTCCAGGACTGGGCAGCTAAGAGAGGGCCTAGAGAGGGGGGTGGGCTGGGGGAGGGTGTGCCCCCAAACAAGGTGGATTCTTGGCTGATTTAGCCAGCCCCCATTTCTCTCTCCCCAGCTGCCACCTGGGAGAAAGCTGACTGACTGAGGCCAGGAGTCTCATCAACAACAAGCACGTGCCAGGGCTGGACTGCTGGGGAGCAGTGGGGACCAACTCACATCTGGGCTCCCCAAGGCTTGACAGAGAAGGCCAGGCTCAGAATGTGGGGTGACCGCAGGCTGTGGGGTCCAGGCACAGCTCCCCAGAGGCCTGCCGCTCCATGGGGGCCTTGGGCTGGGCCAGAGGCTTCAGCTCAGACAAAAGGCCTTCACATGCAAAAGAATGAAGTTGTACT
Source organism: Saccopteryx leptura (assembly GCF_036850995.1). Taxonomy (NCBI): domain Eukaryota; kingdom Metazoa; phylum Chordata; class Mammalia; order Chiroptera; family Emballonuridae; genus Saccopteryx; species Saccopteryx leptura. The sequence continues at coordinate 319,368,273 of NC_089503.1, forward strand.
CTTATCCAAGTGTCCATCAAGAGATGAGTGCAGCCCTGGCCAGGTAGCTCAGTTGGTCAGAGCATCATCCTGATATGCCAAGGTTGCAGGTTCCATCTCAGGTCAGGGCACATGCAAGAAGCAACCAATGAATATACAACCAAGTGAAACAACAAATCTATGTCTCTCTCTTTCTCTCTCCATTCCTCTCTCTATAAAAATCAATCAATCAATAAAAAAAAGAGATGAGTGGATAAACAAAATGTGGTATAGACCTACAATGTATCATTAACTAAGCTAGGAAGGAATGAAGGTCTGATAGATGCTACAAAATTCAGTGAAGTCAGCCGGACGGAAGGCCCCATGGTGTATGACACCACCTGTGAGCCATGTAGAAAAGGCAGATTGAGGGGGGAGTGAGGTAGACTGGAGCTTGGCCTGAGGGAAGGGAAAAGGGAAACTTATTGTTTCATGGGTACAGACATTTTGTTTGGAATGATAAAGTCCTGGAAATAGTTTTGATAATTTCACAACATTGTGATGTCACTGAACTGTGCTAAAAATGATTAAAATGGATATTTTTATCTCAAGTATATTTTACCACAATAAAAAATATATTTATTGAAGAGGACTTGACAGCAGCACAGTGTATCGCTCATAGGTCACCCTAAATTTACCTGGTTATTGGGGTGGCCATTGCATTCCCAGTTTCTCTTTAGTCAGAAGTACTATGAAATATTCTCAACTCTCCGTGACAAGGAGGTAGTTATAAGTTGGAGCCAGGCATCTAAATTAAAATTCCACCAAAAATAGGGAGAAAGAGGGAGCAATCTTTCTTGTTTACATTTCAAAGAGACTGTTCCAAGACTGTTAAGGAAGACTTTACTGGGCTGTAAAACTGGCAAGTATGAAGTTTACTTAGCTTTTCAAAAGGTTTGCATACATTTCAAAGGGACAGAAAGAATTTACATGTTTCTAAAGAAAATGTTGTATAAGAAAAGGGAGGTGGAGGGGAGCTCTCTTTCCATTTTAGCACCAAGGAAAGTTCAAATTTACCCATGCAACACCTAGAAGCAGAAGAAAGAGCCAGTGTAAAGACCCTGGGGTGAGCATCAAAGGGCTCATGTGAGTAGAGGGAGAAAGGGAAGGGACAGGAGGTGGAGAAGCAGCGGGGAGTCTGCAGTCATTGAAAAGAAGTCGGCTTTTACCCCCAGTGAAGTTCAGGGCTTGGAGGAGTCACACGACCAGGAGTGCGTTGAGAATAGGGTTGCCAGTGGAGGGTAAGAACAGGGGTGGGGCAGAACAGGTGGCTGCAATAACCCCAGACAGAGGCCAAGGAGGCAGCTGGAGTGTGTTTTGATGTTAGAGCCAACAGGATTTCCTGGTGGAGGAGATGAGGAGTTGGAGAGAGGAACCAGGAATGGCTTGGGTGTTTTATCTGAGCACCTGGGATTTTGGCTGAGCCTCCGAGATGGGAAAGTAGGAGGGAGCACGCAGGGTGGGGTGTCCAGGGCTTCAGCCTTTTATTAATTTGCGTTTGACATCCTAGTGGAGAGGCCACTGAGCTGTAGCCTGTAGCACAGAGACCCCAGCACAGAGGCTAGGTGAGGGAGCTGGGAGGGAAGAGGCGGCCAGTGTCCAGGAGGAGGGGCCTTGACGGGCCAAGTCCCGGGAGAACCAAGGGACGCAAGGCTGGAGGTGGGAACTGCCTTGACCGGATGAGCCCTGGAGAGAGGCCTGACTGGAGAGGGTTTGAGGAGGGAGGGGACAGAAGGAGGGCGCGCGGGCACTTGCGTTTAGTTGTGAAGGAACAAAGGAATGGGCGGTAGCTCGGGGTTGGTGCCGGCTCCGAGAGGTCTTGCGGGGAGGGGGAGGGGAGTGCCCAGATTGCAGAATGACTACAGGTGCGCGGCGGGAGGCTGCGGGTTGGGCTCTGCGGTGAGGAGGGCAGTGGGGCTTGGCCGCGGTCTTTGCCCGGGAGGTCTGGGAGAGGCGGGGTCCCGCGCACAGCAGCGGCGGGGAGAGCTGTGGAGGTGGACCATTGCTGTGAGGTGTGAGAAATGGCCATAGGAACGTGGGTCGGGGCACGTGGGATATAAGAGATGACCGCTGGGAGGACCCAGTCGTTTGGGGAACAGGTGCTGAGGCCAAACCAGCGGAGAGCTCTGCCGGGGCGGAGGGGGCGGGGTCACCGGCCTCTCCGGCGAAACCCAAGTCACTTGGTGCCTTGGGTGGGTGTCCAACTACATGGTTCCGACCCAGACTGGCCCTGCACCCGCGGAGCGCGTTGTGTGTTGTGGGGAGGGGGGGCTTTTCTAAGAGCTGGAGGGACTGGGAGGGAGGGCGGGATCACCGCGTGGGGAAACCCCCAGTCCGACTTTGGGGTCTCGTTTCCGCCCGGATCCCCGCGGGTTGGTTGGGGCGGGGGTCGCGGTAACCCCTAGGGTGGGGGCAGCCTAGGCATTGGCGGGGTGAGGAGACGGAGCAGCTGAGGGGGCGGGCCCGGTGACCTCCGCCCCGCCCCAGAGCAGGACAGTCTCCGGGGCACACGGCTGACATACCTTAGAGGCCCTGGGGGCGAGAGGAAGGGGCGCATCTGCGAGGCCCCTCCAGAGCTCTGTTAGGGGGGTTAGGGAGGGGCCGAGGAGCGTAGCCCTCCTCCACTCGCGGGGCCTGGGAGAAGGCTAAGAGCTCCTGCCCCCCCTCCCCCCTGCTGTTATTGAGAAGAAATTTCTGAGGACACCTCCTTTGTCTTGGACCTCCAGGTTCCCAATGCAAGTGTCTTTCTCACCACTAGCCCTTATGGAGAACACCTCCCCCCACCCAAGAGGTGAGAGTGGCGGCCACTTGGTGTACCAGCAGCTCGCAGCGGAGGCATGCGCAAGGCTGTGCGCTGTGGACGGAGGGGGGAGCAGGTGGAAGGAAGACCCGGAGAAAGCACCCTGCCATCGCCCCTCACCCAACCCACAGTGGGAGCACGCAGAAATTGCCTGAAATATATATATATTTAAAAATATTTTGTTTATCTAATTTTTCATGATCATACAGTAAAATCGACTTTTTAATAGTGGTGTATAGTTTTACAAACTTGACCCTGTTTGGATAGCCATCACTACAGCAGGATACACAATAGTTCCATCATCCCCAAACGCAGCCTGCTGAGAGCCGCTGGGTGTTGTGTGAATGAGGTGTGCTTGCTTTCTTGACAGTCATCTGGATTAGCCTGTGATCCATTCACCCACCAACAGGCATCTGGGCTGTTTCCAGGGGTTACAAGTAAGGCCATGATCCATATTCCTATGCAGGTTCTCAGATGAACATTCATTCCTGCTTCCCTGGTTAAATGTCCACTGTGGGTTGGCTACAGAACACATGATTGACTTCCTACGAAACAAGGGACCGTTTCCAGAGCTGCACCGCCCCCCTCCCCACTCCACCCATACCTCAAGCATTAGCACCGTGACTCCCAGTTGCTTCACGTCCTCGCCAGCAGGGGGTACTGTCAGAATTTCTTTTTCAGTCCCCCTGATGTGGCTCTGCAGGTCCTGATCTGCCGTTTCCTGATGGCTACTGATGTTGCATATTTGTTCATGTGCTTATAAGCCATCTGTATGTCCTCCTGAGTGAAGTGTCTGTTCAAGACCTTTGCCTGTTTGCAAATAGTGTTGTTTTCTTAGTGTTTTTTGAGAGCTCTCATGTTCTGTATACAAGTTCTTTCCGTATATGTGGCTTGCAAATATTTTCTCCCAAACCGGAGCATCTCTCATCATTCTCTGGGCAGCATCTTTGGCACAACAAATGTTTTCCTTTAGATGAAGTCCAATTTATCCATTTCTTTCTTTTATGGGTGGCACTTTGGGTGTCATTTCTACAAACATTTTACTAACTCCATGTCATGAAAACTTTCTTCTCCCATTTTTTTTCCAAAAGTCTGATAGTCTTACGTGTTACCTTTAGACCTGGGATTCATTTGGAGTTCATCTTTGCATCAGTGTGAGATTTAGGTCAAGGTTGGTCTCATTGAATGTGGATGACCAGTTGTTCTAACACCACTTGCTAAAAAGAAAACAATTGCTTGTCCTCTGAATGGCATCTGTGTATTTGTCAGAAATCTTTGCAAGTCTGTTTCTGGACTGTGTCTTCTGTCCCACTGATCTATGTAGGCATCTTCCACTCACAAGTGCCACACTGTCTCAGTCACCAAAGCTGTAAAGTCAGTGTTAAAAACCAGGTAGCAGGCTTCCTACAACTTTGTTCTGCTTTTTCAGATAGTTTTAGTTATTCTCATTCCTTTGTCCTATATAAATTTTAGAACTGGCTTATCTATATCTTCAAAGGAATGTTGCTAGAATTTGGGCTCATAATACGTTAAATCCACAGATCACTTTGAGGAGAATTGACGTCTTTACTCCATTGAAGCAGTAGGTCTTTCCATTTCTTTAGATCTTCTTTGATTTCGTGCAGTAGAATTTGTAGTTTTCAGCACACAGACCCTGTACATGTTTTGTTAGATTTACACCTCGAGGTTTTTTTTGTTGTTGTTTTTTTATTTTTACAGTGACAGAGAGAGAGACAGATAGGGACAGACAGACAGGAATGGAGAGAGATGAGAAGCATCGATCATCAGTTTTTCGTTGTGACACCTTAGTTGTTCATTGACTGCTCTCTCATACGTGCCTTGACCGTGGGCCTTCAGCAGACCGAGTAACCCCTTGCTTGAGGTGAGCTTTGCTCAAACCAGATGAGCCTGCGCTCAAGCTGGCGACCTCGGGTTTCGAACCTGGGTCCTTCCGCATTCCAGTCCGATGCTCTATCCACTGCGCCACCGCCTGGTCAGGCTACACCTCAAGTTTTGGGGAGCTGTTTTAAATGGTAATATTCTTAAAACTTTTGTTTCTGATTATTCATAGTTTATAGAAGGGCATACAATGGATTTTTGTGTTGACCTTGTATCCTGCAACCTTGCTAAACTCACCTATTGGTTCTAGGAGTTTGATTCTTTTTTAAAAAAATAGGTTCCCTAGGATTATCTACAGAGCTAACCATAAATAAGGACAGTTTTATGCTTCCTTACTAATTCTTTTTTCTTGCCCTATTGCTCTGGCTAGAATTTCTAGCATTATGTTGAATAAGCGTGGTGAGAGTGAGGGTCCTTGGCTTGATCTTGACCTTAAAGGGAAAACAATAGGTCTTCCACATCAAATATGATGTCAGCCATGGGATTCTTGTAGATGCTATTTATCAGGTTAAAGAGGTTTGCTGGATATAAAAATTGGAATTGGCCTGGCCAGGCGGTGGCACAGTGGATAGAGCATTGGACTGGGATGCAGAGGACCCAGGTTCGAGACCCCAAGGTCGCCAGCTTTAGCACGGGCTCATCAGGTTAGAACAAAAGCTCACCAGCTTGGACCCAAGGTCACTGGCTCGAGCAAGGGGTTACTCGGTCTGCTGTAGCCCCACAGTCAAGGCACATATGAGAAAGCAATCAATGAACAACTAGGGTGTCGCAATGCATAATGAAAAACTAATGATTGATGCTTCTCATCTCTCCATTCCTGTCTGTCTGTCCTGTCTATCCCTCTCTCTGACTCTCTGTCTCTGTAAAAAAAAAAAAAAAAAAAATTGGAATTGACAGTACTTTTCTTTTATATTTGAAATATATTAGACTACTTCCTTCTGGCCCCTTGTGGTTTCTGATGAGATACCCAGTTCTTCAAATCATTGTTCTTCTATAGGTGATACATCATTTTTCTCTGGCTTCTTTTAAGATTATTTTGTTTGTAGTTTTCAGCAGTATGATGTAGCTTGGTGTGGTTTTCTTTCAGTATATCCTGGATGGGATTTGCTGAGCTTCTTGAATTGTAAGTTTATATCTTTTACCAAACTTAGGAAGTTTTCAACTATTATTTCCTCAAATTGTTTTTTTTTTTTTCTGCTCCACAATCTTTCTCTTCTCCTTCTGGGACTCCAATGACATAAATAGTAGCCCTTTTATTATCGTCCCACAAGTTCCTGAGACTATTTTATATCCTGAGACTATTTTTAAAAATAGTTTTACTCTCTATTGCTCAGTTTAATTTCTATTGATAGGCCTTCAAGTTCATTAAGTTTTTTCTCCCCTCTGTCATCTCCATTCTGCTATTCAATTTGGTTTCTTTCTTCAGTTATTGTATTTTTTATTTCCAAAATTTCCATTTCGTTCTCTTTCATATCTCTCTGGTATTTTGTTGAGTCATCTGTGTTTTAATGTTTGTGTCAAGAATATTTGCAATTTCAGGTTCAAACATTTTTATGTAATGGCTGCTTTAAAATTCTCGTCAGATCATTCAAACATCTCTTTTGTGACCTTCTTGGTATTTTTCCATGTGGGTTGAAATTTTCGTGTTTATCCTATGCCAACTGATTTTAGCTTCTGTCCTGGACATTTTGAGTATTGTGTTACAGGACTCTGGGTCCTCCCCCTGCACCATGAAAAATGTTGATATTCTTGTTTTTGCCTCCTGTGTGCTACGGTTCCAGTGTCTCTTCAACATTCAGTCTTTGCTGTTCTAATTAAGTCTTTCCTGCATGTGCACCTACTGGTAACTCTGAGATTTGGGTGGAGGTCTACCTATTAAGTCAATTTTCCAAATATTTTCTATGACCATTAGACCCATGCTCAATATGCACCAAGGGTGAGCCCAGTAGTCCAAAACTTTAAATCTTCTGGGGTCATTCTCTGAGCACCTTTATCATGTTATTTTCCTGGTACTTTCCAGTTTCTCTGAGTTTCTCTTTCCCTCCAACAGAAACCACTTCTGCATTTGTGACACATTTCGAGTCAAATGGCAGGAGGACATGAAGGGTGAAGGATTGCTGATAAGCAAGGTCACCAGTGGTCCAGGATCCAATATGCAAAAGTCAACTGCATTTCTGTATGTTAGCCATGGACACCTCAAACACGAGACTAAGAAAATGGCTCTATTCACATAGCATCGAAAAAGAATAAAATACCCCAGGGTGCAAAAGTTGTAATGCTTAAACGACATGGCATTTCTGAAAGATATGCAAGATGTTCTGTATAAATGGAGAGGCATTCAATGTTCATAGATTAGAAAACTCAATATTGTTAAGATGGTAATACTCACCAAATTGATTGACAGATTGAATGCAATCCCTATCAAATTGTGAATAGACTTGAGGGGAAGGATGCAGACATTAGCAATCTGGCCATAAAATTTGTATAGAAATACAAAGAACACAGAATAGCCAAGGCAATCTGAAAAAGAAACAAAGTTGGAGAATTTACAGTTTTGAAGGTAAAAACTTCGTCTAAAGCTACAGTAACAAAGGCAGCATGTGCTGATATAAAGACTGACATATAAATCAATGGAACTAAACTCAAGAGTTGAGAAGACCCCTTCCCCTCTCCCTTCTCTCTATCTTTCTCTTCTCCTCCCACAGCCATGGCTCAGTTGGAGCAAGTTGGCCCCAGGCACTGAGGATTTCTCCACAGCCTCACTTCAGGCATTAAAATAGCTCTGTTGCTGAGCAACAGAGCAACACCCCAGATGGGCAGAGCATAGCTCTGTAGGGGGCTTGCTGGGTGGATTCCAGTCTGGGCACATGTGAGAGTCTGTCTTTCTTCCTTCCCGCTTTTCACTTAAGGAAAAAAAAAGAGTCCAGAAGTGAACCCATGGATTTCTGGTCAACTGATTTTTGACAGACGTGCCAAGGCTTTCAATGGGGGGAATGACATTCTTTTCAACAAATGGTGCTATGACAATTATATTTCTACATGTAAAAAGAAGAATTGGCACACCTACCTCACACTCTATATTAAAACTATCTCAAATGAACCACAGACCTAAATGTAAGGGCTAAACCTATGAAACTCTGAAAAGGAAACATTGCTTTGAATTAGACAAAGCATTCTTAGGTGCAACGTCAAAATCAGGATCTGTGTACAGAAAAAGATGAATAAATTGGACTTCATCCAAAGTAAAAGTTTTGTACTTTGAACAACAGTAAGAAAAAAATTGTAATAACATGGTTGCAAATCATATATATATTCAATATAAAAGGACTTGTATTTAGAACATATAAAGAACACTAGCAACTCAAAAGTAAAAATTAATATGCACTTAAAATTGTTATGTATATTTTAGCACAATTAGCTATCTGGGCAGATAGTTCAGTTGGCATCGTCCTGAGACACAGAAGTTGCAAATTTGATACCAATTCATAACACATACAGGAACAGATTGATGTTTCTGTCTCTTTCTCTCTAAAATCAATAAATAAATTTTAAAATAAAATAAATTTTTAAATAACAAAAAGACAACCCAAATGTTCGAAAAATAGCCAAATAATTTTCTTAGACATTTAAGCTAAGAAGGAAAAGAGAAGCTGGATCTCTTCTTGGGTGATGTCTAATTAAATTTGAAAAGATGCTCGCTACACCAGTAGTTATCAGGAAAACTCAAATTGCAACCAAAGGCAACATTCACCAGGATGACTTGTGAAAAGGAAAGATAGTAACAAGTATTGACAAGGGTGTGGAATGTTGAGACCCTCATACATTACCCATGGGAATGTGAAACAAACAGCCCATTTCCTCAGAAGTTAAAAATAAATCTACCCTATGACCCAGGAATTCCATGCCTAGCCATTTACCCAAGAGAACTGATATCACGCACACACAAAGACATGTATACAATGTGTCCATAGCAGCCTTACCCAGAATAGCAGAAATGTGGGTGAGTGAAGAAACAAGTATACCTTCACAAGGGAAATTTAGGAAAGCCAACTCCTGACACATTTACAACATGGACGAACCCCAGAATGATGCTCAGTGAAAGCAGGCAGGCACCAAACACGGTATGACAACTTGTATAATTCTATTTATATGGAATATACAAAAAATGTCAAGTCTATGAAGACAGTGGGTAGATGGGTGTTGCCTAGGGTTGGGGTAGGAGCGAAGGAGACAGCTAATGGCAATAAGAGGTCTGTCTTCGAGGCAAGGAAATCTTCTAAAATTGGACTGTGGTGGTTGGTTGCACAACACAGAAAAGTTACTAAAATCATTAAATTCTGGGTGGTTCGTTGAAATCATTGAAAGTGGGTGAATTTTGTGGTATGTAAATTATGTCTCAATAAAACTGTTATAAAATATTTTTCATGAATTGTATAGGATTTCCTTTTAACTCTCTGAAAAAAAGTTTTAAGTGGCTCAGAGTATTTGTTTAAGAGGAATTCTGTTTTTCATTAAAAACTTAGCTAGCTTAGCCTGACTGGGCGGTGGTGCAGTGGACAGAGTGTTGGACTGGGATGCCGAGGACCCAGGTTCGAGACCCTGAGGTCGCCAGCTTGAGCGCGGGCTCATCTGGTTTGAGCAAAAGCTCACCAGCTTGGACCCAAGGTCACTAGCTCGAGCAAGGGGTTACTTGGTCTGCTGAAGGCCCCGGTCAAGGCACATATGAGAAAGTAATCAATGAACAACTAAGGTGTCGCAATGCACAACGAAAAACTAATGATTGATGCTTCTCATCTCTCCGTTCCTGTCTGTCTATCCCTGTCTATCCTTCTCTCTAACTCTCTCTCTCTCTGTCTCTGTTAAAAACAAACAAACAAACAAACAAAAACTTAGCTAGCTTAAAGAAAGGGCCTCATCGCCTGACCAGGTGGTGGCACAGTGGATAGAGCGTTAGACTGGGATGCTGAGACTCCGAGGTCGCCAGTTTGAGCGCGGGCTTATCTGGTTTGAGCAAAGCTCACCAGCTTGGACCCAAGGTCGCTGGCTCAAGCAAGGGGTTACTCAGTCTGCTGAAGGCCCATGGTCAAGGCACATATGAGAAAGCAATCAATGAACAACTAAGGTGTCGCAACGAAAAACTGATGATTGATGCTTCTCATCTCTCTCCGTTCCTGTCTGTCTGTCCCTTTCTAACCCTCTCTCTGACTCTGCCTTGGGGACCAGAGGGAGGCTGGGGGCTGTCTGGGGGAGGTGGTGAGAACCTGGGTTCCCAGGTGGGGGCAGCTGGTAGTCAGGTCTCCCAGTGGCATAGGGGCTCGGATTTGACTGGTTCTCCCTGGTTGCCATGCAGAGAAAGGCCTGGCATCTGCATGAGGTACCTGGATGTCAGGTGCTCACTTGGATGGCAGCCACGCACCTGGATAGTGGCCATGTGGGGTGCAGAGCTGAGGGCTTGAGGGGAGGGATGAGCAGGACTCAGGAAGTGGGTGCCCCACGCCTGGCAGACATGGCTAGGAGGAGTTCAGGGAGCTGCCTGGGGTGTGGCATGCCCTCCATAGATGGACATGGGTGTTAAGGCTGAGCCACTCACTTTCTCATGCACTCCTGTGACCCCAGAGAAAAGACCACTTAGGTGTGGCCACAGTGAAACAAGGCACCTACCCAGCTCAGCCCCTGTCTTCCTACCACTGGACTGACCCCACTGGCCCTGGGGACCACCCATCTTTAGCTCCCTTTAGCTCCTTTTTGTCCAGGAGGTAGTTAGGTGAGGGAACTGAGGCCCGAGATGGAAAACCCAGCCTAGGCTCCCATGGCCAGGGAGCAGAAGAGCTGGCCTATCCCAGGGCCAGGGCTACACCGCCAATTTCCGCTGCACCATCACTGACTGGTGCCAGTGCCCTAGCTGGCCAACTCAGGGCACCCACAGCTACTCTGGCACAGTGGTAATTAGCAGCAGCCAGACATGGAAGTCAGGAGCCGGGCTGGTTCACTCATGTGTGGTGAGAGGACAGGGACAGAATGTCTCAGAAGCTGGGCCAGGAAATGGGGACAGGGAGGCCAGTGGACCACAGCTCTGAGTCCTCAGTTGCCCTCAGGCACCAAGTTACCCCTTCACCACAGGGCAAGAGGCATCTTCAGGCCTAGGATGGGTCAGCATGGCTGGGCCTACTCTCATCTGCTAATCTGGGGGAGAGGGTGAAGGGAGGGGTCTCATTGTGCTCCCCCTGGAGGCTTCCTGGACATGTGGGTGGCACCCTTAGGGCTCCATTCTGGGTCCAAATGGCCTTCTACCTGCCGATCCACCCGGACCCCACCCTTCTGGTTTTGGAGGACTCCTTGCTTGGGCATTGAATCCTTCCACTAGACTCTGGCCCCAGGTTGGCCTGTATCTGGACTCCACATTGCCCTACTGCTTCTTACAGGTGTGGCTTCTGGCCTGTCCACCACCCTCCAGGACCTCTTCTCACTTCAAACATGCCACTTTCTCTCTGCACATGCCCATGGCCCTCTGGGAACCCCCACTGCTATGACCTGATGCACTCCTGGTGTCTGCCCGACTGTGTGCTCTGTGAGAGCCCAGAGAAGTTCTTGAACCCCCTCCAGGGCTGCAGGCAGTTCCTACACGTAGACCAACAAGGATGGTCAGGGTCTCAGTCCTGCCGACCTGTCTGGGTCGCTGCCCCTCTGGCAGGGCAAGCCCTTGGGGTCTGTCTGACTCCTTAACTGGCGTGGGGGAGGCTTGATGAGCAGAAACCAGACAGCAGGTGAGGGTCGGAGCTTGGGATGATTCCTCTTTGGGGTGCTCCACCAGGTGGAGGTGTGGCCCCCTCTGTGGGGTCCTGTCAGGCAGGCATGCTGTGGTACGAAATCCAATCCTGGTAGGTGTCCCCAAGTCCTTAGCCCTTTCTGTATCCCCTATCCAGGAGAAAAGAAATGATCACTGGATGATTTGGGCATCACAAAGCACCCTCAGGAAGCACCCATAGTGTAGGATCCCTGACCTGTCTCTGGTTCTCCTGATCACTAAGACCCAGGGGCTCTGCACCAGAGAAGTCTTGTTGCCAGACAGGAGCAGCGCCTTCTCAACCTCATGATCCAGCCCTGTTCCCACAGCCCAGGCCCTGGTTGAGGTGCCAGCTCCTTTCATCTCCAAACCACCTCCTGCACCCATGGCTGGAGGCCCAGTGGGTCACTGAGCCCAGTGTTCCTGGGTGAGGCGCCCAAGGAACCTAGCCCAGTGTCAACATCTATGGGGTAGGACAGGGAAGCCTGAGGACCCTGGGCAAGGTGCCAGGGGTAGGGCCATTGACATTGGGGTTCCCTGCCCACAAAGGCTTGCCCTTTGGGCCAGGGCAGGCAGCTTCCGGGCAGGAAGTCTGATGGGAGGGGCCAGAGACCAAATCAAAGTCAGCTCACCCCCAAGCCCCATGTCAGAAAGATGGGATCCAGCCCCAATAACTTCATCCCTGCCTGGTGGGTCAGGTCCTTTGCAATTTATGACCTCGACTTCCAGTGGGTCCCTGATCTCCCTGAGGCTCTGTTTCCTGCACCAAGTTCATTCACCCCAAAGTATGCCCATATTCATTCATCCAGGAGCAGATTCCCTACCCGACCCCATCCCACTCCACTGTGGTCAGCGCCTGGGGTCTGGACCCCCAGGAAGGGCTTTCCTGTAGGAATCAGGCCAGAAGGAGGGCAGTGGCCAGTGCTAGAGGGGCAGGCCCTGCCCCCACTTTGTCCAGTCAGGCCTGACTGCCGGGAATGCTGAGGAGGGTTAGGGGGGGTCAGTTGTGTAATTGAAGCTCGAAGCTCTGGGCTTTGCCAAGCCTGCCTGGAAAGCCAGCGCCCTGGAAGTCGTGTTGGAGGCTCAGGCAGGCGCCCCATCCAAGGCCTCTGTAGAGAGGCCTGGGCCCCCTGAGATACCCCAGAGCCAGCAGTTTGGTTTGTGCCTCAGCCCCTCGGCCACGGCCTGGGTCAGGGATGTACAAGGGTTCTGTGGGCAGGCGCCAGGCCTGGCTAACACCTTCCCAGCCACAGTGCCCGTGGCTGTGGCTCACATGGCCAGGCAATGGCCCCTCAGCCCCTGCTGTCCAGACCTCCACTGCCCACCTCAGGAGCTGCCCAGCCTGTCCCTTCCTTATTTTCTTTAGGCGCTGCTTTTGCTAGCACAGGGGCTCTCAGGGTCCTGCAGGGGTCACTTCCCTTTTCTGAGAAGCTTTGGCCCCAAAAACATGCCAAGGTTTCGTTTTATGGATCAATTGGAGAAAAGAAAGTTAACAACGGTCTGACAGCTGCAGGTTGGTTTCGGCTCTGTCCCAGCCTCCCTCTTCCTGGGAAGCTGGGCCAGCCTCGGGCCACTGGGTAAGGAAGCCAAGAGGGGCAGCTCAGCTGTGAGCAGATCAATCAGAAGTCAGTCCCTGACAGGGTATGACATGACGCTCCTGGCAGGGCAGAAGCCAGAGCAGAGATGAAACCTGGCAAACAGCAGGGGCACTTAGCAGAGGCTGCATGTGGCCCAGGGCTGCAGCATGCCCAGGACTCTTGACACCATGATTTCTGGGTTCTGTGCAACCCCAAGGAAAGTCCCTAGGCCATGGATGCTGTTCAGAACCCGAGCAAGTGGTTCCAAAGGAGCATGATATGATATTGCCCCAAGATACGGAAAGACTAGTGGAGAGCGGGGCTAGCCCAGCAGAGAACAGTCAGGGCCGCTGGACCAGGCAGAGCTGGGAGCCTAGGCAGCCTCCAGGGCGTAGGTGGAGAGAAGGGGAGGATGGCAACTTGGCCAGGAGCAGCCTGGAGGTAGGACAGGCTTTCAGGGGTTGTGACCTCCACACAGTGTGCAGACATCCTGTCTCCTGTGCTCTAGGCCCAAGCCGTCCACCAACAGTGCAGCCTTGGGGCCACTGGGCTTCTGCCCACTGGAACAGCTTTGTCTTGGCCCCAAGAGGCCCTGGGTAGAGGAACCCTCCCCCCCCCCTTTTTTTTTTGTATTTTTCTGAAGTTGGAAACGAGGAGGCAGTCAGACAGACTCCCGCATGCACCTGACCGGGATCCACCCGGCATGCCCACCAGGGGGTGATGCTCTGCCCATCTGGGGTGTTGCTCTGTTGCAACCAGAGCCATTCTAGTGCCTGAGGCAGAGGCCATGGAGCCATCCTCAGCACCCGGGGCCAACTTTGCTCCAACGGAGTCTTGGCTGCGGGAGGGGAAGAGAGAGACAGAGAGGAAGGAGAGGGGGAGGGGTGGAGAAGCAGATGGGCACTTCTCCTGTGTGCCCTGGCCGGGAATCAAACCTGGGACTCCTACACGCCAGGCCGACGCTCTACCACTGAGCCAACCGGCCAGGGCCTAGAAGAACCCCTTTTTGTAGTCCCCAGACCCCAGGCTTTGCAGACAGGGCTGGTTCTAGTAAAAACAGAACTGACCCCAGCAGAGGGGTCCCTGCAGACATGGGGGACTCCCAACACTCAGCATGAGTAGCACATCCCTGGTGCTACCGTGCCTCGGGGGTGAGGGGCCCACAGCAGCTCCCTAGACCCTCACCCTCTGCAGAGCCTCCTGGCACTGAGGAGGGAGACAGCAGGGGAATCAGAAGCCAGCCTGCCCCAGGCCACACAGGCCCATCCAGATGGGCACCCTACCTTAGTGCACACATGGTCACTTGAATCTGAGTGCCTGAGGAACAAGTGTGTAGTCCTGGTGGCTGTCCTGGAAAGCGTGGGAGGGGCCCGGTCTGGAGAAAGAGCCCAGTACCTCCAACCAGATCTCACCTAGAAGCCCAAAGAGGTCCCTGTGTGGATGAAGGGCCTCAAGGAACTGAAGTGGACAGGCTTCCTCCCCTGGGGACAGGAGGAACTTCAGGATCTGGGAGATGTCCTGCAGGAGGGTCTACCATTCAGACGCTGACAGAGCTTAGGTGTGTGTCTGGAGGCTGGGTGTGGCAGCTGCCCAGGCATAGAGGAGGCCCTGCTTTCTTTGTCCCTAAACAGAACCCCAAGCTGAGTGCCCCAGTGGAACCAGGATTCAGTCTGTCTCTGAAGCCTAAGACCATACTCACAGGATTCTCTGAACCCTCACCAAAGGGGCAGGTAAGGCTACCCTCCCCATGTGCTGTGCCCTCGGCCTGGCCCATCTACATCCTTCAGTCATAGCAGGGTTCTGGACAGAGCCTGCCCTGCCACCAGGAGTCTTCAACCTGGCCCCCTAGCAATGGGGACCAGAGTCATACTCTGCCTCTCTGGGCCTCAGTTTCCCCAAGGGCAACCTGGGCAAGAGTCCTTGCCTGGTAGAGCTAGGTACCAGGTAGACAGCATGCCCAACAGCCCTGACTAGGGATAAGGGTGCTCCTGGGCCCGGCTTGTGCAGTCAGAGTGGAGATGGAGCCCCACCACTTCCCTTTCATCTCTTCCCTCTTGCCTGTGGGGCAAGCTCTATGGAGGAGGCCTCAGCCCTCCACCTGGGCTTGCTTTTGCCCAGCAGTCCCACATGGGGTAGTAGGGACCACCCCCCAGACCCCCTGTTAGACCTTAGGCCCATCCTCTGGCCTCAGCCCTTGTTCATATGCCCACTGGCCCTAACACATACAGGCCTGGGCTTCCTCCCACCCACAACGACCTCTTCTCCCTGCTCACCTGTCACTCCCATCAGAGCTGGGGCCTCCACCCCAGGCAGAAAGTGTCACCTGTGGCTTCGGCTTATGCATCCCTTGGACCTGTTGGCGGTCACCCCTAAGGCCTGTCCATCCATTTCCATAGCAGAGAGCGCCCACCCCACCTTCACAGGCATCACTGGATGGGATCCCAGGACCAAAGAGCCTCAGGCAGTCCTGGCAGGGAAACTACGGTACAGAGTTTCCCAAACTCATTGGGCAGAGCCCTCTGTTGCAGGATAGACTTGGGGCTACGCTGTCTCCCAGCCCCTTTCAGGCCTGTGGTAAGGTGGGTGTTATCCTTGGGCAAGTTGCTTGGCCTCCCACCTCTGCTGCCCATCTGTGGGGCTGGTTCTTGGACTGATTGACGCGTTTAAGAACTTAGAGGCCAGAGTGCTTCACGTCACCCCATCCTCTGTGCCCTCTGTGCTGAGACCAGCCTCCCCACCAGGCTCCAGGCAGCTGGTAACTAAGTGTAGAGTGTCTTGGCAGTCCCCAGGGCCTGATTCAGCATCCCCACAACACAAGCTCAGTGAATGGTTATTGGATGGTCCAGTGGGTGGACAGATGGACAGACAGATGGATCAATGGACTGATGGGAGGGCCAGTGGGTGGGTGAATGATGAGTGCCCAAGACCAGACCAGCACCCTTGGCTGACAAGTGAGTGAGCCAGGATCATGGAAACCTGTGGGTGACTGTCACCAGGATTAGCTGCAGGACCCAAAGGCTGCACAGCTGCTAGTCCTGAACTTTCCCCAAGTGCCCCACCAGCATTCCTGGGAGAAGTCAGGGTGACCACAAGGAGAGAAGCCCCAGTGGCCCATGTGGATTCCCAGTGGCCAGGCTGATCAGACTGAGCCATGGAAACAGATGGACGGTCCCACCCTTCACCCACTAAAGCTCCACGGCATCTGCTTACACTGAGCAGGTTGCCCAGGGCTTTAGGCCCCAGCAGTGGTCCCTCCTTGGGAGAGGCACCCCAGGCCCCTCAATAGCCAGGATGGAGCTGGGAGCCCCGTCTCATTCCTGCCTATCCATTACATTTCCTCCCACTTCACTTTTCCAAACTTCCTGTCCTTGCTCCTGCATGTGGCTTCCAGACACTGCTTTGTCCAACTGCATGAACAGAGACAAGGGGCACATGGGTCCACATTCTCTGTAGACAGGGCATTCGGCTGGGCACCTGGACCATGGGACCAGGGATAAGGCCTCTGGGGACTCCAGGGCATGTCTGGCCCTACTAGACTCAGACGTCCTCCTTGCAGCCCTAGCATGGGGAGCTGCCTGTGGGGGGCAGGGTGTGACCAGACCCTCCCCCTAGCCAGCCCTTCATGTTCCACCTGGCTCACATTGCCACCCCTGGATCTGGCCGTGGCTCCCACCACCGCCTCACCTTAGACCTGTCAAGCCAAGGCCCCACCACACCATCACTGCCAATCATACCCACCTGTTCAGCCTTGCCACCCCTGCACACCTGGCAAATTCTTACTAATCCTTCAGAACCTCTTCCAGCAGTTGGTGGGGCAGCCTGAGCCCTTTCCCCTCCCCACTTGACCGGCCTCCCCAAGAACAGAGTTCTCTGGGGACAACCCGACATGGTCTCTACACTAGTGGTGGCAATGTCAACACTCCCAGAGGCCCCTGATGGCATAGCCTACTGCTGCCCACTCCCTCAGGTGCAACAAGGGAAGGACTGAGGTGGCGAGGCCGAGCACCTCACACTGGACCTTCTGTATGGGAGGGAAAGCCTAGCCTAGCATCCCCCCATGCTGCTACCTCCTCACAGGAATGAGAATCCCCCCAGCCCAATAAACACAAAACACCCATTATATACAAAACAGTTTAATTGAAATACCTGTATAAAAAATATGATCTCCAGATGTCTTGCTTTTAAACTGAAAGAAACCTCGTCCCTGATGCCTTTACATCAGGACCACAGAAACACAGCTACTAAAATAAATTAAAGGCTTGAGACTCTGACCCCCCACCCCCCAGCTTCCAGAGCCAACAAGCAGACTGTACAAGGTCAATAATTTAACCCCCCCCCCCCAGGTGCACAGCCCAGAGGTGGCAGAGTCACCCACTTCCCTTAAATTAGTCACTGTACAAGTTCATCCTCTGACAGACACAGACAGGGTCGGACCTGGGGTCCACACACACAGCCACTGCCTCCCCACCCCAGGGGCCTAGAAGAGCAGGGCTGTTGAGGAGGACCCTCAACAAATAAATTAAACAATAAATAGCCCTCCATGGGGGTCACACCATAAATAGACGTTCGCAGGCTTGCAGGCGCACACACAGGTAGCAGGCATGTGGGCAGCAGAGGCCTGAACGTTGCATTGCTTGTGCACAGACATGCCCGGACGAACATCCAAGGACGAGGGCGGGCGTGGGAGGTGGGCACAAGGGACGCTGTGCCAAGGTGAGATGAGGCCACAGGACACGAGAGTGCTCCTGGTCCAACCTGGTCAGATGGAGAGGCACTGGGGGCCCACATGGCCACCTCCCGGAAGCACATGACAGGGACAAACTCAGGGTCAAGCACCTGCCCAAGACAGACGGGACCTTGCTTCCACTGGAGGTCTTTGGACAGAAAGAGCTTGAGAAAACCAAGTCCCATGAGAGCAGCGTTCAAAAAGGCACTCAAAGCAAAGGAAATAGGCCCGGTGCCAAAGGCAAAGGTCACCAGGAGTCAGAAGTCACTGCTTTCTCAAAGAGCAGATAGTCCTACCAGGACAGGCCCTGCAAAGGGCAGGGGCCGGGGCAGGTGGTCCCTCTGGCTCCACAAGCCAGGTGCAGGTCCCTTCTCACAAGCTCTCACTGCTGGAGGTGGTGCTGGCCCCGTCATCCGTGTCCAGGGAGCAGAGCCGAAGATCACAGTTCTCCTGGGTGCCCTCATCTGCCCCCACCATCCAGGGATGGGCAGAGATTTGGTCCAATGAGGGACGCTCTGAGGGTCGCAGGGACAGACACCACTGAATGAGCTGCTGGCACTCTGGAGGTGGAGAGTTGGTCAGGAAGGGGCCAGTTCCTGGAATCTGTCACCCTCACCTCCCACCCAGGCTCCCACACACACCTGGGGAGACCCTCCTCCGGAAGAAGAGGTGGCCCCGCAGAATCTCCTCGTCCTGCTCGAAGGGGATGTCCCCACACACCATATCATAAAGTAGCACGCCCAGAGACCAAACCGTGGCGGAACGACCGTGATAGCGGTGGTAGCGGATCCACTCTGGGGGGCTGTACACCCGAGTGCCTGGGGAACACAAGGGGGTGAGGACGCCTGCCCCAGGTGCCAGTACCACGCGAAGTTGGCACCAAACATAAACACCAAGACCCTGCACTCCAAGTGAATCATTTCTGAGGCCTGAGCCAGGCTCAAAATCCTGCTAGTCATCACCCTGGAAAAACCCCGCGGGCGTGGCCTCCCCAAGGCTGGCCCCGCTGGGGGAGGAGTGGGTCACATGGGCGCCGGCTCGGGTTTCACAACAAACAGATGTGAGGTGAGGATAGAGAGCTGGAAAACTGGAGCGAGAGGAGGCGGGAGAGAGGAGACTGAGAGGCGAGAGGAGGGGGGAAGGAGGAGGAGGGTGGAGAGGAGTGGAGGGGAGAAGAGGAAGGCGGAGGAGAGAGGAGGGGAGAGGAGGAGGGCGGAGGAGAGAGGAGGAGGGAGAAGTGGGCGGGCGGGCGGGGAGACCCGGCTTCCCCGCGCTCCGCAATGCGGGGATTTCTGCTTGCGCCCCCACGCAGCGCCCGCCCTCACGCTGGGGGAGGCCCGCAAAGCGCTAGCTCCAACAACAGGAGTCCCGGCACTCCCTGCGCAAATACACACGCAGACATCACGACCCCACGACCCCTCCCCCGCCCTCAGGCGCGCCCAACACAGGCAGAGGGGGCTGTCTCGAGCCAGCCCCTTACCCCTACCCACCTCAGAACAGCTCGGTATGCCCGGTTCGGTGCCTACTACGTAAACGTGCCCGAGAGGATGCGCGGCCTCAACAGTAACCAGACCCCCCCCCCCACGCCCCACTGCGGACGTTACCGCCGTTGGAACGCCCCGCCGCCCACCAGCCTGTGCTCACCATCGAAATCCGTGTAGACTGTGTCCTTGAGCAGCGCGCCCGAACCGAAGTCGATGAGCTTGAGTTCACCCGAGCGCAGGTCCACTAGAAGGTTCTCGTCCTTGATGTCGCGATGCACCACCCCGCAGGCGTGGCAGTGGCGCACCGCGGCCAACACCTGCGCGAAGAAGCGGCGCGCCAGGGGCTCGTCGAGTGCGCCGCGCTCCGTGATGAAATCGAAAAGGTCCTGGGCTGGCTCAGGCCGCTCGAGCACCAACAAAAAGCCGTCGGGCCGCTCGAACCAGTCCAGCAGGCGGATGACGCCGCGCGTGCCGCCCGCTGTGCCCACCTTCCGCAGCAGCACCACTTCCAGGGGCACGGCCGCACCGCCCTGCGGGACACGACGGTCAGCGCGCACAGCCCCACGGCCTCGACCCCGCACGTCCGTCCACCTAGCCCCGTACTTACGATGCTGCCCCATTCAGTCACCCGCTCCTTCACCACGTGCTTCACGGCCACCTGGGGGAACACAAGGGGTCAGGCCCTGCCAGCTGCGACGACATGCGCGCTGAGCGGGAAACCCGGATCGCCTGGGGGCCCCACTCACCGGGAGCCCGTCGGCGATGCGGCTGCCCGCGTAGACCGTGCCGAATCCGCCGCTGCCCAACACGGCGCCCACCTGATACACCTTCTCGAAACTCTCCTTGTCCGCCTTGGCTGTGGAGACCGCGAGAACCGGGTTAGTGCGGCCCGACGCTCCCCCGACCCCCAAACCCCAGCGCCCCCCAGCCCTTCTGACCATCAGATATCCCATCCCCAGCTCTGCGCGTACCCGGCTGCAGGATCTTCACCGGGAGGTGGTCCACGCCGCCCGGTCCGCAGAGGTGCGCCAGCGAGCCGAACTTGGAGAGCAGCATCGCGGGCTCTGCGCCGCCTCTGGCCGGGCTCGGCTGCCCGCGCGGCTGCGGACGCGGGAGGGTGGCCTCCCTGGGCCGCGCGGAGCCCCGAGTTCCGGACGGCGGGCAGGTGTCACGGGGGCACCGAACCTAGGAGTATCGTGACGCGCGCGGAGCAGTGGTCCCGGCCGAGCCCGCGTGGACCTCGTAGACGCGCAGCAGGCGGCTCACACGCCCGTCCACCTCGCTCTGGGCTTTTGGGCCCCCAAGTCCCGTATCCCTCCGCGGGGGGGCGGGGGCGGGGCAAGCGAGACCCCGCCCTCTTCCGCCGGAGTTTCTGCGGCGGGGCCGCCTCCAGGAACCCGCGCGAGCAGCCGCGGCGATGGTGAGGCGAGGCCGAGCGCCACCTCCCCGGTTCGGCGAGGCCGGTGAGCCGGAGACGCGGCGAGTCGCCTGGGACTAACTCGCTGTAGTAGAACCGCGGAGGCACACGGCGTGGCGCGTTTCTGCGCGCGCGCGCGCGCACACACACACACACACACACACACACACACACACACACTTCACGCACGCGCAGCTACCGCGCGGGCGGTGGCTGAGGCATGTGGGGAGGGGCCCTGGGAGCCAATGGGAGCCGGAGTTTTCAAAGGGCACCGGAGCCCCAGCCAATAGCGGCGCGCGGGCGGGACGGGGACTCGTGGGGCCCGTCCGGGCGGCTCCGGGAAGGTCATCCGCAAGACACACGCCCTCCTCTTCCAAGCCCGGAGTGGAAAGCTGGGTTGCGGGTTGCCGAGGGGTCCCGGGTTGGAGCAGGATCTGGGAGGTGACCCCTGCACCACCCCAGGCCGTGCGTGTGCGTCTCCGGCAGTCCGCGCGGGGAAGAGGCAGCGCGCCCTTGAGTTCCCCGCTCTGCGGCAGGGCCTCAGGACCCTGCCCACCCTGGGCTCGCTGTTTGGACCCAGGCTAGGCCTCAAGCCCGCTTCCCGAGGTCCCTCCTCTTCCTGGAACCTTAGTCCTGCTGTCCCCGTGGCTGGAACGCCCTCCCCTGCTCTCCACCCATCTGGCTGTCCTCTGTGTTCATCTGCTGACTATCTCTACTGCAGAGCCCACCTTGACCCGAGCCAGCCCAGGTCCACATGACTCTGGTCTAAGCCCCACCCTCGCCTCTGTCTCCGACACTACGCAAATTCACCTGTATGCCCTGGTCCAACCCCAGGGTTGTCAGCCTTGGTCCAACGTCACTTACTGGCCTGAGCAACTCAGGATCAGGGTGTAAGCAGTCCTGCACCAGCCCAGGTGGCTGAGCCCCAGATGTCCTCTGCCTTCCACACCAATCCTAGGCAGCGTTGAGGATTGGAAGAGCCAAGGGACCAAGTACTCTTTCTTTTGGCATTGGAGGTGCTCCCCACAACCCCTGGGATGACCCCTAAGCATGTTCAGGGCTGGCCGGCAGGCTCCCTCTGGACACCCAACTTCCTCATCACTGTCCCAGGACAGAAAGTGAACCCCCCTCTGGTACAGCTCTTAGGTCCTTGTTTTACTGGAGTTCTGTCCAGCACCCTTCTGTAGTGTGGGCCCATGGAGATAGGGCTGGGGCTATTCAGTTAACCATAGGCCCCGGGCCAGTGCAGCCTTCCCCACTTGGTCAGATCCAAGGTAGAATGCTAGAACCCAACAAATCCTTTGGCAAAATCCATACAGCACCTGTGAGGGAGAAGGGGCTAGTGTCCCCTATGAGTCCTTCCAGAGGACCCTGTCTCTCTACCCCCCAGATAGCAGGTACCCTCAGGTCAGGCTATTGTGGGTCCCTAGACCTACAGGAGTGCTGGAGAGTGTTGTGGCTCTAGCTGGTGACCCTGTCAAGAGCGGAGGTCTGACTCAATGGAGAGAGGTTGAGGTTCCCCAATGGTCTCCTCAGTGACCTCGGGAAACCAGCACCCCCATGCACCCCACCAGCTTGGTTTGAAGACCTCAAGTCTCCCCCAATTCAACAGTGGGTACTCACACTGCTGCTGGAAGAGGCAATATGTGTCTACAGATTCTGCCCCTCACCCCCAGCTCTGAAGTGGGGGTTGGAGAGTGGAGAGGGCCCCACTACCCCAGTCTGGGAGTGCAGGACAGCAGGAGACAGCCTCTTTCCTGAGAGGAGGATTTTATTAGAGCCTTCATCATTTCCAGACACTGTTGTATGTGTTGTAGATGTGCTGCTGTCTGAGCCTTAGTGTGTGCATCCTGCACTGAGCTCCATGAGGCGTCAGACTGGACCTACATCGGCCCTCGCCAGCTAGCTCAGTCAGTTAAGAACGTCAACCCAAAATGACAAGGTCCTGGGTTCAATCCCCAGGTCAGGGCACACACGGGAAGCAACCAAAGAATGTGCGACTGAATGGAACAAATAAATGCTTCCCTTCTCTCTCCCCCCTCTCTCTCTGCCTCTCTGTGTTTGTCTAAAATTCAATACAAATTAAGTCCTGGCAGGAAAGCTCGGTTATTTGGAGTGTTGTTCTGGAGCATGAAGATAGCTGGTTCGATTATCCGATCAGGGTACCTACAGGAGCAGCTCAATGTTCCTGTCTCTCTCTGTCTCTCTGTCTCTCTCTCTCTCTTAAAAAAGAAAAAGAAAAAAGCCTGACCAGGCGGTGGTGCAGTGGATAGAGCATTGGACTGGGATGTGGAGGACCCAGGTTTGAAACCCTGAGGTCGCAGGCTTGAGCGTGGGCTCACCAGCTTGAGTGCAGGGTCACTGGCTTGAGTGTGGGATCATAGACATGACCTCTTGGTTGCTGGCTTGAGCCCAAAGGACTTGAAGCCCAAAGTCACTGGCTTGAGCTCAAGGTTGCTGGCTTGAGCAGCAAGGGGTCACTCGCTCGCTCTGCTTCAGCCCCCTGGTCCAAGGCACATATGAGAAAATAGTCAATAACTAAGGAGACTAAGGAGCAGCAATGAAGAATTGATGTTTATCACTCTCCTTTCCTGCCTGTCTGTCCCAATCTGTAACTCTCTTTTTCTTTCTCTGTCTCTGTCACAAAAAAGAAAAGAAAAAAAAGATTGGACCTGCACCCTCCCAGTGGCTGTCCCTTTACCAGGGGTCCCCAAACTTTTTACACAGGGGGCTAGTTCACTGTCCCTCAGACCGTTGGAGGGCCGGACTATAAAAAAAAACTATGAACAGCTCCCTATGCACACTGCACATATCTTATTTTAAAGTAAAAAAACAAAACAGGAACAAATACCATATTTAAAATAAAGAACAAGTAAATTTAAATCAACAAACTGACCAATATTTCAATGGGAACTATGCTCCTCTCACTGACCACCAATTAAAGAGGTACCCTTCCAGAAGTGCGGCGGGGGCCGGATAAATGGCCTCAGGGGGCCGCATGTGGCCCACGGGCCGTAGTTTGGGGACCCTGCTTTAGGCTCTATCTGGCCAAAGGAAGGGGCTGGGCATAGGTTTGGTATCTCTCTGCTTGTGCAGCCACCAGGGCCCTATGTCCACCCTAGTATTGGGGGTCCTGGTACCCTAGATCAGTGGTCCCCACCCCCGGGGCCACGGACCGGTAGCGGTCCGCGGGCCATTTGCTACCAGTCTGCAGAGAAAGAGAAAGAATAAATAACTTACATTATTTCCATTTTATTTATATTTAAGTCTGAACGCTGTTTTATTTTTTTAAAATGACCAGATTTCCTCTGTTACATCCATCTAAGACTCACTCTTGACACTTGTCTGGGTCACGGATACATTTATCCGTCCCACCCTAAAGGCTGGTCCGTGAAAATATTTTCTGACATTAAACCGGTCCATAGCCCAAAAAAGGTTAGGAACCACTGCCCTAGATGACCCTGCCCAATGAGCAGGACTCAGGCAGGTTGCTGTCCGCCTGCCTCACCCTACCACTAACCTGCAGGTGGGAATGACCCACCCCATTTCTCGGCTTGACAAACTGAGGCTTTGAGGGTTTTGCCCAGCTGTGGATCCCCCACACTCCTTGTACGGAGAGCAAAGCCAAATTTGACACCTAAGAGCCTTTTGTTCTTCTGTTCTGGGCATAGCCCTTGGTAAGTGATCCCAGGCCACCACTACCTTGCAGGTATGAGCCACACACACACACACTCAGCCGTGTCTCTGGCTGTACAGGATGCCAGTCATCTGTTTTTTCCTGGTTCCTGGAAGGCCATCCGGTGGGCTATAAAAATAGGTCTGAGGCCCACAGGCAGGCCTGGCTTAGGTCAGCAGCTCCATAAGCAGCAGACGGCAGGGAGAGGCCACCAGGAGGAAAGTTCAGCTGTGGTTGAAGCACCAGGTCTTTATCTTGCTGTCCCACTGACCAAAGAGGCCCAAGCTCTGTCCCTTAGTCTCCCACCACCCTAGGGTGCCCAAGGCTCAGGCCAGCATGGTGCAGGTACCTCTTCAAGTTCCTATCTTCTCAAGGCAGGTGTTTCCCAAAGAGCCAAGGAAGGGAGTAGTCTGGACCTTACCAGAGGGCTGTACACCCCCTCCCCTGAGATGGCCCGTCCCTGCCCTGCACAGCCAGCCCCACCAGGTCACCCTGTCCTGCTGGCCGGAGAAGCTGCGCTGTTGCCATGGTGACTGGAGCTCGGCTGGCCTCTGGGATTAGGGAGGAAGGGGAGAGTGGACAAAAAGTGGCCTGGGCCACTCACACTCTGCCATAGTCACACACACGTACACACAGACCAGGCAGGATGGTGACCTGCTGTCCATGGGAGCTGCGAGGCCCTGGGCAGCTGAGGGAGCATGGAGGGGGCTGAGATGGGGGTGAAAACAAGGAAGGGTACAGAGGACAGATGGGCTGGCTGGGGAGGTTCTCCCAAACCACCCAGGCCTTGACCATGAGGGGGGCAGGTGGGGTCCCCCAGGCATGGTCTGGGTTCAGGGCATTGAGAACCAGGGCAGGGTGAGCTAACCTGAGGGACATGCAGGCACAGCTGGAAAGGCGCTGATTGAGGAGGCCTTGGTGGTTGGCATGGGGACGGGTGCACAGGACAAGCCTGAGGGGGACTGCTGGGGCAGGCGGAACCAAGAAAACCAACAGACCTGGGGGCATGGCCCCACTCCCAGGTTATAGTGCCCCACCTCTAGGAGTGTGTTTGTAAGTGTGTGATGGTCAGTGTGTCTGTGCAGAATGTGAATGTGTACACATGTGATGGTTTGTGTTGGTGTGGGGCTTGAGTGTGTATCTGTGTGTACACGTGTGCAATGGTCTGTGTGTCTGTGCAGGTATATGTCTGAGTGTACATGTGTCTGTCAGCCTGAGCCCTCTCCAGCCTCCACTCCCATCACAGGAAGCTCTGGGCCACCGGGGCCTGACCCTTACCTAGCCATGAGGCCTGGCTCAACAGCTCCCCAGACAGTGCCCAGCTTCACATACGTGCCCACCCCTGTCAAGACCCCACCTTGGGCTCTGGGTGCTCTGTGCTGGCCAGCCTGCATGCAGCAGGTGGGTACCCAGCACTCCCTCCAGTGCCTACACAGGGCCACTGCCTGGGCAGGGTGGGGAGGGGCTTTCCCTCTGGCCTCCACTCGCCTCTGTCACAGCCTCTCACCCGCAGGGAGGGAAGCCAGCAGGGCCAGGCCAGGATTTTGCAATGTTCCCCAAAGGCGACCTGGGTAGGGCCTGGGCTGGGGTGGGGGTGAATTAGTGGGAGCCAGTGGGCGGTAGTTGCATGAACTCTGCCCTGGCTCGGGGCCAGGGCACCCCAGGCAGTGGGCAGAGCATCTGCACTGGACCAGCTCCCTGGCCACTTTACTGGGGCCTCATACCTCGGTCTTTCCCGCCCCACTTTCCTTCCCCTGAAGTGCCTTCTCCCAGTCTCCCTTGAGACCATGCCCTGACCCAGCCTCAGTACCTCCAGCCCAGCCCCCACTGTGCCACTGACCCACACTCAAACCGTGGCACGTCCTGGCTGTTTCCAGCCTGAGTCTCTCCACCTGCGGGGGCTTTCCGGTAGGAGCAGGTCACCCCTGTGCAGGGCCAGAAGGAGGGTCCAGCAAGATGTCTGTGAGGCTCTTCTTCTAGCTCAGGGGTGGTCAACCTTTTTACACCTTCCGCCCACTTTTGTATCTCTGTTAGTAGTAAAATTTTCTAACCGCCCACCAGTTCCACAGTAATGGTGATTTATAAAGTAGGGAAGTAACTTTACTTTATAAAATTTATAAAGCAGAGTTACAGCAAGTTAAAGCATATAATAATAATTACTTACCAAGTACTTTCTGTCGAATTTTCACTGTTTGTCAGAATAAATTTTTATAAAACAACTTACTATAGTTAAAACTATCTTTTTATTTATACTTTGGTTGCTCCACTACCGCTCACCGTGAAAGCTGGAATGCCCACTAGTGGCCTGTAGGGACCAGGTTGACTACCACTGCTCTAGCACAAAGTAGGAACCTATTAGATGCAGCCCTGGGGGCTCTGGTTGTTGTGGACACAGGCCCCAGATTTCATCCGTAGGGTCCAGGGGATAACTAGCATGGGGCTGAGGCCCTCAGAGTGGAGGAGTCCAGCCTGGGTGGACCTAGGGGAGGTCTGCTCCATTGTGCCCTCCTTCTTGCCCCAAGGCCTGGCTCATAGGGGTTGGGGTGACAGAGCTGGCCTCTGCAGGTGACCCCACCCTGAACCTAGGAGCAGGGGCAGCCTCTCAGACTCAGGCCAGGGAGAGTGCAGTGGCCTTTTGTAGATGGCACCCAGGCTGGACAGGCCTTTCTCACCTGTCAGCTCTGGCTCCCAGCATTTAGGTGAGGACAGAACATGGGGGGGTTCCTGTGGAGTCGGAAGCTTGGCTTTTTCTGGATTTGCCTGTGATTTGCATGCCGGGCTCCAGGAGCCCTGTGGGCAGTGGATCTCACTTGAGGGCTTCTTAGAGGAGGAAGCTCAGGTTAGCTATGTCTGCAAGGCTAAACCAAATAGGAGAACGTGGGGGCACTCAGCAACTGTCACTGCCAGGGGCTGGGATGGAACCAGAGCTGGGGATCAGAACTGTGCAATTTGGAGCCAGTTGGGAGGTCTCTTTAAAGGGGAATGGGCTGGTGGCCTGAGTCCCGGGGACCCCAAGTTGCTTCATTCAGTCCCATGGCTGACCTTGGCCATGCTCAGACCACACTCAAGCCATAGAAGTACCATCTCCTACCTACAAACAGACCCCAGAGGACGCAATCATGGCCTTGGAGACCGCATTTCGTGAGCACCTGCTGCCTCCCTCCATGGAGCATGGCTTTCACACCACCTCCCAGAGGGAGCCGTGGCCAATGGGGGTATTCAGGCGGACAGCCTCGGGGAAAAGACGAGCTGTGGGTGGCAACTGGTCCAACGAGGTAGACAGGAGAGTTTCACTGCCAGGGCATGAACCTCATCCAAGAATGGGTCAGTCTAGGACAGAAACAGGGGCAGGATGGAATGAAGGCTTCAAGTCAAGCTTGATCTGTCCCTTCCCCACCTGCCCCAGGCAGCACCCACACAGCTCAGAGCCCATAAGCACCTGTGGTTTAGAAATAGAAAGCCAGGGCAGAAGGAGAGTTTCCCACTCCTGAGCATGGGGTAGGGAGGGTTAGTAGTTCTAAGGAAAGTCCAGTGTGGCCCGAAGTTCAGCTCATAGAGAAAGGATGAGAACTGCACTGACCAAGGCCTGTCTGTGTGGTGCCCAGCACCCTGGCGGCATGCACTGGTACGTGAGCTCCCTGCACCCAGTCTTGGTGTGTTCTCTCCTTTCCATATCTGCTGAGAGTAAACCCGGACCTATGGGCAAGGGACAGATCCTGGCACCCACAGCCTGGACATGGAGCCGGACCAAGGTAGGGGCAAGTCTACTGGCTGAGCCCCAGGAGGCTGAGCACCCCTCCAGCTGTGTTGCCTTCCAGACTCCTCACTGTGGCTTTTGCTGGAAGGATCCAGGTCTGCTTCCTGGGAGCATCCCCACTGCCAACCTGGGCACTGAGATCCCAGGATGCAGCTGGGAGAGTAGGCTGGGGGGCCACCCGGATCCCAGCTGAGGACGCAGGGACTACTGGAAATGTCAGTTTTCAGGGATTGCTGGCCCAGCCTGTGTGGGAGAAGTGGGGAGGCTGCTGGCCCTGACCACTCCCCAGGCTGGAAGTTTTTCCACCTCATCCTATTATTCTAGGAAGCAGGTATTGAGAACACCTGAAGAAGTTTAGGAATGCTGGAGCTCTGGGCCAGCTCCCTTCTTCTAGGCTCCAACAGGGAGTGGACAGTGCAGAGAGCCCACTGAGGCCTTGAAGGAGTGGCCCTGCCCTCTCTGTGTTTCTGCCTAGGGTTCCCTCAGGGGCCTTGACCCCAGGCTGTGAGATGGCCTAAACAGAGCATCTGTTCAGAGGTAGCCGCTAGTTTCCAACCTCAGAGCCACTTCCTTATTCCTGGGAAGTAACAGTGGGTGGGAATGGGGGAGAAGGGGAGCGCCCAGGTCAGCCCAGAAGCTAAGTGGCCCTCTGACAAGGAGATGCCCCCAACTCTTACTCAGCTAATCCCTAAATGCCCCATGCTCAGTCCCTGTGGCCCCCAAGCAGGACTGTGATGTTGAAGGGCTCCCTGTAGGAGGTGGCAGTGACATGGGTGCTCCAGGTGCCAGGAGCTGGGAGGGGCCCAATTTGGCCTGGCAGACAGCCCAGAGCTTCCCACTGGCTGGTCAGCCCAGGTCAGGGCCCGGGCAGTGACACACCTGTGGGCTCACCTCAAACAGGTGAGCCCTCAGGTGTATGCACAGCAGCCAGCTGGCCCATGAACACCGAACAGGTGGTGCAGACCCAGCAAGCACCCTGGCAGGCATGCTCATGCCACCACCCCTCGCTACGGGTGCCACTCTGTGGTCCATCTTTCCCTCTCCTCTCAACCCTGGTCTTCAGCTCCCCCAAGGGCAAGGGTGAAGTTTTCCTAGCCCCTCTGGAGGAAGGAGACCAGTGAGCTGCCCCTGGTGTGGCCAAAGGCCACACCATCCACCATCCACTCAGAGTCTGGCCAACCTATCCACCATCCAGACGGGGGAGACAAGGCTCTGTTCCACCCACACCCCATAGTGGGATAACTGAGTCACAGTGGGGCTGGGGGCAGGCTCAGGTGCCCATGTCAGGATCCAGGGCCGGATCGTCCTAGGACAATGGGACCAAACTCCCCCCAGAAGCTGGAAGAGAAGGCTGGGCTGGGTGTAGGGCAGGGCAGGGCCACACCTGAGGGTAAGGAAGTGGGGGCAGGGCACACAACCCACACACCCTGATGGTTGGGTGCATTCCTGGCCCAATGCAGAACAGGACTGTGGGTGGTGATACTGCGGGCAGAGCGCTGAGTCACCACAGAGGAATGGGAACCATGGCAGGAACTCGGCACCAGCACCGAGCTCAGGATAGGCTCCCTGAGTTCAGAGACAGCAGCACCTCCCCTGCCCAGACCCCTCCTGCCTCCTGCCCCTCAGGGGGCAGGGTGGGCCTGACCTGGGGTGCAGTGTCAGGGTCTCATAGGCCCGAGCTCTGGTGCTGGAGGCTGCAGACCACAAGTCACCCTCCTGCCCACTGAGCTCTGGCTCCTGGGGGGTGGGGGGATGAGTTTCCTCATGACCCCAGAGGGGGCCCCACAGCTTGGGTGAGGGTGCACAGGTGAGCCAGCCCCCTTTACCTCTTCCCAGGGCCTGACCAGGTCCAGAGGCAGGGGTGCAGTGTGAGCTGTGCTCAGACACCCATGTGTCTGCGAGATCAGCAGCATTGCAGTGCGGGACCACAGGGTTCCATGCTGAGTGTCTTTCTATCGGGTGGCTGGCTGACAGTGGCTGATGGCTGACGTGGAGAAGTCCCCAGCACTGCTGGTGGGGATGTCATGGGGTCAGGGGGTCTACACCTCTGCCCCTCCCCCATGTGTGTGCCTGTGCCTCTGTCCTGTCCCCGAGCCAGGGCCCCACTCAGGGGCCCAGTCTTTCTCTGAGGACCTCAGGCGATGATGCTCCATACAGACCCTCTGCCCCTGACCCACCATCGCTGGGTCTCACCTATACCCCGTCTGTGTGTTCCCACAGAGGCTTCTCTGGACGGTGGCCTGGGCAGGAGAAGAGCCGCTGACTTGTGGTTTCTGGGACGTACCAGTTCAGGGTTTCGGCCCGGCCCTGGAGTCCCTCCCTCCTAGGCAGGTGAGTCAGCTACTCTGTAACCTGGGCCTGAGGTGGCCACCTCCCCACTGCACTGTCCTTGGTATCCATCTTGCTCCACCTGAATGGCTCCCGCCCACAGCCCTTGGAGTCCTCTGCACCCTTCCCTTTGAGGCTGCTCTGAGCAACACCCCCACTCCACTGAGACCCCGCCTGGCTCCCTCCTGCCTGTGGAGGAAGACAGAGCCGTGGACCTCAGATATTATTTTTTCAGTTGCAAAATGGGTCTTCTGGGAGAACCAGCTGAGCCCTAGGACTTCTGGGGGAAGATGTAGGTGTCAGGGAGGTAGGTGCCCCTGCGTGCCGAATGGCGGTGGATACCTGGCAGGTGTCTCTCCCACCCTGTTCCACCAGAAGTCTGCCAACCTCTTCGCCTGCAGATATTGACACATGCTGGGCCCTGTGTCCCTCAGCTGGGTCAGGGCTGGCTGGGCAAGCACAGGGTGTGTGGTGGCCTGAACTGGCCTCGGAGAAGCTACAGATATTACATCCGGACTGGGGGTGCCCTCCCAGATTGTGGGTCCCAGCTACTGGTGTCCCTCCTAATACCTCTGCCTGTCATGCTCAGGCTCTGCCCACTGACACTGCTCCCACGTGGTTCTCTGAGGGCAGGGATGGGGAAGATGGCCCTCCTCCTATACCCATCTACAGATGGGGAACTGAGGCTCAGGACTGCAAAGTGTCCAGGTAGGCTCCAGCTGCTGGCTCAGGTTGGGCAGTACTGCCCAGCTCATAGGCAACAAAACTGAGGCTGGGGTCAACAACATGAGCTGGGGTGGGGGAGGAGGGAGAGCTAGGGGTGGGGGAGGAAGGAGAGCTAGGGGTGGGGGGAAAGAAGGAGAGCTAGGGGTGGGGGGAAGAGGGAGAGTTAGGGGTGAGGAAGGAGGGAGAGCTAGGGGTGAGGAAGGAGGGAGAGCTAGGGGTGGGAGGAGGAGGGAGAGCTAGGGGTGGGGGAGGAGGGAGAACTAGGGGTAGGGGAAAGAAGGAGAGCTAGGGGTGGGGGGAAGAGGGAGAGTTAGGGGTGAGGAAGGAGGGAGAGCTAGGGGTGAGGAAGGAGGGAGAGCTAGGGGTGGGGGGAGGAGGGAGAGCTAGGGGTGGGGGAGGAGGGAGAGCTAGGGGTGAGGAAGGAGGGAGAGCTAGGGGTGGGGGGAGGAGGGAGAGATAGGGGTGAGGAAGGAGGGAGAGCTAGGGGTGGGGGAGGAGGGAAAGATAGGGGTGGGGGGAAGAGGGAGAGATAGGGGTGGGGGGAGGAGGGAGAGCTAGGGGTGGGGGGAGGAGAGAGAGCTAGGGTGAGGGAGGAGGGAGAGCTAGGGGTGAGGAAGGAGGGAGAGCTAGGGGTGGGGGAGGAGGGAGAGCTAGGGGTGGGGGGAGGAGGGAGAGCTAGGGGTGGGGAAGGAGGGAGAGCTAGGGGTGAGGAAGGAGGGAGAGCTAGGGGTGGGGGAGGAGGGAGAGCTAGGGGTGGGGGAGGAGGGAGAGCTAGGGGTGGGGGAGGAGGGAGAGCTAGGGGTGGGGGGAAGAAGGAGAGCTAGGGGTGGAGGGAAGA
The DNA here is from genome assembly GCF_036850995.1 of Saccopteryx leptura. Lineage (NCBI taxonomy): Eukaryota > Metazoa > Chordata > Mammalia > Chiroptera > Emballonuridae > Saccopteryx > Saccopteryx leptura. Next base: position 319,400,303 of record NC_089503.1, read on the forward strand.
GGGAGAGCTAGGGGTGGGGGGAAAGGGAGAGCTAGGGGTGGGGGAGGAGGGAGAGATAGGGGTGGGGGGAAAGGGAGAGCTAGGAGTGGAGGGAAGAGGGAGAGCTAGGGGTGGGGGGAAGAGGGAGAGCTAGGGGTGGGGGAGGAGGGAGAGATAGGGGTGGGGGGAAGAGGGAGAGCTAGGGGTGGGTGAGGAGGGAGAGATAGGGGTGGGGGGAGGAGGGAGAGCTAGGGGTGAGGAAGGAGGGAGAGCTAGGGGTGGGGGAAGAGGGAGAGCTAGGGGTGGGGGAGGAGGGAAAGATAGGGGTGGGGGAAGAGGGAGAGCTAGGGGTGGGGGAGGAGGGAGAGATAGGGGTGGGGGGAAGAGGGAGAGCTAGGGGTGAGGGAGGAGGGAGAGCTAGGGGTGGGGGAAGAGGGAGAGCTAGGGGTGGGGGAGGAGGGAAAGATAGGGGTGGGGGGAAGAGGGAGAGCTAGGAGTGAGGGAGGAGGGAGAGCTAGGGGTGGGGGAGGAGGGAGAGCTAGGGGTGAGGGAGGAGGGAGAGCTAGGGGTGGGGGAGGAGGGAGAGATAGGGGTGAGGGAGGAGGGAGAGCTAGGGGTGGGGGAGGAGGGAGAGCTAGGGGTGAGGAAGGAGGGAGAGCTAGGGGTGGGGGAGGAGGGAGAGCTAGGGGTGGGGGGAGGAGGGAGAGATAGGGGTGGGGGGAAGAGGGAGAGCTAGGGGTAGGGGAGGAGGGAGAGCTAGGGGTGGGGGAGGAGGGAGAGATAGGGGTGGGGGGAAAGGGAGAGCTAGGGGTGGAGGGAAGAGGGAGAGCTAGGGGTGGGGGAGGAGGGAGAGATAGGGGTGGGGGGAAGAGGGAGAGCTAGGGGTGGGGGAGGAGGGAGAGATAGGGGTGGGGGGAGGAGGGAGAGCTAGGGGTGAGGAAGGAGGGAGAACTAGGGGTGAGGAAGGAGGGAGAGCTAGGGTGAGGGAGGAGGGAGAACTAGGGGTGGGGGGAAGAGGGAGAGCTAGGGGTGGGGGAGGAGGGAAAGATAGGGGTGGGGGGAAGAGGGAGAGCTAGGGGTGGGGGAGGAGGGAGAGCTAGGGGTGAGGAAGGAGGGAGAGCTAGGAGTGAGGGAGGAGGGAGAGCTAGGGGTGGGGGAGGAGGGAGAGCTAGGGGTGGGGGAGGAGGGAGAGCTAGGGGTGGGGGAGGAGGGAGAGCTAGGGGTGGGGGGAAGAAGGAGAGCTAGGGGTGGGGGGAAAGGGAGAGCTAGGGGTGGAGGGAAGAGGGAGAGCTAGGGGTGGGGGGAAGAGGGAGAGCTAGGGGTGGGGGGAAGAGGGAGAGCTAGGGGTGGGGGGAAGAGTGAGAGCTAGGGGTGGGTGACTTGGAACCCAAGGCTGGGCCTGGGCTCAGTCCAGGGCTGAGAAACTGGGCAGGAAGCCTGGGGGTATCCCCACAGGTGGGTGCTGTGCCAGTTTCCTGGTAAGGCACCATCAGGAGGGAAGTTGGGATGTCTCTTGTGAGGTCAAGAGGGTGGGGTGTAGAGGCTGGAGTAGAGGGGTTCTGCAGGCCAGGCCAAGAGGGCCTGGAGAAGCAGTCTCAGAAGAGGAGGGCCTGCTGGGACAGTGCACAGTGGGCAGGAAGGAGCCTGCTCTGTGGGCAGGAGGGGCAGGCTAGGCTGAATAGGGGCAAGGAGGGTCTGCTCTCTCGAAGTCCACCTGCCAGGACCCTGGGGCTCCCAGTACAGATGACAGTTGTCTGCCTGGGTGTAGAGCTTCTTAGTGTGTGTTGGGGGCAGCATCGGTCGGCCTAGACGCTGTGCTCTCAGGAGGCTGGAGTAGGGTGGTCCATTGGGGCAGCACACCAGACAGGCCCAGCCTTGACTAGCTCGAGGGCCTGGAGGGTACTGGCCAGGCTTCCCTGGGACTGAAGGTAGGGTGGGCAGAACCAGGCAGACCACAGAGCTGGGTCTTGGCCTCTCAAGTACCTACACCTATGTCTCTGGCAGCGCCCAAATGTCTGCCCACCACCCCCCCACCCAGTGACCCAGACTTCAAATCTCTGCTGCTGGTGGTCCCTGCTCTGCCACCCGATGCTGGGCAGGCATTCCTCTGTTTTTCCTGCCTCCTAGCAAGGTCCCAGATCACCTGCACATGTGAACACATACATACACACACACACGCAAACACACATGCCGGCACATGCACCTGGTAAGACCGGTTCTACTTGGTTGGCTCTTGGCTTACATAGGGCCCCTCCCCCAGCCCCAGCCTCAGTTTCCTCACCTGAAGCTCTTTTGGAGCTGGGCCCTGGAGGAGTCTCACAGCTGGCAGAAGTGAGGAGCAAGAAGAGGTTGTGAAGTCCCTCAGGTGCAGCAGCCACCTCAGCTACCTCCTCCCCTGCATGTGGGCCCATCCAACCGGGTAAGGCATTCATGCTTGACCCTCAGCCTGAGGGGACGAGTAGGGGATTCTGAGGGTCCTGAGTAGCCAGGTACCCTACACGCTCCATGGCAGCCTCCAACCGGGTGCTGATGGAGACCGACTACTCAGTTATGTGGTCAGCTGGTCAGATTGCTTACCCATCAATAGCACAGCCTGAACCAGCCCCCACATCCCACCCTGCTCCCCGTGTCCCCCCTGGTTGATGGGGATACCTGTTCCCTTGGGCTTGTCCTAGAGACACCTAGGGAAGCTCTGTGCTCCTGGCTGGACAGTGTGGGCATCAGCGTGGGCAGGGTAGAGTGTATAGTCATGCATGGCGACGAGGGGGTGGGTGCATGGATGGGTGTTTGCAAGCCCATGTGTGCCAGTGTGAGGATGGCGAGTGTGAGGATGCCTGAGGGCCCACATGGGTGCTAAGTCATGACCTAGAAGGACCCATGTGGACTCGTGTGGACCCATGTGCATTGACCAGTGCCTGTATTCTGCTTGACCAACAGGCCTGGGAGCTGATCTCCCCACAAGGGTGCACGTGGCCCTCCTTGAACTCAACTTTCCACTGGAAAGTCCAGTAGCCTGGACACTCAGACAGTTGAAGCTCTCATGGCCTGTGACCAACCTCCCCCACAGGCCTCAGCTGGCCACCCCCCCCCCCACCAGGAGAGCAGAGTAGCCCAATGAGCAGTGTGCCCAGCCCTGGGCCTGACAGCCAGGACAAGGGCCCACACCTGCTCCCACAACACTTAGACACACTCAAGCTATTCTGTACCATGGACCACCCTCCCGGGACCCCTCTGACGGAAACCCAACCGTGCGGCCCAAAAGGCTTTTTGCTGTCTAGACCTCCTCCCTGGGATGGTTGGTGGAGAGGGTCTCAGCCCTGGGGACCCCTGGTCTGGCGAATCAAGCTCAAAAACCTGAGCTAGGCTCATCGAGTAACCTTGACCCTCAGCCCTGAAGACCTGGGCCCAGAGGGTGGCAGGACTGTAAAGTCACAGTGCGGGCAGGAGAAACCAGGATGGCGGCAGGCTAGGGAGACTTGGGGCAGGGAGTGTGGTGGAGGGGCAGTGGGTGGCCCCGGTGAGAGGATGACGGCAAGGGGCAAGATGGTTGGGAGCGTAGGAGGTGTGGACAGGGTGGCGGTAGTGGAGGCAGGCAGTGAGGGGGGGTCCGAGGGGGGTAGTGTGTGCGGGTTGCTGGTTGGGGGTGGGGTGAACCACAGTGAGAGCTGGGGTCACCCAGGGACACAATAGGCCCTTGTGCCGGCGCTAAGCACCCTGAGCAAACACACACCCTGTGTCGCTGCACATAGTGTCCTGGGACTGGCAGGCATGGCGCTGGGCCAGGGGCAAAGCAGTTCTTGCCTGTGGCCCCGGGTCCACTTAGTGTGCCCTGCTGGACTCCCGCCCTGCTGTGGCCACTCCATAGTCCAGGTGTCCCTGAGGCCCCTGGCCCTCGCAGGAGTCTCTCTCAGAAGACAGCCATGGGCTCTATCACTCAGCCAGTGTCCCAGGGCCTGGCCATCGTGGCCCTACAAAGCAATTGAGACCCACCCACAGGCCAAACACCCTAGCAAGAGCCCCCCACCCCGGGTAGCACTGGCTCACCTAGACACCCTGGAAGGCAGGAGCAGATGGGCAGACAGGCTGCAGGCTCAAACCGAGGGCTGGTGGGCTGCATCCTGGCCCTATGTGTGGGATGGGCACAAGGCTGAGCACCTTCTCTTGGCTCACAGCCGTGGGGGCAGCCAAGAAAGAGGCCTGGCCCTCCCCACCCACACCCAGAGGTGGCACAGGAAGCCAGGAGGGACCACAGCTGACCTGGCTCTCCGAGGGTAGGGCTGCACATTAAGATTGCAGTTGGGGTCAAGCCCCAGGTCAGTCTGGGTCTGCAGCTGAGGCACCTCTATAGGGGGATGTTTCATAGGTGCTAGCCATTGTGGCAAAGTGGGCTGCATGACCCAAAGGGGCCCAGCAAGGTACAGTTTCAAGCCCAGGTCCAACCGTGCACAGGTAATAGCTCCAGAACCTACTCTGGAGGCTGGTAGGGCCCCAGAAGGGGTCATTTGCATGACAAATGGGTTCCCTGGTAGGTGGCTGGTCAGGAAGAGGAAGAGCGTCCAGGCCTATATGTGCGTGTGTGCATGTGTACACATGTATGTACGTATGCGTGCCAGTGGGAATGTAGGCCCGACCACGCTCTGCAGGGACACACAGCATCCAGCCCGCATTAGACTGTGCAGCTACCCCGAGCAAGGCCATCCTTGCAGACTGGATCTCCCACACCTGTGCCCCTCAGGCCTGTGTCCCCAGCTGCAGGGAGGCCCTACCCCAGCTAGGCTCAGAGCATTTCCTCATCTGTTAGCAAGACCTCGCCCAGGCCAGAGATGTCCCTGCCCGAAGCTGCCATGTCCCTACGCCCTGGTGGTGTTTCTGCGGGTCAGCGACTCGGCCAGGCCTTCCCTCACAGGGCTACTGCCGCTGTCTGTGGGCCTGCAGGGCTGTGAGGCAGGCGGGGGGATTCTGAGCACACATCTCACAAATTCTCAGTCCCCAACTTCTGGGATGGGCTAGACCAGGCAGACCTGGCCAGACGAGGGAGGTGAGAAGGTGGGGAGAGTATGAGTGTGCGGGTGGCGGCAGGCCCCGGGGAGACCCAGGCTGGGGAGGATACCTGCCTGGCTGGGGCACCTGGTGGGGGAGAAGGTAAGCCCAGATGGGATGTCACTGGGAGGCAGTCTGGCTGGGGCCAGATAGGACCGGGGGACCTATGGGGAGGTAAAGTCCCTGCTGAGTTTCTGGGGAGAGTGGGCTTGGCACTAGGGCCCACCATCCTGCCAGCTCCCTCCTCTCTGCTGGCCCATCTGATGTGAAACACAGGAACAGATTGACTGTAATCCTTGCTGCTGGAAGAGCCCTGCTACCCGCACACCCTGGTAAACAGTGGATGCGCCCTGGCCGGTCCGCTCAGTGGATAGAGTGTCAGCCTGGCGTGCCGACACTCTGGGAGCAACCATCTGCTTCTCTTTCCCTCCTTCTCCCCTTTCTCTCCCTCTTCCCTTCCCATAGCCAGCGGCTCAGCTGATTCGAGCATCGGCCCAGACAGGGGGCTGCCAGGTGGATCCTGGTTGGGACACATGTGGTAGTCTGTCTCTCTATCTCCCCTTCTCTCACTTAAAAAAAAAAAAAAAAAAAAAAAGCAACAAAGAACAAATGAAATCAATTTTAATGACTGATCTTATTTAGCTTGAAATCTCCAAAATATTATCATTTTAACATGCAGTCAATATAAACAGGCATCTGTGAGCCAGTTTACATGTTTTCTCCTGCTACGGCCTCACCCCGCTGCACCTCCCACAGGGAGGACGGGCCAGGAAGGGCCCCAAGGGGGTGGTGCAGCTCTGGGCCCTCACCGGGATCCCAGAGGCTGTTAGAAACCAGAAGCCCCCAGAAATCCCACAGGATAGCCTCGTGATCCCAGGGCACCTTTGAGTTCCCAAGCCTGGGGCTTAATGGGCCTTGGAAGGTGATGAGGAGATATGCCCAAGAAATGTCTTTTTAAAAAAATACACATAATTTAATATTTAAATTGTTAAATGCAAAGTACACACTGGAAAGCACATAGCTTCAGTTTAACCAACAGTGAAGACACCAACAGTGCGTGTCCACCCCCAGGTCACCCCTTCGGGTCTTCCTAGGGCCTCTGGGGCCCAACGAGCCCCCTCTGGCAACAGTTCTTATATTTACCACCTGTGTATACACAGTGCGCCTTGTCAATGTGGCCCCACAGGACCCCTTCCCAGAACTGCATCCCGGAGGAACGTGTACCTCCTAGCCCTGTGCCTGACCACGGCCACAGGATCAGTGCCTGGACCCTCACTCAAAACGCAGGAAGAAGTGACCCCAAAGGAACTAAAGTACTAAGTTTTCCCCTTTTCCTGTGGTTTCTTCCTCAATGCATCCTTTATTTCTTCTTTAATGTCATTCTAAGTAAAGAAACGTTAAATTTCAAGACCATCATCATGCAAATAACCATTTGTCTCTGCACGGAGCAAGGCCAGTGTGGATGCAGATGTCAGAGTGTGGAGGCAGATGTTGGAGCGTGGAAGCGTCGCAGACACTGAAGTCGCCCAGCTTGTGTCGCGCAGATCAGCTCATGGAGCTGTGCCTTTGGTTCTTGTCGGAACAGTGGAACGCAGCACCGAGGGGACCCAGCTGTTTTCATTTTTCATTGTGGTAAAACGCACTTCACATAAAATTTGCCGTTTCCACGTTTTTCAGTGCTCAGCTCAGCAGCATTATTAGCTACATTCACACTGTTGTGCAACCGTCACCACCACCATCTCCTGAGCTTTCTGTCTTCCAAACTGAAACTATCCCCAGTAAACACTCCGTCCCCATCCCTTCCCCCAGTTCCTGGCACCTACCCTCCTAATGCCTGTCTCTTTAAATGTGACTCCCTGGGATCTCATATACCTGAGCCCTACAGTACTTGTCCCTTTGTGACTGGCTTATGCCACTGAGCACTATGTCCTCAAGGTTCATCCATGTTGGAGCAAGGGACAGGATTTGCTTCTTTTTAAGGCTGAATAACATTCCATTGTATGGACAGACCACATCTTCTTTAAGCATTCATCCGTCAATGGAAACTTGGGTTGTGTCCACCTCTTGTCTACTGTGAGTAACGCCACTGTGAACACCGGTGTACAGATACTTGTCTGAGTCTCTGCTTTCTGCTCTTAGACATATTCCCAGGAGTGGAGACCAGGGTGGGTGGTAACTCCATGTTCAGCACTCTGAGGGGCCTGCACATGGTTCTCCACGGTGGCTCAGCATCTCACACGCCTGTCTGCCGTGCGTGGGGTGCAGTGCCTCCATATCCTCCTCAACACTTGGAGTTTTTCATTTTCTGGTAGTAGTCATTCTGGTGGGGTGAAGTGGGGTCTCAGGGTGGCCTTGATTTGCAGTGTCCCAGCTTTTCCTGTCCTTCTCACTCAGCTGAGATCACAAGCCACCAGGGTCCAGCCATTTCCCCCTCAGCCCCTCTCATGGCCACATCTCCAGACCAGGAGCAGCTGGACGTGGCTGGACAAATGCCTGCCCAGCAGCCGGCTCCTTCTGCTATGTCCTCCTCCCTCCCCAAATCCTAATTCCCACTCCCTGCCTCTCTTGCCTGCCCTGTCACAGCTGTCCCTTCCCTGATCCCCACGTGCTCATCAAGTCCCTCTAAGCCTTCTCCTCCCCACCATTAGCTTTCCCCATGACTGTCCCACAGACACATTTGTGGCATCATCTCTCCTCCCACAGGCCTCGATGAAGCCCCTGTCCTGTGGCTGTGGTACTTTATAGCCAGATTCCTTGAAGGCCAGTCCTGTTGCTGTCCTTCTGCTCCCCTGAACGCCATGGGCTCAGGCCAACCCTCTGGAGTTGACCTCTTCTTCTTGTACACCCACAGCTGGCTCCACCTTTGACATGGGGCGGATAATCTCTTGCTGTGTATCAATGACCCCAGCCTGACCATGCAGTGGCACAGTGGATAGAGTGTCGGACTGGGACGCAGAACACCCAGGTTCAAGACCCCGAGGTCGCCGGTTTGAGTGCAGGCTCATCTGGTTTGAACAAGGCTCACCAGCTTGAGCCCAAGGTCGCTGGCTTGAGCAAGGGGTCACTCAGTCTGCTATAGCCCCCAGCCAAGGCACATATGAGAAAGCAATCAATGAACAACTAAGGTGCCGGAACGAAGAATTGATGCTTCTCATCTCTCTCCCTCCCTCCCTCTCTGTCCCTATCTATCCCTCTCTTTGACCCTGTCTCTGTCACAAAAATAAATAAATAAATAAATAAAATAAAGACAGGGCATTTAAAAAAACAAAAACAAAACAAAAACAAATGACCCCAAATTACCCACTTTAGTGGCTTAAAACCACCCAGGTGTATTGTGTCCTGTTTTTCTCTGCTTCAGGTGCCAACTGGGCTTCAATCTCATCAGAGGGTCAGCCGAGGCCGCTGGCTTCCAAGCTCACTCACAGGGTGGTGGGTTTGGGTCCTCACTAGTGGGCTTCCCTCAGCTCTGCACTGCGGGGGCCTCTCCATGGGCTGCTTCTGTAGAAGCCTTTAAGTCTGATGCCAGGTCCAGACTTGTGGGGGCAGGCGCAGCACAGGGCATGAAACGAGGAGATGGGGATCCAGACCTACCCCGTGTTCATTGCCCACCCCTGGTCCCTGTCACTGTTCTGTCTCATGTAGTGCCCCTTCTCACTGAGCTCTCTGCTTCCACCTTGGCAAGACAGCCAGAGGCCTGGGGTGGCCTCAATCCTGCCCCACCACTGCTCTGCCCTGGTCCCCCCCCAGGGGCCTTCCTCTCTGGCCTGCAACTGAAGAGGCAACTAGAGGCAGCGGGAAGACAGGGCAGCCCTGCATGATTCCACATTTGACCACTCTCGGGCCCTTCTGCAGGGACCATGGCTATTTAATCCTACACTGTGGCTGGGGGACAGGACCAGGGTCTGGGGACCTGAAGCCACATCATGGCTCCGAGAGCTGAAGCACACATGGGCTCAGCCAGTCAGTGGAGTCCTGGTTACGGTGGCCAGTCCATGGACCACAGTGGCCATTACCCAAGTCTTTGACCATGTAACCAGGTTACGTGTTCAGCAGTTGTGTGGCTCCTGAGCTAGAGTCTCAGCCCATGAGGTAAAAACTATTATGGTGGGGACATCCCAGTGGAAATTGAGGAACTTCTCCGCACCCTAGCCGAGATCATAAACAGATAGAATGCCACATCTTGGGGTGCTGATGTGTCAGAGATGGGTGCCACCCTTATAGCTCTAAGGGTACAAGTCCCTGCTTCAGCCTCATTTAATTCACCAGGCTGGCCCCCACAGAACTGGGAGGTCCCGGTGGTGGCTGGACGGCTGCAGGCTCCGTGGAGGAGCTGCTCGAGCAACGTGCCGATGGGGTCACTGCTCTGTCCACAGTGGGACCAGGGTGGTGCTGTGCGCAGGGACAAGGGTGGGAGCAGGAGGGGTCTCTCCCAGTCACCACAAGGGGAGCCGGTGCTCCTGGCCCCTCATGTCTGGGCTCTGCACATGATAGGTCCTGCAGAGGTCCCAAGGAGGCCAGTCTCTCCTGGGGACACAGCAAGGAACACAGGCCAAGCTGCCCACAAACAGCAGCAGGTCAACAGCCTTGACCAGCAGGAGGTAGGGCTGCTTTCACCCATGCCCCAGCGTGGCCATGAATGGACATGACTGAAAGGGCCATACTCCTCAGGGTCTGGGTCAAGGAGGAGTCACCGGGGCACATTGAGGGCAGGGGTTCATGGTGAAAACCCTCCCTTCTTGACATGCCTGTGGGTCCTCTCCTAAGACCTGGGCTTAGGGCTTGACGGTCACAGGCAGAGAAGTACTGGAGAGTCAGGTGGCTGAGGGCCATGTGCCCCTCCAACCACACAGCCCCACCCACTGACCAGCCCCCATGGGGGCTGTGTTTCACGGGCTCTGCTCTGGGGTGGTGGCTTGAGGGCAAACACCTAAGGGTGATTTTTAGGAAAAGGGATTTTCAGGCTAAGTGTTCAAAGCTCCTGAGGTTGTTGGAAGAGCCTTCCCCACCCTGCACCCCTCCAGGCTCTTGGTCTCCCTGAGCCCCCCAGCCCCGGCCTGCACCTGGGGGTAGCAGAAACCAGGATCCCACATGGGGACTGCCTCCTCTGACCTCACCTCCCACTAACAGCTAGCCCAGGCCTGCATGAGGCTGACTCGGGGTCTGGGGCTTGGTGGGTGAGGAGGCTCGCACACTGCCTGCATGCACCCTGGTCCCGGGCTGCCCTGTACCCCTTAGAACTGGCCTGGCCCAGCTGCTCTAGGTAGGACTCAGACGCCGCCAGCAGGAACAGCTGCAGCTTTGTGTCCTTGGCAAGCAAAGGCAGGCGGCCTCACCACCCCAAACCCCTGGTGCTGCCTGTGGCTTCGAGAAGTTACAGGCACAGCGTTCTGGCCATTTCTCCTTCCCCATAGGCAGCCCTCTGTCTGCAGGGGAGGGTGAGCCGGGCCCGGAATGTCCAGAGTCAGCAGCAAGCAGACACCGGCAGGGCCGCCAGTTCCCCACGTGTCCATCCATTCATTCACTTGCCAATTCCCTCATGCATTTATCGTTCAACCCGTAGTTCTTTCCTGAGTGCCCACTCTGCGCCAGGCTGGTGGTCAGCTTGCAGGGGGAGAGGGAGCAGCTGGACAGACAGACAGGTTTAAGCATTTACTCATTAAACAGAGTGGACACCTTTCTCATGAGTGTAGATCTGTAGCACTCCGGATGGCTGGACAGATGGACATACACGCACATAGATGGACACAGGTGGCTTGGGGTTCTGGCTGAGGTGTCTCTAAAGCAGTCACCCGATCCAGGCCCCCAGGTCCCCTCTTCCTTGCTTGGACACATGCAGTGTCCAGCTGGCCAAGTTGGCACCTTCAGGGGGACCTCACCAGACTATGACTATTCCGTTGCCTGCAGAGGACATGCCCATGTCAGCATGCCAAAGCCTGAACACAAGGACCAGACATTGGAGACCCAGACCATAGGCAACAAGTCCAGACTGAGGACTCTGCCCCAAACTCAGCCTTCTGGCCCACCCTTGGAGCCATGCTTCTCTCACACCCATCCCCCGTCTCTCTGCAAACGCCATATCAAATACACCTGGAATCCAACTGCTGCTCACCCTCCTCGCTCTCCATGGCCCTCGTCCTAGGCCAGGAACCTCACAGCAGCCCCCATGCTACACTATGCAGCAGAGGGGGCCCTTAGCCTCAGTCAGATCATGGCCCCTGTGCGCAGAGCTCGCCAGGCTCCCACACCACAGAAGAGAAACCATGCTTTTCCTGGATCAGCCCCATTCACTCTCTGACGTCTCCTACCAATGTGTGGACACCTTGGCCTCCAACACGGCACCCAGTGCCATGTGGGGTCCTGGACTGATCATTCTCTTGTCCCTATCAATGTCCCATGTCCACGGGGTCCCTCCTTCACCTCCACCAGGAACCTCTGGCACCCAGCACTTCCCAGAGACCAAGAGAGACAATAGAGGGTGAGCAGGTGTGGGGCAGAGGTCTCCTGAGGGAAGCCTCAGCTCCTTCAGGCCTACCTGTCTTCTGTGCCCCAGGGCCATCCCTGATGGTGCAGACCCAGGTGTCGGGTCATGAAAACCATTGGTGTTCAGCTGCCCATGAACTTGGGAGGGTCACTCTCCAGGCCTCAGTCTCCCATCTCCCTGGCATGAATCAGCTGAACACCCTTCTTCTTTTGTTGGTTGAACACAAGAAAACAACAGAAAACCCCAGGACAACTTGGATGGGGATCCAAACACTGGCCCCCACCAGGCCAAGGAAGGTGCCGTACTATGACATGTGGGGCAGGCACCTTAGTTGTTCATTGATTGCTTTCTCATATGTGCCTTGGCTGGGGGCTATAGCAGACTGAGTGACCCCTTGCTCGAGCCAGCGACCTTGGGCTCAAGCTGGTGAGCCTTGTTCAAACCAGATGAGCCTGCACTCAAACCGGCGACCTCGGGGTCTCGAACCTGGGTGTTCTGCGTCCCAGTCCGACACTCTATCCACTGTGCCACTGCATGGTCAGGCTGGGGTCATTGATACACAGCAAGAGATTATCCGCCCCATGTCAAAGGTGGAGCCAGCTGTGGGTGTACAAGAAGGAGAGGTCAACTCCAGAGGGTTGGCCTGAGCCCATGGCGTTCAGGGGAGCAGAAGGACAGCAACAGGACTGGCCTTCAAGGAATCTGGCTATAAAGTACCACAGCCACCGGGCAGGGGCTTCATCGAGGCCTGTGGGAGGAGAGATGATGCCACAAATGTGTCTGTGGGGAGGAGAAGCCACCTCCCCCCACCCCCGTTGAACAATGTCACATCTTCCCCACCCCCAGTAACCCAGCTGGGTGTGGACAGGTAAGGACAGGTGAGGACAGGTGAGCAGAGAGGCGGTGGCTGGATTACATACAGGTGAAAGGTACCTGCCAGGGACCAGATCCCAGGGCCTGCCCAGCCTCCTGTGTACCTGATTTCCTTCCGCCCTCATTGCCCCCAACACCCTTCCTAGGCAATCTTGTGCCCACCCACACCCACCTTGAAGGACTGAGATCACAGAGGAACTGCCTCTGGCCCATGGGAGCCTCAGAGGCACCAGCAGGTAGAGGCTACTTGGAGTCAGAGAAGCCCTGGGCAGGGAAATATCACCCTGCCACAGTGCTGGCCCAGCTGTGCCCAGTGCCAGGCACCCTATGGCACTTCCCAGCTGCACCATGCAGGGTGACCCACACAGGGCAGCTTGGGCCCAGTGCCCAAAGCAGGCGTGGAGGGTGAGCCAAGTGAGCCTCTGCTACCTCCCGCAGCAGATGCAGAGGGAGGAGGGAGGCACAGCTGCTCTTATCCTACACACGAGGACAAGGTGACTGTGCTGATGAATGGTGCCCATGTGTCTGTGTTGGTGGGCTGCATGTGTGTGACTGCACATGTGTGTGTATGTGTGAGCACATACATGTGCACACTTGCCTATACACTGTGACAGATTCAGCTACTGAGCAGTAGTATGTGAGCCACAGGTTGAACGTTGGCCTAGGTAGCAGTGATATGATGACCACTGATGCCAAGACCCTACCTGGCCCACAGACAGGGAGGGGACAGTACATGAGAGTGGGAGGGGGCTTTAGGCTATCTTGGCTCTCCTGCTGAGCCCTGCCCCACCCCTCACCCTGTTCCCTTCCCTACACCTGCCTGGCACTGCTCTTCACTGTGCTCCTTGGATCTAGGGTCCAAGGCCAGGTTGTTGTGACCTAACTGAGCCCCCCACCCACAGGTGTACTTCCTGGCTATGATCTGCCCACAGCATGGGGCTGGTCTCTCTGTGTTTTCCCCATGGGACTTCGGCTCCAGAGTAACAGTGTTCAGAGGGCCTGGCCGGGCACGCAGCAGGTGCTTTTGGATGTTTGTCTTTGTGCAACCAGAGGGCCTGTGCAGAAGAGAGTGGCCATTGCAGGGCTTAGCATAGACAGCAGCTTTGCCTCAAACCTGGAAGCCTGGGTCTTTCGTCAGAGGGACATATAGACAAGTGGATGGACAGACAGGCAGCTGGTGGCCGGCAGAAGCTTCTGAGAATCCGCGGAAGCTGGGGCAGGCTGCCGGCGGGTGACCCAATGGGTCCTGGAAATCCTCACTTCCTGTTTTTCCAACAAAGGGCCTCTGTCACCCCAGGAAGGCCACTGGCCAGCAGCAGCAGACGCGCCTTTTCCGCCTTTTCCATAAACAGGGTTATTTTCCTTTTCTGTTCTTGGCACAGTAACAGCACTTTCCAAAGCCCCCATGCTGGCCCATGTACCACCAGCCATGAGGTCCTGCAGGGGAGACTATCCTGGGATGAGACCCCCAGAGTAAGCACGCGACACGAATTCACGGGAGGCCAGACCAGCCCTGAGACCAACCCTGGGGACCACTAGAGCCAGAGAGTCAGGGTGGGTGGGGGCTATCCTGAGCTGATGCCTCCTTGGGGCTTGACAGGATTCTGTGACCCTCAGGGCCTGACCCAGAGCAGAGAGCCAGGACTGAGTCCACACAGAGTCTGGGTCTACTGGGAGGGGGAAGGCAGAAGAGGATAGGGGCTCCTTTGGGTGGCTCTCCCTCCAGGCTGGCTGGGTGGACTGCCCCTGGGTGCCCAGCCAGATAGATGCTATGTTGTCTGCTGCACAGAATGGGTCTCTGGTGTGCCAAAGCCCCCAAGTAGGGCCCAAGTGAGTAGACCAAGTGTGTCTGCATCCCCAGGAAGGGAAGCCAGGCAGGATCCAGCAGAGGAAGAAAACAAGGCCAGAATGCCTGCTCCAGGCCCCTTGGCCTCATGGCCTTGAGGAGCAATCAAACTGGGGATGGAAACAGCTGCCTGCCTTCAAGTCCTGGCGCTGGGAGGACCTGTGAGGGGTGCAAGGCCAGGCTTAGCAGAGGGCAGCTGGGGCAGTGTGTGCAGGCCTCCGTGCCTGGCCGTGGAGCAGAGCAGGAGTGGGCCCGGCGCCTGGGTGTGCATGGCTCTGAGTGGGCCAGTGTGCGGGAGTGTGTGGGTGATTGTGTGTGCCCAGGCAGCAGGCGCCTGCAGGCCTGTGTGAGGGGCTGGGTGCTATTTATAGCAGCTCCGCTGATGACAGGAGCTATTAATAGCGAGGGTGGAGGGTGAATGGACAATAAGCCTCTGGGTGGGGTGGGGGCCATTCTCTCTGCTGGAGACACCCGGGGCTGGTACCCCAGCCCTCACCCAGGTGGCCAGACAAGGGCCACTGTTTTCTGGTCAGCAGCTGAGGCAGGGTCTGGCCTAAGCTGGCGCCCCCCCTCAACTCTCCTAGCCACTCTTCACTTTAAGGCAAGGCTAGGCAAGAGGGACCCAGGATGAAGGAGGGGCCCTGAGGTCAGCCTCCCACCCTAATTCTCAGATGGTAGCACAGGAGAGGTAGGGGAGTGATGAAAAAATGATTATGGGGCCATGGAGGACCTAGAGCCTTCACCCTCAATCCATGTGTCTTTGGTGAGCACCCCATTTCTAGTCTGGGGTCAGAAGTGAACTTGACACAGGATCCTGACAGCCAAGACAACCAGGTGTCCTAGCAGTAAATGGGTACTCAGCTGGGCCTTTGGACTAAATGGGGATGGATGTGGAGGGGGTGGGCCAACTTCCCCAGGTCCAGGCTAGTGGATCATTCCCTGTTGACTGAGGTTCATTCTCTTGGAGTACCCAGCTGGCACTCAGACCATAAGAGTGCAGGTAAAGTATCAGACACTTCTCCCAGCCTTCACTTCTTTCCTGCTCCCCAGATCCACTAGAAGGGGGTGCTCCCCTCCTTTCCCAAGCTTTGTCAGAGGTCCCACCAGGTTCCTTTGGGAGGTGTCAAGTGAACCACATAGCAGGGCGACCTCCCTGGGGAGGGGAGGAAGCTCACTGGCTGTGACCTGCTGAGATCGTCCCCATCACGGCTCCCCCCACTACTCAGCCCCTCAGAGGCAGAGCCTAAGGTCCTGGGAAGTGGGCAGGCAGGAAAGAACAGTGAAGCTCAGTGCCTAGACAGGCGCTGCCAGGCTGGACTGGCAAGGGCGCACCCCTGGCCAGTCAGTAAGGCGCTGGGACACCTTCATCTAGGCCCAGAGAGTAGGAGGGGAGGATCCTCTACCACACATCAGGCAGGAGTCCTGGACCCCACACCCCTCCAGCCAGCAGGGAGTGAGCCCCAACAGCCAGGCCTTCCGGGACTGAGACCACACGGTGGGAGCCTGGGGGCGGCCTCCAGTGCTCTCCACCCTTGAATGTGCATCTCATTCCCCAGCTCCTTCCCTGGGATTGATTTTCTTTGGGACACCCGCCTCTACCCAGCAATGATGTCACGAGGTGCGCGAGCAACCCGCCGGCGGCCACCTGTCGCCAAGCGCTTTCCAAGAAGGTCGTGGCTGACCGCGCACGCGCCGCGACGACGTCGGAAACCTCGGGTTTTACCATCGTCATCACCTCGTTGTTACTACAGCTCCCGGAATGGGGGCGGTGGTTCCCAGCCAAACGCGGGGGCGCGAGGCCGCGGGGAGGGGCGCACACCACTAGGGTGGCGCGGGCGGGCGCCAGGGGCTACACGAGCGGCCCCCGGCGCCCTCCAGGACGTGACCCGCGGAACGACAGGACGCCCCTCCCTTCCCGTTCCCCCCGGAGGCCCCCACCCCGCAGGGGAAGCCCGGGCGGCGCTTCCGGCACCTCCCCCTTCCCGGCAGAGGCGCGCCCTCCTTCCAGCCCGCGGGCCGAGCCCCCTCCCCGCGCGGCCGCCGTAACTGCTCACGCCCGGGCAGGACAGGGGACGGCGCCAACCCTCCCTTCCTCGGCGGCGGCGGGCGCGGGCCGGGCAGGGGGCGGCCCAGGGGCGGAGTGCGCGGGCCAGGCGGAGTGGAGAGGGGCCCAGGGTGGGGGCGGGCCTGGGGAAGGGAGTCGGAGTGGCCGCGTGGGGGGGCGGCGGGAAGGGGGCGGGTGGAGAGGCGCCCGAGTCTGTCCCCTCCGCGTCGCGGTGCCCCTGAGGGGCTGAGCTGCCTGGGCGCCCCCTCCTCAACATTACTCCGTAGGGCGGCGGGCCACGCTCCCAGATCCCGACCGGGGACACCGAGGCGGGGAGACCCCTAGAAAGCGGGGCAGAGGCGAGCCGGGCACCCTGCGGCCTGCAGGCCCGGAGGGCGCTGCCCAGACCCCGATGAGAGCCTGTTAGCCTTCGTGACTGAGTGAGGAATCTGGTCAGATACCCTTTACCTCCCTATCCATTCAGCCCCTCAGGTGGGTGGGCGCAGAAATACCCTGGCCCTGGACGCTGGTGCCTGGGAGCACAGGGTAGCCAGGCTGGAGCGAGGGTACAGCCAATGCTAGTCACTGAGGCCCAGCCTGGGGATGTCACCTGGAAACCTCTCTAGCATGAGCCCACTGGATTGGGAGGAGGGGTCTCTGAAAAGGTGAGCACCTTATCCTCCACGCAGCCCCACAAGAGCAAGCTGGGCCCTTGCCCTACACTGGTGTGGAGCCAGCCAGCCTGGCGTCTGGGATGATCCCAGCCACAATGCGGGCTTTGAGGGGCCCCTGGAGCGGGAGGGGGCAGATGGCCTGAATGGCAGCCTGTCCCCAAAGAGGCCCAACGCTGGTTCCACTCAACCACAGTGTGGAGCTTTCTGGCCCCATCACTGTGCACAGGACCTAGAGCCTCTGTGCCCCCCGCCCCCACGCCTGTCCCAGGCTCCAGTACACCCTCCCGGTAGTCCCTGGCATGCTCCCAACCCAGGGCACATTTAGTTTGGTTGTGGAGTAAAGATTGGCAGCACAGCCAGGTCATGAACCCCGGTCACCCTCTTGTGGCCATCCTGTCTCAAGTGGGGGATTGGATTGCCCACCCACAAGCCAGCCTGCCTCCCTGGTCCTGGCACCCACGGAATCAGCAATGAGCAGGCAGAGCAGAGTGGGGAGTAGGGCAGTGTTGAAGGGGCTGAGAGCAGACCTAGTGAGGGTCGGGAAAGCTGGTGGGGTAGCAAGTGTGAACTCTTCAGGATCTGGGCAGTGGGGAATGAGGGGCCAGGAAGGGGGTTGCCCACAGAGCCAGTGGGGTGGGGTGGGGGAGGCACAGGCTTTAGTTGAGGGCTGCTGTGGGGACAGTCCTGCACCCCCGGGAGCTCTAACACACATTGGTGAGTAGGAGTGGGGTGGTGAGGGAGCAGCCAGCTGTATGGCCAGGCGGGCATGGCTCTCCATGGGGAAGTGAGGAGTGCTGGCAGTGTCGGGTGGGGTGGGAGGTGCACCTGATGCTGCGTGTGAGAGGAGCAGGACATCTCCAGCTGCTCGGACCTCACCTTCAGCCTCTGCAGGGAATCTGGCCTTTCAGTTTGGACATCACTGAAGGGTTACCCACTTCACGCTCCCAGTGGAGTCAGCTGGGATCCACTGCCCATCTGGGAACCAACTGGATGGGTGGAGCCAGAGAGCAGCCGTGGTAGAGAAGGCAGAGACAGAGGGCCACTCTGCCCAGTGGACAGTCCAGTCCTCAGAGCTGTCTCTGTGGGGAATGGGAGGGTCCGCATTACCTGAGCAGGGTCTGGGGTTAGAGTACAGGATGATGGTATTGTGGGGACTGCTTTTGTCCCCCGTTGTTCTGGGAAAGGATAAAGGTGCGTGGAGGGGCCAGGAAGATTGGTAATCAGAGGACCAGCTGTCAAGAGGGCAAAAACCCCAGCCTAGAGGCTGCTGTGCCCCCACCAGGGCACTGCTGGAGGGAATGAGCACGCAGGGTGTGACTGCTAACCCTATGTCCTTAGGGCCACGCAGTGGGTCACACTCTCCCTGAAGACAACAGTGCCTTCACACCTCAGGACCGTCTACGTCCCTTCTGGATTAAGTGGAGACATGCCCTGGAGAGACATGCTAGCCCAGGACAGAAGGGACTGTGCTCCCAAAGGGAAGCCTTTTCTGAGGTCACAACACTAGGAGGCCCCTAGAAGCATGGGGACTGGTGAAGAAGACAAGAGTGTCACATGGCCATGGCAGATATGGAGAAGGACTTGGGCTGGTCAAGTGAGGCAGTACTTGTTAGCCCAGAGAACGAGGATGCGCCACAGGGCTGGCTGTCAGGAACATACCGGAGAGGCTCCCGCAGTCCCTGATGATGGGGAAAGGCCATCACAGAACTAACAAGGACAGAAGTGATGCCACTTGGCCATCTGGGGCCAGGTAGACACAGCTCTCAAGAGCAGCAAGGTTGGGGTGGGCCCATGGGCATTAGGCACCCAGGTTGTGAATGGCAGAGCGCGTGTTCCCAGTATAGTAACCAGGGAGATTTCAAGGAATGTGTGACCAGGAGGCCTCAGTGAACAGTTGTGAACTCCTTACCCAGTTTCCAGGCCTGATCCAGCCAGAACCTACCGTCTCAAGCAGGGGCTGGTCCCCAAGAGGCAGTGTACACCACCGGATAGGTGTGCACCAAGGCCCTGAAACAATATGGCAGGGGGGTTCCTGAGCACTCAGAACTGCTGGACAGGGGTTACCAGAGTTACCTGGAGGCACATGGTGTCATTGGGGCTCCCCTGTGAAAGTTCAGGGCTCCCAGGGGCCAGGGAACATGGAACTCCAGCCAGATCTGATCCTTGACCAGTGGTCATTTCCCCAGGCTCAGACAAATAGGCAGAGCAGACATCCTTGAGCGTGGGCATCAATTTCTTGGCCACCATCATGGGCAAGTCCAGGGGAGCCTCTGCAACTGCCCCAAACCAAGAGGAAGTCCAAAGCAACGTGACATCTGGGTGTTTAGTGACATGAGAGACCTAAGGATGTGAGGCGGTAGTGCAGTCATGTCCATGTGTTCTGACTACTGCAGGCAGGTAGTGGGTCCAGGATGACAGTGGACACTGCAAAACACATGGTCGCAACCAGACAGTGTCTAGGGCACAGATGGGGGTGCCTTCTTTTCAGCCCCACAGGCAGGAGGACCAGAAACAGTGGACAGCACTTTCAGTTCAGTACCTCCCCAGGCTACGGACCCTTGCGCCCACCTCTACTGACTGCTGACACTTGGGGCCATGTCATGGTGGGGGATGTCCTGGGCCCTGGAGGTTGTTTAGCAGTATCTCTGGCCTCTACTGAACCTGTAGCAGCCACTCACCCAGTCATGACAAATGTCCCCAGACACTGGCCAGTGTCCCCTGGCTGTCTATTGAAAATGCTGGCTTACAAAATGTTTGACTCTGTGACATGGGATGGCACCCAATGATACATCGGGCCAAGGGCCCCCTTTACAGCAAAGCCAGGCCGGGGCTGGGCAGTGACCACAGCAACTCACACATCACACTTCCAGAAGTTTCTAGCCTGACCAAGCTTGTAGCTGAAGGCCAGGTGTAGGACCATACCCTTTTGGATAGAAGCCAACTCAGGACCTATTTGTGGTGCTATGTCCTCAAAGTACCACTTCTGAGTCCAGGAACTGTGGGTGGGCGCAAGCGGTCCTGGGGGCCTGGCCTCCAGCTTCCAGACCCTGCAGAGTGGGGGGTGTTTGTAGGGGGAGGTCCTGGCTCTCCCAAGGGATGTGGCAAAGATCTCTGGCCAGAATCCCAGACCCCTGTAACAGAGCCCAGAGGGTGAGCAGAAACCCCCCTGGAGTGGGGGTCTTTGATCTGACGCTGACCAGCAGGAATGGGCTGCAGACCCTATAGGGGAACTTACTTGCAGTAGCAACCTGAGTAAATAGTGACAGGTAGGCCTTGGTGGGTGCCATGCCTCACTGCCCAGTAGCTCCATCTCGGGTGCATCTGAGGTGGGTGAGGGGGAAGGCACAGCCCCTGGCTGACAATGGGTCACTCCAATGCTGTAGGTTTCATGGACCTAGGTAGCAGTTGCCTGGCTGTCCCTTCCACAGTCATGATGCTGGGAATAGGATACTCCTGTCAACACTGGGGGCTGGGCCCAGACTCAGCATGCCCTGTCTCAGGAACTGGGCCCTCGGAACCAGGGAATTACCCCACAGCACTCTCCCTCCCACCTCATTCCTGCAGAGCCCGGGCCCAGGCTGGCAGTTCAGGCAGAGGGGCCACCCACATGGTCCCACAGCGCCACCTGTCAGCTGCACCTATCCCTCTGGCCCTGGAGCACTGAGAATCCACACCATGTGGTCCCCACTGAAATATGCACTATGCCCTGCCCTCAAGCTGGAGGAGAGGCTGCAAGTTCAGCAGGGGTTGGTGCCATAGGTGGGAATTCCCCTTGCATTGCACCCCAGTCAGGGCCAGATCCCCAATATTCAAGCCCCCAGAACCCATTTCCCTGCACTGCAGTCCACAGACCCTCAGCCACCATGGTCCTAGGGGCCCTGCCTGTGCCCTCCCCCGACCTGGCAAAGTCCTACTGAGGTCATGGTCACCCTTCTGGCCCCATTGCACCACTACCTACCCCCTCACCCTCCACCACAGGCTAGGTGATGGACCCTCCCTCATCTGGAAACACCCTTCATATCCAGATGAGAAAACTTAGGCTGGGGTTTCTCTAAGGAGCTGTGTCCCCTGCTAAATATGAGACACGGCTAACAGAGGAGTGTGACTTGAGGAAGGGGCTAGGCCCATCCTGAGGGAGGACAGCTAAGCAGAGGCCCCAGTGGAGGGAGGGAAGGAGCAAGAGGTGCCAGACCCAGGATGTCCCTGGTGGAAGGGACCGTGGAAGGATCTGAGGTGGGAGCATGCTTGGGAACTGCAGGAATCTGTTGGCCTGATTCTTTCTCTGCCCTGGTTGGGGAGGAGCAGTGAAGGGGCTGGTGAGGCCCAAGGTGGGGTCCCAGAGCAGAGCAGAGCCAATGAGCGCTATCCTGGCTTTGTCCCTCCCCAGGTCCCACAGTGCCCATGGAGGTGGTCTAGGTGAGCTGTGGGGCAGTAGGGCGGTAGGGGAGGTGCCTATAGAGGGCCCCAGCCACTGGTGGACCAGTGTGGGGGCGGAGCCAGCTGCAGGGACACAGGCACCCTCTTCACTGCCAGAGCTGGACTGCCCAGCCCTTTAGGACACTGGGGTGGCACTTGTGTGGGGAAAGGGGCACCTATACCCTCAGAGCCCAGGTGGGAAGGGTGGCTTCTGGGTGACCCTGTCATGTGTGGAGATAGCGCCCCCTGGTGGCCACATGCACAGTCCTGTGGTCTTCTACAAGGACCTGAAACAGTGTTCCAGCTGGAAGGGTGGTGGGGGTGTCAATTCTAGGCCCTGGGCTGCGAGGCCCTGCCTATGGGATGGCTTTGGCACCCCAGACTTGGGCTTGAGTGCCTGCCTTGGCCTGGACCTCCACTGGGAACTGGCCTTGGGCTGTCCTCCCACCTTAGTTGCTACACAGGTGTGGCTTCTCTCTCCCCTCCTGGGAGTCACCTGTTTCAAGCTTCCTCCTCAAGGAAACCCAAGCCAGGGCCCTACCTTCTGGGTCTCATTGTCCACCCACCTGTCAGCACTTCCCCCAGCACCAGGCTCCATCACACCCACCTGAGACCCTCCTGCTTGCTCCCAACTCGGGCTGGCTCTTCTTCCTCCAATGGAGGGGTCCCCAACCACATGGCTCCTTTTCACTCAGGCTCATCGGGGACCCATAGCCCTGATCCCCACTCCCCTCAACACCCACCACCCTTACTCATCTGCTGGTGACTTCTCCCACCATCTCCGTGCCCTTATGGACTGATACAGCACTGCCCCTCGACCTGTACCATGGTATCTGTTTCCAAGAGAAGACTATGCTCAATGACTGTGTCCCCAGTGTGGGCTCCCAATAGGCATGAACTGAACAAGAGCCACCCCTGGCCTGTGCTGCATCATCCTAGCCAAGCACACTGGACTCCATGTCTCTCTGGTAACTCAGGGACACTTGGCCTGGGACTAGAAGTTCCTCATGTCCACCACACAGATGGACAAATGGACATGAAGCTGGAACACACAGAGATCAAGAGCCAGGCAGGTACAATACTGTCTGAGTAGGGCATGGCCAGCCCCTGTGTGGGAGCAGACTGGCCTTCACTCAGGCTGGGCCTGAGCCCTGGAGGGCCAGAGCAGAGGCCATGGCCTGACCACACTGACCTCTCCAAACTCTGGGGGAGGGAATCTGTGGGTCTCCCCCAAAAGCCACAGCCTCTCAATCCACAGCGTGCCCCACATAGTTTCTTCATTCCTCACTGAGGAACTGGCCTAGAGTTTACAACTGACGTTTTTCTCTAGCTCAACTCCCAAAGCGGTGGCCTCTACCCGAGGGCCCGTACGTTGTGGGTCCCTCAACAACTCACTCTGGGGGACCACAGGTTGAGCCCTGAAACCATCCAATTAAGATTTTGTATGAATTTGCAGGTCTGCAGTGGGCACCTGAGGAGGTGGGCACTGGGAACATGGGCACAGGAGCCTCTTGAGACAATAAGGCTATGCCTGCCTCAGTTTCCCCTGCAGAACCTGGCAGTCTAGCATACTCACCACTCCAGGAGGACAGGCGCAAGCTAAACAGGGCAAACTCCATTTTAAAGCATCTGTACCTTTTTGTTCTATACCTACCTTCAGTGGTTAATTTTATTATAAAGAATGGTATCAAAATATACAAATCTGTTTAAGAACCAAAAATGCAGCTGTTTAAAGGGCCGAATGAGCATCCACCATTTTGAAGGCAGCTTCTCCCTCCAACCTGGAGACACGGGGATATGTGCACAGGGCTGCTTCCAGGACGTCAGTACAAATAACTTAAAGGGCAGGTCTGGCTTCCAACTCTGGACGCACCTTACAGATCTTCACGGGAGGGCAGCTGAGCTGGGTTTTCTTCTGTAACTTCTGCAAGAAAACAAACACAGATCATTTGGTAAAGTACCAGTATGGGAGGACCCAATAATGGGGCCATGAGGTCTTCACTGGGCCATGGCAGTGTGTGTGGCACAAACGTTCTGATGTGGACTGCCTACCCACGGCCCCAGGGAACACACAGGCCCCAAGCCCCCAGGTAGGGATGCACAGGCAGGACATGTGGTCAGAAGGCATTCCAGAGCCACCACACTGCTCTGGGTGTGGAAGACAGTGGTCAGGAACTGGAGAGGTGCTCCCAAAAGCAGCCTGGATGAGACAAGAGCCTGAGCAAACATGGGAGCTGGGACAGGGAGGGCCATAGCAGCAAATGAGGGACAGGTGGGCACAGGCCAGGGCTAGCCCTGCCCCTTGCATGTCCTTGGCTCTGCTGACCTAGGGTCTTTGGTTTTGGCTGCTTCGTGGTCTGCTGCCACATGGACTTGCTTTTCTGTGTCCTGTACAGGGCTTGAGAGCTTCTAGAGTCTGAGTCACACCTTACCCATCCTGGAAAACTCCTAACCAGTGTCTTTCAAAACATTGCTTCTTTCACACTCTCCACATTCTTCTAGAACTTCTATGAGACTGTCATGGGAAGAACTGTGTCCCCAAAAGATGTTGATGTCCAACCCCTGGGATGCAGCTACAAGCCAAGGACTACCAGCCACCAGGAGCTGAGGTGGCAGGAAGGACCCTCTCCTGCAGATTTCAGAGGGGCATGGCCCTGTGGACCCCTGCATCAGACTTCCAGCCTCCAGGACAGTGAGGCAACACATTCTGCTGTGGAGGCCCCAGTCTGTGTGCTGTGTAATGACCACCAATGAAGTTCTGTGGAGATAACCCGTGAACCTTCCACTCAGTCCTCTGCATCCCAGCACACCGGTCTTTCTGTGCAGCATCTGGTGACTTCCCCACATTAAAGTGACATCACTTTGCATCGCCTCACCTCCCGTCTGTGCAGAGAGCTCTTCCAGGCCTTTGTTCCCCCAGAGAGGTTTCACCTCTTCTTCTAGGAACCCCAGCTGTCACTGCCCAGGGCCGCTTTTTGTGTGAATTTAACTTGGGAGTTCCTGGCGGTGCCCAGGCAAACCCCACCATAGCGGGCAGCTGGCCGGCTACATGGAGACCACCTCCTACACCACTCACCGTCCCCCACTGGCTGAGCCTCCACACAAGCGTCTTCAGTCTCCTCGAAGCCTTCAGGACACACACAGACGTAACTCCCGGGGGTGTTGTAGCAGTTCTCGTTCTTTCTCACACATACTTTTTCTGGCAGTGAGCACTCATCTATGTCTGAAACAGAAAGTCCACTTTAATAAATCACCGCACTTGGTAGGCACACCACAGGTGAGGTTTGCTCACACATGGAAGCACAAAGCTCAGAACATCAACCAGAGAGGAGCAAGGGGAGGATCTAACATGCTGTCCCAGAGATCAGGCGGGGAGCCTGGCGGCCTTGCTGCCTTCTCCCCCGTAGATTCCAGCTGGGCCTCGACTGAGGCCGACACCTAGTCCTGGGGCCGTGTCATCCAGAGCTGACAGGAAACGTGAGTGCTCAAGGCTGGACCAGAGCACAAGGGTGCAAGGCTGGCTGTTGGTCACCAGCAGTGTGCGCACCTGGGAGCAGCTGGGGCTGGTCGTGCATCCCCACCCACTGCTTCTGTGTCTCCCGAGACCCCCAGGTACTCTTCCCTGCAGGAAGAGCTTGAGCCCCGTGTTCCATCCCCAACAGCACATGGGTCGTTCACGCTGTGGTCCCTGAGAAAGGTCCTGTCTTAGTCCAGCATGAGAGCACACTGACCTGTACACTGGCTGTTCTCCTTCGTGTAGCCAGGGATGCACTCTTTACACTGTCCTGGGCCTTTCCCCGTGCAGCCCACACAGGTAGAGTCACATTCTAGAAAGAGGGAGAGACCATGACAACAGCAGACCAACGTCCTGGAAGCAGCAGCACAGGGTCTGACTCCGCAGCATGGTTATGCAGGTGGCCCTGACTCCCAAGAACTGGGTGTCCCCCCATCTGTCACAAGGGGTGCTAACAGAGTGCTATGAACACCCCACCTGTCTCCCAGCAAAGGACAGATGACCAGACACATGCTACGTGCCCTGAAAGAGCTGAGGGCAAGGAGCACGGCTGGCACCATCCTCGGTAAACCTCCCGTGAACTCTGTGCAGGGTACTTTCCTTAAAACAAGCCCACCTCAAGTTTGGTGATACTGCTCAACTCCCCTGCTAGGAGCTTAGTAATAACAATGGGAAACCCTGCAACATCTCACTCTCAAACACAGCAAGGCACCCCATGTTGTCCCAGACCCCAGGAAAAGCAGTTCTCACACTAGCACAGACGTTCAGGGCACCCTGTGACCCTAAAACCCACCTTTCTAACTGAGCGATTTGGAAACTAATTCAAATTGCAGTGAAGAATGTGAAAACTCTACCAGCAAGAGCATTCAGTTTATAATGGGAAACCCCAACATGATGGATTGCTGAAGAAAACCAGGATGTGATGGCACACTCCAAAATCAGAAATACGGTGTAGAAAAAGGTGACGCACAAGATGGTCACAACCGAGGCACCATGTCCAACAGATGTGACCAGTAGGAAGTCGGGAGAGTGCATCCAACGCATGCAGGCTCTCTCCATGGGATCGATGTGTTTTTCTAGTATCTTCTTTTCGACTTATTCAAGCGTCCTGACTTTTCTCCAGCAAATATCTATGACTCATATTTCTACTTTACATTTTTTAAAGCAGGTGGGCCACATAGAGTGGTGCTGAGAAGCCCCAGGAATGTTTGAGTGAGAGGTGGAGCAGGCCCAGCACCTTCGCAGTGGAAGGAGCCATTGGCATTCTCGCAGTACTGCTGGGTGCTGCATGGAGGCGTCTCTGCCGCACACTCGTCCACATCTGGAACAGAACACACAGCTGTGAGTGGCAGGCCCTGGCCACCTTCAGGACCACAGAGCTGGTCACCTTGGATACAGGGTGGAGGAGGGGGAAGGGGGGAAAGCCAGGCTTGGCCAGCAGCCTCACCCACGCAGGCGCCGTCCTCCTGTGCCCAGCCCACTTCGCATTGGATGCAGTCTCTGTTGGTCGGGCCTGTGCACATCTTACAGGACTCGTCACAGGCTGGAAGGCAGAGTGGGGCACCCTGTTCTCAGTGTGAATGCAATGCAAAGGTCATTTCAGAAATGATAAATCCACATTCAGCGTGGTGAAAATAAAAACCCAAAACTAGGGAAAAAAAACCCAGGAAAGCAAGATTCATTCAATGACAGAGAAACGTACTCACGTGATTCATAATAGCCCACAAGGCTTTCATTGCCCACTAGTGATAAATTCTCAGCTAACAAGGACCGCAAGAGAGCTTTCTATACTGGCTGGTATGGTCCACTCCGCACCAACGTCCCAGCCACACAGACTGACCACACGGGATAGCAAGGGCCACTATGGACCAGCCTTTAGCTTCCTGCACATCAGAGGTCAGAGACCAATGAAAAAACACATCAACAAGGCCACCACTCATGATGCTGGCCATGGATTTATAATCCACCCCTGAGCAAGCTGGTCAGAGTGCCACCTTAGGCACATGCCCTGGGCTTATGCATCAGAGGAGGGCACACACCCATACAACCTGAATGGTCACAGCTAAGAGGGTCTGTCTGTGCAAAACTCACGTTGAGAAGGGGAGCCCAGATGATGGCCTTTGAAGACCAGGTAGTGGCCTTTGAAGACCCACCTTACCCAACACCACGACAGTGTGTCCTCTAGAAGGGACCTAGTGCCAGGTCACACCATGTGGTCTCTACGTGTTCCAGTTCTCATCTGTGCCACTCTTCCACCCTGTCTCCTCAGTGATATGGGCTGGGGCTCAGCACCACCTCTGCTCACTCCAAGGCACTAGGCCTGAGTGACAGTGGGCACATCAAGCCTCTGCACCGCCCATTACATTCATGGACACTCAGCAGGGGCACTCAAGGGCCAGCAATCCTGCCGGAGAGCCACAGGGGGAGCAAGCACTGTGCCAGAACACACCAGGTGCCAGGTCATGAGAATAAGACAGCCATGGATGTCACAGAATTGCTGATCCCACAAGATCATTTTCAGAAGGGGGTCAGGAGAACAGTGACACTCTGGGGGTTGTTTAGGGACAGGAAGTGCAACTATCACAGTGCATTAATTAGTCTGTCTCTTCTCACATCCCTGAACATCTGGGGTAGATTAATAGGACCCTTGTCCCCACCTCTGCAGGGGGTCTGGGACAGGCTAATTCTGCCACCTCACAGACAAGGAAACTGCCCCAGTACCTGTACACACGCTGTGTGTCTCATTCCTCAGAGAGCTGAAGTAGCCGTCCATGCAGTCGGTGCACAGAGCCCCATGGTACCCCAAGTGGCACTGGCAGGTCCCGTCTCCCTGCCGGCTGCCATCTCCACTACAATGGCCATTCCCGCTGCAGGGCCTCTCAGACCCTCCCTGGCATGCTGTGGGAACACAAACCACAATCAGCGTGCACCCAGGGGGCAGCCAAGGCACTTTCTCACACAAAGAAAACACCATTTTACTCACTTGACGCACAATCAGAATAGCTTTTTGGATATTTTGCTAAAATCCAAATCCTCCTAAAATGAGCATGACTATCTGAGGAACATGGGAGCCTGAGAGCTTGGTGAGAGTATCTGAGCAAGTCACCTAAAACATGGGATGAGGATGCTCACACCTGGGGTGTGTGAACTCAATGGGCCAGCAAGACTGTCCCTCTATGGCTACGTCATTGCGAAAAAAGGAAAGGCAAGCAGGAGGCGTCTGTGGCCAGTGAGGGGATCTTACCTTGAAAACTGCCATGTTATCAAGCTGACCACATGACTGACTTTGGTACTGTCCAAGGGCAAGCAGTGGCTTAGCCCTGACTCACTCACTGAGGCTGAATGCAATGTATGCAGCCTCACAGAAGCCCACAGGCCCTGGCCTCTCACAGATAGGTCTTTACTGTGAGCAGAGCTGTGCCAGGGGCCACAGAAGCCTCCTCCTTGCACTCATGGCAGTACCCAGGCAGGTGGGTTAGGAGGAACCCTAAATTAGGCTCAGAGAAGGCAGCACCCCAGACCCTATGGGAGTGGACGGCCCAGGTTCCCTCCTGTGCTCTGTCCATTGTTGAATCACTATGGGGGTAACTCAGGATCTCTCTCAGAAGAACATACCAAGGCAGTCTGGCCCATATGTTCCTGGAGGACAGCAAACTTTCAATGTTTTCACACAAAACCATTCAAATAAGTCAGGGTACCTCTTCTTCCTGAGAATTTAACAAGTGTGCATTAAAACTCACACAAGAGATTTCTTCAAAGCAAAACGCAGTTTACTGTAACATGTGCTCCAGGTTTCATGAGACCTGGGGAGGGACAGCCAGATGTGAACACATGCTTCTGGCTAACTTCCTCGTTTTGATTGCTGCACTAAGGTCGTAAAGGATGGTAAGGGGAGAAAGAAAGATGACAGTTACATGGAAACTCTTTGTACTGCTTTTGTAACTTTTCTAAACCTGAAACTACAATGCTCACAAAAAGAAAGGGATATTTCAAAATGAATATGAAGCTATAAAATACTTCCTAATTTTTGTGAGCAGTATATTTAAAGTTTATATACTAAAAATAAACTACTTGTGCTAGTTTCGTGAACCCCAGGACACAACCCTGTGGCCGCAGACACTCACAGCCGCAGCCACCAGTCTTCCAGGTGCTCCTCATGCTCCTCTACCATGCGGTTGCACTCAAAGTCGCTGCTCCCACATAGGCCCTCCACGATCTCCAGCAGGCGGACCTCACTGCAACACAAGCCCATCAGCACTTGGAGGTCAGTGTGCACCCCACAGGGATGTCCTGAGTCCCCATCAGGTGCCAGGCTAGAGCTATGGGACCACTTTAATGAAAAAAGCCCTCAACGAACACATCAGCTGGGAATGGGGGTTGTCATGCTATGCAGTCTTGAACTTGAGGGGGTGTTGAGAGTCAGGGAGGCTTCTCTATCTGCAGGGTGACAGATGTCAAGCGTGGTGTCTCCAGAGGAAACCTGAAATTGGTAGGATGCCACAGGCCTGGACAGAGGGGACACCACCATCAGTTTGTGTGGGTGGGACTCCGGCCCAGTCTGTATCTTTGAAAGACCACAGTGTCTGTTGTGCAGACAGTGGGTACACAGACAGGTGAGGAAGCCAAAAGGCCAGTTAGGGGCCAGTGGGTCAGTGCCAGGCCAGAAAACAGGTGACCCCGCTAAAGGAACCCTTTGTTTCTGTCCTCCACGTGGGTGACAATGCACATAGGAACACACAAGTGCTCAGAACAGGGTGGGCACTCACCTGAATTCATACTTGGACAGCGACTTCTCCTCCCAAGCCGTGTTCCCACCGCCGAAGTTCTTCTTTGCCGTGTCCACCATTCCCTGCAAGGAGAGGCTGAGCATGGGGCTCCACGCTCGGCCCGTCCACAGTGGGGGTACCCGGGTCCATCTCTACGATGACCCTGGCCACATGGGGTGATGCCAGGTCCCTGATGCTGTACCCCCCGTCCACCGTGGGCTGACCCTGGGCCCATTCCCCGCCCCGCCGTCCCAGTTCCGTGTCCTGCGTCCCCAGCTCGTGCCGCACCTGGTTGAACTTGTCCACCAGCTCCCGGCAGCGGTTGCAGGGTGTCGTGTTCTTAGCAGCTTCGCTGGGCAGCAGCAGCAGCCCCAGCAGCAGCAGCCCCAGCGCGGCCGGGGCTTGTGGGTGCATTGCGGGCTGAGCGGGCAGCGCTGTGAGGACGCGGCCGCGAGGGCACTGGCCGAGGTGGCGCGGGAACAGCGGAACGCTCCGGCCTCTGGCCGCCCACCGGCTCAGCGGCGCCGGCAGTTCCCCCGGCTACTTGACGGCACCGGGCGGGCCCCGTCCGGGGCACGCCCCCCGACATTTTTCGCACTGCTATTGGTCGGTGGGATCCTCCCCCGTCCTCATGTGGCCCAATCAGGCATCGCCACGAAAAGTGACCAATAGGAAGGCACCGGGTCACCGCTGGGAACGGATGAGGAGGGGGGCGCGGTGGTCGGATCCCGCCCCTCACTCCCTCCTCTCGCGTGCGGCACCTGCGGCGGCCATCTTTACTCCGGGCAAAAAGGCGCCCGCCGTGACGGCAGCTGGGTTTTGGTGGCCATGTTTGGTTCGGGCAAGGGCTTCGCCTCAGTTCTCGGCTTTCACTGCCCCTTTTCCGGCCGAGGCGCCCCCCCTCCCCCCCAGACGGCAGCACTCAGAGGAATGGTGCCGCCGTCGAAGCTCTTGGTGCGAGCGCCTGGGATCTCGAGCCGAAGCTTCCGTAGCTTGCCTCTGGCTTTTCGGTGCGTGTTCACGTGGGACGGCCACCAAGCCTTCTCATCTGGGGGCCGGGGCTCCTCACTGGGGGACTGGGCTCCTCACCTGGGGCCTGATCAGTGTCTTGGGAGGCCTTGGAGTCTACGTTTTCCCAGTGCCCCGGGTGATTGACACCTGAGCCGTGGTTTCAGTGAGGAGAATTAAGATGAGCATTACCTGGGTTCTAGGACCTACCTCTCCCGGAAGGGAGAGGTACAAATGATACAAAGTTTTTCCTGGTTTTGGGCTTGCAGCCAGCCAAATATTTACCAAATCGCTTGTCTTTGCAACTGAGGGATTAATCAATTGAATGTCTAATTTGACCATTTACAGTAGAGGCGGTTGATTCCTGAGGGAACAGAGGCCTCTGGAGCTCATTCCTGGTCTGAGATGCCATGGTTCTATAAACCACACATTTTGGAGTCATAGACGGGCAGTGTGTGTGTGTGTGTGTGTGTGTGTGTGTGTGTGTGTGTGTGTGTGTGTGTGTGTGTGTGTGTGTGTGTGTGTGTTTTAACTTTAATTGACTTTAGTGAGAGGAAAAGAGAGAGAGAGACAGGAACATCAAGCTGCTCCTGTGTGTGCCCTGAGTGTGTGTGTGTGTTTTAACTTTAATTGATTTTAGTGAGAGAGGAAAAGGGAGAGAGAGAGAGAGAGAGAGAGAGAGAGAGGAACATCAAGCTGCTCCTGTGTGTGCCCTGACTGGGGATGGAACCATCAACCTCTGTGCTTCCGAATGACTCTCTAACCAACGGATCTATCCCGCCAGGGCAATGGCCGTTTTTAACCTGAGGATGCTTAGCACCCCTCACAGATCTGGCAGCGTGGAGCAGTGCAGACAAACGTCATCCACTCTCTGGAGCCCTAGTGATGGGTCCTGTGCTGCCAGTGCACCGAGTCTTCCCGCCGTCCCGGGAGCATCTGGCTGAGCCTTGGTGCTGCCAGTGTCTTCCAAAAGAGCTGCTTGGCAGTTGGCTTCTGCCTTTGCTCACACCCTCATCTGGGTGAGAAGCCCTCCCAGTAGATAACAGAATGGACTTTCCCCCAGGGGAGTGTCGTCCAGGCAGAGGTGTAGAGTGGGATCTGAAGGGACAGGCCTGTTCTTAGCTGACGATGGAGAGGTAGCCCTCCAGGAACTGTAGCAAGTTTCTGCCAGGCAGCCCTTGTGCAGCTGCTTCTACAGCTCCGCTGCATAGATGCTTTCTATTTCTTTAAACTTTTATCTCACATAAACCAGTAAGAGGAACTAGAAAGTAGCAAGTGCATGTTCTGTGTTCTTGGCTTTACTGGGATTAAAGCGTAAGTATACTTTTAGTGAAAATGGAAGCTGGTGTGATAACATTCATGTCTAAAGAGATTTAACGTCTCGCAGATTTTGTCTTCTGCTAATTTGTTGAGCACCTCTATACGCCAGGCTCTGCTAATAACAGCTGTGAGTCAGCTTAGTGGCCCTGCCCATGGGATGTGAACCCAGCCGCAGGACAGTCAAAGACATCTTCCAGAACATTTGAGCACTTCTGTGATGACCAGGGTCTGTTCTCCTTGTTGAGGTTACAGTAAGGGCAAGGGGGTAGAAACAAACTGGAAAAATCCCTGCCTTCAGCAGCTTACATTTTAGAAAAAGGGAGACAGAGTAGCAGCACCTCTTTCCTTGGGGGGAGGGGGTTATATTTGGAAGAGAAAAGCAAGTTCTGAGGTGCACTGCATACTGTTTTGGTGATTCTGATTATGAAAGCCTCTTCCCACCTCCCCACCACCTCGACTGAATCCCGCCAGGTTCCTGGTCCTTCTCATCTGCAGGTTTCCCTCACTTGTCCCCCCCCCCCCCCCATTTGCTTTCCTTGCACACTCCTTAAATCTCTAACCAAAGAGTAGCTTTAACAAGCAGCACTGTGGTACACTCTTTTTGCTTCTGGCCCTTCTGGTTTTGACGAAATAAAATCAAACCTGTTTAGTGTTCACTTCAGCAGCACATATACTAAAATTTGAAAGTACAGAGAAGGTTAGTATGACCCCGTTCATGGATGACACGCAAATCTGTTCCATATTAAGGAAAAAAAAAATCAAACCTGTTTAAAGAGAAGCCAAAAACACGAACAAGAACTTGCCACCTTTCCTTCCCCTCAACAGACAGTCTTTCAGGTAGGAGCCGACTGGACACTTCCATGTACCCTCAGTCATCCTGTTGGTATCTGAGGAACCATTGCAGGCACGTCTATCTGAACTCCTCAAGGACACATCATCCTTTTTGCCACCCACATATTCACGTTCATGACCAGTGTGGTGCCACCTAGGGGTTAAGCATGGCACCTAGGGACAGCTGAGAAGGCAGTGGGACAGGCTTCCACAGGCTTACCCATCATGTTGAGTGCAGGGGCTTCTGGTTGCCCTGTGTCCCCTCCTGTGGTCCTACCTCTCAGCCTCCTTTCAGTCTCTTGACTGGGACTATAGGGGCCAAGCTGGGTTTGAGTATCTGCAGCACAGGGGCCATCCTGCCCTCGGGCTGGGCTGCACACAGGACTAAACTCAGGTTCTGCAACTGAAGTCTTTCTCTTTGGAGAAATAGTTACTCAGCTTAGTGTAAGGTAGCCGGGTAAAATGAGAACACTTTTCAAGTGTGTTTATAAAAACTTTCTGGTTTGATGTGTTTTTAGACTTACAGAAGTTGCAACAAGCATTCCTGCTTACCCTTCACCCGGATCTCCCAGATGTTGCCTCAAGCCTGATTTTTGAAACTTGGGAATCTGTTTTCATTCTCTGAAATGCTCCCAGAGTGGCAGTGCTGACGGTCTGTGAAGCTGAAGCACAGAATGGCTAGAAAGAGGCCATCAGGTTTGGGCAGGCAGCGCCAGCTGCTGGGGCTGTTGGTGGCCGTAGCCTCCATCCACCTGGTCACCTGCCCCTACACCAAGGTGGAGGAGAGCTTCAGCCTGCAGGCTGTGCATGATCTGCTCTATCACCGGCTGGCCATGGAGCAGGTGAGGACCACACCTATGACTGACTGTTGTCCCCAAGTCCCAGGCCTCTGCTGACCTTGCCCTCCCCCTGCAGTATGACCACCTGGAGTTCCCGGGCGTGGTCCCCAGGACATTCATCGGGCCACTGGTGATTGCAGTGCTCTCCAGCCCTGCAGTCTGCATGCTCTCACTGTTGGGAACGTCCAAGTTCTATTCTCAGCTGATAGGTAAGGACAGGGGTCTTCCAATGGGGACAGATGAATTCTGAGATCTGGTGATCTTGGTCAGCCTGCTTGAGGCTCCTCCACTCAGCAGTGGCTGCCTGTGGATCTTGGCTGTCCTTGGCCATTTAGCTGGTGGTTCAGAGTACTGGTCGAGGTTATACATTAGCCCTTTCTGGGATGTGACCCCACACAGGGAACTGAGCACCTCTCATGACTTTTAAACAAGTGTGTTGGCACTTCCTGCCCAGAGATTGCTTGTGCAGGATCCTTCTGGGTTTTTCTCTGGGCCCAGTTTAGGTTCACTGCGTAGAGCTCTGCAATCTCACTTTCTAGTTGATAATCACTGTCTTTCCATTTCAGTACATTTTTGTTGCATCTAAACCCAGACTGCATTCAACAGACACAAATATGTTCTCACATTAGGCTTGTCCGGGTTTGGCCTGGTGCAAGCTGTGACAGAATCAGATTCCTGAGGAGGAGCAGTTGAACTCTCAAAAGGGCAGCTTGGGAGATGCACCATCACACAGGGTAGCTAGACAGGCCATGCTGGTCATGGGGCCACCAGGGAGCCCTAGATGGGAGAGTGGAAGCCATCTGAGCCTCTGGCCCTCATAAAGGTGGCCCTGGAGCCGTCACGACCATGTGGGGTTGGGCTTTGGTACTAGTGCTGGGCTCATCATACTGTGGTACAGACACTGCCCACCCTGCCCCGGGTCTCACAGACACAGTGAAGGACTAGGGTTGGGTGCTGGGGTCTAGGCTGTCTGTTCCCCACACCCAGTCTGTTGAATACCAAAGATCTCCTTTCTTAGGGTTGTTTCACTGTCACCTGGTCATTAACTGACAACTGCAAGTTACAGTGTCAAAGACCCACTTGGTCAAGGCACCTGTCTCACTGGTGGTCACACACATGTCACCATCCTTGTTTAGTCAGAGCTGTCCTCGGACTTGGAGTGATTTTTGGACTGTGGACTTTGCAAAAAGAAGTGCGACGGCAGTTTGGGGCCACAGCGGCCACCATGTTCTGCTGGATGACGGCCACACAGTTCCACTTGATGTTCTACTGCACGCGCACACTCCCCAACGTGCTGGCCCTGCCCGTGGGTACGTAGCTGCTGAGGTGCACTGCATACTGTTTTGGTGATTCTGATTATGAAAGCCTCTTCCCACCTCCCCACCACCTCGACTGAATCCCGCCAGGTTCCTGGTCCTTCTCATGCCATCAGGCCCTGCGATGGTCCCCATGCCACTTGCTGAGCTCAGGCACACCTGCCAGGTGACAGATGAGTGGGGGTCCTTTGAGGCTCAGCTGCCCAACAATAGCTGCTGCTCATGGGGTGTTGTAGAAATGCCCAGTGACAGGGCAGCATGCAATGGGAAGTGGTATCTGTTCTCAACTGGGCTGAGGTGCCCTTTCCAGTAAAGGGCGCAGGTGGGTGTGAGTCTGTTTCAGACACTACCTGGGAGGGTTCGCTCATGTGGGTGCTGGAGTGACTCGGCAGATGGGCAGCTTGCTCTGGGTGTTGTGAGGGTGCCCCAGGGAGACCATGGATGATGCAGGTTTGGGAGTCGGCACTGACAGTGTAGAGGCATAGCCTGACACTCACCCTGCCTGGGGGAGGGGTCTCCTGCTGGACATGGCAGGAGGAGGTGGCAAGCAGTGCATCATTCTCAATGAACTGTGGGCAGAGCCAGCAGGACTAGAGTGGAGGACGGCCAAGGTGGGCACTGCACATGGGCACCTGAGGCTCTGGAGATACGGAGCAGGGAGCAGGTGGCTGGACACAGCCCCTGGTGTTTGGGCTGTGTTGGGGCAGGACATCCCTGGGTGGAGCCCAGCCCATGTCAATGGAACTGGTCCCAAACAGTGTTTGCTATTTCCTGTGGGGTTCTGCATGGCTTTCCGTGAGAAGTAATCACCTTGTCTTGCCGTGTTCACAGTGCTGCTGGCCCTCACAGCCTGGCTGCAGCAGAGGTGGGGACGCTTCATCTGGCTCTCGGCACTGGCCATCCTGGTCTTCAGGGCCGAGCTGAGCCTGCTCCTGGGCCTTGTGCTGCTACTGCTGCTCTGCACCCGGCGGTTGTCTGTGGTCAAGGCTCTGTCCTATGCTGTGCCTGCTGGCCTGCTCTGCCTCGGTGAGTTGATACTTGGTCTCGTTTCAGAGATGAAGAGAAATTGGGGTTTTGGGTTTATTTTTCATTAAATAAAATTATGTGAACTTTGAGCATTATGTTGCTGTTCTTGCCTAAGTGTCCCCACAGGGTGCTCCCCCCACTGCTTGGCCTCCCTCCACAGCTCCCCTCCTGCTGTGCCCAGGTTATGAGACCCTGCAGGAAGATGTTCTTGGGAACCAAGGCCCCAATGTGCCAGTTCCTTCCCATGAAGTTGATGGCTCATGGAGTCTTGGCCAATGGGGCAGCCCCGTGGAGACACTGACCTGTGACCTGGGCCTTGGGCGGCCACGTTCACCCAGCAGCCTGAGCTACTGACTTGAGCTTTCAGGTGCTGTGTTCCTTCCTGAGGAGCTCCATTTTATTCTGTTAGGACTGACAGTTGTTGTGGACTCTTATTTTTGGCGCTACCTTGTATGGCCGGAAGGAACTGTGCTTTGGTACAACACCATCCAGAACAAAAGCTCCAACTGGGGAGTATCCTTTACTTGTCACCATGGATGGCCTGGCAGAGAGGGTGCCAGCAGCCCCAGCTTTGGTCAGGACAGACAGATGCTAGGAGCTCCTTTTCTCCCAGCGTGATGGGGGCATATCTGATGGGGATACACTTGAAATGGGTATGCCTGAGGGGGCATGGTGGCTACTGCAGCTGCTGTATTACCAGGACTGGTGCCTTCTGCCCTGTCCACACAGGACAGACCCCAGGAAGTGCAGGGCCTGCAAGGGGGGGGTCTCCCCGCTCTGGTGTCCTGCCCACCCTGTAGAAAGACCACCTTGCAGACCACCTTGCTTTTGGAGTCTGGGCTTCTCCCTTAGTCCTGTGATATTCTGCTTTCTAATGTTTAGTTGTGGGTCATTTAAACACCCATGTAGAAAGAACAGTGTACTGAGTCCCCAGTGCACCCATCACCCTGGGACAATCGTTTTCACAGAGAAAAAGGACAGGAAGGTGAAACACAGCCCTGGTCACTGCCTACTAGACTCGGTGCTGCTGGTACTCAGGCGCCGGGTCCTGGCCTCTGTCCACAGGTGAAAGGGAATTTCAGGAGGGCCTGGGCACCCAAGCAGGGTCCTGTTAGGGCTGTGCCGGCTGCGCCCCCAGCCTGGGCCCAGTTGAGAGGACTTGTGACTGTTACTGACATGTGGCCTCCTTAACCCTTTCCACCCAGACCTCGCCCTTGCTGTGGTACTTCTACTCGGCCCTGCCCCGCGGCTTGGGTGGCAGCCTGTTCTTCGTGCCTCTGGGCCTTGTGGACAGGAGGATTGTGGCGCTGCTCTTGCCGGCACTGGGCTTTGTGGCCCTGTACTCGCTGCTCCCGCACAAGGAGCTACGTTTCATCATCTACACCTTCCCCCTTCTCAACATCGTGGCTGCCCGGGGCTGTGCCTACCTGTGAGTGCTGGCACTTGGGATGAGCTTCACGGTTCCTCTGCACACAGGTCTACTGATTCTCAAAGGGCATGATTTTCAAGGGAAACAGGGCAGCCCAGGCCATCTCCATGGCAATGCTGCTGGGCCAAGACCAGGTCAGGATGGGCCATCCACTGACCCAACGGCTCTGCTTGGGCCTGCCTGCACATGGCTGTGCTAAGTGTCCAGTGCTCAGTCATTCAGGGGCAGGACACTTAGGAAATAGTGGCCGGGCAGGGAGGCTGTGAGGCTGGCTGGTCAGGTGAAGAAGGGCTTAGAGTGGCAGGCTGGCTCACTCTTAAAGGCTGAGAGGGACAGGTCCTTGTTCACAGAAAACATAGGCATCAGATCAGCAAAGCCAGGCCCTCCTGAAAATGGAGCACATCCTGTCCCATAAAGCCCTGTGCTGGTGCGCTGAACTCACTCTCCCGAACCAAGGGCAGGAGACTCAAAAGACCTGGCCTGTGGTGAGAAAGTAGGTCAGCTGGGCACCAGAGAGAAAGGGGCAAGCTGTTTGTGGCAGGAGGCAGTGGTGCACATAATACCCTCCTCCAGCAGGGATGTAGCAGTTACTCCCTGAACACTGATCCCGGGTCCTTGGGTAAAAGTTTAGGTGGTCAATTTGTAAGGGCAGGCCCTGGCCTGTTGGCTCAGTGGTAGAGTGTCAGCCTGACATGCAGGAGTCCCGGGTTCGATTCCCAGCCAGGGCACACAGGAGAAGCACCCATCTGCTTCTCCACCCCTTCCCCTCTCCTTCCTCTCTCTCTCTTCCCCTCCCGCAGCCGAGGCTCCATTGGAGCAAAGATGGCCCAGGCACTGAGGATGGCTCTGTGGCCTCTGCCTCAGGCGCTAGGATGGCTCTGGATGCAACAGGGCAACGCCCCAGAGGGGCAGAGCATTGCCCCCTAGTGGGCATGCTGGGTGGATCCCAGTCGGGTGCATGCGGGAGTCTGTCTGACTGCCTCCCCGTTTCCAGCTTCGGAAAAATGCAAAATAAATAAATAAATAAATAAATTTGTAAGAGACAGGACTTAGACTGGCAAACTTTCTGCAGTCACTTGCCCATGAGCATCCAGGGGTCACCTTCACATCACCAGGTTTGGCTGGTGAATTCTGGCAGCATGGGGTGTCCTCAGGCAGGCATCTAAATGGCAGGTGCCTTCTCAGGGGTGCAGTCTTGCTTGGCAGTGGGTGACATTGTTCATGCCAAACGGGTCTGCAGTCCTCATAGGCCAAGGCCTATGAGAAGTGCTCAGCAGGGACTGACCAGAGTCTGGCCAAGGGTCTCCTTAGTTGACATGGGCCAGCACCCTCTGTAAAGGACCAGTCAGTCAGTATTTTTGTCTATGTGGGCCCCATGGTCACTGTCGTGGCCTCCGCGTTGCCATCTCTGGTCGGCTTCTCTTATAAGCCCAGCAACAATTGGCCTGGGGGCTGTGCTGCGATCTGCATCATAACTCAGGATGTTTCAAAATTTAGTATCAATTTTAAATTGTCATCTTGGGTGGAATTTCACAGAGAAAAGTTTTAAGGTAGTTTTTACTCACTTTTTAGTAATTTATCTGCCAGATGATTAACCTTGTTATGATTCAGTGAAGGTGATCAGCAGGTTTGTGTTCCCAGTGACATACTTTCCACCTATTGCTGTCACACACTTTCCCTGAAACATACTGCTGTTTTTCCAGACTGAACAACTACAAGAAGTCTTGGCTATATAAAGCAGGGTCCCTCCTTGTGATAGGGCATCTTGTGGCAAATGCAGCCTACTCAGCCACAGCCCTATACGTGTCCCACTTCAACTACCCTGGTGGCGTGGCCATGCAAAGGCTGCACGAGGTGGTGTCCCCCCAGACAGGTAGGTGCTTGGGCTGTCTGGGGACCTGCCACTGCTGGGGCCAGAGGTACATGACCACAGTTCTAACCGAACACACATTGTTTCCCGCAGATGTTGTCCTGCACATCGATGTAGCTGCTGCACAGACAGGCGTGTCTCGGTTCATGGAGGTCAATGGCGCCTGGAGGTATGTGCCCACCATTGCATGACTGCAGGTGGCAGTGCTTCTCCCTGGGGGGAGCCTGGGTGGTGGGGCTGGCATGGGGCTGAGGCACAGCTGTACACCTGCTCTTGTCTTGCAGATAC
Source organism: Saccopteryx leptura (assembly GCF_036850995.1). Taxonomy (NCBI): domain Eukaryota; kingdom Metazoa; phylum Chordata; class Mammalia; order Chiroptera; family Emballonuridae; genus Saccopteryx; species Saccopteryx leptura. The sequence continues at coordinate 319,439,863 of NC_089503.1, forward strand.
GAGAAGAGGGAGGATGTGCAGCCCGGGTCCAAGCACATGCTGTTCTATACACATCTGCTCATGGAGGCAACCCCTGAGCACCTGGCCCTCTACAGGGACACACACCGGGTTGTGACCAGCATCGCAGGCACCACTGGTGTGAGTCTGAACCTGACCAAACTGCCTCCTTTCAACATCAACCTGCAGACAAAGCTGGTGCTTCTGGAGAGACTCCTCAGGCCTTCCTGAGGGGAACTCACAGCGTCTGTCAGGCCCTCGCCAGCATCCAACACAAGACGGCACAAAGAAACAATCACGGGACTGTGACGTACCCCTTTGCAGGCCTGAGGGGGCTGGCCGAGCTCACCTACCACCACACCTGAGGCATGGGCCCATGTCCACACTGCACTATGCTTGTGAATACAGGGGGTTGGGGCACAGCCACAGGGACAGTCAGCTGCCTAGGGAGCTGCGTTTGGGCAGCATGCCCAACCTAACGCACGTTTGCTGTTGGGCCTCAGAGTACCTAACAAAGTGCACCCTTGGAGAAGGTCATATGAGCATGTGTAGCTGTGAAATGGGAACCTCCGCACCTGCACCCTGAGCTGCTGGCAAGTCCTCCTTTGTAGTCACAGGGACATGGTTCCATTTCAGGGGAAGTGTCAGAACATACACATGTTCAAATGGAATGAGAATTAAAGTCTGTAAACTGTTTCTTACCAGCAGTCTTGTGTATGCAGTATTTCCAGACTGTGCCTTCACCTTTTATTTTTATGTGATTTTTGACACTTAAACATTTTACCAAACCACATTTATTAAGTAGCCAAAGTGTGTCTAACACCAAAGTCAATGCAAAGCACAGGGTGCCACTGCACACAGTGCACATACATACCACATGCATCTACACCGTGCACACATGTGTGCAATAAAGACAGGCTATTGTCTGAGCATTCAAGAGTGAGTTGCCTACTGCATGGCCTGGACTCCTGAGTACCCCACTGAATCCTGGGAAAGACACCTTATAGTCACTGGTTTCTCTACTGTGACTGATAGGCAGTCTGCAGACCCTTCAGACCAGGACCTCCTACAGCTGTGCCCCACTCCATGCCTGCTGACAGTGTTACCAGAAGTCTGCAGGGCTCCATGTCTGCCAGTCGGCACTGGGCATTGTGTGTGTATGGGCTCCTGCCTACCCCATTTGAATCTCTGATCAGTACTTGTTTATCTATGATCAGCATTTATCACTCATTGATAATTCCTCAGCATTCAAATATTTGTCATTGATTATTGGCACATGGAAGTGGGTTGCTGCTGAACCAGATAGTCTGAGAGTCGCCCTGTCTACTTATCTTGGGTTTGAATTGTGCAAGATTCACTCTGGGAGACTACCAGGCTGCTCTGTCTTGATACACACCCTGTCACTGTTAATTTCTGGAGCACTTTCCTACTTCTAGGCATAGGTGTCCCATCCATGCCCCTCTTGGCCTCTGTTCCTGCCCTGGAACCACGTTTCTGAGGGCTCCTTTTGACAGGGAATAATTTTTCAGACCAAGATCTGGTGCAAAATGTGCTCCTTGCTATTGGAAGGTCCATTTCTACACCCTTCCTGTGGATGGAGCTGGGAAGACAGTGCTGCACACACATGTGCACATTTACCAGAAATCAGTGCGTGCTGACACCTCCAATCCTACCTGTCTATGGCTTGTTTGCCTCCCCTGGTCCATATCTATCCTGGCTCCCACAGTGAGACCGTCACCTCAATAATAGTAACAGTGCTCAGCAGGCTAACTAGCTTCGGGATGGCTTTTCCATGATTGTGGAAACAAACCCGCAGAACAGAGCTCTACTGTTAGTCCACCTTTGATTGTGGTTGTGCTTTTCATTTGACTTGTCATTGGGTTCATGCTTTCCATTTGCTTTCAGTCTTAGGGTCTGACATCCCATCTTGTCCAGTCAGTTGAACATGGCCAAAGTCTGTGCTGAGACATCACTCCCTCTGTTTCTTGTCACTAATGCCCTAGTTTCCTGGGTTGTCTTTCATGCACTTTTTGGCAGATAAACAAATACCTCCCTTACATACACCAAAGGTGGCATTCTATCTACATCTATGCTTTTCTGGAGCATCTGCAATCACTCCGTATGTCTCTCGAGAGCTGCCATGTTTTCATGATTGGGACACTCAGCTTGGTGTTGTGTGGACAGCCATTTCTTTAGTTTCCAGACATTTAGGTGGCTGCCAATATTTTCAAACTTCAAATGATACTGCAACAACTAACTGCTCATTTGTATTTCTATATTGCTCAAGGGGCATCTACGATATAAGTTCTTAGAGGTGGGTTGCTGGTCAGGATCAGTGCATGTTAATTGGCTCGGTCATGCCAAACTCCTCTCCACAGGGCAGAGCTGAATGTCTTTTAAGCCTCGTCAATTTGCCAATCTGTGGGCTCTTCCTTCCCTGAGGGGATCTTCTCATAACTTTGAGGGCCGTCTTTTCTACAAGTTGACTGTTCACATCTCTTCTCCATACTCCTTAGCATTTTTAGTCATTTTCTTACCATGTTTAAAAAATTCTTTAATTAGTAAGGTATTCATCCAGCATTACAACATATAAGTAATTCCTCCATTTGTCTTTGACTCTGCAGAAGGGTTTTCAACTTGAGGTATTTGTGTCTAGGAGTCTTTTCTTTCCTGCATCATAGTTGGGAGGTTTACCAAGCAGGAGTTAAGCCTTGTTTTCTCCAGGCTTCTGTTCTTTGTTCACGTGTAGGTCTCATGTCTGTTTGGATTTTGATTTTCCTCTAGGGGCATGAGATGAGGGTGGAGTGGGGCAATTTTATCTTTTCCACATGGCTGTGTACTTAAAGGTCCATCTTTGCCTCCAAGATTTGAAGTCACAAACCGAACCTATGTATCAAGTTTTGGCAATTACAAATAAAGCTGCTTTAAATATCCCTGTACAGGTTTTTGTGTGGACATTCATTTCCAGTTCCTTTTGGTGAATACCAAGGATCAAGACTGCTGATACTATGGTGCTGAGTTTTGTAAGAAACTGACAACCTGTCTTCCAGAATGGCAACGCTGTATCGCACTCTCACCAGCAGTGAGGGTTTCTGCTGCTCCAAGTTCTCACCATCTGGTGTTGTCTTTGCCCTTGTCTCTTCAATATGTTTTTTGCCTTGTCATTTTTCCTTTAATAGCCAGACACAGTGCCTCAGGTGAAAGAAGCTGTGGTACTTAGTGATGTGGTGGGGAGGTTTGGAGAAGGGAATGTTCTGTGGTTCTACCATTAGGCTCGGTCTTTAGTGAAGTCTGTGCCTCTGGCTGTGACCTTCATAGGAATTTGTTTTCTTCTCCACCCTTGGCTGGGACAGATGGCTGGAAGGAGCTGCAATTTAGTATTTCCCGCCTCCCTTCAGTTGGGCTCTGGTGTGGTAGTTTCTCCCCAAGGCAGACCTTGTTAAGAATAGAATGCTCTGGTGTCTTTAATAGCTCCTTTCCCTTGCTCCTGTGGGGAACACAAGGGGATTTGTCTGATACTTACTGTGGGAACCTGCTTGCGCTCCTAAAGGAAAATCTCACAATAAGGTAGGGCTCCCTATGACTGGGTCTTCATGGAGGTAGTTTTCAGCCAACTCTACACTGAGCCTTCAGAAATTTATCAGTTTGGGGAACCCTAGGCACAAGTTCTCCTGGCAGTTTCTGGTCTAGGAAGCCATGATGGCTTGTGTTTGCCTGTCTTTCTATCTAGACTTGGAAGCAGGGGGTTGCCCTGTGTCCTCCCTTCTCTTAGAGATCTGACAAGAGTTGCTGACTTTTCAGTTTGTTCGGCTTTTTACTTGTTGGGATGGAGTGATGACTTGCAAACTCCTTACATGAGAAACCCCAAACCTAAAGTCAATAGTTTTCTTTTTATTCTCTTAAATCACACAGGAACAAAAAGTGGAGTTATGACAGCATTGTTGTAGTAAGTCTTAACTTTTATAATTTGTGTTTCCTGCACCCTTCTTTTAATTCTGTCTTCACACTTCAAGTTCCTGACTTGTGTCCATTCATTTCACCCTGCAGGACTCTCCTGAACATTTCTGGCAGGGAAGGTTTAGTGGTCACAAACTCCCTTAGTTTTTGCTCATCTGGGATTGTCTGAATTCATCTCTCACTTTTGGAGATGGTTTGTTTCGCTAGATATAAGATTGGTGGTGACAGTTCTTTCTTTTAGCACTTTGGAACTTATTTGCCCACTGTCTCCTGGTCTCCAAGGTTTTTGGCGAGAAATCTGATCTTACTGATGATTCCTTGTATTTGACAAGTCACTTCTCTTGATGACTTCCAGATTCTGTCTTTGGACAATTCGATTATATAATGTCTCAATGTGAGTCTTTTGGAGTTCATCTTACTTAATGTTCATTGAGCTCCTTGGATATTTTTATTAATGTATTTCTTCAAATTTGGAAAGTTTTTAGTCTTTGTATGTTCACAATTTCTCTCTGTCCCTTTCTTTCTACCTTCTCCTTCTGGGACTCCCACAATCTGTATGTCAATTCACTTATTGATTTCCCATAGGTCCTGTAAGCGGTGATCACTTTCCTTTAATTTTTTTTCTGTTTTTCAGACTCAACAATGTCAATGGTTCTATCTTCAAGTTTGATGAATCTTTCTTCTGTTTGAATCTGCCTTTGATTCCCTCTAGTGGATTTTCCACTACAATTCTTTTAAGCTCCACATTTCTTTTTGGTTTCTTTTTAGTTTTTCTGTTTTTATTGGTATTTTCATTTTCTTTACACATCATTTCTATCAGTTTCTCCAGATTATCCTTTAGTTCTCTTTAAGCATCTTTAAGACAGTGGTTTTAAAGTCTTTGTCTAGTAGACCCACCATCAGGTGTTTCTCAGGAACAGATGCTGTTTATTTGTTCTTTGAATGGGCCATACTTTCCTGTTTCTTTGTATGTCTTGGGATTATTTGTTGAAAATGAACATTTGAATCTAGTAATGTAGTAACTGTGAAAATCAGATTCTATCTCTTCCCCAAAGGTGGTTGTTTTTTGTTACTACATTTTATATTATTATTGTGGGCTGGCTCTGTGTCATGGATCAGCCTGAGACATAAATTTGTCCTCTCAGTGTCTTTCCATGGGCATTCACATCACTGTCTACCATTCCCCATATATGCAGTTAGTTTTGAATGTCTGGCTGCTGACAGGGAAAAAGGGGTCAGCAGAGGTGGGGAGTAGCAGTGGGGAGAAGGGTGCTGACATTTAAAATACACTGAAAGTCACTTCAGTGGAGGAAGGGGCAGCAACATGACTGTCCATGACCTTGTCTGCACCTCTGTAATCAGAAGTAGCAATTAGCATAGATCCCAGGCACTTTAAGGGCAAGGGCCTTTTAGACAACCCTGTTCCCACACACGACTGTGTAAGAGCTGCTCTAGGAATACATGCACAGCTGCTTGGCTGGCTGTGGGGGATCGGAAGCTGCTACTCTGCTAAGAGCTCAGATTGAGCAAAATTAACTGCAAATTCACCCTCCAAGTCTTCCCCTGGTAGCTACAGCCTTCAGTATCCTTCAGAATTCCTAGTTACGACACAAGGATCCAGTCAGCCTTTGCTTGCCACCCTGTCCTGCCTACCTATTGTATAGATCTCAGTCTACCCTAAATGATACCACCGTTTCAAACAGCCAGTACTCATTCTGATTCCCCATTTCTGACCCTTCCCAGAAATGTCCCTCATTCTTCTGGCGTCATTACATATCCATCTTTTGCCTGGAAAATGCCCTAAAGGAGGTATTTCAAGGAAGGTCTACTGGTGACAAATCCAATCAGTTTCCTTTTGTCCGAAAATGTCATTTCACCCTCATTTTTGAGGTATCATTGTGAGGCATGTGAATCTGGGTTGGCGTTATAGATGCCATTGCATTGTCATAACTGCAATTGTTTCTGTTAAGAAAAAAAGAGTAAGCTGCTAGTTGAGTTGTTCCTCTGAGGTGTCTGTTTTTCCTCTGCTTTTAGATGTCTCGTCTTTGGTTTTTAGCACTTTACTGTGATGTGCCTAGGTGTAAGTTGTTGCATGTCATTTTAAAATGTTTATTTTATTGATTTTTGAGAGAAGAATGGGGGAGAGAGAGAAACAGGAACATGGATCTGTTCCTGTATGTGCCCTGACCAGGGATTGAACCGGCAACTTCTACATTTCCAGATGAGGCTCTAACCAACCAAGCTATCTGGCCAGGGTTTGTGTGTCATTTTTAATATACTCTGACATTCTGACATCTGTGGCTTCACCCACTGTCAATTTGGGAAATCCCTCAGAAACCCACTTTCTCCTTCAGGTCCTGCCTGTGCACATCCTCTTCCTCTAGGACTCCTGGGACCTGTCACCTCCCACTGTCCCACGCCACCTGCTCTCTGCACTTGAGTCAGAGGTTTGCTCCTGACCTGGCTTTCCATCCAGCAATCTTCTCATCTAACTTTATATTAGGTCCATCTATTGAATTCTTAATTGGTTATTTGATTTTTCAGTTTTAGAATGTGTTTATAGATTCTTACTCTCCAGTGACACACTCTACCTATCGATTTTCTTGAATGCATTGACCACAATTAGCATCCATGCCTGAAAATTGGTATTCTCCTGTGTGTCTGTTTCGGTTGTCCATTCTCTTACTTTCAGTCTCTGGTCCTACTTTTAGAGTTGGATAATTTCTTACTAAGAGTCAAAATGTATGTAGATAAAGTTGTAGAGGCTCTGGGTCTTTTCACAAAAAGAAAATTTAATTTTCCTTTGGGCAAAAAGATGGAATAGGGTAGGGCACTATTATGCACTCGAGGTAGAGATGACACACATTTGCCCTTCAGAGGCTGCGGATGGAAACATATGGTCCTCCTGCTGGCAGGCACTGGAGTCTGGACAGCTGCCTGCACAGGGTGTACACTTAACTTCTCAGCATCTCGCCCTGTACACAAGCACCTAGTAGGGACTGGCATCTGTACCTGAGTAAATCCCTCTTGAGGCTGCCTCTTCCCCAAGACCTCAGCTCTTGGAGTCCTCATTGATGTTAACTGTGGGTTTCCCCAGACCAATGTCACTGCTGCCTGCTCTGCCTGCCACTTCGGCACACCAGCCAATGTCTCTAGAGGTAGAGTTGTGAATACAGGACTCGGGTTCATGCAAGTGTCTCCTCACTAGTATTGCACTTCCTCAAATTGTTGGGTGCTCCTTGACGTCTTCAAAAAGTTCTTTTTAAAACTATCTTTGCTCTGTCCCCAACAATTGTTGGCCTGATGCTGCTTCAAAAGAAGAAGAAAAATTTAACTTGAAGTGAATTCCAACATTTTATTAACATAAAACAGGATTCGGTCACTGAAATAAGACACTTCCTGAGGCTGACACAAAGGGCTTTCTTTTTATTATGAGTGATCAGAGGAATGAAGACACTTGCCCCAAATGTCACCTATAGCTGGGAAATGAACAGCTAGGCACTCAGGTCTGAACAAGTTATGGCGGGACGGCCAAGAGCAGATACAATTTCTAGTTACACCCAGCAACCCTCTGTCAGGCAAACATCGGTGTCAGGACTAGCGATGAGCAGCACCGTACAGCTGTCAGCATCGGTCCTATTTCCTCTTGCAGGACTGTCAGCAGCGTGAGGACAGTTGGTCTGTTTCCACAGTGCTCACAGGGCCTGCTTCAGTAATCAACAAGAGCAAATGTATGAGGAACGAAGAACCACCTTATGCCTGTCACTTAAAGTCCATCCCTCGGGCCGTGTTCTCTGCCCAGTGATGTGAGCCTGGATTTCTGTTGATGTCTGCAATCCCCTTTCATACGTGACTACGACAGCATGTCTCACCCACGACACAAGAGCCTGTGACCGAACAGGAGAAATGGAACAGAAAGGTAGAGTAGACCAGGGCCAGCAAACTTGTCTTGGAAAGGGCCCTAGAGTAAACATGCAGCTCATGGGTCTGGTATTGTGACAATCAGTCAGGGCTGCCCCACAGTTCAAGGGCAGTGTATACCAGTGGTTTTCAACCTTTTTACACTTGGGGACCTGTGAAAATAGAAGAATTATTTCAGGGACTGCTAAGGCAGAAATCACCCTGAGCATAAGTGAATTCAACTAAGATCACTAGTTCTATAATCTTCATACAACACCAGGGTGGTTAACTCTTTAATGGACTGGCACGAAATTTCTGACAGCTGGTCTGCAGATGGGCAGTTAAAACACACTGGTATAGACAGTATACAGAGTAAACCACACCTAGCAAACAGGTACCTGGCAGACACGGCCCCAAGGGTGCAGTGAGACCAGTCAAGACAGTTGGCTTCACTCTAACCATACTCTGGGCCAGCAGAAAGGATTAAGGACAACTGGACACTCTGCCAGGAACTCTGTGCTGACCTGCTTTAGGGGGAAAGCCATGAAGCTCAGTACCCCAATCCTTGGGATACTGACTTTCAAAATAGAACTCTCAGACATGCAAGGCTGAAGTTTGGTACTGACACAGCTGAGCAGGAATCGCTCAATTCTTATCCCAAACAGAACTCCCCAACAAAGTAAAGAGAGCTGGTGGCCATGGGAGCCCCCAACTCCGCTGTAGCCCAGCTGCCTTGACCAGGACTGCCCAGGCACCACAAAAGGACAGCACAAGTCCTGTTCTGTTGGGAACAGAACCAAACTGGTGAGTGTGGGGCCCAGGAGGCCTTCATTGGGGCCAATCCCAGCCTGTGCTGGTGTCAAGGACAAGGAGCAGCAGAGCTCCAGGAGGGATCAAACTGGCTGAGTCCTGGGCCACACTACTCTCCCACAGCTCACTGTCCTTAACATGATGAACCCTCCCCTATTGTGTAAACCTACATATAACCCTTGAAGCATAAACACAGAGAAGTAGGAAAGTACATCAACACTTGTCTCTGACATGAGCTGGGTGACCACCACATCTGTGTGAAAACGCACAGAGCCTTATATGGCCAGCAGAACCCCAAAGGACAGGGAGCCCCAGCTTATAACTGGTGAACTGGAGGCAGATGAATGGTTTAGAAACCTGAATGATTTAGAGCATCAGCCCAGCACCAGATGTATGGACCTGTCAAGGACACATTCCCCATCTCAAGTCCAGCTGGGCACTCAGGTGAGACCCCAGAGCCCCCAGCCAGAAGGCCACTCACAGCCTCGCCCTACTTGGTCTTGTGAGGCAGGACAGCTACCGGCCCCAGATAAAAAGCCAAGGGTGTCTCCCTTCAGACTAGCCGTGGGCCCAACACCAAATCTCTACATCTACTCTCGCCACTTGGAGTCAGTCACTCCCTGGACCTGGTTAGACTCAACACAGGGAAGACTGATGATGGCCTGAATTGCAACCTGGTGAAGTCTTGACCCGTGTTATTGCCTTGAGCACACATTTATAGGGACTCTCATGTAAGTCATGGGAAAACCATGTCAGCTTGATTCACTAGTGTGTTCCCCAATTGGTGTTCCCTGGGCATCTGGAGGGGCTGGTCTCTGGAACATGCACACAGCAACCAAGTTGAGAGATTACATGGCCAAGGGAAATGTGAGGTTGCCCATGGGCTCTTCTGTTCGGGCAACACATGTAGCATAGCACTCACTCTGAATACAAGTGAGCACCACTGTGAGAAATGCTGTGGTAAGAACACATCACCTCTCCTGCATCCTACTGGGAACTAAGGGAAAAATTCAAAGACTGCAGCCCTGGTTCAGTATCTCAGTAGGTTAGAGCATTGTCTCAATATGCCAAGGTTGCGGGTCTGATATCTGGTCAGGGCATGTACAAGAATAAACCAATGAATGCATAAGTGGAACAACAAGTCATATTTCTCTCTCTCTTTTCCTCTCTCTAAAATTAATACATAAAAATTTAAAAGAAGAAAATCCAAAGGCTGCATGAATGCAGTTTCTATCTATATTAGCTGATGAAGACAATGACTATTTTATCATCCTAAGAAAAAGTGTTGCCAACAGAAAATTGCAAATAAAAAGTTTAATTTCAGAAACTGAGTTCACCATTTATAAATACACTAAAACATACTCAATGCAAAATCAGATTAATAATAGATACAGTACTGGCCCCGGCTGGATAGCTCAGTTGGTTAGAGCATCGTCCTGATATGCCAAGGTTGAGGGTTCGGTCAGGGCACATATAAGAATCAACCAATAAATGCATAGATAAGTGGAACAACAAATCAATGTTCCTCTCTCTTTTTCTCTCTCCCTCTTTCTAAAATCAATAAATTTAAAAAATATATTCATAACAGATCCAGTATTTTGACAAAACTTTTCTAAAGGTCATAGCAATGAGTGACTTGTTTCATTAAGCATATTTAAATAGTATCAAATAAAAAAAATTAACACTTTCCTAGATGTTGAAGCAAAAACTCTGAAGACATATTATTATTAAAAGAATCTGACAACTGACACTTCACTGTGATGTCCTTGGGATTCTAAATTACCCGTGATGGCTGAGTCTTCCCTAGTATAAAAAAAATCCAAACACCTAAGGCTATTCTTACAAGGGTAAAATAACAATCTTCTTCCCTGTTATTAAGCCACCTCTTCTAAAAAGTATTTTGTGTGATTTGATCAAATTGGGGGTCACTACACAAATTTCAAAAGACAGTTTCAATGTGTAGAGACACTAAGTCAGAGGCGCGGAGTTCAATCACCAAAACTGCTGTAAACGTATCGTGCTGCAAACCTGCTGGACCACAGGTAGCAAGGAGCTCATTATAAACAGTCAGGACTACTGCAAGTTAACTGACCACGTGAAACCTGAACATAAACAAAACATCAGGGAGTTCTCCTACCAACCATGTAGGTGACAGTCCATGGTACCTCTAAGTTTAGTCTTCAAACACCACATCTCTGTCGTAGTGAAGTTACCTTCCAAAATAGATTATTTTCTGACTCCTCACATACGTTAGAGCTAGTTAAAATCCGCTTGGTCAGGATGGCTTCAACTCCACCTCCTATTTACAGATTTTATTGGACAGCCATAAAAGCTGCTTTGTTGCAATTAAAGCAGTTTTTAACTAAAACACAGTACCTGATTTGTGGTTTTTACATAATTGAGTAAAACACCTACAGAATAAACTTGTTTACATCTTCTCTGTCATTCTAGCAAAACAAATAACCTCCAGCTTTAAAAAACTTTACAGTTACGAATTATAACCTAATCATCATAATTCATAATTGATAGGACAGGCTATTTCTAGTGGCTTCTTAAGAAATGCACCATGGTACCTGGCCTGAAGGACTAGGAGTAAGGCACATGTAGACAATACGGTGAGACTGGAAGAGAAACTCAGCGTGAACCTGAGAGTGCCTGGTCTGTTGTCATCCTTGGCCCCGAGAGGAGCAAGCCACCAGCTCCTAACAAATAGCTGGTGCCTCATGAGCAACATCTTTCACCTGATGGCTCCATTGTGATGTCAATACTGAAAGTATATTAACGGAAGATTCACTTTCAAAAAGATAAGTTTTTCAAAATGTTCCATCATGAGCCTGGACTGGCCAAAGCTACCGTTCTCGGTGGGTGTGCTGAACAGCCTTTCTGAAGGGATGATACTTGGGGGACAGCCCAGAAACCTGACAGCTAAGGCTGAGAGGCCCGGCCAGGCCGACTTCTTTAGGTTCCAGTAGGTGAGCGGGTCACAGCTGTGTTCAAGCACCTCCTCCTCCAGGTATGCGAGCACCATGGCCTCAGGCATCTTTGTCTTTTTTCTAGGGTCTTTCTTTTTTATCTTGGCCATAAGGGACCACAGGCTCTCATCCCCATCAGAGTCTCTTGATGGAGGGACTGGATCACACCCATAGGAGACAGAGGTAGAATTCAGCATTTCTAGTTCCCTGATTAAATCCTGCTTGTACTGCTCTGCCTCCTCCTCGGAGAACAGGGAGGCTTTGTAACGAGGGTCCAACAGTGTAGCAAAGATGTACCTGGGGTCGTGGAGGGTGGCGGACAATCGGCTCACCATGGCTTCCTTCAGAGATTTCAGCATGGTGTCGATGCCCATCGTCTCCTCAAACAGCATCTCGATCTTTCTGTTCAGGATGTGGATCATGGGGATGACCTGGCTAAGGGTGGACATGTGGCTGCTCATCTCACGACTTGCAGCATCAAAGGGCTTCAGCGCGTGACACACGGACTGCATGACCTCCCACTGGTCACAACTAATCAGTTCTCTGAAATTACACTCAATGGACATCTCATTAATTGCCCTCTTCTGTTCAATGAGCCGTTCAAGCATGTGAAATGATGTGTTCCATTTGGACGGCACGTCCTGAATAAGATGGTGTGGTGGCAGTTCATACTCCTTCTGCAGCTCGGCCAGTTTCTCTTTTGCTTTGTGTGAGCGAAGAACCCGCTCACATATCTTCCGAGCAATGCTGAGTAAATTCTGGACCATTCTCTGGCTTTTAATGGCCTCAGTGACAATGAGATTCACCGTGTGACTGAAGCACTGCACGCTGGAGTATTCCCCTTCATTCAGCGTCTTTCCTATGCTGGGATTATCAGTCACCGTAATGCCAACCTGGAGGCCAGTGGATGTCACCCAGGCCTCCCACCAACATTCCAGCTGCTTCTGAATGCTGTTTCCACTATAGTCGCAGTCAATCTGTGACACGTCCAACAGTGCTGAACAGTGGTAGTCCTCACAGTGCGGCCGGACTGACGACTCAAAGGTGACCCAGTGAGCGGTGAGGGTCAGGTACTCCCGGGTCTGGTTACTCATCCATATTGCAGACGTGAAGTGGACCACGCCACTCTCAGCCTCCTTAAGGTGTGACAGAATGATCTGTTTCACATTATCGTACATTCCTGGGATAGCTGTCCTGGAGAAGTAGGAAGGGGAGGGCAAAGAGTACTGAGGTTTCAAGTATTCGAGCAGCCTGTTAAAGCCAACATTGTCTACAAAAGAATATGGTTGAAGATCAAGTGCAATCATTTCAGCTATGAGACTTGTTATCTTTTTGGCAACTGGATGAGAATCATAAAACTTCTCATCGGTGTCATCAAAGGAAGAAGCTCCTGACAATTCTGTACTCAGCGGCACATGGATGCCCGGAGGAGAGGGCAGCGTGGTTTTGGGGACATCGGTCTTCAGCACGCTGCTGTGGAACCTCTGTAAGTGCCTCAGAAGACAACTGGTGCCCAAGTTAGTTGGCTTCTTCCCCCTGCTTATCGTCCGACCACAGTGCAAGCACACGACTTTCGTGGGGTCTGCAGAGCAGACAGAAAAATGATTCCACAACTTGGAGGTCTTTTTGCTGTGAACGGGGAATAGTACTGGATTTTTTGTGACCACTGTTGGCAGGTCAGTTAACTTGGAGGAGGAACTTTCTGCAGAAGCCAAGGTAGCATACGGAGAATTTGCCAAACTGGACCCCAGGAAGCCCTTTTGGTTCCCAACAACTTCCGGGTGGCGTCTATAGAGATGTCTCATCAGACAACTAGTGCCCACATCACCCTTCTTCCCACGACTGATGACACAACCGCAATGTCTGCACATCGCCTTCAGACTGTCCATAGGGGCTAGTGAAAAGTGATGCCAAACCTCTGACTTCAGTCTCTTCATCACCTTTTTATTCTGTTGGAATACAGCACCAGACTCAAACACGTGAGGGTTCGACCCATAACCTTGCTGCTTTTCAGGAGACGACGCCACCGAGGTGTCATCAAAAGACGACAGCACCGATGCATCTTCCCTCAGTGTATCCTCAGGGTTCAGACGCACCTGCAGGTCCTCAGTCAGCTGATCTGGGGAGGAGGATGCCGAGGCAGACTCTGGGAGCAACTTTCCTGGCGATGAGGACACGGAGCTTGGATCTCCTTCGGGAGGTGGGAGAATAGACAGCAGAGTGGGGGGCGCAGAGTAGTGGGGAGGCATGCTCGTACCCCGAGCCTTCTCCTGCAGCACGATGGCACGGTGTGCCCGCCACATGTGCCTGATGAGGCAGCTGGTGCCCAGGTCTTTCCCGTTCTTCCCTCTGCTGAACTCATTCATGCAGTGAATGCAGACGGCCTTGGAACTGTCCAGAGGTGACAGGTAGAAGTGCTTCCAGACCGCAGACCACCTTCGGGACCCAGAGGTGCTCTTGGGAAGTTGGAGGCTCTTTTCTGGCCCACTCTCCACAGGGTCATCATACTGGGGTACAGGGGTGGGTGGGGATGGCCCCACCAGGGCGTCTTCCTGGCTGTACTTCTCAGAGATGGACACGTCAGAGATTTCAGAAGACACGACAGACACAGATTCTTCCAGCAGCACCTGATCAGGAGATGAGATCTTAGGGACCATTTTCTGGACAAGTTTGACGGGTGACATTCTGGTGTCTAGGTCTCCAACGTGTGCTGGCTGTGGTGGGAGCAGCAATGCAGAGGGGGTGCGGGAGGCCAAGGCAGACACACTGCCATCTTCCTGGATGAGCGCCGTGGGGTGCGCCCTCCTCACGTGCCGCATGAGACAGCTGGTGCTCAGGTCCTTCTCGTTCTTGCCGCGGCTGAACTCCTTCATGCAGTACACACACACCGCCTTCGTGCTGTCCCGAGGAGAGATGAAGAAATGCTTCCAGGCTGGGGACTTCTTCCTGGAGCTCACGTTGCGGCTGGACAGGAGGCTCTGTGTCACAGCCTCCATGGCAACATCGTATAACGTGCTGCTGTACTGGGAGAACAGAGCCCCGTAGTCGTCCTCGTGGTCGGAGGGAAAACACTTTCCTGGGGGCCTATAGTTATAGCTCACTTCTCCGATCTCTGCCAGTTCGTCACCACTGTCGGCTGCCTTCCTGTCCTCATGTTCAATTTTAAAGTCCATTCTTTCCAAACTGTGATTCGAAATTCCATCATCTTCCTCTTTTATTTTAAAATTTATTTTGTCAGAAACAAAAGCACCATCTCTTTTGGGATGAGTGTCCTGATCATTCTCCATGACTGACCATAACTATTCTGGGTGTACCACCATGTTGATATCACAGATTGGTAAAAAAAAATGATCCAAACGCTCATCTGTGCCCCCAAATGTACTTTATCTTCAGTGTTTTAAAAATGATTCTATCTTTTGGGATGTTTAAGAATACAGCCAATCACAAACCTCACTGATAAACAGAACGTGTAACTCATGAATATGTCATCTCAGCGTATAAACCATTGCTTTCCAGGAGTTCTACAATGTACTTCGTGGTGGAGCCATAAATTCACACCATGTGGACCTGCTCGTTGTCTTGGAAACAGGATTGCTGCCATCTTGGTGGTCCTTCTGCATTACCTACAACAGATGAAATTGGGTAAAGCTCTTAACTGAATTACACATTACAAACCTTTAGTGCCAGGGACTTAGCCTCAATATGCACAGATTAAAATTCCTTAATGGTAAGTCAAAATAAAAAGCTTGTTCCTAGAGTTTTTTACAACCTATTAACAAAATGAAGATACCCTAAAACTGCAAAATCAGTGAAAAATAAAGATAGAAGTTTAAATTCAAATGGCCTATTAATAAAGGATTGGGGAGCATGGAAATGCCCTACAATGGTATACAGGGGTCAGTGTCGTCTAGAATTGATACCCGCCCTGGCCGGTTGGCTCAGCGGTAGAGCGTCGGCCTAGCGTGCGGAGGACCCGGGTTCGATTCCCGGCCAGGGCACACAGGAGAAGCGCCCATTTGCTTCTCCACCCCTCCGCCGCGCTTTCCTCTCTGTCTCTCTCTTCCCCTCCCGCAGCCAAGGCTCCATTGGAGCAAAAAGATGGCCCAGGCGCTGGGGATGGCTCTGTGGCCTCTGCCTCAGGCGCTAGAGTGGCTCTGGTCGCAACATGGCGACGCCCAGGATGGGCAGAGCATCGCCCCCTGGTGGGCAGAGCCCCGCCCCATGGTGGGCGTGCCAGGTGGATCCCGGTCGGGCGCATGTGGGAGTCTGTCTGACTGTCTCTCCCTGTTTCCAGCTTCAGAAAAATGAAAAAAAAAAAAAAAAAAAAAAAAGAATTGATACCCTCCCACCAGAGTGTACCAGAGGCACTTATAATGCTGCAATCAGCAAGCTGAACTCCCTGAAATCCATTTCATTCCACTTTGCTATAAGAACTGACACATAAAATAGAAAGTGACAAGCCTACAGGTAACCTCTGAAATAACCAATTCACAGACTAAACACTGAATGTCATATAAAAAATGAGGTCCTACATTCAAGAACGAAGGTCAGTCCTGCGAGAGGCAAGCAGCGTCCAGCCTGCACGGTCTATTCATCCTCAAGAACTAAGATCTCCACTGTGCCCACCAGCAGACCAGGACACGTGATGTTCTAAAGGCATGTGGGAGTGAATTGAACACGTGGGACAGGAGCCGGTATGGGCTGCACAGCGGTGAGCTGAGGCACATGGGGTGGTGAAGAGGTGAGGCAGGAGTGGAGCACTGAATAAAAAAAGTATAAAAAAGCAACAAAAACCCGTTCTTGGCAACTTTGAAGCACAAATACAAGAAAGCGCATGCCTGTTATAATAATAAAACTAGACTCTACATAACCTACAAAACACTTATTTATTTTTTGATATCGCATTCAGCAGGGGAATAGAGATACAACCAGAATAGAAAAGACTCAAAACTATACATAAGCCAAAACCAGAATGCCATGAGGTGGGGACAAAAGGCAGATTTCTGACCCTTAGCTCAGCCAGCCTCCAAATAAAATCCCATCAGAGGACAAATCAAAAAAATAAGGAGAGGGCAGTTCTCGGCTGTGGGAGGAAAGAAGGTTGTGGAAGGTCAGGAGGTCAGGACAGGCCCTGCACTGGGAGGAGGGCCAGGTTCCTCACCACAACACAGCTGACCCTGAGCTGCCCCAGGTGCATGGGGGCCCTGCCCAGCTGGGAGGTTCGGCCAGGCCAAGGACAAGGCTATGCTCCCCTGGAGCAGATGGCAGTTGCCAGGGTGGCTGTGCTGGGGTCTGCATTCAGGTGGCCCATGCAGAGGATAGGCATGGGCTCAAACAAAGTACCTGCCTCAGGCCCAGCAGATGGCGAGAGGCTGACTGCAGACTCTCTCCGTGCCTCCAGCAGCCATGCAGAATGCAGACTCAGCATCCTTGCCACCTAATGCCCATCCAAGGCCAGCATGGTTCGGATGTGGCCACTGAAGGGCACTAGATGCCCAGGGATGAACACCTGGTGCAGGAAGCAGTGCCAGCCACAGGGTCTGGGCCCAGACACATTGAGGAACACAGGCTGCCCAACTTCATTCACTAGCATAGCAGCTGCTGGGCAGCCCAAGTGCCTTGGGACTCCAGCTTGTCCCAAATGTTGACATCAGTTGTTTACATATAGAAACATGACACAAATGCATGAGTACGTGTATATTTATTTACCAAACTGTATAACTTATTACATGTCAATTACAGCTAATGTGAATTAATATGATATATATAATATATATCTATGAATCTCTGTCCCCAGTTCCTGCTAATATTTGGTCTTTGACACCAGTTCCCGACACAGAGCTCTGGAATGATGGAAGGATCTCTGGTTCTAATGAGGCAACACTGGGTATCTCCTGAATGGGGACTCAGCACTGGAAAAATGAAGCCATGATTAGAAGCTTGGACCTAGCACCGTACACCCTTCCTCATCCTTCGGGGAGGGGAGATGGGCTGAAAACTGAGTAACAACTGGTCGTGCTGATGTGGTAAAGCCTCCATAAAAATCCCAAATGTAGAGGGTTTGGGGAACTTCTAGGTTGGTGAACACAAGAAGCAGCAGAAAAAGATTAAAGTCAAATCTCACAAAAAGACGAGAAAAAACAATAAAGAATAAGAAAAAAAATATATAGATAATGAAAGCACACAAAAAAACCATAACCTCAAATTAAATAAAAACTGTTACTTATTTCAAAAGAAGCTAATGATATTAAAAGATATTATAAAAGACAACATAAATCATGATAGAAAAACACTGAAATGATATTATGGATCCTAGGAAAATATTAGAAATAAAGTAAAATATTATTTCAAGGATAAAAACTATCAATTTTCAAAATAATGTATCATTTTTCTATCATCATCCAAAGGTGTCCAACTGATTTTACTTTAGTATTATGAATTCACAGACTTGAACATATTGGATGAGTTTTAATGTGACTACAGGCTTTTTATGTTCAAAATGTCTCATTTTTGAACAGTGGGAGCCTGTACAAGTTGGCTCCTGACAGAACTCTACCACACTCTCAATGGCTCCTTGCTCTCTGGTACGCCAGCATGTCCCAGACTTACCTGTTCTTGTCCAATGGCAAGCAAGCCTGTCAAGAAGCCCTGGTCTTTTTTAATGGTCACTCATCCCCTTTAGTCCCCTTGCAAGGCAATCATCATGCCAAGCGAGAAAGAAACTGAACTGAGGGGCTGAAGCTGGGCCAAGAAAAAAACATCAGGTACAAAGTAAAGAAAAGGACAGCACTGACCATGATCACTGTTCTTCATGCTCCAGAAGCTCATGTCCCCGTCTGGTCACTCTCCAAATGCTGCACAGGACAGGGCTCTGAAACAGAGATACACACACAGTCATCTCACAGTGTCCACCTGGCACAGGTTCCAGGACTTACCTTGGATGCCAAAATCCACAGATGCTTAAGTCCCTTATATCATATAAAGGGCGGTAGTACAGTTCATCCTTGAACAATGCAGGTTTAGGGACACCCTGCCTCCACACAGTCAAAAATTGTAAGTTTT
The DNA here is from genome assembly GCF_036850995.1 of Saccopteryx leptura. Lineage (NCBI taxonomy): Eukaryota > Metazoa > Chordata > Mammalia > Chiroptera > Emballonuridae > Saccopteryx > Saccopteryx leptura. The sequence goes on from NC_089503.1 coordinate 319,458,561, forward strand.
GACTCTGCCATATTAACTACTAGTAGCCTACGGGAAGCCTTACCAGTAATATAAGCAGCCCACTAACACAAACTTTGCCTGTGTATTTATACATTGTATTCTTACACAGCGAAGAGAAAATACTAAAAAAATTATAAGAGAAAGTACATTTACAGTATTTATTTAAAAAAAAAATCTGCCCTGGCCAGCTGGCTAGCTTAGTGGTAGAGCATCGGCCCAGCATGTGGTAGTCCCGGGTTCGATTCCTGGCCAGGGCACAGGAGAAGCGCCCATCTGCTTCTCTACCCTTCCCCCCTACTTTCTCTGTCTCTCTCTTCCCCTCCCACAGCCAAGGCTCCACTGGAGCAAAAGTTGGCTCGGACACTCAGGATGCCTCCATGGCCCCTGCCTCAGGCATCAGAATGACTCTGGTTGCGACAGAGTGACGCCCCAGATGGGCAGAGCATCGCCTCCTGGTGGGCCTATGGGTGGATTCTGGTGGGGCACCTGCGGGAGTCTCTCTGCCTTCCTACTTCCCACTTCAAAAAAAATACCAAAAAAAGGCCAGGCCAGTTGGCTCAGTGGTAGAGCGTCGGCCTGGTGTGCAGGAGTCCGGGGTTAGATTCCCGGCCAGGGCACACAGGAAAGGCGCCCATCTGCTTCTCCACCCCTTCCCCTCTCCTTCCTCTCTGTTTCTCTCTTCCCCTCCCGCAGCCAAGACTCCATTGGAGCAAAGTTGGCCCGGGCGCTGAGGATGGCTCTATGGCCTCTGCCTCAGGCACTAGAATGGCTCTGGTTGCAACAGAGCGGCGCCCCAGATGGGCAGAGCATCGCCCCCTGGTGGGCATGCCGGGTGGATCCCGGTCGGGCGCATGCGGGAGTCTGTCTGACTGCCTCCCCGTTTCCAACTTCAGAAAAATTTAAAAAAATAAATAAATAAATAAATAAATAAATAAATAAAAATAATTTTTAAAAATACCAAAAAAAAAAAAAATTCCATGTATAAGTGGACCCTCCCAGTTCAAAGCCCTGTTGCTCAAGAGTCAACTGTATTTGCATATAACTTATGTAGACTCGCTGTAAACTTTAAATCATCTATAGATTCCTTATAATACCTAATTGATATAAATAGTTACACAGTACTGTTTAGGGAACAGTGACAAGGAAAAATTGTATGTGTTCAGTACAGACACACATGCAGCATCACAGGCCTAAGTACAAAGTACATATCAGCAACATGTAACTTTTTCACTAATATTTTCAACCTGCCCGCAGAAGTGGAGTCCCCAGATAGAGAGGACCAACTTACTCCCTTCACTAAGTAAATACTGCATAGTGCTTTGCACAGAGTTCAGTCAACAACCCTAATAATTTACTTTTGCCAAGGTGTTGAGAATATTCTTTGCACAGCCTGAGAGGCTTGGGAACCTCTTCAAGTGCACTAAAGAAGAACACAGCAGAATGTTCACCTCCAAACACATCAGGGATTAACTAGAACACTGTGTGTAGGCCATGGGGATGGATGGGGGGCTGTCAAGTAATCACCTGTCAAATGGATTAAAAGTATGAGCTTTCTTCCTATATAGGAGATGAACTGTATGTATTCTTTGAAACTTTCTGAAGATTCACAGAATTTCTCTAACCTGTTCTAGAACTTTTTCTGAGAAAACATACAGTATATGGTGACATACAGTATATGCCTATAATCTAAGGATGACAGACAGCACATTCCTCACAGACATCACAGTGGAAACTAGAGTATGTGTCAAACTCCCTGTAAGCAGTTTCCTCTCCCAAGAGAACTTTGTTTAGTAACCAAAATTAATTCACAATTGAAATATGCTTGATTCTTAGCACTTAAAAAAAAAATCTCCTACTAAATCCTTCCTAGTCTAATTTTATCAGCATGTTATAAATATCAACAATTAACATTTGAATATTATAAGTCACAAGGACACCCGTGCTTTATGTAGGAACTGGCCTCCTTAAAGTCTAAAGTGACTTTCAAAAACTATGTACTTGATCTGATCACAGTTAACTTCAAAACAAATAACTTCCCCTTTCTACAAACCCCAGAATGCCAACAGGGGCTTCTCCAAGAGCTCAGGTTGGCGGGCGCTCTTTCACAGGACGCAAGTGTCTCCCCATAGTCACCGGAACACGAAGTAACACGGGAGTCAGGGTGGCACCTCTCTTAAGCAATGGGGGTGTTGATCACAAAACGAGGAGAGAAGACAGAGGACTCTAAGTTCACTTGGGCCTAAAAGAGCAACTGCAACTGGAAAAACATCCGAAATCACGATTAGCGATTTGAATCCTATTTCTGTCAACAAAATTTGAATAGTCACACCCAGGAACACATACAGTAACAGAAAAGCTTCAAAAGCACGTAGTGACAACGAAGGGTCTCACCCGCTTGTTAGCACTTTTCAACAAGGACCCCTGATCGCTCTTCCTGGAAATGCCCCTGGAAACCAACTCCACCCGGAGACGCGTCCTAAACACACAACGTCCCAGGCGATTCGCGGCGGCGGCGAGCACAGAGTCCCGGGAGGACGCCGTTGGGCACCTGTCTCCGCGGGAAGAGCCGCCGAGCCGCCCGGCCCGCAAGCCGCGCCGAGAACTCCCGGGTCGGGGGTTTTCGTCCCCGCGGACCCGCCGGACCCCGCAGAAACCATACGCACCGCGCGCACACCCATGTGCGGTCGCCCTCACGGCGGCACCCAGGGGGCACCAGCGCGAATACGCCGGTCGGCGCCCTTCCATCCGCACCTAACGCCCCTGTTGTCCGAGTCTCGCGGCGGCGGCGACGGGACCGCACCAACTTGACCATTTCGGCTGCCTCGTTCACAAACTTCCACTGCCTGGATAACGCGCCTCGGCGCCGGCCGTCCGGCCAGCTGAGTGTCCAGGCCGCCGCTCGCCAGCTGTCAGCGGGGCCGGGCCGGGGCCGGGGCCGAGGGCCGAGGGCAGGCCGGCGCTGCGGGCACCGCGGCCCAGTCGGCGGCGGGCGGGGTCCAGACCACGGGGACGCCGCGTCCGCCCGACCCCGACCCCTGGCCAGGCGCAGAGAGTATCGGGGCCGCCTGCCCCCGGCCTAAGCCCGGCTCCCTGCCCAGCGCAGACTGTCCCGCCCGGCCCCGACCCCCGGGCCGACCCCGACCCCAGGCCGGGCCCGACGGCGTGACAGGACGGCCGGGCCCGGACGCGAGCTCGCGGCTGAAGCAGAGCCGGCTCAGGTGACGGACTCACCTCGGGAGTCGGGCTCGGTCTCAGGGCCCCGACGGCTGAGGACCCGGACGGCGGAGACAGACGCACTCCCATTCATTAGCAGCGGCTTTGTCTGCCCCCTCAGCCCCTCCTGCCACCGCCGGCGCTGCGGCCGCCCGCCTGCCCGCGACGCCGCCGGACGCTGCGCCCCTCCGCCCCGCGCAGCGCGGGGCGGGGCCGGAGGGCGGGGCCGGAGCGCGCAGGCGCAGTGCCCACGGGCTCTTCTCGCCCCAGGGACCGGCTGAGCGGGAGGCTCCTGGTGCTGCTGAAGAGAGGGCCCAGGGCGGACTACGCAGGCGCAGACTGAGCGCTCGTCCCGCCCCTGCTTTGGTTAGGACACCACTAGTCAGGTGCAAGTTCTTACTCTGGCCCGCCCCCGGGCTCTGCAGGACCAATCACGCAGGCGCAGTCCCACTGCTTCGGCCTGGCCCTGCATTTGTCCGGACCGACTACTCAGGTTCGGTTCAGATTCTCATTCTGGCCCGCCCCCGAGCTGGGCAGGATCGAGCACGCAGACGCAGTCCTCATTTTTTTCGGCCCCGACCTAGCTAGTCAGGCTCGACTACTCAGATGCACATTCTCACTTTGGCCCCGCCGCCAGATCCGAGAGGACCGATCATGCAGGCGCAGACCCAATGCTTCGGACCCGCCCCGCGTTCCAGACTAGGTGCTCGGGCAAATTCGCACTCGGACCCGTGCCCGGCCTGACCGACGGTGCAGGCGCACTCTCAATGGAGGGTCCTGAGCCCCTGATGTCGCCGTTAGGCGTAGGGCCTGTCGGTAGGTGCGTGCAGGTGCGCCTATCGCGGTCCATTTGCCCGTTTTTCGATCGTAGGCTCGACACCAAGTGCGCCTGGGCATGTTGTACCTTAGCCGTGGGGGCTGGAGCCCACTTGCGGGCGACCTGTCCCAGCAGCGTAACACAGCGTCCGAGGCCAGCTTACCCAGAAGCGGTGCCGAGGTCCTGCTGCTTACACAGGGGTTCCGAAGGCTTTGCAGCCACGTGCTGGGTGCACTTAAGCCCTTAGATCTAAGGCGATAAGGTGCTTCCACGCGCAGCCTCGTTCACTGTAGAACTAGGATTAAAACTTACTCCTGTGGGAGCCAAGGAGAAAGACACTCATACGGCGGTGATTAGCACCAGGGAAGCCTTGAGGTAGCGGGCTGTGGCTTCCGAGTAGCCCCTCGGGTAGAAAGGCCCAGAGGCAGCAGGTGCTGACCACATGAAACTCGGTCCCTCTTTCAGTATATGTAAGCAGTCTGTACGTGTAATGTAGAATTTCCTAATGCAGATTGTGGATTACATCTTAGTTTGTATGAAAATGACAAGTGTGTTCATTTTGTAAATATAAATGTAATGATTAAGAAGTCATTCACACAACATTATTAGTCTATTTTGTAAGGTGAGTCCATGCCCCCCTTCTGCCCAGAGCCCTTCATTGCTATGGTTCCCGCCCTCCCACAGCCTCCACAACCCCCTCCTCTTCAGCATTGCCCCTTTAGGCCAAAACCAAGGGCTGTAGGGGAGTCATAAATCTGCCCTGTGGGGAACCAGCAGAAACCCTGGGGACAGTGGGATGGCATGGATGACTGGAGGTCTTGGAGAGCCATGAGCTCTCTGGGTCTGGTGCTGGTTCTCATCACTGGTTGCACCTCCATCTGTGATGATCCAAGAAACCTCAATCTGTGGTTTCATTAGGAACGGTCCTGACAGTCACACATTATACTGGGAACCACTTAGGAACAAAGATGAACCCAGTCTGGGGGAGGTTCCTTCTTCCTAGGCCTCAGGGAACTCCAAGAATCATTCTTCAAGGACATTGAGCAGGCAGAGGACAAGAGGGAGACCCAGCGGAGACAGCTGACCACACACAGCTCCACAGAGTCCTCCCGTAACACACTGACAGGCATGAACTACAGCCAGTCATGCTGAAAAGATGGGGATGGAAATCTGTGGTTGCAACAATTAAGACCTGGTCTCTCAGCAAATTTCATGATTATAATACAATATCATTGTTTATATTCACTATACTGTGCGTTAGAGCTTTGCTGTCCCATTTTTTCACACAAAAAAATGTCACTGTTGTAAAGTCTGACATAATACACTTTTCTTTCCATTATAAACTGTATACTTTTTATCTAGATGCCAAAAGACCTTTCTTTCTCTCTTTAAAATCCAGTGATTTTAGGTCCTGGCCGGTTGGCTCAGTGGTAGAGCGTCGGTCTGGCATGCAGGAGTCCCGGGTTCGATTCCCAGCCAGGGCACACAGGAGAAGCGCCCATCTGCTTCTCCACCCCTCTCCCTCTCCTTCCTCTCTGTCTCTCTCTTCCCCTCCCGCAGCCAAGGCTCCATTGGAGCAAAGTTGGCCCGGGCGCTGAGGATGGCTCTATTATGGCCTCTGCCTCAGGCGCTAGAATGGCTCTGGTTGCAACAGAGCGACGCCCCAAGGTGGGCAGAGCATCGCCCCCTGGTGGGCGTGCCGGGTGGATCTCAGTCGGGTGCATGCGGGAATCTGTCAGACTGCCTCCCCATTTCCAACTTCAGAAAAATACAAAAAAAAAAATCCAGTGATTTTACCAGAATGTGTTTTGGGGTTGGGTATTCAGGATTGATCTTCTTGAACATGTTGCTTGCCCTCTCAAGTATCTAGTTTAAATAAAAAAAGTTTTAATAATCTTGAACAGTGGTTCTTAGTATTTGTTCTACGGCTTTGGTTTCTTCATGAATATCTGTTTTGGGACATTTTGCCTAATGCAGCCGTTAGCTTTTCTCACATGTCATTTTCATCTCTTTTTCAAAAAATTTCAATAATTTCCTTCTTTTCATCTTCCTTTTGTCTTAAAAGAATTCAATAATGGGTCTCCTCACTCTTGTGTTCTGTGGTCTTCCTAAAATGGTTTTTTCCTTTAATTCTGAGTGTTGTTGCCTCATTTCTGAATCTACTTTTGTTCATATTATTATTCTTTAATGTCTTGCATCATTTTCTTGACTGTTCTAACCCATTTTGAAGTAAAGTGCTACAAGTCCTGGGTTTGTTTAGCATGCTTTGCTGGTGCATGTCCATTGTCTGTCGGGATGTGATTCTATGCCTTATTCTCTCATTGTCATTACTGGTCTGGAACTCTATGCCACTGCTTGTACTTGTATGAATGTCCTCTCCCTGAGCTCTGGGCAGGTGGCTTAGTTCTGGCAACTTTTCTACTGCACAGCGCGCCCTCTTCTGTTCTTGTGTAGTGTTTGAAAACAGGGTGGTTGGCTTTTCCAGTTTCTTAGCTTGTTCCTCTCGTTCGCGTCTGTCTGAACCTCTGTTTTTCTGGCCTCTCTCATCCTTATTCTGCTCAGCTTTGACATCACTCCAAGCTTCTCTGTCTGAACATCTCATGAGGTGAGTCCTGGTGCTGGCAGTGCGGCCGACCCTCCCTTTGATGACCACAGCAGTAGGGTAGCCCTGCTCTCGCTTTCCTTGCTTCCTCTGCTTGTCTGTATGGGTTCCCCTGCTGCACAGGTGCTGACAAGCCACATTCCTGGGGCGCTGAGAGTGAGCACCTCACTTTAGTATATATCTTGTGCTCTTTTGGTATCTGAGGATTCAGGTATCTAGACCACACTGCTACCAACATCTCCAGGGACGATGGAAGGATAGGAGCACAAAGTGGGGTATGCTTTATGAGAAACCAACAACCAGTTGCGTTGGATCACGATCAAGACTATGTTCTTGAAACCACCGTTTCTGAGCTGTGTCCTCACCCGACGGCCCCTTCCCTCCCGGCATGGCCTCTTCCCGGAAGCATTTCCTTGTCAGTGTCCACACAAGCCCAACACCGCCAGAGCTAGTGCCCTGAATGATGCAACGTGGCTCTGGGAGGCTGGGCTCCAGGCTGCCCCTAATTCATCTCTTCAGACAGGCAGGGTCACAGTTGTGTCAGCTCACCCTGCCCCTCGGGGCTTTCAGCAAACATCTCCTGGACCAATGCTGCAGCGCCAGGAGGGCACCTCACAGGGATCCCCATGTCCCCCTCAGCCTCCTATCACTCAGTACCCTTGAGGCCCTGCACCCCCACCTGTTACTCTTACTTGTATGCTCAGGGTGCCAGGCCAGTGCTTACCTGTGGAGGAACTGGAGCCCCCTCAGGATGAGAACCGTGGAGGGAACAGGCTCACCTGAGAACAGGAAAGGCCACATTCCATGATCTGGGAGATGGCCAGGCTCTGGTAGATGCTCCAAGTCAGGGACAGGAGTGCGATAGCTTGCCCAGCGAGCATGGCCCATGTGGAGAAGATTGTGTGTGTGTGTGTGCGCGCGCACACACACACACACACACGCGAGGGGATGGGGTGAGCTTGCAGGGCGCCCTGTGGCAGCTGCTCCTGCCACTCCTGCTGCAGGTCTAGCCCCAAAAGGAAACTGGAATGGACACTCCCGCTAACTGGCTCCCGGTGGAATAGAGCCCAAGTGGGCAGGCTGAACCACAGACCCATTGCTTTCTGCCTATCCTTGCTTGCAATGCAGGTCTGCAGACTCTGGCCAGACGCCCGTGGGGTTTCTAGGCTGTCAGACTTCTACACTTGAGTCACTGGCATCCCAGGTAACTGGGTTCTCCCTGAGGCTAGCAGCAGGGGCAGGGCAACCTGCAGGCTATGAGACCAGCAAGCCATCCCCCACACCATTCAGCTCCTGAGTGTACCCCCATCTCTCAGACATCCATCCTGATGGGGTGCATGTGCACACTACAACCGCTTTTGCTAGCTCCTACTCCCATGGGTTAGCTCTCTCCTGGAGTGGGACCTGGGTCTACCCCAAGGTCCAAGTGCTCCTGTCACCTCTCTGGATTTGACAGGCCACACCCCTTTGCTGGGCCCTCTAGTGACTGTCCCTCAGTCCAGAGGGCAGTGCTCCATGGCCTGTAACGCTGGGGTCTGGCTTCAGCCCCAGAAACACCCCAGGCTCTTTTTTGCTTCTGACTCTTCCTGTGCATGTAAAAAGTTCCAGGCAGGGGCTCATGGCATAGTCCACTTCTGCCCGGCTGGCCAGAGCAGGGCTGTGGGAAGGAGAGAGCCCACTGCGGCTCTGGGCCCCACGGCCTTCTCCCTCCCCAGCAGGTGTGAGCTCCTCTGGCACCAGGCAGGCACTGCCCTGTGACTAGGGGCATGGGAAGGGGTGTAGTGTTGGGGAGCCCCCAGGTATGCTGGCCCAGGGGGGCTAGGGGTCTGCCTGCAACCCCAGTAGGACACCCCACGGGGAAGGAGAGCTGACTGAGAGGGGCACCATTCCCTAGCCGGACACCTGGCAAGGCAGGTCCCTGGGGTGTCCCTCCTCACATGAGGGCTCATGATATGGACTAGGCCCCAGCAGGATTGACCTGAGGCACACTGAAGGGTGTTATTGCAGAAGATGGGTCCTTTCAGCAGACTTCACCCAGGGCATGGTCCTCACCCCTCTGCCACTGGCCTAGGTGCCAGAGACCCACCCAACCTCCCTCCAGAGCCAGTGCCCCAACCCAGCCCCTGCCTGGTCTGCAGTCACCCCCGTGAGGCAAAGCAAATGGGGATGGAGCCTCCACCCCATGCAGTGTTCACCTGTGGCCACAGTGCGGGGGTGGAGGTGACAGTATACCAGGTGGCTATATGGGCACAGTCTCCTCAGAGAAAGGCGGCCCACATGATCTGAGACACCCAGTGAGCCCACTCATACCCGAAGACCCCCGCCATGACTGCCCTAGGATGGGCCCACCCCACCAGGTGACACAGGTGCTCCTGGAACATGGCTTCCGAGTGCCAAGTGTGGCCGGAGGTGGACAGCAGATCTATCCACATGACTTCATGAAGGGACAGGCCTGTGGGGGAGAAACATGGTGGGACTAGGCCCCTCACCTCCAGGACTCCTGTCTTGTTTTTAAGGGCTGGTGGCTCCAGACCTTCCTAATGTCCACAAAGAACAGCCCCTGAGCTCTCCTCGCAGCCCCCCATCCTGTGTGGGCTTAGGGGGATGGAACACCTGGGCCTGAGCCCAAAGAGTCCTCAGGAGCTCCCCTGCTCTGGGTCTCAATAGCCTGTGCTGCCCACTGATGCCAGAGGACCCAGAAGTCCAGTTGCGATGGCCTCTGAGGGGTCAGCCCTCGCTCAGCACCAGGTTGGCAGGTGACGGGGGCGGGGGGCTGCAAAGAGCCTGCACCAGGCAGCAAACCTTTCATCAAATAAATGAGGGAATAAGCAGCTGCCTCTCTGAGATCTCCGGCTGCGCGCTGGGGGCTTCCAGCAAGGTGGGCTCTTGGGAAGGACTCACGCTCATCTGGCTGGGTCTTGGAGTGGTGAGAGGTGTGGGAGGTAGGAAGAGGTGTGGGTATGGGTTTGACGCAGGGTGAGGGGTGGGTTGTGGGATGCAGGCACCAGGACTGGGTGGGGCTCCATAAGAAATACCATGGTTCAGATTGTACTGTTTCGCTAAAATAACTCTGTATACAAGGGTCCTCATCTGTGTTTAAGTTTCCAAAAAAATGAGTCACACTCTGGAGGCCACGGGCCTGGGCACATCCATCCACATCTGGGTCCCTGTCATCATGAAGTCCACGGGCCACCCCGCCGGCCGAGAGGCAGGAATGAAGTGCCCTGCAGGACAGTGGCACAGAAGGAGCAGCAGCGTTTGCACGGTTGGACAGGCAGCAGCTGGCTGCAGCACACTAGACATGGTGCAGGCAGGTCCCTCTGCAGCCCTTGGGGAGAGACAGAGGCCTGAGACATTGCACACCTGCCAGACTGTGTCCTCCTGCCCCACACCACACCCACCTGCCCAGATCATACTACCAAGGCCAAGCCCCAGCCCCAGACTCTGATTCTTCAGTCCTTAACATCACTCCCACCATCCCAGGCCAGGCCCACTGACCCCAGAGAGGACACCTGTCCCCCACACTCACAGGGTCACCCTCATCCCCTGCAAGGCCAGGACCTGCTGAAGTATAGTCTCACCTGACTCCCAAGCTCACCTACTCCCACACAGACCTCACCCTGGTTTCCCCAGCGCTAGAAAACCCCAACCTCCACTCAATGCAAGGGGTAAGGTACTGGAGCCTTGTGTCTCTGGGGTGAAGGCAGTAAGTAAGATCAGGGAGGTCTCTCATACCCTGCTCATCTGTTCTCCTGTCCTCTGCCTGCTCTCCCACCCCTGATGCTGTGGATGGTCCCAAACAGTTGGAGCAGCTGGGTGCACAGCAGCAGCCCTGGTCCTGCTGCTCCTCTACCTGTGGGGAGGCAGACAGGGGGCTCCCTGTAGGAAACAATGAACAAGTTCAAACTCCCTGGACACCACAGCCTCATTACCACTGTAAACCTGCCCCAAAGCCAACCTGGGTGTCCACCCTCAGGAGCAGGGCCCAGCAGTGTCCACCCAGTGTCCCTGGACTGTGCCTCGACCTGTGTTTAGGAGGCCAGAGCAGAGGAGGCCTGCAGACCATCCCCTGGGCTCTCCCACTGATGCCACTTTCTCCAGCTCTTCCTCTGGCCCCCTTCAGAGGGGCCCTGACCCCACCCTGGCCCTCCTAAAGGCAGGACACTCCCAGGAAGACCCAGCTCCTATATGTGGTGGTGTGCCTGAGCTCAGACCCCTGGAACTGAGGCCCATCCCCACTGGCACCAGCACAAGGCTGTTTTGCCCATTGGCCACCTGGGAGGCACTTGCAGAAGGTGTGCTGCGTAGAATCGGCTGTGTGCTGGCCCTTGTTGGGTAAGAGTGCTGTGGCCATTGGTAATGCAATGGGAAGCCCAGCAGAGGCTTTGAAAGGCGAGCCACCCTACCCCAGCCCCATGCCTAGTGAATAGATGGAAGCTGCTGCTTCACAAGGACTTCCACATTGTTCTTCATATACCCGGGGCAGGTTTGGCCTGTAGGCAGATGGGATCTGGGCCCTTAGAAGCCGAGGCCTTGGGCAGCCTTCCACAGGCCTCTTGCTCATCCTCTGACCCTGTCCGCTGTCCTTGCTCCAGGACACCTCCCAGGTCTCTGGCCAACCCTCCTTAGAGAGTGGGGTGGGCCTGTGCCCAGCCCCCTCCTCAGGCTGCTCAGGCCCCCGTGGGGGAAGAGGAGGTGGAGGAAACGGGGGCTCCGCAGACATCCGGCCTCAGGGCCCAGGTACGCCCCAGCAGCAAGATCCCAGCAGCGCCTCAGGCAGGGTCTGGATTCCACTCTTGCCAGTGCTACCCTCTGCCAGGGGCCTGGCTGAGTCATGTTCCCTGGGGTTCGGGTGGGTCTGGGTGGAGAGGGAGGCTGTGGGGCACGGGGTGCTTATGCAAAGCAGCCTGCAACTTCCTGGAGCCTGGAGAAGACGCTGAGCCAGATCCTGGCAATGGCCTCCCTGTGGACACCCCAGGGCCTGCGCACAGGAAGGTGTGGGAGGCAGGGGCTTGGGGCCAGGGTTAGATGCTAGGTGGGAGGTTGAGTCTTGGGGTAGCAGGCACAGAGGCCCAGAGTGGCAGCTCGGCGGGGCAGTTCTTTGTCCCTCAGTGCACTAAACAGGGCCCCCATGGGCTGGAAGGGCTGAGGCTGGGCCAGCTCCACGCCCAGGAGATCGGCTCTGGCCCCAGGCTTCAGAGCGGCAAATGTGCTTGAGTCAAGGCTCCTGCTTAGCGGCACACACACGGTGCCCGCAGGGTGTGCGATGGAGGCAGCAAAGGCTGGAGCTCGAGCCCTGGTCCCGTTAGGGACTGTGTTGGATCTTGGGGTAAAAGGGGCAGACAGGAGGCTCAAGGAGGGGGCGGTACCAGGTGGGTATGGTGTGGTGTGCGCAGGAACTGGTGCTCTGGGATCCAAACAAACCTTCTGGGGAAAACTGCCAAACCCAGGCATAATGTATGAAAAACATCTTCTTAAAGCAACACCATGCTGGCAAAGAGCAAGGAATAAGGAATGGCCCGGTCTCCACTGCAGGAACACACAGGAACACAAGCCCCGAGGAACCCCCCCCCCCAACTTATTCCCAGGCTTTGCCCACCTGGGGGCTGGAGCTCAGGATTCCCTGCCTGGGGCTAGGTGCAGGGCAGAGTCAGCCCAAGACGGGGAGAGACTCCCACCCTCCAAGAAGCAGCAACCGGGAAAGGTACACTGCCCTGCCCAGGGGTCAGAGGACTGCCCCCATGCTGAGCAACACCGTGAACCCCAGAGAAGTCCGAGCTGATTAGCCCACGTGTGCAGGACAGATTCTTGTCCCTGTGCTGGGACACAGTGTCTGGTGTGGATTTCAGTGACACTGAGCGCCTTCCTCGGGCCTGGAGGGACAAAGACCTGCACTTTGGAAGGAACACAAAGAATCCCTCAAGGATAAGAGGACAGAGGGAAAGGGGATGATAGGATGGGATAGACCTGAAGGGAAGGGGGGAAGGAGATGTTGGGAAGGGGCAAGGGAGATGTTGAGGGGACTACAGGGGAGGGCAGGATGCATTCAGGGTGACACTAGAATCTATGTAAACACAATAAATTAAATTTAAAAAATAAAAATAAAATAAAGAATCCCCAGTTGACTGTGTACGGAAGACAAGCCGTTCACACGAAAGCGAGTGTGTGTGCCAGCAGAGCCATAGCACAAGCATGACAGGACATCAGGTGTTACTGTACAATGTAATTAGACACTGACCACGCACGAACTGTAAAACCTCAGCGCTGCTGAGAAAGTACAGGCAAGGGAGAGGAACACAAAGGTGACCAAAAACTTCATTCAATGGACCCTCTAAAGACATGACACTGGTCTAACTAAAATTAAAGCCTCCAAGAGGGGATGGGTAGTGCTCTGGGTCCCTGTGCAGACAGAGGGACTGGGGGCCATGCAGGAAGCAACAGTCAGGGATACGGGAGAGACAAGGGCACATCCAGTCTGTCCCAGAGGGAAGGAGCAGGTGAGGCGCAGAATGGCTGATGATTTCTCATAACTGATTAATGACCTAGTTGCGCAGATTGGAGAACTCACAGGACCCCAGTTAGAGTAAATGAAAGTGAACCGCACCCCAGACCTGCGGGCAAACAAGACAGACAGCTCCTGTATAGAGAGCAGCAGGGAAGCCCGACAGGAGCAGGTGACTCAGGTGCTGAAAGCAATGACCTTGCCCTGGACTCCCCTCAGAGAATCTGTCCCTTCCAGAAATAAGTGTGAAAAAGACATTTGTAGACCGAAAACTAATCCGAGTGTGCCACCAGCTGCCCCCCTCACCAAGGGAGACTCTCAAGAGCATGTCCCCAGCAGGACTCAAGTGATCCCTCGTTGATGGTCTGAGACACGTGCAGGGGTGAACGGCACAGACGTGTGTGTGTAATCCTAAAAATCACCGATGGCATAAGCTCTGGTCATGAAAATGTCTATTGGGGTTTAAAGACCTCCATTTAAACTGCACAACGACACTGGCAAGACTTGGAGTCAGGGACATCAAGTTTACAAGCCTTTAGGTCATCATGTCATCTGGGTGCAACAGGTAGAAGTATGACTTCCTTAAATTTAGACTTTGGTAACTTTGGCAACTCCCTGCCCAAATCCCTCTCTCTCTCACTAAAAAAATGAATAAATAAAAGCAAGGGGCTGACAAACATGGGATTAAGGATAATGGTTACTTCAGGGAGTGGTACAGGGAGATAGGGGTCAGGGATGGATGCAGGTCACCGTGTGTGGTTCTAATTGCATGATTAAAACTCTCTGAATACCCTGGCCGGATGGCTCAGTGGTAGAACGTCGGCCTGGCATGCAGGAGTCCCGTGTTCGATTTCCGGCCAGGGCACACAGGAGAAGCACCCATCTGCTTCTCCACCCCTCCCACTCTCCTTCCTCTCTGTCTCTCTCTTCCCCTCCTGCAGCCAAGGCTCCATTGGAGCAAAGTTGGCCCGGGCACTGAGGATGGCTCTATGGCCTCTGCCTCAGGCACTAGAATGGCTCTGGTTGCAACAGAGCGGCGCCCCAGATGGGCAGAGCATCACCCCTGGTGGGCATGCCAGGTGGATCCCAGTCGGGTGCATGGGGGAGTCTGTCTGACTGCCTCTTCATTTCCAACTTCAGAAAATACAATAATAATAATAATAATAATAATAATAAAATAAAACTCTCTAAATAAAGGTGAGCCACTCAAGGACAAACAACGAGACTGTCGTGAACCAAGGATTATGATGAATTCAGAGTACATGCACCTGAGACCCAACAAGATGACAAAAGCATGAAATAAGGTCCTAACCAGCGAAAGAAGAGAAAGGTCTAATAATTTCAAGGAAGAAGAATCCTCAGATGACACAACTGCATCCATGAAAATCTTGAAAGAATTTGAAACATATTAACAGAATTGATAGAAATGTTCACTGGACGGCTGCATTAAAAAACAATTTCACATTATTCCTGGCCACATCTTGTAGAAATGAATTAAATTTTTGATACTATTTAAAATAGAATAAAAAAGAAAACATACATGAACTAAATCTATGTTAAAACATACAAGACTAATACAAAAAAAATTCTAGGAGTTGAATAAACAACAAGACAAATGGACGGACAGATCATGTTCATAGATTGTGACTCCATAGTGTAAAGAAGTCGGTTCTCCCCAAACCAATACATGAATTTAACTTCCTATCCAACTACACCTTTCTATTTTTATTTATTTTTAGAGACTCTCTTGTCCCAATTATACTACTTGAATGGAAGTATTGTGAAGGGCTGGGGGTGGGGGTCAAGAAGGACCAAGTCATTTCCAAAAAAGAGAAACAAGGTTGTGGGACTTGCTGGACCAGTGCAAGGACATCTTACAGAGTGACAGTGATGGAGACAAGCAGCATTGGTTCCAGGCAGATGACAGAGCAACAGAGCCGACCAGGAAGCCCAGAGATACCACACATGACAGTGGTCACCTCCAGAGGAGTGGGGAGGGCCTTCCCATTAGGAGGTCTTGGGCACCCACATCTCACAGCACTTGGCCAAATTGATTCTTCAAGCAGGGAGTTACCAAAGTTACCCTGCCCTCAGGAGCTTACAATCCGTTTCAAGACCCAAACAGATGCGCAACAATGATGCTTCTAGGAGATGCCCCTGGAGGTTATCTTCATGATCTCAGGTGGGGTCACAGCCATAAAGGCCACCAACCACAGAGGAAGAGGCTGCCCGATCTGATTTTATTATCGTGAAGGTGGCTTTACATCCAAAGGTACCACAAAGTTGTGCACAAACCGCACGTGGTCGAGGTGCCTGCAGCACGGGTCACTGAGAGAGACGGTGGCTCCAGAATGGGTGTCCCTCCAACACACCAAGAGACAGATTGTGAAGCCAGGACACCTGGAAAAGAGACTTGTCCTTCTCAGGACAGAAAACCTAAATGGTCGTCACACATGGGGAAACTGGCCATTTTACAGGGAAGTAGAAAAACGCCAATAAGCACCTTGCCACGCTTTCCCGAGGCAAACGTCGGGTGGCTGTGGATGCCCAGTGTCTATGATAGTGAGCCACAGGCCACTCACTCATGCCACTGTGGTCCACATGGTATCCCTCAGAGCACCCAGTATGCCCCATCCACCACAAAATCCACAGCCGCTTGAAATCTGTGAACATGGCCTTGTTTAGAAATGGGGTGTTTACACACTTAGTGAAGTTAAGATGTGGGGACCTGCAGGAGGGTGGCCCTGACCCAACAATGGGGACCTTACAAGAGGGCGACCTAGACTCAGAGATAACCACACATGAACACAGAGTGTAGAGCAATGTCTCCAGCAGCCAAGGGACACCACGGATCGCTAGTGGTCACCAGAAGCTGCAGGAGACAAGCAGGACTCCTCCCTGCAGCCTTTGAGAGAGAGTGGCCCTGTGGCTCCTTGTGTCCCTGCTGCCAGCTCTGGGAGAGGAGCACTTTCTGTCATGAGAACTGCCACGTCTGCAGCTGAGGCGTCCAGTTAGGTCGATGCTGTGTGCACCTGGCTGACCGGCATTTTGCTCCCAGGAAGATGTCTGAACAAAGCTGCACCATGTATGTGGAAAGGGAGGCACTTTCAAAATAGCAAAAAATCTGGAAACCACCAGGTTTCCAGAGGCAAGTTGCTAAGTGGCAGGACTGCCAGGCCTTGGTGACAGAGTGGACGTGGGGTGAGGAGGGCAGGCAACACTTAGTTGTCCTCCAAGGACACGTGGCAGCCCTGGGTGGAGCGTCACACACGAGTTTATCTTACAATACTCACTGAGACCTGCTGTGTGCAGGCACAGTCCCAGGTGCTGGGCGCAGGAAGAACCTTGCCCTCAGGAGCTTACAATCTTGAGTGAGACAGACAACCAGCAAAGAGAAAGATGTCAGAGAGAGAGAAAGCGAGAGCCACCAGACCCTGCATAGCAGGTGTGGGTATCAGTGTGTTCACGGAGGTGAGCGCAGTGGGCAGAGCATCCAGGGCCTAGCCTGGTGTGCCTGTCACATGCACTCTCTGGGCAACTGCTGTGTGCCAGCACCAGAGTATCGGACTGCTCTGCCTACCCATGCTCCAAGCCCAGGCCTGGGACAGGTCCCAGGCCACCCATGGTCTGCTCCTGCAGAAAACTAAATGCGAGAGCCCAGGGATGGTTCAAATCTTGACCTCAATACCCCCCACCTCCCCACCTGACTCGCACTACACCCCATGAGACAGTGAGACAAAGGCCATCATGCACCGGTCCTGTCCTGTGGAAGAGACCCTAGTGCTTGGCCGGCCACTGAAACTAATGCACAGAACCCCTACCCTCCCGACAACTTGGCCGGGCCCAGGATACAGCCAGGGTACCCCAACCCCTGCTAGGAGCTCAAGCCAGCACCTGCATCAAGACAGGCTCCCTGCCCCAAGCAGAGGCCCCACCTGGCCCCAGAGCTGCAGAGCAGGCAGCCCGAGCAGGCTGGTGAGGACAGGCACAAGCACCTGCGGTTACCTGATGGCCTGGGCAACTGAAACAGACCGCCTTCCACTGTCTTCACGCTCGGAAGCACTGATGGCAGTGGGTGCACAGTAACCACATTTGTATCTGAGCGTTTGTCTGACTCGGCTTCAGGAAGACAGGTTTTCGGGATCTTATTGTCTATGTGCTGAAAATCATAAACGGAGAACGGTATCTTTCTGCCAGACACTCTGTGAGCAGCCTTGACCTTACAGCTCCCGGCGGCTGGCCTCTGTAGGGGTGCAAGCATGGAGCAAGCGCGTATTTTTCGGTCTTTCAGCTTCCGGTCTTGCTGCAGAGGCGTCCACAAGGGTCCGGGTGCCCAATGTGGCGTGGCAAAAGGGCCTCTCGCTTTTAGTTGCTGAATGTCCATGAGTGTAGATGGGAAACTTAAGTTGGAAATGGGTGGTATTTGCTTCTTGGCTTTCCTCACACTGACGCCTTCTACACAGAGGTCAGACCCATGGACTGGTGGCAGGTCCACAGCAGGCTGGGGGTTGGGGCAGGTGGGAGAGGTTAAGGGTGCTGGGCTGCCCCTCGCCACAGACCAGTGCCTCACTTTCCTGGTCTTCTGGTCAAGTATATGTCCTCAAAGAGAAGCACTGGCCACACTTTTTGATGGCTGGGCTGCCCATTGGGTACCCCCCACCAGGGAGGCCTGGGTGCAGGGTCCCATCCACAGAGCCAGAGGCCAGTGACAAAGCCACCACCCAGCCTGGCTGCCCAGCCTACAGGAAGACCCTTGAAGGAGAGCACAGTGTTCCCTGAGGAGACAAGGAAGGACATGCAGGTCCAGAAAGAAACAGCCTGGAAGGGCCTGGAGGCCATGGACATCCACTAGCCCAGCCACCCCTGTGTTCAGCTTGTGTGCGGTGGCAAGCAGGTAGCAAGCCCTCAGAGTGCCCCACCCGATGTCAGGATGTCGGTCCCCTGGCTGCGCCGGGCAGCAGAGGCATGAGCAGTGCTTCCACCCGCCTGCCCCTCACCTGTCTCCACAGCAGCTCAAAGTTGCCGATGTCGCAGTTGCGGTCGACCTTACGGTCCACGACCACCTTGAGTGTGTCCTCCTGTACCTGCGCACACAGCTGGGCCGTGACTGGCGTGGACGCATGCATGGTGGGGCTGGAGTTGATCTCTATCAGCCACGGCTTGAAATCACACCCCAGGACGAAGTCGGCGCCGTAGAGCTCGAAGCTGTTCTTGCGCTGCTCCACATGGTCCTGGGCCATCTTCAAGGTGTTGGTGATCATCCGCTTCATGGAAGGGTATATTACGCTGCCCCACAGGGACCCGCAGCCACGCTTCTGCAGGTACTCCTGGAACCGGGTGCTGGTCCACATGTTGTGGTGCGGCAGCAGGGAGCTGCGGCCTTTGTCATTCTCAAGGTGCTTCTGAATGGAGTTGTTACAAAGGTGGATGGCCCTGTGAGGCAAGGCCATGCATGGTCAGAGCAGCCACCCCAGGGCCATTTCCTGCCCCAGGCCCAGACCCAAGCCCACAACCCAACTCCACCCCAGGCCCTGCCACAGGCACAAGGCCAATGCAGGAGGGGTTCCAACAGCTCCCCATCCTGCGTGGTAGGCCACATGGACTGCCCACCAGCCCAGGCCACCAACCAGGGGCCTCCAGCAAGTAACAACCTCCTTGAGCCTTGGTTTCCCCACTGTACATAGCAAAATAGAGATGAGTCCTTGAAGAGCTGGTCTGATGATAAAGACTCACTAACTAAACTCTTCAGTTAACTCAGGGGTCCTCAAACTATGGCCCGCGGGCCGCATGCGGCCACCTGAGGCCATTTATCTGGCCCTGCCGCACTTCTGGAAGGGGCACCTCTTTCATTGGTGGTCAGTGAGTGATGCATCCTGTGCTCCCAGAGTACTGTATGTGGCGGCACCGCAAAGCGCTGCGTCACTCACATACAGTACTACCTCCGGTGATGCCAGACTCACGCGTCACGACTCCGGAAGCATGTCATATCACTTGTTACGGCTAGCAGTGACAAATACGGAACCGGACATTGACCATCTCATTAGCCAAAAGCAGGCCTATAGTTCCCATTGAAATACTGGTCAGTTTGTTGATTTAAATTTACTTGTTCTTTATTTTAAATATTGTATTTGTTCCCGTTTTGTTTTTTTACTTTAAAATAAGATATGTGCAGTGTGCATAGGGATTTGTTCATAGTTTTTTTTATAGTCTGACCCTCCAAAGGTCTGAGGGACAGTGAACTGGCTCCCTGTGTAAAAAATTGGGGGACCCCTGAGTTAACTTATTTAGACTCGGGCACATTCTAAACAGGAAACAGAATAACAGCTACTGATAGATTATAAAACACTACGAATCCTCTCGAGGTCATTTTCATTTATGTGTATCTGGGAATTTCTATCAGGTTCTAGGTGCTGACACCCACGCCTGCAACTACTTATGTAGGACACCAAAGGAAAAAAGCAACAAGATATAGGCACATAGAAGAGTCTTAGACACCAAACCCATTGTGTTGGGGTGGTGGACCCACAGTGCTCACACTGCCCATCCAGCTGGGCCATACCTGTTCAGAAATGATTTCAGGGACACCCCTTTCAGCCTGGGGTGAGGGCAGGGGCCCCATATGAAGACTAGACTCAGGGCTTAGGGACAAGGAGAGAGGTGCTTCTGGGAGTTTCTGAAGTTTCATACTTTATGAGAGTGCAGAGGACTGGCTTTGAGGGGCAGCGGGCCTGCGTGCATCCCTTGGGGAGGGAATTCATTTAATGTCCCTAGACCTTGGTCACACCTCTATGCCTCACATGGTGATGGGCAACAGCAGACATTGCCTGGGCACCCTGCCCATGCCCATAGTGCCAAGATGATGCCCACTGACCCATCCAGGTCGTCCAGAGAGAAACGCTGTGTGGAAAACCGCAGGTAGCTCTCCTTGTAGAACCAGATAGTCAGGGGGTTCCAGTCGGTGACCAGAAACCACTGCCTGATATCAAACTTGGTGTCATAGATGAGCAGTGGGGTCTCGATGTACTTCTGCACCACCCACTTGTCCTTGGCAGAGAGGTGGTCTGCAGCCACCAGCTCCAGGATCTCCTCCACGCGGTTCATGCACACGATGTCTGTAAGAAGCCACCACTCAGCCCTGAGGCCACCTCGGCAGCATGGGGTGGGGAGGGCATGGAAGGCTTTGACTTCTGGCCCAGGCATAGCCAGTGCAGCCCCAGAGAGGACGTGAAGATGGGGAGGGACAGAGATGGGGACAGAGACACTTTCAGAAAGCAGCCTGTGAGCAGTGGGTGTGACTGAAGGAAGCATGGCCTGTCCTGGGAAACAAGCAGGCAGGTACAATGGGGTGTTCTGCCAACGGTGAGGGTCGAGTGAGGCCTCACGCCCAAGAGGGTGACTGGATGAATGGGGGTGGGCCAGGGGATGGCGGGACTAGGGTACACTAGTGTTCACCCACAACTGGTCTTTCACTCTGCAGGAGGGTTTACAATTTCTCAAGCTTGCCCCCAAAGTTAGGCCACATGACTAGTAGTGACCCATGGCGTCGGAGCAGAAGCGATGTTCACCTCTCTGGACTGCAGCATTTAATATCACCTAGAGACCCTGCAACCCTCTCTTTCCCTGAAGCCTAAAGGGACTATGGGGGAACACATCACAAGATAGTGGGGGGACTTTGATGGGCAGAGCCGTGCCCACACACCATCCTCCCATGCCAACCTGCATGGACAGCAAGCATAAGAAAAGATGAACTTGGTAAGAGATGTTCATGGCCTAGTTGAGGGCCCATTGAGGTTTGGGGACTGCTGGTTACTTGGCACAATCTGGCCCAACATGACTGATATGAGGGTGGAGGGGAGCACCCTCTGCAGACACTTGAAGACATGACAGCACAAGACAGAAGGTGAGCTTTCTTCACAACAATACAAGACCAGGTTCTCCAGTTACATGAAGGTGAGACCTTGCAGTCCTGAAATAAAAGGCTTGCAGTCCTGAAAACAAAGCAACAAACCACGGAAGTTTTCCTGAGCCAAGAGTAGGGAGGGGCATGAGGGGGGCACAGCCAGAGACCAGGTAGAAAGCAATGCATTGAGTGTTGAACAGGTGGGTCAGTGGGATGCATGTGTCTGCAGTGGGAGAAAGTCTGGCCTAGTGGATGGGAGGAGGGAGCCACCAACAAACAGCACTGCCGTCCAGAGGAGTGGGCTCAGGACAGACCCAGGAGTAGCACTGACCCAGCTGGGTGGGCAGCACTTGGAGGAGAGCAGGTAGAAGCCCAGGAGAGGGAACATTTCAGGACAGATGATGTTTAGGATTGAAAGTAGTAACATCAAATTAATATATTTTTAAATAACCTAAAAATTAACCACTTGTGAATTTAAAAATATTTTTTCCATTGATTTGAGAGAGAGGTAGAGAGAGGAAGGGGAGGGGAGAGAGAGAGAAAAACATCAATTTATTGTTCCACTTAGTTGTTCTATTTAGTTGTGTACTTATTGATTGCTTCTCATACATGCCCTGAATGGGCATCAAACCCATGAACTTGGTGCACAGGGACACCATTTAACTACTGAGCAACCCAGCCACTGAATTTAAAACAATGACAATGAAAAAATAACTCAAGGGGCAAAATACAAATGAAAAGAAAAGTAGACTTTAGAGTCTCAGGAAAATGAGAACATCATATAACAAACAAGAGGATGCCTGACCAGGTGGTGGCGCAGTGAATAGAGCGTTGGACTGGGATGCGGAAGGACCCAGGTTCGAGACCCTGAGGTCGCCAGCTTGAGCGCGGGCTCATCTGGCTTGAGCAAAGAGCTCACCAGCTTGGACCCAAGGTCGCTGGCTCCAGCAGGGGGTTACTCAGTCTGCTGAAGGCCCACGGTCAAGGCACATGTGAGAGAACAATCAATGAACAACTAAGAAGTCACAATGCGCAACGAGAAACTGATGATTGATGCTTCTCATCTCTCTCCGTTCCTGTCTGTCTGTCCCTGTCTATCTCTGCCTCTGTAAAAAAAAAAAAAAAAAAAAAAGAGGATGAAGCTAAGGCCATATTTAGAGGAAATTTCATAGCCTTTAAGATTTTTTTGTACAAGGAAGCTTGGAAATAAATAAGCTTGCCATTTAAGTCAGAGCCAAAGGTGGAAAAGTCCTTCATAGGAACATTGAAAAAAATGCAACCAAACATTGGTTTTTTGGAAGCATAAATAAGATTAGACAATCATATGAAATTTTGTTTAAAAGAAAAACAAACAAAAAAACACCCACCATGTTCACCCTTAGGAGTAAAAAAGAGGATATGGTGATGGCTGTGACGCAAGAAGATGAGGTAGGAAACACGCACACCGGTCACCATGAACAGAGTTTACAAGTTTTTCAGTGCCTCTGAGCATGCTTGGGGCTCAAAATAGGTTTTGTAATATACCAAAGAACTGGGGACCCCACCTGCTGCCAAGGACGGTGGTCCTCCTCTCATTCAGCAGCTAGCATAAGCCTATTGTCAAGATCAATATGAAAAAGAAAACTGTAGACTTGTTTGACTCGGGAATATGATGGGAACATCCTAGTTAACTAGCAGAGCTCAGAACAAAAGCCAGGAAGACCAGTCCTATTGAGATGCCTGTTCCTGGGACTAGGGTTGCCATTTACCTGAGAGAACTGAGCCTCCACAGACCTGGTATCCAGCCCACTCCACATTCCCAGCAGGCTGCCTCTACAGACTGCTCCCACAGACAGTCCCGCAGGCCCCAGCCCAGGATGCGCTGTGCAGCCTTGGGACCCACCTCGGCCCCGGGACTTGGCTGCGGGCTTCACAATCCAGATGTTTTGAAGCCCGTCGATCTCAGTCTGAGGGTTCACAGACGATATTTTATTTAGCAGAGCTTGGCACTGTGAAAAGTGATTTCTTGAATCAGAGATGAAAGCGTCACCACTACAAAGCAAAATGCAGGAAGCTTGTGAGGTTCTGAGGGCAGCGCCTGGGGTCCCCTGGTAGCAGGTCTAGAACTTCTGTGTGCCGAGGGCACCTGGAACACGACATTGCAAGGCTGTTCCTGGTTGGGTGTGTGAAAACTGGGGACCCTGCATGTGGACCTCAACTGCACATACACCCCAGGAGTACCATGCCTGGGCCAAGTAAAGACTGCAAGGAGACAAAGGTGGGGTTCTTGTGTGGGACCCCAAATCAGTGTGGCCCATGGAGGCCTATGAGTCCAGCAGTAGGTGGTGCCCAGGATGGTGTCTCATCTATGGGGACCTGCTGATGGGAAAGCTGACCTGTGTCCTGAAGATAATGTGGGCTGGATACCAGCTTAATATCTTGTGGGCTTGACTGTCCATTGGTCAGGGTGGTGGCTGCACAGTGATGGTGACAATAGGCCAGCCCAAGAAGCCATCACAGTATACGGGAATAAAGGGGGGAAGATGGTAGAACTCTGAGTGGCCTTTAGAGCTCAGGAGTACATGATAAAATCCTGGCACAGGGAACCCCGCCCCCCACCCCACCCCATGCACATTGGCCCCACCGTGGATGGATGCAGCAGAGGTGATGCAGCCATCCATGGTAACGGCTTAGACACCTCCGTAAGCACCAGAGAACAGGCACGTCCACCTAGGACCTGGGGGATTGTTAAAAAGGCAATAGTAGCCAAAACAATATATAAAATTCAATGCAATACGTATCAAAATCCCAATGATGTTTTTGCAGAAATAGAAAAACCTATCCTGAAATTCATATGGACTGTCAAGGGAGCCCCAAGTAGCTTGAACAATCTTGAAAAAGAAGAAAAAAGTTGAAGGACTTGTACTTCCCATTTTCAAAACTTACTACAAAGCTAATCAAAGCAGAATGGTATTGATATAAAGGCAGACACATAGGCCCTGGCCGGTGGCTCAGTGGATAGAGTGTTCGCCCGGCATATGGATGTTCCAGGTTTGATTCCCAGTCAGGGCACACAGAACTGACCATCTGCTTCTCTTTACCTCCCTCTCCCCCTCCTCTCTCTCTTCCCCTCCCACAGCCAGTGGCTCAGTTGATTCAAGTGTTGGCCCCGGGGCACTGAGGATAGTTCAGTTGGTCTGAGCATTGGCCCCACACAGGGTTGCCGGGTGGAACCTGGTCAGGGTGCATGCAGGAGTCTGTCTCACTATCTTCCCTCTTCTCACTTAAATAAATAAAAACATGTAGACCAACAGAATTAGAATGGAAAGTCCAAAAATAAACCTTCACATATATAGTCAAATGTGCTTTGACAATGGTGCCACGACCATTTCAACGAGAAGGAAAAATCTTTTCAAAACAAGTACCATTGGGAAAATTGGATATCCACATTAAAAAGAATAAAAAAGGACCCTTATCTCATGCCATATTCAAAAATTAACTCAAAATGGACCAAAGACCTAAACACAAGACCAAACACTTTAAGACTTATAACCCTACAAGTTTTAAACATACATATATGTATACACACATACTTATAAAACTATAAAACTCTGAGAAATAAAAAAAAAAACGTAAGGCATAAGCTTCAGATGTTGAATTTCACAATGAATTCTTGGATATGACACCAAAGCACAGGCAACAACAACAAAAAAATAAGTTGGGCTTCAAGAGAAACTTTTAGATTTGTGTCTCAGAAGACAGCATCAAGTGAGTACAAAGGCAACCTGCAAAATTAGAGGAAATATCAGCAAATAGTGCATCTGACAGGGGATGAGTATCCAGAATAAACAGAGGTCCCTAAAACTCAACAGCAACAGAAAACCATCTGATCCAAAAACGGGCAAGGACTTGAATAAACACTTCTCCAAAGATATATGAATGGCCAACAAGCCCATGAAAAGATGCCCAGCATCACGCACATCAGAACCACAGTGAGCTCTCACCTAGTGCCCTACAGGATAGCTGCTACCGAAACCCAAGTGTTGACGAGGACGTAGAGAACCTGGAGCACCCCTCCACCATGCACTGTTGGTGGGAAGGTAAAAGGGCGCAGCCACTGCCAGAAACAGACGGGGCAAAGGCAAGACCTAGCCACATGCTCTTTGTACAAGATCTGCTTCAAAACACAAAGCCACCAGCGGAAGCAAAGCAAAAGCCTGAAAAGGACACATCGATCTTGCCAACACCAACCAAAAGCTGGTATAGCTATGCCACCACCCCACAAAGAATTTAAGGCCACCAGTATTGACTGAGAGGGGAATTTTTTTTTTTATCAAGTGAGAGGGAGGCAGAGAGACAGACTCCTCCCTGCATGCACCCCAACCGGGATCAACCAGCAAAACCAGTGTGGAGCCATGTTCTCCTCATCTGGGGCTGCTGCTCTGTTGCTCAGCAACCAAGATAATGTCTGAGGCAGACCATGGAACCATCCTCAGGGCCCAAGGCCAACTCGTTTATTCGAACCATGGCTGCGAGTGGGAAAGAGAGAGTGAGAGAGAAAGAGAGCAAGAAGGGTGAGGAGGGGTGGAGAAGCAGATGGTCACTTCTCCTTTGTGCCCTGACCAGGAATCAAACCTGGGACTTCGACATGCTGGGCAATGCTCTACCACTGAGCCAACTGGCCAGGGAGAGAGGGGAAATTTTGTAATGATAAAAGGGTCCATTCAAAGGAAGACAAAATAATCCTGCATCCAAATATAGAAAGCCACGGAACTAAAACAGACCCAAAACTTCAGACATAGTTCAGATGTCTTCACACCTCTCTCTCCACATCTCAGAGGACCAGCTAATAAAGTGGCTGGTCAGGATGAGGACCTGAGCAACCAGCTTGACAACTGTGACGTTTTTAAATGAATGTGCCCAGTGAGTGTGCACACACCGCAGTCACCCCTGCATCAAACATTAACCACAGCAACTTCTCATTCTTCACTCACAGTAGATAGCTATCCATAAAGAAGCACCTTGGCCCCGTCTCTTACCTCACACTAAAATTCTTTAGAGATAATCAAACGCAAAAAACAAAAGTGTGAGAAAAACCAGTGGGGCCTCCAGAAGAAGCTATCGAGCTAGTCTCCGTGACCTGTGAGAAGCACGGGTCCCTGCAGCAGGCCTCTCAACACCCCTCCAGGACAGAAAAATCAGAGAGCCAGGCTTCATCAGAAACATCGCTGAGACGTGAGGACACATCAGACCCTACATAGCCATGGGAAAGGGCAAGCTTCCCACCCGTGGTGACCTGGGTGGAACGCACAGCGAGCGGGCAGCTGACACAACCCTGTGAATGTAAGTTCAATGACTGGCCTGGATCCCGTCATTGTGAGAAGGTAGGATCATAGCAGGTGTGTCCTCTGAGGGGTTCTGACTGGGAAGGGGCAGGAATGCACTCCTGTCACCGTAAAAAAAAAAAAAAAAAAAAAAAAAAAATATTTTTTATCCAAAAGAAGGTTAGGAGGACCAGAAACGACCCCAGGTGGTACATGTGGGCTTCGGGCAGGCCCTGCAAAACAATGGCTCCAAGCTTCTTGACTTGTCCCCTTGGCTGACAGGGGCTCAGCCTGCAGGGGTACCTGGACCACCCCTTCCAGCTTCCACTGTGAAGGGGACACTGGACCTCAGCTCTGGGGTGGATTTGGTCATCAGGATGGGGAAAGAAAGCCAGACGCAGCCTTTGGGTCCCGGCAGCAGGAGCAATGAAGTTGGGGGGAGTTAGGAGGCCTGCCCTGCCTGCCTCCACAGCCATCGAGGGGCTCAAATGGGGTAAAAGACATGAAGGGGTGTGAAAGGTGCTTAAGGTGATGTTATGCAAAGGCTTCCTGATGGGGATGTCATCCTCTAATCAGCCAACAGGGGCCTTGAGGAACAGGCGAGGGCCCCAACACCCATCTGGTGATCCATATGTTGGGGTGCAGAAAGGTACCCCAACATCCAGACAGCGACCCACATGCTCAGACAGGTGCCTTCAATGTCCCAGAGGCTGACCTCCCTAGACCAGGCTTGCAGTCATCTCCTCCAACCTAGTGCTCTTACTGAATGAGGGAATAGTACTGCTGGGTCAGCTCCTTCCACTCCTCTTCCGTCAGGCCCTTGGCGGTGCCCTCAGAGACGTCGATGTCCTCATGCTCCAGCTGCTCCAGGTAGGCCTGGCACACCTTGCACGCTGTGTCCACGAGCTGCCCCGACAGGCCCATGAGCTTCGAGTCCTTCTCAGGGTCTGAAACCCAAGCATAGGCACGTGAAGTGCGGCCCCGCCTGCCAACATGCCGCCAGGCCTCTCAGATGATGCTTCCCTGAGCAGCCACCTGGGTGCCACTCCCATCTGAGTGGGTACCCGCCCCTTCCATGGGTCCTCCCACTGGTCAGTGAATGCCCAGCACCCTCATACTCTCCAGGGAGACTCAGCCCTCAGGGTGGGGATGAGGTGGCACTTCTTACGAACTCTCCCCAGAACATGCTCTTTTCTGAACACACACTTGGCATTGAGTAAGCGCTTTGCTTGTGATACTGTGCACCAGGGACACTGGCAAGCCCAGTGGGGCGTGGCAGCAGCTCTGGTGTGCCAGGGGCTTCTCAGAGTGCTCACACATGTGGGCTCAGCACCCCCTGCCTGTGTGCCCCTACTCAACATTTCACTGTCCTTCTGGAAGCCCAGGGTCAAGGTCACCGCAGGGGTCTCACCAGGCGGCCTGGCTGCCACCAAAGCAACTAGCCCAAAGCCAGATGTGGGGACTGGGCTGAGAACCAGCAACCATCAAAGGGTCCAGCAGGAGCCAAGGAAAGTGAGCCCAGACAGGGCTGCTGGGCAGGTGCCTGAGAACAGCTGCGCAGACCAGGGTCAGGCCCTGAGCGCATGCAGAGTAGGCATTGCGTGGGAGGCAGCCCAGAGGGGAGTGGACCCAGTGCTCCAGTGATTCAGGCCCAGCCCAGGCCCTGCCCTAGGAGACAGCTTGGTTTGAACCAGTGCTGGCTATGAACATCACAACATGCATTTAAAAACCATACTAAGGTGGTAAATAACATAAAATGACCATTTTAAAATGAAAAATGGCACTTTAGTTTCCTGGTCTAGGTCGTAAGGAGCTTGGATGTCACTGGCCCATCTTAACAAGTAAAACTGAGGAAACTGAGAAATCAATGACTCTCGTTGAGTCCCTCAGAAGAGTGAGGTGACAAGGCACCTTATGTCCCCAACGCAGGAGACATTGGCAAGCAGACACAGACGCACAGCGGATGGCAGCTGACCATGAGCAGGAGCCTTCTAGGATAGAGACTGCACTGTAATGACAGGTTGCTAGAGGCTCAGAGTGAAAATGCTGAGTGTCAAAAACTCTAGGGGGTTGGTTGGCCAGTTGGCTCAGTGGATAGAATGTCAGCTGGTGTGCAGACATCCTACGTTCGATCCCCGGTCAGGGCATACATGAGAAGCAACCATCTGCTTCTCTTTCCCTCCCACTTCCCCTTCTCTCCCTTTTCCTCTCTCACAGCCAGTGGCTCTATTGGTCTGAGTGTTCACCCTGGGCGCTGAGGATAGCTCAGTTGGTTCGAGCATCAGTCCCAGACAGGGGTTGACAGGTGGATCCTGGTTGGGGTGCATGCGGGAGTCTCTCTCTGCATCTCCCTTCCTCTCACTTAAAAAAGAACCTTCAAGGGATCAATTTGAGGAGTAACCCCCCCCACCCACACACACTTTTTTCATTTTTACCTCCAAGAGCTTGAATATCAAAGAAAAACCTCCCTGTGCTTTTGGCCAGGGGAGGGAGAAATAGCTATCTTTTCTTTTATCGTTTTTTATTTATTAATTTTAATGGGGTGACATTAATAAATCAGGGTACATATGTTCAGAGAAAACATCTCCAGGTTATTTTGACATTTAATTATGTTGCATACCCATCACCCAAAGTCAAATTGTCTTCCGTCGCCTTCTATCTGGTTTTCTTTGTGCCCCTCCCCTCCTCCCTCTCTCTCCCTCTCCCTCCCCCCCCCCCATAACCACCACACTCTTGTCCATGTCCCTGAGTCTCATTTTTATGTCCCACATATGTATGGAATCATGCAGTTCTTAGTTTTTTCTGATTTACTTATTTCACTCCATATAATGTTATCAAGGTCCATCCATGTTGTTGTAAACAATCCAATGTCATCATTTCTTATGGCTGAGTAGTATTCCATAGTGTATATGTACCACATCTTCTTTATCCACTCATAAAACTCAACAACAGGCCCTGGCCAGTTGGCTCAGTGGTAGAGCATCAGCCTGGCATGTAGGAGTCCCAGGTTCGATTCCCGGCCAGGGCACACAGGACAAGCGCCCATCTGCTTCTCCACCCCTCCCACTCTCCTTCCTCTCTGTCTCTCTCTTCCCCTCCTGCAGCCAAGGCTCCATTGGAGCAAAGTTGGCCCGGGTGCTGAGGATGGCTCTATGGCCTCTGCCTCAGGCGCTAGAATGGCTCTGGTTGCAACAGAGCAACGCCCCAGATGGGCAGAGCATCGCCCCCTGGTGGGCATGCCGGGTGGATCCCAGTCGGGCGCATGTGGGAGTCTGTCTGACTGCCTCTTCGTTTCCAACTTCAGAAAAATACAAATAAACCCCAAAACTCAACAACAAACAAACATTTCAATAAAAAAATGGGAAGAGGACATGAACAGACACTTCTCCCAGGAAGAAATACAAATGGCCAACAGATATATGAAAAGATGCTCATCTTCATTAGCTATTAGAGAAATGCAAATAAAAAAACTACAATGAGATACCACCTCACACCTGTTAGATTAGCTATTATCAACAAGACAGGTAATAGCAAGTGTTGGAGAGGCTGTGGAGAAAAAGGAACCCTCATCCACTGTTGGTGGGAATGTAAAGTAATACAAGCATTATGGAAGAAAGTATGGTGGTTCCTCAAAAAACTAAAAATAGAACTACCATATGACCCAGCAATCCCTCTACTGGGTATATACCCCAAAACTCAAAAACATTGGTACGTAAAGACACATGCAGCCCCATGTTCATTGCAGCACTGTTCACAGTGGCCAGGACATGGAAACAACCAAAAAGCCCTTCAATAGAAATAGCTATCTTTAAACAGCCACACAGTCCTGCTCTAAACGCCCTCGGGAGGCAGGTTAGCCAGAGCCTGACCAACCTGGGGGAGGAGCAGTGTTCTACTCCAGCCCTTCCAGCCATCCTGAACCACCAAAGAGGGGAGTTTGAGAAGCACTTGGAACCTCGGTCCAGGGCACTGGCCCATGGAACACCAGAACACCGCCTAGCTGTGGGAGCACTGAACACCCCTCCCCATATCTTACACCATGTCACCAAGGCCTATTTACTGCACTTCTTTCTACCCAGGACACTTTGTTTGGCCTGTAACAAAAAATGACCCAGAATACCAAAGGTGAAAACACAGACTGAAGAGACAGAGGAACACGGACTACATCAGACACTGGCAAGGATGTGGAGTCACAGCTCACTGCTGGGGGGGGGGGGGCACATGGTGCAGCCGCTTCGGAAGACAAATTGTCTGTCTCTTACAAAACGAAGCACACACAGTCCTGATCCTTGCTATTTATGAAAAAAAGTTGAAGACTTATGTCCTCACTGAAGTTGGCAACTTTACTCATAAATTCTCAAAACTTGGAAGCAACCAAGACATCGCGCAGCGGCTAAGAGATAAATCATGGTCCATCCAGACAGTGGAATATTATTCAGCAATAAGAAGAAATGAGCTATGCCCTGGCTGGTTGGCTCTGTGGTGGAGTGTTGGCCCGGCGTGTGGATGTCCCGGGTTCGATTCCCGGCTATGGCACACAGGAGAAGCGCCCATCTGCTTCTCCACCCCTGCCCCTCTCCTTTTTCTCTCTCTCCTCCCCTCCCGCAGCCAAGCCTCCACTGGAGCAAAGTTGGCCTGGGCACTGAAGATGGCTCCATGGTCTCTGCCTCAGGCACTAGAATGGCTCCAGTGGCAACAGAGCAACGCCCCAGATGGGCAGAGCATCACCCCCTAGTGGGCATGCAGGGTGGATCCCAGTCATGCGCATGAGAGAATCTGGCACTCTGCCTCCCTGCTTCTCACTTAAGTACAAAACACACACACACACACAAAGAAGAAGAAATGAGTTATGAAGCCATAAAAAGAAACGGAGGAGCCTTAGATGCATAGGACTGAGTGAAAGAAGCCAATCTGAGTCTGTACACTGTATGATTCCAACTCTATGACATTCTGCAAAAGGCAGAACTATGGACACAGTGACGAGTCAGTGGTGGCCAGGGGTTGGGGATAGAGGGACAAACAGGCAAAGCACAGAGGATTGTTAGGGCAGAAAATACTATACAATACTATAATGATGGGTACACATCATTACACACTTGTCCAGACCCATGGGATATACCACACCAACAGTGACCCCACTGTAAACGATGGACCTTGGGTGACAATGATGTGTCCATGTAGATTAATCGGTCACAACTGACAACCCACTCTGCCTGGGGGGGTGCGGATGGTGGGGATGGGGGGAGCCTATGAGACCCTGCACCTTCCCCTTAATGTTGCTGTGAACCTAAAACTGCTTCATTTACGTGAACCACCACCACCAAGATTTTATTTGGGTTTTTAGTCCTAAATCCTTGGAGAACCAGACTTCCTGTGGCTCACAGGAGCACCACTGTTCCACACTCACCTTTCTGGTCATCGGGGTCGCTGTCCCTGGCCACCTCCTCCCTCTGGTTCCAGGTGTGGCTCCTGTGGCTGTACTGGTGGCTGACCACCCACTTGAGGATGCCGCAGGCCACCGTGCGCCGGAAGTCATCTGAAAGGGCACCGAGGCCTCGCCCCTCTGCCCATGCTAGGGACCAGGGACCTGGGCCAGTGCCCTCTGTCCACAGACCATGCGTCCCACGTCTTGTGGGGGGCCTGGCCCCACCCTCACAGCCCTCTGGGGCCAGGCGCTAGCCCCAGCCTTCCCTCCCACTCCTCTGCAGAGAGGGGTCTAACACACCCAGTAACAGGATCAGAGATAGAAGCCATGCCCTCCTTCCATACCCCAGGACCACCATCCAAGGGCTCCCACAGCCTCTCCCTGCTTCTGAGTCCTCAGCCCTGCATCACAGGACAGCTGTTCTTCCTGGACAGCCCCCTGCCAACAGCACCAGAACCCTCCCCTCTAGAGTCTCTTTGAACTTCCTGCCCATGCAGCCCCCACAGCACTCAGTGCTGTTGGCTGGGGTCCTGAGTGTCCACCCAGCACGGAAAGCAGCTCTAGGGTTTGCACAATGGTGAGTGAGCCCATGCCTTGAGTCCTGTCCCCACCTCACTCAGACTTTGTCCTGTGCCCTCCTTGGGGTTGGCAGGAAGTCCTAGCACCTTCTGCCCAGCCACCTGCTCCTTCCTCACCTCAACAGAGGCCATCCCACCGGATGTCCACCCACCCTGAAGCTGCTGCCTCTCTGGAAGCATCCAGAACCTAAGCTCCTCTGGCTGCACCCACAGCCCCAGGGCCTCTCACCCAAGCCTCCTTCTCCTTCAGAACAAGTGCCCTGGAGCTCAGATACCACCCCCAACCCCTGCCCAAGAACACCCAGAAACATTGCCCATACCTAGCTGGCCTGGCAGCTCCTGGCCTATGCCCCTCTGCAACCCTCCCCTCTCCAGGGCTTCATCCAGTGTCCCCTTTCTGCCAGCCTAGCACTGCACTTGTCACCTCTAGTTCCTTTGGGTCTTGCCTGGTTACTTGCTCCAAAGAGCCCGGGTGGGGTGAAGGCACAGGGCAGGAGTGCTAAGCATGTGCCGCATCTCCACAGCCCCATATCAGGTGCTAAGGGAACACAATCACCCCTCAGTAGACCCATCCCCATCTTCCCTGACCGCCTTCTCTGTCTTGTGGCCTCTCAGCAGGTTGACCAGGAACCCTCTCTTTGTCCTGGACTGGAGCCCGTGGTCCCCTGACTGTCCAAGATTCTCAGACCCAGTCCCAGCACCACCCCCTGGCCAGGCCGTCCTCTCCAAGCCGCAGACACTCAGCTGTGTCCTCCGCCAGGCGCCCCTCCTCCTTGCCCAGGTTGCCCGTGAACATTTCCGGTCAGCTCTCACCACATGCACAGAACTGAGCCCTCAGGTCATGGGAAGGGATCAGACACTCCACCAACACCCAGCCCAGTCCCAGGCTCCATTCTCGGGCCCCTTAGCCAAGGCCCATCCCATCTCCCTTCAAAAGGCTCCAGCAGTGCGTCAGCAGGGAGGCAGCCCAGAGGTCCTGCGGATTTCCTGGTGCACAGGCAGCTACATACCCAGAAAGTCTTGCTTCTCACTGTCAGAGCAGAGGCCGTAGCAGCGTGGGAAGAAGGTGTCGGGGTTGTCCTGGATGTACCATGGCAGGGTCCTCATGTTCAGGCATAGCCCGATCTCCAGAGACAGTGGAGAGTCAGGCACAAACTTGGACCAGCCTGCATGCCTGAGGCATCTACTGGACTACACTCTCCCCACTCTCCAGCCCCACCCACCCCCTGGCAAGCTGCTCATGGTGGCCAGGTGCTGCTTACCAGGGCCTTCGGCTCATCCTCTGGGCTGCCTGGCAGGGCCAAGGCAGGAGCAGAGGGCTATCTGAGGGCACCCAGGGTAGTGGGCACAGTATTCGCCTCCCAGGTCCATAACGGTGCCTGGGGCCCGGTCCAGAGAGGCAGGAACAAGCTGGAGGGGTTACCATGCAACCGCACACCCACCACTCTGGCCCCATGGACATGATTGGGACATCCTATACCCCAGGGTCCACTTCATGCCTCATTTGGAAAGAAGCTGAGCACATTCACAACCACTCTACATGGGGATTTTGCAGGGAGCCCAACCTGACTGGAGCACCCACAAGTATCGGTCACATTAAAAAGACACCAGTGGCTCTAAGCTTTATGAGGACATAGTGGGGGAGACACCCCCACAGGGAGCCATGGGGGCAGTGGCAAGCCTCCTCCCTGACCCCTTCCTGTGTCATCCTTGCCTGTTGAGGGGGTGGTCCCCTAGGTGCCAGGGAAACCTTCTACCAAACCTCTCCCCAGTGGGTACACACAGGTTCTGCAGAGCCAAGGCCCAGCCCGTCTCAAGCTTGGCCTTTGTACCCAGAGGAGGCCTCAGAGTACCCAGGGGTAGGTGCATGGGACAAGGGTTTGCAATTGTGGCCACTGGCACTGGGTGTGGCCTCCAACCAGAAGGCTTCCTGGGGAAGAGCCCTGAAGTTACTGGTCAACCGGTTGCTCAGCCCTGCATGGCACCGCCCCCACCTCTGCCACTCACTTTGGTGGTGAAGGATGCCGTCCTTGCATAGTGATTCAGCATCTGGTCACAGCTCAAGCTGTGGTAGTCGATGGCGTCCCTTTTGATCGTCCACAGGAAGAAGGGCACCTCATTTTTTACCAACCTGGACTGGCAAGAGAAGCTTTGTCAAGACCCAGCCTTCAAGGTCCATGTCCTTGGTCAGGCAGGATATAACTGAGGACAAAGGAAGTCAGACTTCCAATGACCACATGCAGATTCTGACTGTGCGTTTCTCATCGCACTGCTGTGTGTTGAAGACCCACTGTGTGTGGGGCTGGGGGCAGCCGGGAGCACACAGCTGCCTGCTCTCAAGAAGCAAGTTCAGGGGAGGTGGGGCTTCAGGGTTCTGGCTTCAAGGGCACCGATGGGGACCTGGGGCTGCGAGTATTGTTTGAGCAGCCTGCTTCTGGGTGTCCACGTGGGATCAGGGATGTGTGGACGTCAGGTGAATGCAGTGCTTGCTGACATGGCTGCACCCTCTCCCTGGGCCCACAAGAGCTGGGCAAGAGAGGGGCTGATGCTGGACGGGTGCCCTTGGTGGCCACGCTGTGTTTACAAACAATAGCATGTGTTTGGTCAAAAATTCTTACCAAAGAGATTCAAGGAAATGAAAGCTGTCTCCAAAATCCTACCCCCCAGATATGACCCCTGACCTGTGAAGACCCTCAGAGTCACTTCCTAACCTCATCCTAACCCCTCACTGAGTGTGGGCTTAGGCAGGGATTTGTGGCTTTGTAGTGGAGCCTCAGACAAGGTATAAGCAGGACCACTCAGGCACCAGGGTGAGACCCACACCCAGAACGGAGCCACCTGGACCTGGAGCCCCCACCCTACCCCGTACGGCACATGCATGTCACCAGTGTCACCTAGGGACAACTTCTGCAGAAACAAATCAAACAATGTGCCCGCTATCTCTGTCCATTTTCTTATTTACAGTTTGGGACTGATTTGTGAATTCCTTCCACATTCTGAGCGTCAGAGCTCTGACATCACACAGTCTGCTGAGCTCCCCACTCCAACTTCCCCTCTGGCCCTTCATGGCATCTGAGCAGCAGGCCCTGGTCACTTTAACGTAGTCAGGTGTGTCCAATGACTGCTCACAATCTTGCTTTAAATCTGTCCATCCTCAGAGGCACAGAGCGACATGCATCCTTCACTGTCTTGGCTCGTTTCTCCCCTGTGTAAACGCCTCACGTCTCTGCACCGGCTCTCAGGCCCCACAGTGCAGGCTGAGCTACCCTGGCCCAGTCAAGGTCACAACACTGACCCTGTGGGGTTCAGTTTCACTCAGTGGTTGGTGTGATCGGTGTGCGGCGAGCACACCAGCCTTCGCTATCACGGCCCCTGCTCCACTTGCTCCTCAAGCATCTGGGCTGCTCTGGTCCTTCCCCATTGTAAGTCTATCATAGGCACAATGTGTCAGCAGGCACATGGACATACACACATGCACATGCATCCTGCCTGGCTCTGCAGTGGCTGGTCAAGAGGCCTGGTGTGGTTCTGCCTTTGTCCTCTGCCCCCAGGACACAGTGGATGGCACTGAGGTCATGGCTCAGCCCCGGGGTCCCAGGGCATCACACAGGAGACCTACCATCACATCGTAGATGTCATCTGTTTCCTCCCCGGCCACTTCCTGGTTTTCTTTGCCTTCAGCATGTTTCCTTTCTGCGAACACAATGTGGGAGACATCAGGGCATCACAGCTCGAATGCCTAAGCATGAATAGTTGCTTTAGCGCAGCCATGACCGTGGCCAGACTGTATTTGCCTTCCCAGCAACCTCGTCTGCAGGTGGCTTTGTGGGTCCTGGGATGCAACAGGGTGCAGTTAGGCTCAGGCCATCGACCTATCTGAGAGTCCAGGCACGGGCCAGGGTTAGGGCCTGGGGTGTGGTAGTGGAGAGGGACACTGGGGTTGAGGATGGTGGGGGGGGTTGGTGTGGGTCTTGAGGATCTTGTGGTAACTGAGGCCAGAGGAGAGATGGTCAGGACATGCACAGTGGAAACACTGACAAGCGACCAGAGCCAGGGTATAATCATGCTCACACAGTGAATGGATACCCAGGGTATGGAGGCGGAGGCTAGCTCTGGTGTGGGCAGTTGGGTCCTCCACCCCTAAGGGAGGCCCAATCACAGAACCGGTGGGGCTATCACACAACCGGGTCCTCAGCACAGACATATATACACATCTGACATAAAAGGCAAAGGCTTCAATATCTACCAGTGGCTCCTTCGCCTTCGCTTTTGTCATTGGCAGTGACCTTAGGCAGACAGTGCAGCTTCTTTTCCACCCAGCCCTTCCTCTGCAGGTAAGCCCGGATCACAGGGTAGTGTCCATAGATGGAGAAGATCTTCTTTTCCTCAAAGGAGAGAGCGTATTTTCAATTAAAGAACTGAAAACAAGCGAACTCTTTCTCTGTAGGAGGAGTTTTTAAACACAATAAGATGGATGGCAAGGGTGTGAAGACACCCATGACCTGCTCCATGACAATCACCCAGAACTTCCAAGGACACACATATCCAGATGTGAGCCAGCTGGGCCCACATGCTGCATGTCCGCATCCTCTTGGGGCCTTGCACACACAGGCCTCCCACACTTTCCCCACCCCCCAGGAAGCACCTGAGCAGTCTGGCTGACTATGTGTGTGTTGTGCTTCAAGAGAAAGGGCTGAGCATGGGTTCATGTACTAATGTGCCTTGAATTGCTAGGGGCTCCATGGTCCCGGCCTCCTGAGCAAGGCCATCAGTGCATGACAGAGACAGAGAGTACAGTCTTTCCCCCAGATCAGGAGGCGTCTGTCCTCACTACGTCCCCTGGATGGGGCCTGGGATGTGGGGACCCACGCAAGGGACTCCATGAGTCACTATGAGCCTGTCCCAGATGTAGAACCCTGGTCCAGAAGTGTGCCCACGGCCCAAGGTCACACGGTGGCACACGGGACAGACTCCTATGGTTTATGTGTCTGCATGTTCCCAATTTTGAGAGTATTACCTAGTTCCAACATCCAGCTTAAATAAAAAGTAAACCTGGCACAAGACCGCATGTGGGGGTCAGGCTTGGGGGGCAGGGCAGGGACCAAGGCTAATGGGGGTGGGGTGCTGGGCGGCGGAGCTCCGGACTCATTCCCCAAATTCCAAAATCAATTTCCATTTAAAAAAAATTTTTTTTAATAAATTTAATAGACTGACTTTAATCAATAAGAGTATATAGGTTTCAAGTGAACCTCTCTATAGCATTTGAACTATTGATTATGTTGTGTGCCCATCACCCAAAGTAAAATCATTTTCTGTTGCCTTATATATGTCCCTCTTTACTCCCTTCCCCATGGCAACCACTTCTCAATTTCCATTTTTTAAGAAGTGCCCCCCTCCCAACCAGGCCCCAAGAGCATTTACCTTGATTGCCTTTTCCGTCAGTTGTCTCGCTGTTCTGAATCTGTCTAATTTGGGGGAAGAAGACAAGTCTTGGGAAATTCCTTGTTTTAATTCTGCTAAACAGAAAACAGACATGAAGGCAAATGTATGCTCTTAACAGGGGAGACATCAGGTGGAATCACAGAGGTCCAGCCCCTCCACCACCCCTGACCAGCTTGCCCAAACACAGCTGTCACACCATCTGTCCTCAATTCAGGGACTGACCCAGGAGCCCTGCCACCCAGAGCAGCAGGTGCAGCCCCACCCCTGCTTCCACACACACAACCTATGCCCTCTCCCCAGCTCTATGACCTCTAGTTCTCACCACCACTCCCTCCTCCTGCATCTCCCCAGCCCCATCCCCTGACAGCAACCTCCTCCCCACATGCTGCCCCCTTTCCCCACAGCACGACCTTGGGACACCCCTTCTCCTCATGGAGTCCCCCACCCGCTCTGCAGCCACATAATGGACCCTCTTCAATCCCCTCACCTGCACCAGCCCCCCAAGCTCAGCCCCTCTCAGTTCCTTCCTGTGGCCCCAGCCATGAGAGTCCCATCAGAACACACCACATTTCATAGTAAACATCTTAAATATTAAAATAAAAACACTCTCCGCTGTACCCTCCACACTCCTGCCACCAACCTCTCTGCTGCCCTCTCTCCACATCTTGTCTGCTAGGCTCCACCAGACATGCTCATGCTAAGGTCATGAGTGCATAGGATGGTCCCACCTCACAAAAATCTCAAACAAAAAATTTGTGAATCAAATCCAGTGACATATAAAACACAATACAACATGACTATGTGGGGTTTAGTCCTGGAGAACAAGGTTGGTTTAGTATTTAACAATCCATCCACATAATCTGCCACATCCATAGACTAAAGGAAAATAATTATATTATCATCTCAATAGTTACAGAAGAAAGCGTGTGATAAAATGTAATAACTCTTCATTTAAAAGCTGTTAATAAACCAGGAAAAGAGAATCTCCTTTAAGACTTATAGCAACATCATACTTCATGGTGAAATACTGAGCACTTCACCCGAGTTTGGGAACAAGAACAACAAAAAAAGATGTCCACTATCCCACCTGTATTCAATGTTATACTAAAAGAGCTAGCCAAAACAATAATGCAAGAAAAAGTAACAAAGATTGAAAAGTTTTGTAGATGACTGTTCATGTAACAAAGGAATCTATGTGCTATTATGATTCATAAGTGGGTTTAGGAAAGTCACCAAACATCAAGTCAGTAAAATGAAATCAATTGTATTCCTATATACTAGAAACAATTAGAAACTGAAACTGAAAAATGTCATCTACAACAGCATTAAAAAACATCAAATATCTAAGAGCAAATCTAACAGAAATGGTCGTGTGTACCTCACACAAACCACAAGATATTGCTGACAAGAATTAATTAAATGTTTATGGGTTGAAAGACTCAATATTGTTAAAGATGTTAATTCTCACCCAAACTGAGATCTATAGTCAATGTAATCACAAAACCCCAGCAGGATTTGTGTCTGTGGATTCATGCAAATCAACAATTTGACACTAACATTTATATGGCAATGCAAAAGTCCAAAAAGACCTAAACAGGTCTTGAAGTACAAAATCATAAGATTTACATGAAATATTAAGACATTACAAAGCACTGGAATTAAAATAGGGCAGCAGGTCAGTACAACATAATGGAAAACCTAATGACACCTGTACATGATTTTCACAGAAACACACCGCGGGCACAGGGAAACGTGGGCGTCCTAGCTTTGTGGACTCAGCCACCCTGGGGCAGGTGAAAAGACAACCAGTGGGCAATACTGACTGTTTTCTTCTCTCCAGTCTTCGGATGAAGCAGACAAGACCCTCTTCCTTTCTCCAGGCTCCATCCCAGCCTCCAGCAGCTTGCCTTTCCTCCCTCTTGCTCTGGCCACTGTGAGGAGGGGGATTATCAGTGATGATTCCAAGCCTGGAGCAGGGGTAGGTGTGGAGTTGGGGGCAAGTGTGGGGCTGGGCTCAGGTGTGGGTTTGGAGGGGCAGGTGAGGGGTTGGGGGTACATGTGAGGCTGGGGGCAGGTCTGAGGTCCCCGGCCAGTCTAGGGCTAGAGCAGGTCCGCAGTTTCAAGCCGGCGTGGTTAGAATCCCGGGGCTGGAGGGCGCTGGAATTTCACCGGGAACGCCAGATCAGGAGTTCCGAGCGCAGTGGAGCGGGGCGCGGAGCCCTGTCCGGACCCGCGAGCACAGGCCGGGTTGGGGAGATGGAAGCCACGCTCACCCGGGAGTGGCCCCAAGGTTGGCGCTGGGCCCCCGCCCCCAGCGACGCCGCCGGACGTCCTGCGGTTGCCCCGGGAGACGGGCGGGGGCTGCGCGGCGCATTGTGCGAGCGTGGGGCGCGGGCGGCGCGGGCGGCGGGGCCCCGAGCGCCTGGGACGGCGGACGGCGCGGGGCGTGGGGCTGCGCGGTCTCGCAGGGGGTGTGGGGCGATGGGAGCGGCTCTGACTGCGGGGGCGAGGTGGGCAGCGCGCGGGGCCAAAGGCGGGGTTGGGGTTCCGGCGACGGTCAGCAGAACGTAGGGGGCTGGCACCGGATCGGGGCCCGGGGCGCCGAGCCGAGCGCTCCATGGTGTCCTCTGGGAGAAGGGTCCGCGAGTCCGCGAGTGGCTGCAGCACCTCCACCCCGGGCTACGCGGTTCCGCCCGTGCCCGCTGTTAGGGTCACACAGACCCTGCCTGGCAGAGCGCCCCCAAGTCATAAAGACCGAAGGGTCACAACCGGCCCCCGCCCCCCGCCCCCCAGGACCAGCCCGGGCTGCCTAGACTAGACAAGGTCTGCCCTGCCGCTCTCTGGGTGCGGTTTTCTCGCCTCCACTCACTTTACTCCCAAATCCCCCAGCGGGACGTCCCTGGGTCCCGCCGCCGGCTTGGGAATGGGAGTGGGGCGCACAGCTGCCCCTACGCGAGGATGAGAGCCGGGGGCTGCCCGCGGGGTGTGGGCGGGGCAGCTGCCCAGTCCAGTGGAGGAACCCGGAGCAGCATCTGCGTCTATCTCCCATGGGCCGGTGCTCACCAGGGTCTCCCTCACTCAGGCCTCCTGCACTCCTTTCCTAAGTTCGTGTCCTTCTTGGTCCCCACCTCTCTGCTCCCGCATCTTTGTGGACCGAAGAGTGAGTGGGTAAGACCCACCTACCCACCAGTGCCCATACTTGCAGTAAATTTACGAAACCTAAATGTCAGCTTCACTTGTCTTTCAATCATCTTTATTTTGTACTTAAACTTCCCAAGATAACCCAAAGCAATGTTCTGCTTCCGCTTTTGAAGTATTGATAGCTGTAGAGGACTCGGTGACGTAGGGTCCTTCACACCCCCTTGGGCTCTCACCAGCGCCCCCTAGAGTGGCCTCAGGCGTTACCTAAATCACGAATGAATTGAATGGAAGTCCTCACCTCCTCCGCCTACCTACATTTTACCTCTCAGCTTTTTCAGAACCTGAGCAAGAAGACACTTGGACACCCCAAATTGAATAGCCACAGGTCACATTTACATATTAATATTTATTCTCAGGCATTATTAACTATCAAAGAAAATGTAAACTGACAAAATTATAATTAAGTCCACAGGCACCCAATTAGGGCTCTAAGACTCAGACTTTCTGGACACCCAAGATGACATCACCACCTGGGCAGTCTCTGTGGCTTCTGTCCCAGCTCAAGAACGTCCGCATCTGGCCTCCTCCCTGGTTTTGCAGGGAGGGGAGGTGGCCCGGGCTGCAGCTGTGGCTGGGTGGGATCTACATGGGAGCAGGTGAGACTCACCTGCCTGAGGCATTGCCCACAGGTCCCTGCTTGCCCTTGCCTGCCAGAGTTGCCCAGGACAGCACAAGGGGGTTGTTGGAGAGGCAACTTGGATGCGTCTCCCTCAGGTCCACCCCTGGCCAGCCCCAACCAGCCCTCATCTCCTGGGGCTAATGGTTCTTTGATCCCAGTGGCTAAGGCCTCTCTGTCAGCTTTGGACCTGATAGATGTACCTGAGCTAAGACAGCAGGAACTTGAGCCTCTCCCAGCACCTCCTTGCTCTGAAGGAACAAAACCCCTTGAACCTGTAGCCTTGTGAGAGAAGGTGCTGGCCTAAAAACAACTCCTAAATAAGCGATGCCCCCACTTTGAGACAGTGCCCCCCTCATGGGGATTCATTGGTGCCCATGTCAATGAGGAAAAGCTAACAGTCTAACAATTCCAGGTACGCTCGGGGGACAGAGGTGACATACAAACTGCTTCTTCACCATGATTTTAATCAAAGCAAATGTTATTCTTACACCCAATCTGTCCCTGCAGTCTGGCAGGTGGGCAGCAGTGACAGAGGAGGAGACCCCCCCAGCCCAGGCCAGACCTCTGGAGTGAGGATCAAGGTGAACTACTTGTTAAAAGATGGCAAGGACTTTGGAGCGGTCTATCTGGAAGGTAATGGCAGCAGCCTGGCCTGGGGAGAAAGGAGCCAACAGGGCAGGAAGGAGGGGCGTGGCCTGGCTCAGGTCACGGAAGCTATCGAGACATGGAGACTTGACCCAGTCAGTTCTATGTGGCCTTCTACGCAGCCCCACCCCAAAGATCACTGAGCCAGAACACAGTGGACAGGTCAATCTCCACGTGGTGCTGACAAAGAGCTTAGGAGCTGGAAATGACCTGTGACGAGTACAGACAAGCTGACTGGACATGGACCAGTGCTCTGAGCAGGCAGGGTCCTTCTGCAATGCATGAATTGAGTAGAGAGAGGGCAGCAGTGTGGCAGGTAGACATCGGGTGAGAGAAGCGTGGGTGTGGGCTGCCCTGCACCCACGCTCCAGGGAGCAGCAGCTTTGCAGGGTCTGGACACAGGATAGAGCACTCAGGCCCACTCTGGTCAAGAAAACAGTGCTTAGTGGAGGGTCAGTCTGGCACAACTCAGAAGAGGAACACTGAAATGGGCTGAGTCAATGTGTGTGTACTGTCTGCAAGCAGGGAGTTGGTGAGGGGCAGCAGGTCACAGTGGAGAGGAAACCCACCTAAACCAGCACCTGGAGTCCAGCCCCAGCATGAACCCTTTCCTCACCCAGGCACTGAACTGACTAACCCATAAGCACAAAACTGCATTTGCCTATTTGAAAATTGAAGTCCGGCCCTGATCTGTGACTCAGTGGATAAAACATCGAACTGGCACGCTGATGTCCCACGTTCAATACCTGGTCAAGACACACAAGAGAAACGATCATCTGCTTCTCCCCCCCTCCTCTCCCTCTTCTCTCTCTCTTCCCCTCTCACAGCCAGTGGCTTGATTGGTTCGAACATCGGCCCTGGGAGCTGAGGATAGCTCAGTTGATTCGAGCATCAGCCCAGACAGGAGTTGCCATGTGGATACTGGTTGGGGTGCATGCAGGAGTCTATCTATCTTTCCTCCTCTCACTTAAACAAAGGAAGGGAGGAAGGGAGGGAGGGAGGGAGGGAGGGAGGGAGGGAGGGAGGAAAGAAGGAAGGAAGGAAGGAAGGAAGGAAGGAAGGAAGGAAGGAAGGAAGGAAGGAAGGAAGGAAGGAAAGAGGAAGGAGGGAAGGAAGGAAGGAAAGAAGGAAATAGAAGTCCACCTTGCAGCCTGGCCCACCCTCATCATGGGAAAGGGGTTAGAAAGCAGTAGTTCAAGGACACTAGTGGCTGTGCACGGTCACGTGCTGGGGCC
Source organism: Saccopteryx leptura (assembly GCF_036850995.1). NCBI lineage: Eukaryota > Metazoa > Chordata > Mammalia > Chiroptera > Emballonuridae > Saccopteryx > Saccopteryx leptura. The sequence goes on from NC_089503.1 coordinate 319,502,043, forward strand.
AGCAGCCCGCGCCTCCATCTCCCCTCCCGCTGTCACTGGGCCATCTGCACCACCACGGCTCTCCAGGCTTTCTCCTTGTCAAACTCCTTTAGGGGGCTTCTGGCCACCTGCAACCAAGGCAGGCAAAGGTTAGTTTTCTAACCACCCATGTGGAGGAAGGCAGCTGCACTGACCCAAGAACCGGAAGGAGATCCCTGCACCTGCCCTCTGTAGGAATGTAGCCGGGGATAGAGGTGAGTGCTCCACATGGCCACACTCTGGCTCTGGGTAGGGGTGGGCCACTGGCCTGCTGGCCAAGGAGGTTGGGGTTCTGGGGTACCCACACGTGCTCATGAGGCCTCTTCCTTCCAGTTCTCAGGGGCCAGCACTGGGCAGAGCCAGCATCTATGCACAGCAGGTTCTCCACAAATATTCACTGATGGGAGAATGGTACATACCACAATGAGGTATAAACAGGGGGCCGAGGATGACACCCCCACAGAAGAGGGGTCTAGACTAAGCCTGAGGCACTGTGACGGCATTGGCAGGGGCATGATACCCAGAGAAGGAGGATGCTCAAATCAGTGGTCACCCAGACTGGCAGAAACTGGGAGGCAGCTGCTGGGCCCAGCTTCTGAGTCTTTATCCCTGCACCTTGGCATCTGACACAGAACCAGGTCCATCGCACTTACAGCCCAGGGACAGAGTCGTCCCCATAGAAGCTGACCACAACCAGGTGACAACAGGGAACAGTGGGTCTGAGGAGTATGATGGGAGGAACAGCACCAAGACTGGATGGAGAAGGTCAGGGTCACTTAGGATGGGGCCACAGGTAGGAGCGAATCCCCCACAAGGACTAGGAGCATCCAGGTGGGGACGCAATGCTAGAGTGTACAGAACACAGGATGTGAGACCATGAGGATCCTCAGGCGGGAGGAGTGTCCTGTGCACCCCGGGCAGCTCTGCAGGACCCTGCACAGGGCATCGTATACCTGAAGGGCAGTGGGCCAGTGTCCCCATGAACACAGCGCTGGGTGGGCTGCCCACAGAGAGGAGAGGCAGACCTCCAGACTTTCAGGTATGGGGATAGCAGAGGCCCTGGAAGCCTGAGCCTGGGCCTGGCCGAGGGGCTGGCATGACCCTCTAGAGCTCACCGGCCAGAGGTTATGGATACCACCACGTCTGCCAGGGAGGGAACTGCCGTGATCTGCGTGAATCCTGGCAGGAGTAAAACTGAAAGTGTTTGGGCTCGCATATTTTTTCAGGGTAGGTTTGTGTTTGCCTAGCTGGCTTAAAAAAAAAAGCCCATATTTTACTTCTCCAAGATGTTTCGGGGGTCTTGACTGAAGTCAGCAAGGGTGGGGGTCACTCAGCACAGGCCCTGGAAGGGTCCTGCCGGGACAGGGAGGTCACAGGCTCTGAGCACTCACCTCGGCTGCCACGGGGCGCTCCTGCGGACTGGCCACCTTGAAGCTGGCGCACTGGATGACAGTGCCCATATGCAGGCTGGCCTGTAGCAGCAGCTCCAGCATCAGCATCAGCAGGAGCACGTCGTAGGACTGCTGGCAGCAGAAACAAGCCTGAGCACAGGGGCCTTTGGAAGGGGGAGAGCCTAGCTTTCAGGAACCCCACCCCATGGCCTCCAGCCTGTGACACTGCCAGCTGAGGAGACCACGCAGCCAGCTTCCCAGTGCCTGTCCCTCAGCTCATGAGCAGCTCAGCATGGAGCAGCGTCAGGCCCAGGCACTCGAGCTGACATCCATCTCACTGTCATCTCAGTAACCTGAGCAGGATCCTTCTGCCCAATGAAGGGATCAGTTCTGCTGAATTCTGCTGTTACGGTTTAACGGGCACACAATGACCCGGAGGAAGACAACCCTGTGGACAGCACAGGCTGCTCACGGTCAAGTCTCCCATGCACCCCAACCACCACACGGGTCAGTGAGGGAGCCATGAAAACCACTGTGGCCACACTGAGGTAGCCTTTAGGGAAGGTGACCGGTTGTGTGTATGCTGGACACATGCTCTCAAGGTTGGCAGAGTCTGCTCTGGAGGAAACAGAGGGACAAGGTCCTAGGTAGAGCAACACAGACACCCCAACAAATTCTTCTCATCTTCAGGCTGGAGGCTAGGGTCCGACATAGGCTGCCGGGAAGAAGGGGTCTGAGAAGCAGCCAGGACCAGAGGGCACAGAAGCACTTGGCACATGGACAGAGGAAGCCCCATGGCTACAAAGATAAATGCAAGTCACCCAATACCTCCCACCCTGCATGATGTCCTTCTGCCTTGAAATACAAGCTACTAAATGTTAGCACAAACAAGACCCCAGGTGCAGCTGAAGGAGCTGACCAGGGAGGGAACCACAGCCTGTCCAGGGTCTGCACTGCCTGTGGCCTCAGGCCTCCCCAGGTGTCCTGGGACGTGTCCCTGCAGACAGGGGGCACAACTGTAGCTACACTGCCATCTAGAGTCTGGCCGCTGGCAAGTTGCCCTGAGAGTGGAGCTCTTGGTGACTGGGCGCTGGGCCACTGGCATGCCTGCTGGAAGCTTCTGTGTCCAGGGCAGGACCGTGCACATGCACAGACCTGTGACGGAGGGCCCGGGGAAGGCAGACCCACCCGAACCTTCAGTAGCTCCAGTCGCCCTCATGGCAGCCCTCCAGGGAGGTCCCTGCTCCATGGAAGACCATGTGAGAAAGACGGGCCTGCTCCCAGTTTGCGCCTCGCTCTAGGACAAGCTTCAGGCACAGCACCAGCCATTCCGATTACAACTGAAAGTCCAGGCGCAATGAAGGAAAACACAGTAAGTGTGACTACACAAACACAGAAGTGTGCAAATGACAGAAATCACCACTTGCGGAATGAAAACAACTATGGTGTGAGGCCCATCCCTGTGCTGTCAGAGCCCACGAGAGATGGGCACAGAGGACAGAGTTCACGGGAAAGAGAGGCAGATGTGGCCACAGTGTGCACTGGGGACCCTCTCACCTGCTTCAAAACTCAGGTGACAGCTGCTCCCGCGAGCAGTAGGAGGGACAAAACCCCCCCTTGCCCCGGAACTGTCAGGATCTAATAATACAGATAACTCTTCCCTCTGACCCCACAACTGCCCTCTGGCTAACTGTCCCAGGGACACACAGCCCGGATACACCCTATGAAGTGGCTCACAGTTTCATGACCCAAACTAGCCCATCCCTTCACTGGGGACTGGCTGGTGACCTGGGTCACACAGACTGTACATATGTCATTGAAGGACATGTGTCAAACAGAGTCCAAGGAAACTCCAGAAAAAATTGTTCAGTTAAAAAAAAATAAAATAAAAAAGCCAGGTGTGGAAATGTGACCACAGTGTGTGGCCTGCTCTGTAAGGAGAGAAGAGCATAGTGACCCATGTGATTTCCTGCAAGATGGGTGTGTCCGACTACTGAACCACGTAAAGGTTTCATATATTCAAAAACACTATTAAAAAGGAAAAATGCCTCAAACTTTAAGGCTGCGTATAAACAGACACCGCTAAATGTGACCGCATCGACTACCAGTACAGACAGGCATTTCCTTTCCTGGGGCCCGGCCTGTAAGAGAGGAGGTCAGGCTGGAGCTGACTCAGCAGGTGCACTGGGTGAGCACTGGGGAGGAGACGATGAAAACTGTACATTGCAAGGTAAAATAAAGCAGTGCCCCAAAACTATCAAGAAACAAGACTTTTGTAGTAAGAGGAAAAGGGCTGCAAATACAAAACAGCAAGTTAACAGAAAACCCAAGAATATAAAATTTGAGAGGTTTTTTAACACAGGCTGGTGTTTACAGTTGTTTGTATGGAAAATAATACAATAATTAATAAATAGTAATACAAGAATAAAACCAGAGTTTCATGTGCTCTCACCCATGTAAAACTATTTTTGCCCCACCCTGTGTACACACTCTTCTCAGCTCTGTCTGCTGAAAGGGCTTATAGAAGCAGTGGCACCCTAGAAGGAAAGAGCCCACCAGCCCACTGATCTCAACTTCTACGCACGGTCCCCTCCACAGGGGCCAGGGTAGGACCAGGGAGCCTGGGCATCTGGAGCGTCTGCAGGAGAGGCCTACAGGGCGTGACCATGTTCTGCATCATGGCAGGCCCCTGGGCGTCCCTGGGCGTCAGAGGATAACGGGCAACACTGTACAAATAATAATATCTCAGCAGTACTCAACAGAAAAGCCTCCTTACACAGGCCTCCTGGCTCACAAGGCCTCCTGGCCCACACAGGATGCCAGAGCAGAGGCCCAAGGATCACCTGTTTCACTTTCCCATGTAAGGATGACCCGGGCCAGGACCAGCCATCACTGCTAACCTTCAGGGGAAGGTGCTGGGCAAGATGTTCGCATGGTACCCAGCCTGCTACCTCGTTATTTCCTTCCTGCCCCCTGACAGCTGCTGCTGAACCGTGCTGGCTGGCCACACCTGCACTCCCACTGACACTACACAAAACAAATTCACAAATGGGATTGTCTCCCATCCAGCCAGGACTCCAAACAGTCAGTGCACGAGGGAGGGAAGAGACTGTTTTGTGACTAACAGCCAAATGCAAGTTCAACCCTTGATGGGGCTCAGCCCCAAACCACATTCTTGGGATGATTTATGAAAAGTGAATTTGAATGCGACAGCAGGGATGTCACAGGGGTATGACAATGAGATCATGCAGCCTGAGCACAGCGGGCTGGGAGCAGTGCTGGTCCCCAGGGCAAAAGGACACAGAGCTTCAAATACTCAACAGTCCACGCAGAAAGTACGTGGAGCTGGCCTCACCCCCGGTGCAGTCAGATGGTGAACAAAGCTTTGTCCCAGAGACACCTCCAGGCATGAGGCACAGGTGTCTATGGTTTTAAAAGAACAACACGTGCTTGACCTGTGGTGGCACAGTGGATAAAGCATCGACCTGGAATGCTGAGGTCGCTGGTTCAATACCCTGCACTTGCCTGGTCTAAGGCACATATGGGAGTTGAAGCTTCCTGCTCCTCCCCCCTTTCTCTCTTTCTCTCTCTCTCTTTCTGTCTCCTCTCAAAATGAATAAATTTAAAAAAATTTTGAAAAAATTACAACACGCACCTTGATGGCTGGCGGGTAACCCTCAAATGCGTCCACGGCTCTCCTCACACTGAAGGTCAGGTACCCCGCAGCCGTGAAGAGCAGCGGTGATGTGAGGCTGCAGATGGCCATCAGCACCTCCACCTGCGGGAGTAGAGGAGCCATCACGGCGCTTGGGGCCCCCACCCACGCCCACCACAACGATTATGAATCCATGTGTCTGCTCAGTGTGCAGCTCCTGCTAAGGATCTGCCCTGCTCTGCCCACTAATCCCAACTGCACTGTTTGTCACGAGCTTCCTCAATTTGGGCACAACTGTCCACTCTGGTGAAAAACTATACTGTGGGTCACTGGCTCACTCCCACTGCCTTGACACCCATCCCCACACCATACAGAGATGCTGACAGCCTGAGAGGCCATGTGACTCCAAGTGACGGGGCCACATTCCGCATCAGCGCGGGGCACTCAGGCCCAGGCCTGGCAACTGTCACTGTTGAACAAATGACCACCTGCCAGATGCAGAATGAAGCCAGAGGCAGGCTCCTCCCTCTGTTAAGTCAGCACCTCCTCCTGAGTCACACTGGACACACTCGCCATGTCCCCCCGACAGACGCCCCACAGCCTGCCACCTGGTGCCCACAGGGCAGTGTGGAAGGGTCTCACCATCCCTGACACTGCTCTGCGGGCCCCTGTACCCTGGGGACAGGGCTTCACTTACCAGACACCTGCTAGGACACTCTGCTGTCACGTGGCTGGCGATGGCACTTGGAAAACACTAAGAGAAAAGAGAAAAGGAAGATTTCAGAGGGGACAGGCCAAGAGGTCAGATCCCACTGCATCCTCCTGTGGCCAGGAGAAGACGGGCTCCGAGGCTCTCCGCTCTGCTCCTCGAGCGCAACTTCTGGCATCACTATGTCCCCCACATTTCCTCTCTGCGGCCCACGCCTGCCCCAAACACGTGTACGTGGCTGAGCATGCGTGTCCTGAACCATCCTGTGCAGTGCACATGGACACGTAACACGGCTCAGCAGCATGAGCGCAGGTCCAGGCTGTGCTCAGCTTCTCCAGCTGCCCCAACAACGTTCACAGCTGCTCTTGCTCCTGGCTCAGGACCCTATAAGTGGTCATGCTTTGCTTTGCAGGGAGACCTCAGCCTCTGTCCCCATCGTGGTACACATGTCTCTGAAGTGCGCCCACAGCACAGGCCTTAGCATCTGGTTATCTATTTCTTCATGATCAGACTCAGGAGCCCAGGAGATGCCGTGCCTCCTGGATGTGGAGGCGCCTGGCAGCATGTGGCGTGGCCACTCTGACCATATATTAAGCATTTACTATGTGCTGGCTGTTGTGCTAAGCATTTACTATGGTAGTACTCACTATAAAATAACAGCATACAGTAAACATTTTATGAATACGTATTGTTATAAAACAATATAAATATGTAACAGGTTATGAAATTACATATATTCAATATAAAACAAAGTAATTTTCAGGAGAAAATAAAAACTATAAAATAAAAACAGCTACCACACTGACTCACTGAATCGTCATATCCCCCCCCCCCCACCTCTCCGCTGCTTTCTTGCCTGAGTGCCACCAGAACTGAGCTCAAGAACCAGCCACGACAGGTGGACGAGGGCCACACTAGATATACTCACGGCCACTAAGATCCAAAAGAACGTCACTGAGAGGTGTGGGCTTGAGACGGTGTCGTCCACATTCAGGGCGATGACTCCACCCAGGACGGCAGAGATGCCAGCGATCACCTCAATAACCTGTGAGGCAGACAGTGGAGGTAGTGTCACCAGGGGCAGCCAGATGGGTGCCTGGAGCTGCAGAGCACAGGAGTCGCTGATGAGGCAGGCAGGGTGGGGAGGTGTGAAAAGCTGGAGCAAAGGAGCAGCACACTGTGTCAAATGCTCCTCAAGAGTACCAAAATGCATCCCTTCCAACCCAAAATCAGTGGGAAAGGGAAGATGTTCTCACCAATTCAAAGGCAGGCAGGCAAGGTGGGGAAAGGCACAGACGGAAAACAGAAGGACAGGAAAATACACACAGGCTCCCGCAGTCACTCTCCCAGGGAATGGGCTCAACTCAAATGACCCTAGAGAGAATGACAGATGAGCTAGGAATCAGGCAGACAGTGCATTTATTCAGGGAGACAAACCAGAACAAAAGTAAGCACAGAGCCACACCAGGCAAACAGCAATCAAAGGTAATTAATATACTCAGAGCAGTTGATACAGATTTTATCTGAAACCTTTAGCAAAACCATTACTAAAGATCGAGTTACTGCCCTGGCCGGTTGGCTCAGCGGTAGAGCGTCGGCCTGGCGTGCAGGGGACCCGGGTTCTATTCCCGGCCAGGGCACATAGGAGAAGTGCCCATTTGCTTCTCCACCCCCCCCCCTTCCTCTCTGTCTCTCTCTTCCCCTCCCGCAGCCAAGGCTCCATTGGAGCAAAGATGGCCCGGGCGCTGGGGATGGCTCCTTGGCCTCTGCCCCAGGCACTAGAGTGGCTCTGGTCGCAACAAAGCGACGCCCCGGAGGGGCAGAGCATTGCCCCCTGGTGGGCAGAGTGTTGCCCCCTGGTGGGCGTGCCGGGTGGATCCCGGTCAGGTGCATGCGGGAGTCTGTCTGACTGTCTCTCCCCGTTTCCAGCTTCAGAAAAATACAAAAAAACAAACAAACAAACAAAAAAGATCGAGTTACTATGTAATGACAGAAGAAAAGAAAAATTCACCAGGAAGCAATTCTAAACTGGTCTGTAAGTAAAAACACAGGTTCTAAAATCCTACAGCAGAAATCTACAGAATCAGGAAGAGAAATCAACAATGCCAACTCAGAGTGAGAGGTAACAGCTTTCAGTTGTAGCCCAAGCAGACCTAAAAAAAGGACTTCAGGTAAAATGAGAGGGTGTCCATGTAATTTATTCTTCAAACTGGGACACTTCTGAGAGTGACAGGGATTGTGCTTCAGAGCTCCTCAGGGGTGGCAGGCATCAGCCAGGACAGTGTGTAACCCTCTCCAACCTATGTCCATAGCCACACCAGTAGCATAATCAGTAATGGCCTGTGGAAAGCTTGGCCCTGAAAGAACCCGGAAGCTTCTAGGATAAGGTGCTCTGTCACCAATGCTGCCATCAGAGTGGTATTTCTTGGCCTGACACATGTGCACCATCCATGCAGTCATATCCCAGTCATCTTCAGAAATAAACGTGCCGGTCTAATCCAGTCTGAACCGTCCCCTCCCCCAAATGAAATAAAATAACAAGGAAGAAGGCAAGTTTTCTTACTGAATAGGATTTCAGGACCCGTGCAGGAAATGTCACCTCATACAAAATGTTGGTGCTGTCAGAGATGGAACCCTAAAAAAGAAATGACACATGACCTCCTGTGCCCCCCCTCTGCCCTCTGGTCAGTCCGCCCCAGGGGTCTTCTCAACAGGAGCGGCTAGAAGTCGGCCATGACTGTCAGGCTTGAGAGCAGAAGCTCAAACAGGTGCCCGTGCATGTGCTGAAGTTTCACACCAGGGTGGCACTTTCAACAGACTGGGTCTCTGTGTAATACTTCTAGTAGGGGCACTGGAGAGGCCACCAGCCTCTGAGACCCTAGAGAGCTGGGGCAGCCCAGCCCACCTCGGGCAGGTGAGCATTCGGTGGTGGGGGTTGCCCTGCAAGGAGGCAGCATGAGCACACAGTCTGGGAATGTCCACACACAGCCTCACCCACCTTCTGCCGGCCAGGTGCCTCGCTGGACCTCGCTGAAACAATCACTGTGGCTGCCATGAGGAGCTCCAGCAGAAGGAGCAGAATCAGGTTGAAATTTATCTGCGGAAGGAGAACGAAGGTCTGTGAAGCCTGCTCATTTTCCTCCTCTCATTAACCACAGACAGGCCTCCATGCCAACTCACAGCTCTGAGCAGCGTTCTGGGTCCAGGGGTAGATGCCTCACCTGCATCTGTTTTTAAACTGTTATTAGCTGGAGGGCTGGGCTGGCCCCTGCTATTGGCCCCAATCTAAACCATTCTTGGTGGTTTGCCCCTCCTGAAGAGAGGAAAACTTATATTCACCCCAAAGCCTGTGCACGTCTGTAGCGGCTCTATTGTCAATAATTGAGGATATCAGAGGACTCTGGGGGGCAATATTCCATATCCTGTGTTGGCAGCTACATTAATCTACATCTATATTAATATTCATAGAGTAATATCCTAAGAGATTCCAATTTAATGTCAATTAATATTCACATAGTTATATACAAAAAATGTCAATTTAACCATGTACAAACCAGCCATTCCTTCCTCCACCTGCCCTCATCATCTGAGGACAGGTACCCAACAACCAGCGGCAGCCCCTGTGCTGGATCTCCGACATTATTCATACAGCCCATCCTCAGCCTGCTCCCCTGTCTTGTTCGTCCCTATGAAACCAGGGATGACTTAATAAAGAATACAAAAACATTAAAATTGTAGTAAAGGACACAGATAGTGATCTGAATAAGTGGAGAGGCAGTCTATGCACTCAGATGGGATGACATAATAAAAATATCAATTCTCACAAAATTATTCTGTGCACTTAATCACAATGACGTTCCAGCTGCATTTTTTAAGGAACTCAGTAAGCTTATTCTAAAATATATTTGAAATAAGAGAGGTCAACTGTGAGGAAGAGCAAACTGGTGGGATCTTCTCCCAGGAGACAGAAGACAATGAAGCCATTGCAAGTGTGGGGCTGCCCATAACAGACTAACCCACAACAGCAGCACTGTCTGCACTGGAGGGTTAATCCACTCTGTAAAATCAGGTGCAGTCACCCTGATTAAAGTTAAGCCAAGGACATGTCAACCAATGGTTGGTGGTACCAAAGTTTCAACACCAACAGGAATCACAGAGTTGGCATTCAGTGAAGAAGAAAACTTTATTTAGTACCAACAGTTCCATAGTGCTACTGCACAGCTATGAAAAGAGCACAGCCCTGAGGCTGTTCCAGGGCCAGGCCCCTCTTCAGCTAGGCAGCTCCATTCTGCAATGGTCTGTTCTGTGGCGTGTGTCTGTTCTGCTCTGGAGAAACCTCTTTGGGGCTTAGCTCCAGCTCCAGCTGTAAAATGCAATCTTCATGGAAAGGGTTGTCTCCCAGCTAGAGGGGAGCTGGCTTATATAGACAGGAGTCCCCACCCTTAGTCCCTGATTGGTCACAATAGAGCAACTCTGATTGGTCAGAGCTGTGCAGATGGAGAAAGCCTCTGTCCTATTCGTTGAAATGGGTTTCCAGGAGCTTCTTTATAAGGGCTGCTCAGCTGACAGGGACACAGTGCAAGGGGGCAGGTCAGTGCAGACTCCTCCCTTGTAGGGCAGTTTCTGTGAGATGCCCCAGTGTAGAAATGGCTGTGAGGCTCTGCCCTTCCTTTCTGTCTGTCTTTGTTTTCTTTAAAGGCTAGTTAGCCAACAGGAGCCCTACTTAGTAGATGTCTCTTTTTTTTTTTCTGCATTCACAGATGTGACCAGGCACCTGACGAGAAGAAAGAGCAGGTAGAGAGGGCTCAGAAGTACTGGTGACCAGAAACCATAACCTTCATGGCTGATGGTGACAAATGCAGGAAAGGTGGTGAGGGTGTGGATGGAGCTGCACTCACGGTGAAGTTGCGTTAGGTAGACTCCACAACCTCACTCTTGGGTGTATCCACATTGGCATGTTTGCGGGAGTGGACAGTCGGAGGGGACCTATCCAGATCCATCTCTACAAAAGCAGGAGTGATACAGTGCCCACTGTCGACACAGTTGCAGTGCCACCAAGGGTGGGGGGTGGGGGCAGGCATGGTGCGTCTCCTCAGGTGCCGGTGGGAAAGCAGAGAGCAGACAGCTCTACCACCAAGCACCACTTGGGAAAAGTAAAAGTAAATCAAACCCCAAAGGATGCCCAATAGTCAAATGGCAGCCCTGGGGACAGATGCACAGGGAACTCAGCTTACAGGTGCCAGCAGGCAGGACAAGTGATTGAGCCACATTCCTGTGTGTCCTCTCCCATGCTGTGGTTTTCTATTTCACTGTGTGTGTGTGTGTGTGTGTGTGTGTGTGTGTGTGTGTGTGTGTCCTCAGACAGATGTGTTTTATTTTTTAACCCAAAAATGATGTGGTTCCAACATCATGGTCCTGAGGTTCAGGATCATGTGGTTCAGGGTCACAGCCTAGAACAACAGGCAGCACTTCAATTCAGAATGGCTCAAACTCCCATGTGGCAGGAGGCACCTGACGATGGCTACCTGCAGATTCTGGCACAGAGGACTGTGGGGGGAAGGCCTAGAGGGACACTGTCCACATGAAACCAATATTGCTGACCCACCAGCCACTCTTTAGAAGGCTGTGCAGCATGTGGTCAGGCACCTCTCACAATTTATCAACCCCTTCTGTGACGATGGAGAAACCATTCTTGATAATGGACACTGGATTATTGCTTTTGGTTTGGGGTGTTTGCTCAAAAGGACATTCTGCTAGGATCCACACTTCCAGGTCACATGTTCAAGTTTTTCCAGGCGTTCCACCATGGGTTATATTTACTGAGTCACAGTGCATATGTTTCTTCAAAATCCAGACTTTTCCAGAGGCCCACAGCCTGTTGTCAGTGTCACCTGGATGGGAGGTTAGTGCCCTGGGGCTTCTGCCTGTCTGATGCTGGAAACTGTCCTCTGCCTGTGGTTTTCATTTACCTCCTCTGGCTCCTGATGAGGCTGAGCATCACTCTGACTGCCTGCATGGCTTCCTGTTCGGTGAGGGGCTACAGCCAGTTCCTGGTGCCCGTAACTCTTTCTTGTGGCTCTGAGTGGGGAGGGAGGGTCCTTCACACACCCAGGGACACTTCATCCCGGGAGAATTTGGGCTTCCTTACAGCATATGCCCTTATATCGCTCACTCCTGGTTGTGCCTCAGCTGGTTAGGTCTCATTTAGGTTTGGGTCTTTGTGGCAGTGGGTGGGCAGGGGCAGGGCAGCTGTGCCCGACCCACGTAGGGTGGCTCCTGTCTCCTGTCTCATCAGGATGGCTGTGTGACAGCTCCAGGCTGCAGGAACCAGTCCCCAACCTATTCTTCAAGGGGACCCCCTTCCCTGGCCCTGGTCACCACCTCAGCCTGTCAAGTGCAGCAGGGGTGTTTACTCCAGACCCACCTCCATGAGGTAAGAATTTCCTTCAAGAAGAAGTGTTACCATTCTCAGCAAGCTGTTGGTGTTTTCTCCACTACAGTCCTGCATGGTTTTTATTACATTTATCCCAGGGAACTTTTTATGTTTATTTCCCTAAAATGTACAGTGTTACCTTGAGATACGAGTTTAATTCGTTCTGTAAATGACCTCGTAAGTCAGTCAACTCATATATCAAACAAATTTCTCCCATTTAAAATAACTGAAATAGATTTAATCCGTTCCAGCCCTGTGAAACATCCCCAAACCATCCTAAATTATGAA